>NC_069500.1:371229186-371976686 GCF_027579735.1 Bombina bombina
CTGCATTATCAGTTTTAATCTAGTTTTTTAAACGTTTTTGGCCAGATTATAAGTAGAGCACAATATATCGCTTTCGCTGAAGCAATCTTTGTGCTCCACTTTGTAATACCAGCGCATGCTAATGTGCGCGGGTATTACAAGTTAAGTGCAATGCAAACCTGACCTTGAATTCGCATTGCACAGAAGCATTGCGCTCAGAAGAGCGTGCTTTCATAGGCTCCAATGGGAGCCTCGTTCTGATGCCATCAGAAACAGCAATAGAACATTGCGTAGAAAAGGTGTATGTAGCACAGCGATGGCAGTATATTATTAAATATATATGTGTATGACTATATACCTATATATGTGTTAATATGTTTATATAAACATATTAACACATAAATATAGATACATATAATCATATACATATATATTTAATGGGAACACACAGTTCCCATAGACCGCAATGTAAAGGCACTTTTCAATGCCATTTTTTTTTCTAACACCCCACTCCCACCAACTTTGGACCCCAAAAACTGCCTAGTGCAGTTGTTTTTTATTTGTAAAATTTTTTACTTTTTTTTTTAAAATAAAAAACTATAATGCCCTCTATTTTGAGGGCATTTGGGGCACTTTTAGAAAATGAACCAGAGATCGGATCTCTGGTTAATTTTCTGAGTGCTAATTGCTACCGCTTGTAATGGCCGGTTATCGTACGATAATTTAGCGCTCCACTTGTAATCTAGCCCTTGAAACCTAAGAAATACTAAGAGCAGAACTTATGTTCAGATCTTTCTTACAAAAAAACTTTATAGCTTTACTTATAAATTCTATTCAAACATGGTTTATTTATTTGATACCAAAGCTAGACTATACATATGAAAGCTACCTAACAAAGATTACCACTAAATCAGAAGTTCCTTCAGGCCCAGATATTGCCGGATTCTTATGGTTTAGGAGCTTTGCTCTTCAGCTTTCTCTTTAAAGCAAATAGCTTAGTTTCATAAGTAAATAAAGGGACCACTATGACTTCTCCCATGACTCGCCCACTACATGCCCAACTCTGCCCACTGGCCAACCCACTCACAGATAACCTGCAAATCCATCCCCTTCACTTACAGCTCCTCCTACAAGTCTCCCTCACAGAGCCTAAACCCCCCAGTCTCACATTGAGCCTGCAAATGCTGGGAAGTATGCTGAATTGCTGCACTTTATTCACCAGAGAACATAATATGTGTTGCTCATAGCTTAAAGAGAAATTCTGGTCAAAATTTGAATGCACATAGATGAATTACATTTTTGAATAGAAACATATTTACAATATACATGTACTGGCAAACATGCTTCTAGTAGAAGTTATCACTGTTTTAGTGTTTTTCTCTGCACGTGCATGTGAAGCATAGCTAGATATTTTCAGTGCACCAGTGTTTTAAATACTTCAGCTGCTCAGAGCACCAGTGGGGCTTGTATCATATCCGCAATTAACACAATTTAGTTATTGCCAAATGGTACAAGCACCTTAGGCTCTCTGAGCAAATGCTCTGTTTAAAATGCTGGTGCACAGTGCATACTTAAAGGGACAGTCTACCATAGAATTGTTATTGTTTTAAAAGATAGATAATCCCTTTATTACCCATTCCCCAGTTTTGCACAAACAACACAGTTATATTAATATACTTTTTACCACTGTGATTACCTTGTATCTAGGAACCTTCTTCCAGCCCCCTGATCACATGACTGTGACTGTTTATTATCTATTGTCTTAAATTTAGCATTGTTTTGTGCTAACTCTTAAATAAGCCCCTGTGCCTGAACACAGTGTTATCTATATGGCCCACGTGTACTTTCTGTCTCTTTGTGTTGAAAAGAGATTTAAAAAGTATGTGATAAGAGGCAGCCCTCAAATGCTTAGAAATTAGCATATGAGCCTACCTATGTTTAGTTTAAACTAAGAATACCAAGAGAAAAAAGCAAATTTGATGATAAAAGTAAATTGGAAAGTTGATTAAAATTAAAAGTCCTATCTGAATAATGAAAGTTTAATTTATACTAGACTGTCCCTTTAAAACAATATAATTTTTTATTGATCTTAGTCTTGCAACGCTCACTTCCACCACCCACTTGTGAGCAGTGCTAATTATAGCACTGTACCGGTCTGATTAAATAAGCTTCCAAACAAAGGTCTGTGCATTAACTGTTCTACCGCCAAAGCCTGGAAGTGAAGTTATGCACTTTTGAAAAAGCTATAGCTTTTATTAGAAACATTTTTGCTAATACCTGTATGTTAGAAAAATGATTCCCTTCAAAACTGAAATGCATTTATGTGGATTCCAATTTTGGCTGTAATGTCCTTTTAAGATTGACACCATAATAAACAATTTTAGCATTACATTTGCAAGATGCAAGAAAAACTAGGAAGAATACCATATTTACAAATATTTAACAAATCATTTACATAAATATCTAATAATCTTCTTAACTTACATTCGAGTTTTGCGTTGCTAACGAGCAGTTTTTTCTCACCGCTCACTTTCCTACAGCCCTGGTATTACAGGTTTTTACAAATCCTGCGTTAAAATGCAAGAAGTGAGCGTAAAGCAAAATTGTGCTCCATACCGCACTTCAATACCAGCACTGCTTATGTCAGCGGTGAGCTGGTCGTACGTGCTCGTGCACGATTTCCCCATAGACATCAATGGGGAGAGCCAGCTGAGAAAAAGTCTAACACCTGCCAAAAAGCAGCGTAAATCTCAGTAAAGTTATGTTTACACCTAACTCCCTAACATGAACCCCGAGTCTAAACACCCCTAATCTTACACTTATTAAACCCTAATCTGCCGCCCCCCGACATCGCCAACACCTACATTATTCTTATTAACCCCTAATCTGCTGCCCCCAACATTGCTGCCACCTACATTATATTTATTAACCCCTAATCAGCCGCCCCCAATGTCGCTGCAACCTACCTACACTTATTAACCCCTAATCTGCTGCCCCCAATGTCGCCACTATTATATTAAATTTGTTAACCCCTAAACCTAAGTCTAACCCTAACACCCCCTAACTTAAATATAATTTAAATAAATCTACATAAAATTACTATCATTAACTACATTATTCCTATTTAAAACTAAATATTTACCTATAAAATAAACCCTAAGCTAGCTATAATATAACTAATAGTTACATTGTAACTATCTAGGTTTTTTTTTATTTTACAGGCAAGTTTGTATTTATTTTAACTAGGTAGAATAGTTATTAAATAGTTATTAAATATTTAATAACTACCTAGCTAAAATAAGTACAAATTGACCTGTAAAATAAAACCTAACCTAAGTTACAATAACACCTAACACTACACTACAATTAAATAAATTAACTAAATTAAAAACAATTAAATAAATTAAATTAGCTAAATCATAAAAAACCCACTAAATTACAGATCTTTAAACTAATTACACCTTATCTAATAGCAAATTATCAAAATAGAAAAAGTCCCCCCAAAATAAAAAACCCTAGCCTAAACTAAAAGGGCCTTTTGCGGGGTATTGCCCCAAAGTAATCAGCTCTTTTACTTGTAAAAAAAAATACAAACACCCACTCAACAGTAAAACCCACAACCCACACAACCAAACCCCCAAATAAAATACTAACTAAAAAAACCTATGCTCCCCATTGCCCTGAAAAGGGCATTTGGATGGGCATTGCCCTTAAAAGGGCAGTTAGCTCTATTGCAGCCCAAAGCCCTAACCTTAAAAATAAACCCACCCAATACACCCTTTAAAAAACCTAACACTAACCCCCTGAATATCGACTTACTGTTCTGAAAACCGGACATCCATCCTCAAGGAAGTGGCAGAAGTCTTCATCCAACCGGGCCGAAGTCCTCAATGAAGCCGGGAGAAGTCTTCATCCAAGCCGGGCGCAGTGATCCTTCAGACGGGCATCTTCTATCTTCATCCATCTGACGCGGAGCGGGTCCATCTTCAAGACATCCGACGCGGAGTATCCTCTTCACCTGGAGTCTTCTTACTGAATGAAGGTTCCTTTAAATGACGTCATCCAAGATGGGGTCCCTTAGATTCCGATTGGCTGATAGAATTCTATCAGCCAATCACAATTAAGGTAGAAAAAATCCTATTGGCTGATGCAATCAGCCAATTGGATTGAAGTTCAATCCTATTGGCTGATCCAATTGGCTGTTCCAATCTTGGATGACGTAATTTAAAGGAACCTGGTTGGATGAAGACTTCTGCCGCTTCCTTGAGGATGGATGTCCGGTCTTCAGAACAGTAAGTCGATCTTCAGGGGGTTAGTGTTTTTTTTAATGGTGTATTGGTGTATTGGGTGGGTTTATTTTTTAGGTTAGGGCTTTGGGCTGCAATAGAGCTAAATGCCCATTTAAGGGAAATGCCTATCCAAATGCCCTTTTCAGGGCAATGGGGAGCTTAGGTTTTTTTTAGTTAGTATGTTATTTGGGGGGTTGGTTGTGTGGGTGGTGGGTTTTAGTGTTGGGGGTTGTTTGTATTTATTTTTTTTACAGGTAAAAGAGCTGATTACTTTGGGGTAATGCCCCTCAAAAGGCCCTTTTAAGGGCTATTGATAGTTTAGTTTAGGCTAGGGTTTTTTTTATTTTGGGGGGGCATTTTTTTATTTTGATAGGGCTATTAGATTAGGTGTAATTAGTTTAAAGATCTGTAATTTGTTTTTTATTTTCTGTAATTTAGTGTTTATTTTTTGTGATTTAGCTAATTTAATTTAATTTATTTAATTATTTTTAATTTAGTTAATTTATTTAATTGTAGTGTAGTGTTAGGTGTTAGTATAAATTAGGTTAAGTTTTATTTTACAGGTCAATTTATATTTATTTTAGCTAGGTAGTTATTAAATAGTTAATAACTATTTAATAACTATTCTACCTAGTTAAAATAAATACAAACTTGCCTGTAAAATAAAAATAAACCCTAAGATAGCTACAATGTAACTATTAGTTATATTGTAGCTAGCTTAGGGTTTATTTTATAGGTAAGTATTTAGTTTTAAATAGGAATAATTTAGTAAATTATAGTAATTTTCTTTAGATTTATTTAAATTATATTTAAGTTAGGGGGTGTTAGGATTAGGGTTAGACTTAGATTTAGGGTTTAATACATTTAATATAGTGGCGGCAATTTTGGGGACAGCAGATTAGGGGTTAATAACAGTAATGTAGGTGGCGGCGATGTTAGGGGTGGCAGATTAGGAGTTAATATTTAACTAGTGTTTGCGAGGCGGGAGTGCGACGGTTTAGGGGTTAATATGTTTATTATAGTGGCGGCGATGTCCGGAGCGGCAGATTAGGGGTTAAAAAATGTATTATAGTGTTTGGAATGCGGGAGGGCCTCGGTTTAGGGGTTAATAGGTAGTTTATGAGTGTTAGTGTACTTTTTAGCACTTTAGTTATGAGTTTTATGCTACAGAGTTGTAGTGTAAAACTCATAACTACTGACTTTAGAATGTGTTACGGATCTTGGAGGTAGAGGGTGTACCGCTCACTTTTTGGCCTCCCAGGACAGACTCGTAATACCAGCGCTATGGAAGTCCCATAGAAAAAAGGGTTTACAAAGTTTACGTAAGTCGTTTTGCGGTAAGGCAAGAAGTGTGACACACATACAGAGGGACACACATACAGAGGGACACACATACAGAGGGACACACATACAGAGGGACATGCATACAGAGGGACACACATACAGAGGGACACACATACAGAGGGACATGCATACAGAGGAACACACATACAGAGGGACACACATACAGAGAGACACACATACACAGGGAGACACATACAGAGGGACACACATACAGAGGGATACACATACAGAGGGACACACATACAGAGGGACACACATACAGAGGAACACGCATACAGAGGGACACACATACAGAGGGACACACATACACAGGGACACACATACACAGGGACACACATACACAGTGACACACATACAGAGGGACACACATACAGAGGGACACACATACAGAGGAAAACGCATACAGAGGGACACACATACAGAGGGACACGCATACAGAGGGACACACATACACAGGGACACACATGACACACATACAGAGGGACACACATACAGAGGGACACACATACAGAGGCATACACATACAGAGGGACACACATACAGAGGGACTAGGGTTGCCACCCATCCCTTAAAATACAGAACA
This sequence comes from Bombina bombina, assembly GCF_027579735.1. NCBI lineage: Eukaryota > Metazoa > Chordata > Amphibia > Anura > Bombinatoridae > Bombina > Bombina bombina. Next base: position 371,235,382 of record NC_069500.1, read on the forward strand.
CTTATAAGTTACACATGCTGCAGGGTGTGCAGGGAGGAATATATATAGTGCCTATGAATAGTGCTGTCCATAAACAAAATACATGTTCCTTCCTGCACACCCTACAGCATGTGTAACTCATAAGTGTCCAGGAAAACATGGCTGAGGTGGCAACCCTAAGAGGGACACACATACAGAGTGACACACATATACTGGGACATACATACAGAGGGACACACATACAGAGGGACACACATACAGAGAGACACACATACACAGGGACACACATACACAGTGACACACATACAGAGGGACACACATACAGAGGGACACACATACACAGGGACACACATACACAGTGACACACATACAGAGGGACACACATACAGAGGGATACACATACAGAGGGACACACATACAGAGGGACACACATACAGAGTGACACACATATACTGGGACATACATACAGAGGGACACACATACACAGGGACACACATACAGAGGGACACACATAAAGAGGGACATGCATACAGAGGGACACACATACAGAGGGACACACATACAGAGAGACACACATACACAGGGACACACATGCACAGTGACACACATACAGAGGGACACACATACAGAGGGACACACATACAGAGGGACACACATACAGAGGGACATGCATACAGAGGGACACACATACAGAGGGACACACATGCAGAGGGACATGCATACAGAGGAACACACATACAGAGGGACACACATACAGAGAGACACACATACACAGGGACACACAGACACAGTGACACACATACAGAGGGACACACATACACAGGGACACACATACAGAGGGACACACATACAGAGGGACACACATACACAGTGACACACATACAGAGGGACACGCATACAGAGGGACACACATACAGAGGTACACACATACAGAGGGATACACATACACAGTGACACACATACAGAGGGACACACATACACAGGGACACACATACACAGTGACACACATACAGAGGGACACGCATACAGAGGCACACACATACAGAGGGACACACATACAGAGGGGCACACATACAGAGGGACACACATACACAGGGAAACACATACACAGTGACACACATACAGAGGGACATGCATACAGAGGGACACACATACAGAGGGACACACATACACAGGGACACACATACACAGGGACACACATACACAGTGACACACATACAGAGGGACACGCATACAGAGGGACACACATACACAGGAAAACATTGTAGAAAAACAAAAGATCTATTTTAATTTGTATTTAATATTTTAACAGAAAGAGCAGACGGGAAGGATAGGGAGATGATCTGGAGAGTGGTGCAGAGAGAGAAGGACAGTTTTCCAAGAGCCACAGCTCCTTACTTGCAGACTGGGTGATGCTCGCCCTGGGGCCTGAGACCTGGGTCAAGTAAGCAGCGCTACTGGGGTTGGAAGTGGCAGGTTCGAGCTGCAATTATGGTTGACATCTTTAGTTCAGGCTAAACCCGAAAGTCTTGAACTGCGAACAGCGCAGCAAATATGAGTCACATTTATTAAGTGTAAACATATCTATATATCATGCCTATTCTAACCTCATTTATTTATTTGTATACGTAAACTGCAGCAAAGTGTGGGAGACAGGGAGATTCTGTATGGTTGGATAGGCGGGTCTGCTAGAAGGCCAAATGTCAGTTGTGACGCCTGTAGTTACTCCCCTGTATGTAATCACACTCACCACTTTTAAAAAATCACTAACAGACATATATTCATATATTATTCAGTACTCATGTGTTCACCTCTTTAAAGTTGCCAAGATAATATTTACAATCCATGGTACCTAGGTACTATTTTATAGGCTTTGTTGGGATCTAAATAAGCACTGTGTAAAATGCAGCAAATGCAGAAAAATTGCATGTTTTAGGTATTAAATAAATACATTACTTAAACTCGTCACTCATGCAACCAAAAGTTAAACAAAAATGTCTAATCAGTGATCACACTGAACATTATTTGTACATTTTGTCATTAACATGGGCAAAAATGAAATATCTTACATTTTAACATCTCTGTCGCTAAGTATAAATTAATACTTTATAGGATTTTGAAGGATCTAAGCAACCACTGTGTAGAATGCATCATATATAGGCGATTTGAAAGATTTTGAGATAATTTATAGCAAAAACAAGCAAAAATACTGTACCTTTCAGAATAAATATTAAAGTTGGAAAACCAAGTAAAAATAAGAGGGGGGGGGGGGGTGAAATGTCATATCAGCAGATATATCTATTTCATAATACAGAACAGAAATAACAGTTTCTCATCAAGACCCTAATAAATAAATTAAATCATTTGAATAATAAAAGTTCAAACAATCGTGTCTTAACATTATTAGCATATCATGTCATTAATATGGCTGAAAAATAATAATATAATAATTATTGAGCAACAACATGTTCCAACGTTCATGTTTCATTTTCAGAAGACAGATAAATTACATGATGTTGTTCTAATAATACTCAGCCTGATTATTATTAGAACACACACACATGATTCTAACAACACAAATGCTTCAAATGTTTAATAACATAACATATGGACATTATCTTTACATAAACCTGATATAGTCCTAGATTACAAGTGGAGCACTAATTTATTGCGAGCTGGCTGGTTGGCTGGTTATTGCTACCGCAAGCTCGCAGTAACAGTTAACACTTATAAAATTAAAGTGATGGTAAACTTCAGACTAAAAGAATGTTGCAATAAAAAATATTTAAGTTTTCAAGTAAAACCACATATTTTTTTATAGTGTATATATATTTTATAATAAAAGATTTATAACCTTAATTGGTATTGTCTGTTCCTCCGACCCCCTTTATTTCCTCTTTTGGCTGGGCTGTGATGTATAGAGCAGTCCCACCCACTCTCTACATAGGCTTTCTAACGGCTAGATTTAGAGTTTTGTCGGTAAAACTAGACCTTTGACAGGATAAGTGAAAAATTCTTCTAAAATGTATTTTCAAAATAAAAACATGATAATACCAAGATAAAATAAATCACAATCCCTAACGGTTAGATTTAGAGTTTTGTCGGTAAGGACCCGCGTAGCTAACGCCGGCTTTTTTCTGGCCGCACCATAAAAATAACTCTGGTATTGAGAGTCCACATAAAGGCTGCGTTAGGCTCCAAAAAAGGAGCGTAGAGCATATTTAACGCAGCTTCAACTCTCGATACCAGAGTTGCTTACGGACGCGGCCATCCTCAAAAACGTGCTTGTGCACGATTCCCCCATAGGAAACAATGGGGCTGTTTGAGCTGAAAAAAAACCTAACACCTGCAAAAAAGCCGCGTTCAGCTCCTAACGCAGCCCCATTGTTTGCTATGCGGAAACACTTCCTACGTCTGCACCTAACACCCTAACATGTACCCCGAGTCTAAACACCCCTAACCTTACACTTATTAACCCCTAATCTGCCGCCCCTGCTATCGCTGACCCCTGCATATTATTATTAACCCCTAATCTGCCGCTCCGTAAACCGCCGCTACTTATGTTATCCCTATGTACCCCTAATCTGCTGCCCTAACATCGCCGACCCCTATATTATATTTATTAACCCCTAATCTGCCCCCCACAACGTCGCCTCCACCTGCCTACACTTATTAACCCCTAATCTGCCGAGCGGACCTGAGCGCTACTATAATAAAGTTATTAACCCCTAATCCACCTCACTAACCCTATAATAAATAGTATTAACCCCTAATCTGCCCTCCCTAACATCGCCGACACCTAACTTCAATTATTAACCCCTAATCTGCCGACTGGAGCTCACCGCTATTCTAATAAATGTATTAACCCCTAAAGCTAAGTCTAACCCTAACACTAACACCCCCCTAAGTTAAATATAATTTTAATCTAACGAAATTAATTAACTCTTATTAAATAAATTATTCCTATTTAAAGCTAAATACTTACCTGTAAAATAAATCCTAATATAGCTACAATATAAATTATAATTATATTATAGCTATTTTAGGATTAATATTTATTTTACAGGTAACTTTGTATTTATTTTAACCAGGTACAATAGCTATTAAATAGTTAAGAACTATTTAATAGCTAAAATAGTTAAAATAATTACAAATTTACCTGTAAAATAAATCCTAACCTAAGTTACAATTAAACCTAACACTACACTATCAATAAATTAATTAAATAAAATACCTACAATTACCTACAATTAAACCTAACACTACACTATCAATAAATAAATTAAATACAATACCTACAAATAACTACAATGAAATAAACTAACTAAAGTACAAAAAATAAAAAAGAACTAAGTTACAAAAAATAAAAAAATATTTACAAACATAAGAAAAATATTACAACAATTTTAAACTAATTACACCTACTCTAAGCCCCCTAATAAAATAACAAAGCCCCCCAAAATAAAAAAATGCCCTACCCTATTCTAGATTACTAAAGTTCAAAGCTCTTTTACCTTACCAGCCCTGAACAGGGCCCTTTGCGGGGCATGCCCCAAGAAGTTCAGCTCTTTTGCCTGTAAAAAAAAACATACAATACCCCCCCCCAACATTACAACCCACCACCCACATACCCCTAATCTAACCCAAACCCCCCTTAAATAAACCTAACACTAAGCCCCTGAAGATCTTCCTACCTTGTCTTCACCTCACCGGGTTCAGCGATCGGTCCAGAAGAGGGTCCGAAGTCTTGATCCAAGCGGAGCAAGAAGAGGTCCTCCATCCGGTAGAAGTCTTCATCCAAGCGGGGCAGAAGAGGTCTTCCATCCGATTGAAGTCTTCATCCAAGCGGGATCTTCTATCGTCATCCATCCGGAGCGGAGCGGCAGGATCCTGAAGACCTCCGACGCGGAACATCCATCCTGGCCGACGACTGAACGACGAATGACGGTTCCTTTAAATGACGTCATCCAAGATGGCGTCCCTCGAATTCCGATTGGCTGATAGGATTCTATCAGCCAATCGGAATTAAGGTAGGAATATTCTGATTGGCTGATGGAATCAGCCAATCAGAATCAAGTTCAATCCGATTGGCTGATCCAATCTGATGAAGATAGAAGATGCCGCTTGGAAGATGATGGTTGCCGGTCCGGATCTACTCTTCTTCCCGGATAGGATGAAGACTTTGGACCCTCTTCTGGACTTCTTCAGCCATCGGATGATGGATGTCTAGCCCCCTCTTGGGTTGGATGAAGATATCGGAGCCAGGACGGATCGGTGAACCTGGTATGATGAAGACAAGGTAGGATGATCTTCAGGGGCTTAGTGTTAGGTTTATTTAAGGGGGGTTTGGGTTAGATTAGGGGTATGTGGGTGGTGGGTTGTAATGTTGGGGGGGGTATTGTATGTTTTTTTTTACAGGCAAAAGAGCTGAACTTCTTGGGGCATGCCCCGCAAATGCCCTGTTCAGGGCTGGTAAGGTAAAAGAGCTTTGAACTTTAGTAATTTAGAATAGGGTAGGGCATTTTTTTATTTTGGGGGGCTTTGTTATTTTATTAGGGGGCTTAGAGTAGGTGTAATTAGTTTAAAATTGTTGTAATATTTTTCTTATGTTTGTAAATATTTTTTTATTTTTTGAAACTTAGTTCTTTTTTATTTTTTGTACTTTAGTTAGTTTATTTCATTGTAGTTATTTGTAGGTATTGTATTTAATTTATTTATTGATAGTGTAGTGTTAGGTTTAATTGTAGGTAATTGTAGGTATTTTATTTAATTAATTTATTGATAGTGTAGTGTAGGGTTTAATTGTAACTTAGGTTAGGATTTATTTTACAGGTAAATTTGTAATTATTTTAACTATTTTAGCTATTAAATAGTTCTTAACTATTTAATAGCTATTGTACCTGGTTAACCCCTTAACGACCGAGGACGTGCAGGGTACGTCCTCAAAAAAAAGGCAGTTAACGCCTGGGGATATCGAGGCATCCTGCAATAACCATTTTTAGCCATCCGATGCAGAGAGAGCCACTCTGTGGCCCTCTCTGCACCGGACATTAACGGCTAAGTTCGTTGGTGGGTGGGAGCCGGTGTGGGAAGCGGGTGGCGGCCATCAATGGCCTTTGTGATGCGGAGGGGGGCGGGATCGGGGGCGGGGAGGACCGGGGGGCACGCACGGACACGTGCACGTGCACGGGGAGGCCGGGCGGGCGCGTGCACGGGGAGGGAGCGGGTGGGAACCACTATGCTACAGAACATTTTTAGTTAGAAGTGGGGATCAAGGGGGGAATTTTATTTTATTTGGTGATTGGTTTGGCTGGTGGGATATTGGACTGTGGGGGGGAAGCTACACTACAGAAACAAATAAAAACAAATAATAAAAACATTTTTATTTGCAAACTGGGTACTGGCAGACAGCTGCCAGTACCCAAGATGGCCCCCAATAAGGCAGAGGGGGAGGGTTAGGGAGCTATTTTGGGGGGATCAGGGAGGTTGGGGGCTAAGGGGGATCCTACATAGCAGCATATGTAAATATGCTAAATTTAAAAAAAAAAAAAAAACCCTTTTATTTTAGTACTGGCAGACTTTCTGCCAGTACTTAAGATGGCGGGGACAATTGTGGGGTGGGGGAGGGAAGAGAGCTGTTTGGGAGGGATCAGGGGGTTGGATGTGTCAGGTGGGAGTCTGATCTCTACACTAAAGCTAAAATTAACCCTGCAAGCTCCCTACAAACTACCTAATTAACCCCTTCACTGCTGGCCATAATACACGTGTGATGCGCAGCAGCATTTAGCGGCCTTCTAATTACCAAACAGCAACGCCAAAGCCATATATGTCTGTTATTTCTGAACAAAGGGGATCCCAGAGAAGCATTTACAAACATTTGTGCCATAATTGCACAAGCTGTTTGTAAATAATTTTAGTCAGAAACCTAAAGTTTGAAAAAGTGAAAAAAAATTTTTTATTTGATTGCTTTTGGCGGTGAAATGGTGGCATGAAATATACCAAAATGGGCCTAGATCAATTTTGATTCCTGAAAGATATTAGTGTCCCAATGTAACTAGCGCTAATTTTGAAAAAAAAGTGGTTTGGAAATGGCAAAGTTCTACTTGTATTTATTGCCCTATAACTTGCAAAAAAAGCAAAGAACATGTAAACATTGGGTATTTCTAAACTCAGGACAAAATTTAGAAACTATTTAGCATGGGTGTTTTTTGGTGGTTGTAGATGTGTAACAGATTTTGGGGTCAAAGTTAGAAAAAGTGGGTTTTTTTGTTTTTTTCATCATATTTTGTATTTTTTGTTATAGCAAATTATAAGATATGATGAAAATAATTGTAGATTTTGAAAGTCCATTTAATGGCGAGAAAAACGGTATATAATATGTGTGGGTACAGTAAATGAGTAAGAGGAAAATTACAGCTAAACACAAACACCGCAAAAATGTAAAAATAGCCTTGGTCCCAAACGGACAGAAAATGGAAAAGTGCTGTGGTCATTAAGGGGTTAAAATAAATAAAAAGTTACCTGTAAAATAAATATTAATCCTAAAATAGCTATAATATAATTATAATTTATATTGTAGCTATATTAGGATTTATTTTACAGGTAAGTATTTAGCTTTAAATAGGAATAATTTATTTAATAAGAGTGAATTAATTTCGTTAGATGTAAATTATATTTAACTTAGGGGGGTGTTAGTGTTAGGGTTAGACTTAGCTTTAGGGGTTAATACATTTATTAGAATAGCGGCGAGATTCGGTTGGCAGATTAGCGGTTAATAATTGAAGTTAGGTGTCGGCGATGTTAGGGAGGGCAGGTTAGGGGTTAATAAATATAATATAGGGGTCGGCGGTGTTAGGGGCAGCAGATTAGGGGTACATAGCTATAATGTAGCTGGCGGCTCTTTGCGGTCGGCAGATTAGGGGTTAATTATTGTAGGTAGGTAGCGGCAACGTTGGGGGGGGCAGGTTAGGGGTTAATAAATATAATATAGGGGTCGGCGATGTTAGGGCAGCAGATTAGGGGTACATAGGGATAATGTAGCTGGCGGCGACGTTGAGGGGGCAGATTAGGGGTTAATAATTGTAGGTAGCTGGCGGCGACGTTGAGGGGGGAAGATTAGGGGTTAATAAATATAATATAGGGGTCGGCGGTGTTAGGGGCAGCAGATTAGGGGTACATAAGTATAACGTAGGTGGTGGTCGGCAGATTAGGGGTTAAAAAAATGTAATCGAGTGGCGGCGATGTGGGGGGGGCCTCGGTTTAGGGGTACATAGGTAGTTTATGGGTGTTAGTGTACTTTAGAGTACAGTAGTTAAGAGCTTTATGAACCGGCGTTAGCCCAGAAAGCTCTTAATTACTGACTTTTTTCTGCGGCTGGAGTTTAGTCGTTAGATTTCTAACGCTCACTTCAGACACGACTCTAAATACCGGAGTTAGAAAGATCCCATTGAAAAGATAGGATACGCAATTGACGTAAGGGGATCTGCGGTATGGAAAAGTCGCGGCTGAAAAGTGAGCGTTAGACCCTATTTTGAGTGACTCCAAATACCGGAGGTAGCCTAAAACCAGCGTTAGGAGCCTCTAACGCTGGTTTTCACGGCTACCGCCAAACTCCAAATCTAGGCCTAAGGGTTTTTAAAGGGACTGGACTTCAAGATTGTCAAATGACACACATGTTGATTGGATGTTCACTGGATTTGTCATTAAAAAACAAAAGAGTTCATCCATGTGGGCTGGCATAACATTGTTATAGAAGCATTAGTATATGCACTAATTTAACCCTTTCACAGATGGATTAAAAACAAAAAAGGTACACATATATATATTTTTTTAAATGGCAAATAATACATTTATGGCATTTGATTATTTAAGTTTACCATCACTTTAACCAGAGATCAGATCTACTTTTATAAATGTCTACCAAATGCCCCCAAAATCAAATGTAAAATACTCTATTAAAAATAAAGATATTAGCATCTTATTTTTTTAATAAAGTAACTGCACTTTTGTAGTAGTTTGGGGGGCTAAAGTTGTCGACTGTAGGGTGCCTTTACATCGCAGTCTATGGGAACTGTGTGTTCCTTGTAAATATAAAGGTTTGCATTGCTAACTTGTAATACCACCACACATTTGCATGCGCTGGTATTACTCAGTGGAGTGCAAATATTGCTTTTGCAAAAGCGATATTTTGCACTCCACTTGTAACCTAGCCCATAATTTGTAAAAGAAAATATATACGAAGTGTAAAAAAAAAAAGTGTAAAAAATATATATACGTGTATTATATTTTTTAACCTAATCCACACTTTGTAAAAAAAAGAGTCCAGAGTAAATTCAGTAATTACAGTAACTCCACAGAGTACAATACTTTATTTATTTATTTATTTATAAAATATTTTACCAGGAAGGATACATTGAGATTTCTCTCGTTTTCAAGTATGCCCTGGGATCACAAAACATTGCATTGATACAATAGGGTACAATAAAATACAAAAACAATAATAAAAATACACATTATATGCAAACATTTAACATAGAGCAGGTATGAAATATTTAATCAACCATGACAGGAGCATTCTGTTTTGAGATATGTATAGAGGGATCTCTTAAAGGATTTTAGGCTTGGGGAAGTTTTTAAAGTGTGAGGGAGGTCATTCCATAATTGTGGCGCTCTGTAGGAAAAGGAGGATCGAGCTGCTTTTTTTGTATTGAGGCAAGCTAAATAATGTGCTGTTATTGGATCGGAGGTAATACTTGTCTCTTGAAAGCTTACAGACTGAATTCTTGTCAGTGAGATCTGCACTGCATAGGAGTAATTGCTGTTCTGCCACATGGATTACATAGCACAAGCTAGTTTCCATCCAGATAATTGACCTACTGACCATCACAGTAAAACACAGTCTTAGCTGCCTCCCCTGGAGCTTTTTTATGATTGACCTAACCATGAATGTGACAGCTAATCTGTCAGAAAATGGACAGACACTCCACCCAGCACATTCAGAGCTGTTGTGCAATCAAGAGAGGCTGAGCTCATTGCTGCCTCTCTCCTTGGATTTTGCATTGAAACTCAGAAAATTTGGTGTGTTTTTATTTTTTTATTTTCCTTTTACTTTCATATTAATTTATTTTTTTTCTTTTCTTAACAGGTGTGGCTCTGTCTCCCCTCACTGCACTTCCCTGGTTTTGTGAGATTATTACGGAAAGACTTGGTATTCACTTTAATAATGAAATCATGACAAACACCATAAAGATGTTTAATTATATAGGTAATTCTGCAAAACTAATCCCCTGCCACCCCTAGCCTGTAAATAGCCTAAATGCAGACCTCCCAACTATCCCTATTTGAGAGGGACAGTCCCTTATTCTGAGCTTTGTCCCACTGTCCCTCTGATACAGTCATATGTCCCAATTTCTAGAATTTCTCTTAGCCCCAGAAACTCCAGATACTCCCTCAAACTGCCTAGACACTCCCACAAAAGCACCCACTAGCCAACCATGATCCCACCCCTCCAAACCAAGCTTCACCCACAAAATGGTGACAGAGAACATCAACCTCCTGAGTCCCTGATACTAAGCCACAAATGTTGGAAAGTATGTTAATGTGATTTGAATGATGGCTGAGAAAAGCATTTAATTACTTGGTATTTTATTTTTATCATTTCATCTGGATCTAAATATTTAGGCCCTGATGTTAAAAGCATTGTGGAAATGGCGATATTTTAAAAAGGGATCCATTGTTCGATTGAGATTGACAGTTAAATGTTATAAATTGCTGAAATTAGCATTTGAAGGCAATCTCACCAAGAGGCATTTTACTATAGAAGTCTGTGGGTGGCCATGCTTTTGTGATAATGGGGGAATTTAAAAGCAGCATCGCCTCCTGCATTGAAGAAGTAATGAGAATGATACCTTTACACAGTATTGAATGGAAATACAATTGACATGTATGAACCAAAACTCAAGCCCTTTTGTTACAATAGAGAAACTAGGGCATCAACAATACACCTGTAAAAGCTGGGGGGTTGTGGGTATATTGTATATATGTATACAATGCTTTATTTATATGTATTTGATTGTATAATGCTATAATATGTATTTTAAGTCCTCATTATTTTAAAATTTGTGTTTTTTTGCTTTTGACGTGTTTCTTTCTTTTTTTAGGAAGAAGAAGCTATGTCACATTTTTTTAAGTATGTTCTAAAATGTCCTCAGTTTTAATTTCTTTTTTTGTTCTCCCAAGAGATATTTATTTATGGTAACAGATGACAGGGGTGTAACTAGACCTCACTGGATGCCAGGCAAAGGTTGTGGCAGGACCACTCACTTTAACAGTGCCCTTTCTGGCCATATCCAAAAGTTAAGACGACAGCCAAATAGTAAAAAGAGGAGCTGCTTTTCATTGACTATGAGTCATCTTTCACTCTTAGCTTACACCAGAGTCTTGAGCAGCCTTCCTGTACATATATGGTGGCAGGTTTTTCTTTACAGCAACTGTGTAGTGGCCAAGTCTAACCCTAACACCCCCTAACTTAAATATAATTTAAATAAATCTAAATAAAATTACTACAATTAACTAAATTATTCCTATTTAAAACTAAATACTTACCTATAAAATAAACCCTAAGATAGCTACAATATAACTAATAGTTACATTGTAGCTATTTTAGGATTTATTTTTATTTTACAGGCAACTTTGTATTTATTTTAACTAGGTACAATAGTTATTAAATAGTTATTAACTATTTAATAACTACCTAGTTAAAATAAAGTCAACTTTACCTGTAAAATAAAACCTAACCTGTTAGAATTACACCTAACACTACACTATAATTAAATTAATTCCCTAATACAATTATCTAAAGTACGAAAAAAACAAACACTAAATTACAGAAAATAATAAAATAATTACAAGTTTTTTAAAATAATTACACCTAATCTAATCCCCCTAATAAAATAAAAAAGCCCCCCAAAATAATAAAAAGCCCTACCCTATACTAAATTACAAATAGCCCTTAAAAGGGCCTTTTGCTGGGCATTGCCCCAAAGTAATCAGCTCTTTTACCTGTAAAAAAAAGTACAACCCCCCCAACATTAAAACCCACCACCCACACAACCAACCCTACTCTAAAACCCACCCAATCCCCCCTTAATAAAATGTAACACTAACCCCTTGAAGATCACCCTACCTTGAGAAGTCTTCACCCAACCGAGGTGAAGTCCTCAACGAATCCAGGGGAAGTGGTTCTCCAGACGGGCAGAAGTCTTCATCCAAGCTGGGAAGAAGAGGTCCTCCAGACGGGCAGAAGTCTTCATCCAGACGGCATCTTCTATCTTCATCCATCCGGCGAGGAGTGGGTCCATCTTCAAGACATCCGACGTGGAGCATCCTCTTCTTTCAACGTCTTCTTACTAAATGACGGTTCCTTTAAGTGACATCATCCAAGACGGCGTCCCTTCAATTCCGATTGGCTGATAGAATTCTATTAGCCAATCGGAATTAAGGTAGAAAACGACGACGTTGGGGGAGGCAGATTAGGGGTTAATAAATGTAGGTAGGTGTCGGCGATGTTAGGGACGGCAGATTAGGGTCTAATAAAATTTAACTAGTGTTTGCGAGGCGGGAGTGCGGTGGTTTAGGGGTTAATATATTTATTAAAGCGGCGGCGATGTCCGGTCGGCAGATTAGGGGTTAAAAACTTTATTTAAATGTTTGCGATGTGGGGGGCTCGGTTTCGGGATTAATAGGTAGTTTATGGGTGTTAGAGTACTTTTTTTTTTAATTTTAATATTTTTATTGAGGTAATATACATACATGAGTAACAAGTACAAAAAAGGGAAAACCAAAATATAACAGATGTTTGTGCATGTACAAGTACCGTGCATTGCTGAAGCAGTCCTCATTTTTGTCCCATATAACATATAACATAATTGAAAATGGGATTGTTTAAACTAGATACTACACAGTTATAAAATAAACAGGAACAGGGCTGAGCCAGGTCTGAACCTTCAAGGGCCGACTCTAGAATATAGACAGATTGCGTCCCACACATGTAATGTTAGCAAGTGGCATGAGAGCTTGTTAGTTAATAAAAATGAAGTGTATGTAGGTATATCTTTCCCTGACTTATTATGTGTTTTTGGAATTGCTAGTGGGCCAGCATCATTCAGTGCTCTACCTGGGAAATGTGGGGTGTAACAATACTTTACATCCTCTAAGGGTAGTTAGACTAACTCTATCGCCTTCTCTATAACCCCGGCCGAAGGTCACAGAATAAGGGCCGGCGACTTCCCATAGGGGTGGTAATGATAGTGTGGGATTAACACTCTCAGGAGCATTGGGCTGTAAAAGGCATAGGGCTGTATGTAAGCTATTAAGAAGCAAGGCATTCCTTTACATGATATAGGTAGCAACAATCTAAACAGGAGCCGTGCATTAGAGTGCAGTTTATAAGGTGCTAAGTGTTAATTAGTGTTAACAATCGTCTCGCCGTCAGTTACATAGTTATCAGTCTTGTGTTCTTAAGCATTGCATTAGAGCCCAGAAAATTAGCAACTGATGTAAGTTAGATCTCTACTTGCAGGGTATACTATGGGAATAGGCTTGTTGATGGATTATCAGTGGTATGATAACCACCGTTTTGCTAGAAATACATACAACATAAAAACATTTTTGGAGCCTATAATATACTTATAAAAACATAATACAACAGTTCAAAACAACAGGTAATTTCTAAGGAACCTTAACGTGGGTTTCAATGAACAGGAAAATACACAGATGCCTTCATTATAACTCTTTTTGTTATTGTTCAGCCCCCTGAGTCCACTTGCATTCTGAACAGTGTCTTTTTATGATTACTCAGTTTGCATGGCCATAGAATAATGCAATCTTTCCCATACACAGCCCTTTCCTCTAAGTATAAAGAGGGACAGGAGTTCTCATACACAATCTCCCTGGTCTCAGGATCAAAGGTAAGAATCCCACAGGCTATTATCTGGTGCATATTACCCATTGCGTGACACTTCTGATTAGGCTTGATGTTTATGTGTGTCCCAGTGTCACCAAATGCCGCCACTACCTGTGCAAGGGAGGTCTTTGGCATCTGCATTCCCTCTTTAGTGTCAAAGGCAGTTTCTTTCTGTGTACTCGGACCGATCAGAGCCAGCCCACCGGCATCTGGAGGGGTAAAAATGCTCTTACCGGACAGCCGAAGAGTGTATGTTATTCCTGTAGCCGCGCCAGGGCCCTTCTGCGCGGGCTGCAAGTTGAAGCTATTCATGACTGTCTCCTTACTGCTAGGGATAAGCTTATCGGCCTGTGCTGTTGTGTAAAGTCCCCGTTTCTATAGCTGTATCAGAGGATTTTCTACGGGCTGAGGAGCTCTCTCTGCCGCTATTTCTCTCCAGTCGCCATCTTTGTTTGGGTGAGGTATAGAGGTCTGTGTTGGTTCTGCCGTAGGTTTGTTGGTTATCGGTGGTAGAGTGCTCTGAGTACGGTCTAAGGGGAGTGATCGATGATAGATTCTGAGGAGTAGATTCTCCAATTTAGCAAAGCGCTGATCTAGCTCCTGCTCCAGGCTCATCTCCCATGCGGTCGCCATCTTGAAAGCAATGTTGTGTGCGGCAACTTAAGGACGCGGTCTTTTGCAAGATTGCTAGTTGTAAATAATTTTTTCTGCTTGGCGATATTGTAGAGAACAGTAAGGCAGAAACCTGCTGCCAGCACTGGTAACCCGGAGGAGCAGGGGGGGGTCGCTACCTATTAACAGGCCACCGCCTTAGGTCTTAGTCATACGGTCTGTGGCTCTTGGGTCATATAAACAGCTAGCAAAAATAGAATCATAGCCACCGTATGATTGGCAACCATAAGTCTTAGAGATATTTGTGTATTGTAGCTGTTAAAGTCTCTAGAATCGGTGGATTGAAGAGGTTTCTTCTAGAGCCTGCAGTAGATACGTCCAATCCAGAACATGGTTCGGACACGCCCCGTTAGTGTACTTTTTAGCATTTTAGTTAAGAGTTTTAAGTTACGGCGTTAGCCCTACTGACTTTTAAATGTGGTAGAAGTCTTGACAGGAGAGGGTCTACCGCTCACTTCTTCCAAGACTCGTAATACCGGCGTTTGGCAAATCCCATTAAAAAGATAGGATACGCAATTGATGTAAGGGGATTTGCGGCAAGCCAGACTCGTAATACCTGCCAGACTCGTAATGCCAGCGGGCGTTAAAAAGCAGCATTGGGACCTCCGTCTCAATGCTGCTTTTTAAGACTAACGCAAGACTCGTAATCTCGCCGAATGTTTTTTTTCTTTAATGATTCGGATAGAGCATACAATTTTAAGCAACTTTCTCATTTACTCCTATTAGCATTTGTCTTTGTTCTCTTGCTATTTTTATTTGAAAAGCAGGAATGCAAAGCTTGGGAGCCGGCATATTTTTGGTTCAGCACCTGGGTTGCGCTTGCTGATTGGCGGCTAAATGTAGCTACCAATAAGCAAGCACTCTCCAGGGTGCTGAACCTAAAACGGTCCAGCTACTAAGCTTTACATTCCTGCTTTTCAAATAAAAATAGCAAGAGAACAAAGAAAAATTTATAATATGAGTAAATAAGAACGTTGCTTAATATTGTATGCTCTATCTGAATCATTAAAGAAAAAAACAATTGAGTTTAGTATCTTTTCAAGTCCCATATGTATGCATGTAATTCCATTTGATTGTGTCCCAGTCAAGTATTCAGTCAAATATGTAGTATTAGGTGTTTTGAAAAGACTGCATTTTTTCAGCGTCATGAAGCTGGTTGTTTTCTCTTTATTGTAGATAAAAATACATTAAATTATGGCTGGGCCATGGCACTTAGCCTCTCTGCTTGTGAGGAATATGGGTTTCTTTTTTAGAAGACAGGAGAGCTCAATACAACAATTTCCTGTCCACAAAAGCCTGAGGAACTTAAAGAGGGCACTGAATAAAAAGACACTGTGCTCACATCTGCATCTATTCAATGGCTAAAAGATAAGGTATTAGAGTTATATTCTGCTTTGCATTATGCTCCCTTCAGAGATGGATAAGTTATACCCCCAACTACAAAAGAGTAAAGCTTCTTTAACCTCCTACACCAGTACACATGGGTTTTATTAGCTAAACAAAAACATTGACTGTTTCAGAAATGTAGTGCAAGTTCAGCTGCATAAAATGTTCCAAAGCGATTATTTACCAATGTCTGTATATTTATTGCAAGTGTCATGGTGTCAAATAATCTAAGGTTCATTCTTTCTTCCACTCTGTGTTCACACTTCACACTATTTCATTTGTAATGTCATCAAACATGTATGTTTAATAAGCAGTCTGATCCTCTTCAGGTTTTACCAGAGTAAGGCAGTTTTGTTTTAGCATCTGCTTACCCAAAAAGGAAAGGCTGGCTGACATACTTGTTCAAGAAAAAAAAAATGCATTTGGATAAAAAAAAATTCTTTTCTGCTCTATGGCAACGCTAGCAATACATATTTGATAATATTTGTCACTCACTGTTGCTTAAGTATGTCCTTAAAGGGACCATTAAAGTCAAAATTAAACTTTCATGATTCAGATAGAACATGACATTTTAAACAATTTTCCAACTTACTTCCATTATTAAATTTGCTTTATTGTCTTGGTATTCTTTGTGGAAGACTAAACCTAGGTAAGCTGATAGGAGCTTAGGAGCATGCACGTGTCTATAGCAGTGTTTGTAACTATGTATAACACTGCTATAAACAATGTTGCAAACAATGCTTCCAGATAGCTTAAGATTTGTGCATGTCCTAAGAAACAACAACAATAGTGCAGTATTGTCTGGAGAATGATAATATTTAAATGGAATATGTCAGTATTGTACTCACATATGCTGGAGCATAATTATGCTCTATCTATCGTGCATGTAGTATGATGTAAAGGCTCATACGTAACCACTCCAGGGATCTTTTGAGACATAGCCAAATATGGGTATAAAAATATTTAATATAATATTTAATATAATATTTTACATATAAAAACAATTAAAATAGTTAAAAGCAAAAGGGTAAACAATCAACTCTATGCAGATCCCCCATGCATTGCAAGTTCCAACTGTATATTCCAGCAGTTATTTGTGTGCACCAAATGTGACTGTCCAAGTTATATCAGGACCATAGAATGGGTCACAGTCTCATAAATCAGCATGATGTACTTCCCTTACTGAGTTCTGACAAGTGTTTCACCTGTATCGACGGCTTTCTCAAGGTTCTCATTTCCATGAACAATTAGCGGGTATTTTTCAACCTGTTCCAGCTGTTCGTCACATACAGTTTTCATCTGGAAATGTCAATTACGGTTTTGGACTATCTTGTCAACCATTATTACGTGCATACGAGCAACACATCTTCATAATATGGATGCACTATTGAAAATATCTGGTAATCTATTTAAGATGGTATAACAACACTTAAGGTGGTATAACAGCATTTACATGATAATAATCATATAGTATTCAATTTATGGTGGTATAACATAATACTTAATCAAAACATCTTGGCCTCTGTTGTAACATAGTATTACCGACTTTTACATTAATGTAACATAGCAATTATATATAAACCATCAAACCATGGAACAGTTCCTTCTTGTATTACGCTTAAAATAATTTATATACTTTGTAGAGTATAAAACATTCTTTTGAGTAAATACGCTTTAGAAACATACAATATAATAGCTTTTACATTCTTGTCAACATAGAAGGTTAACTTGTAAATGTTTGGTAGTCAACTTATAACATATACATCTAAAGAAAATCTTCTGTTTTAGAGGACTCAATTTCCAATTAATGTAATAGATATAATGTATAAGTAGACCATACATCTATTGGTGTCCCCATGCTTGAAATATATAAACAATAACTGGTACCTATTATCTATCATATATTTAAAATTCAAAGTTTTTAAAAATGATGGATGTCAAAATCCTTATTAAGACCTTGTGGTGCTAATGTATCTAATTCATAAATGTATTCCATTTCTATTTTCCCCAATTGAGTTTGTATGTCACCTCCTCTCCACTGTGGACTTCATTTCTTAATCCCCATAAATCACATTTTTTTCTGTTATCTGTTATGATATTTGTCAAAATGTAATAATAGGTTATGTTTTGTAAATCCTAATTTGATGTTATTGATATGTTCATTCATTCTAGTTTTAACTAAATGGGAAGTACGTCCTACATATTATATTTTGCATGAACATTCAAAAAGATAAACAACATTATGGCTGTTGCATGTAATAAACTCTTGGATTTCAAATTCTTTATTTTTTTTTACAATATTAAAGAAAATACTTTTCTCAATATCGGCCAATACTTCTCTATAATTTCTTTATTGTTTAGTTAGCGTATTATATTCCAGTGCAATCCTGTTGGTTCTGTCTTCTGTTTTAAGGTCTTTCTCCTCTTTTTTCTTATACTCTAATAATTCCTTTCTATCCAGACTTGATACTGCTTGGATTATAGCTGTTAAATAGGATTCATCATATTGCTTTTCTAGGAAGCTATTTTTTTTTTAACATATTTGCTTGCTCATAATAGACATCTTTACCTGTACAGTTCCTTCTTATCCGTTGGAAATGTCCTTTGGGGATGTTCCTAATCCATGTTTTATGATGACAGCTGTTAGTGTTAATATAGCTATTAGTATCTACTTCCTTTGAAAAAGTTTGTAGTTTTTAGTTGTTCATTTTCCACATAGACTATCAGGTCAAGAAAATGTATATATTCAGTATTATATCACCATGTAAATTTCACACCCCAGTTGTTATCATTCAAATGATCAGATATTTCAAAAAGTCTGGTTCATTACCATTTCAAATGAAAAAAAATGTTATCTATATAACGCCGATGCAGCACCAGGCTCTGCTCCTAATCATGTGCACCAAACACATATTGCTTCTCCCATGATGACATAAAGAGATTGGCATAACTGGGAGCAAATCTGGTGCCCATCGCCGTACCACTGTTCTATAAATAGAAGTCAGATTCAAACCAAAATAAATTTGTCAAAAGGATGAAATCAATCTCATCTAAAATATATTTAAGTTGTTCTTCTTTGATCTTTGTTTGTAAACAAAACTTTCTATACTGGAGAGGAGGTGACATACAAACACAATTGGGGAAAATAGAAATGGAATACAGGTAGCCCTCAGTTTACGCCGGGGTTAGGTTCCAGGAGGAATGGTTGTAAATCGAAACCGTTGTAAATTGAAACCCAATTTATAATGTAAGTCAATGGGAAGTGAGGGAGTTAGGTTCCAGGCCCCTCTCAAAATTGTCATTAGTAACAACTAATACATTATTTTTAAAGCTTTAAAATGAAGACTTTAAATACTACTACTAGTATTTAAATACTAAACAGCATTATAAACCTAAAAATATAGATTGTATCATCATTAAACTAAGTTTAATGAACAAAAACATTTACTAAACATAACCTAATAAAATAATTACACAACAGACTGCATCATTATCAAACTAAGTTTAATGAACAAAAACATTTGCTAACAGCACCTAATAAAATAATGACACAACAGACTGCATCATCATCAAACTAAGTTTAATGAACAAAAACGTTTTTTTTACTTGAATTTTTCTGCAATCAGTTCTCTGCATTGTTAGCATGTTAGATAATATTGTGTCTGCACCTATTCTATGCATTTCAATCTGCAGTGATTAATAAGCAGTTAGAAACCCTCACCTCAAGCAGCTGGACAGGAAGATAATAGGGAAGTGCCTGCTAAATTTTGCTTGATAGATCTGGTCTGATCTGTGTACATAACTTTGCTGCAAAACAAACGGACAGCTCCACCTACTGGCTATTTTAATTAGTGCATTGCTTTCCAAAAGATTTTCAATAGCAGTCACATGACTGAAAAAATAAGGTAGTTATTCTGAAACGGCGCAAATTGAACCGGCGTAAACCGAGGGCCACCTGTACATTTATGAATTATATATATTAGCACCATAAGGTCTTAATAAGGATTTTGACATTAATCATTTTTTTAAACTTTGAATTCTAAATATATGATAGATAATAGGTACCAGTTATTGTTTGTATATTTCAAGCATAGGGACACTAACGGATTTACGGTCTACTTATACATTATATAATACTATGTTACAACAGAGGCCAATATGTTTTGATTAAGTATTATGTTATACCACCTTAAATTGAATACTGTATGATGAATGTCATGTGAATGTTGTTAAAACACATTAAATGAATAGTCTAGTCAAAATTAAACTTTCATGATTCAGATAGAGCATGCAATTTTTAGCAACTTTCTAATTGACTCCTATTATCAATTTTGCTTCATTCTCTTGGTATCTTTATTTTAATGTAGGAGCCGGCCCATTCTTGGTTCAGCACCTAAGGTAGTGCTTGCTGATTGGAGGTTACATTCAGAAAGCGCTACCCAGGCACTGAACCAAAAATGGGCCAGCTCCTATGCTTGCATTTCTGCTTTTTCAAAGATACCAAGAGCACAAAGAAAAAATGATAATGGGAGTAAATTAGAAAGTTGCTTAAAATAGCATGTTCCATCTGAATCATGAAAGTTTAATTTTGACTAGACAATTCCTTTAAATGTTGTTATACCACCGTAAATAGATTATCAGATATTTGCAATAGTGTATCTATATTATGGAGGGCAATATGTATTGTTTGGTATGAACGTAATAATGGTTGTCAAGATGGCTCAAAACCGGAAGTGACATTTCCGGAAGTGACATAATGAATAAAACCCAGAAATTATGAAAATCGGACTTGACAATTAGCCAAAACAGGTTGAAAATTACCCGCAAATGGATAATGGAAATTAGATCCTTGAGAAAGCCTTTGATACAGGCGAAACACATGTTGGAACTCAGTAAGGGAAGTACAGTACACTTATTTATGAGATTGTGACCCATTCTATGGTCCTGATATAACTTAGACGGCCACATTTAGTGCACACAAATAACGGCTGGTATATACAGTTGGAACTTGCAATACATGGGGGGTCTGCATAGCGTTGATTGTTTACTCTTTTGCTCTTAATTATTTAAATTGTTTTTATATTTGAAATATTACATTCAATATTTTTATGCCCATATCTAGCTATGCCTCCAAAGATCCCTGGAGTGGTTAAATATGAACTTTTAAATCATACGGCATGCACGATTGATAGAACTAACATGATTATGCTCCAGCATATATTAGTACAATAATGATGTGTTCCATTTGAATATTATCATCCTTCAGACAATACTGCACTATTGTTTTTGTTTCTTCAATGAGAAGACTCTTTGAAGGACTTTTAAGTGGATGATATAGCCTTTATTTTTTATTATCACATTTTTTCTCACTTATTTTGTTTGTTGTGATTTATTTAGTTCCCTGTTTTTTTATGTGCATGTCCTAAGCCTACCAATGATTACTCTTTAACAAAGAATAATAAGAGAACTAAGCAAAATTGATAATAAAAGTAAGTTGTTTAAATGTTTAAAATTACATGCTCTATTCAATCAATATGTGTTTAATTTTAACTTTACTGTCCCTTTAATATAATTTTGCAAAATTATTGCAATATTAATAGAAATAACTAGATTACATGCTCTTATGTAATAAATGGGTAGTCATATTTATTAGTAAATATTAAAATTACTGTAAGAACAGGACACAATACTAACAGAGCAAAGCCCTCTTATATAAAGTACATGTCAAAACTAGACAAAATATGGAGATTCTAGGGCGCTAACTGAAAATAAAACCGTCAATAGTAATTAAGGTCTAGTGACTTACTGGTATAAGTGAAGCTGGACAACTCGCAATATCACTTCAATATAAAGGGGGTCTGTTCGTCTGGCTCAGCACTTTTGCCTCACGCTTCTGGGTAGGTTCAATAAGAATGAAAGCGAAAAAGTAACACTGCTATTACGCAGAGCTTCCTTGAAAACCCCAAGTTGGGAAGTCAATAATTCAATATCAACCCAGACCGGCTCATTCGTAAATAAAAACACCTTTATTAACGAATAAGTTAAAGAATACTATGGGTATCCAAGTAAAACAAACAGATGGAGGGGTGGAGCCTACTTCCAAAGCTACAAGACGCGTCTTGATGAAGCTCCAGGAAAAATACAGATTTTTATTAAATTTTATTACAGTGGACCATCAGTTTTTCATACCACTGAGATAACTATTGTGTTAAGAGGCAATAAATCCTATGAGCGGATGCTTTGATCGTGTTTGGCCTATGCTCTTTGGGACAGCTGCATGGCAGACTTTCTCACAGGCCTAGAGGACATTTTGCCATCAGAAGCGTTTGTATCGTGGGTTAACCACAAGAAAACAGGCCCTGTGCAGGGAAAGCAGCGCAGGTTTGGGGCTGCCGTACATAACCCCCCCGAACTCCGGGGTCATGATATCCTGAAATAGGATAATTACTTAACTACTAGTGGGAGTGATAATCTCATTGAAACATAGGAGGCCCCATTACAAACATGGAGGTGCAGAATTTTGAAGTAACTCTGACAAAACTGCTGGAGGATAATTTCACAAAGCTCCACCGGCTGATCAGCGGATGCTTTACCAAAGAGTATGCCTTACCGGAGCAGGAACAAGCTGACCTCACTGTTCCCCAATGGAGTATAAGGCGAGCCGCCGGTAATAAGTCCCCGGCTGCAGAACCTCTTGTGGCGCGACCAAGTGTGATGTAGCCACACTGCAAAGAACGGATTCAGTGGCCATATTGGATGCCTCCCTCACACCAAGTCTCAAGCAGGCCCCAGCTATTACCTTCGGGTCTCAAACTAAGCTTAGGCAAGTATGTGATGCAGCGATCCCCAAGATATGAAGACTTACCCGCCACACTAAGATCCCTCTACAGACGGGAACTGCCCTCCGCAGTGAAATGGGTGTCAAGCTAAATTTGGCCAAATATGAGGCCGGGCACATTGATCTCAACTCGGATACTAATCAGACTGCAGTCTGGGACACTATTAGGGATGATATCAGCATAGGGAACCTCTTTGTTTTTGGATTCCCTCTTGGCACACATATGCTAGCGGGGATTGTGCATGGGCATCAGAGCAAGGCCCATGTTGGATCTGGCACCCCAAGATCTTTAAGCCCGACTGGAGCAAATAGAAAAAGCTACATACTTCCAAATTCTGATAATGCCGATTTTAAGACTGGCTGCAAGCTTTGCTCCGTTCACATTTGGAGGTATGTGACAACGGGTCGATCTATAGAGGCCTATGGAAGGGCCTGGAAACCCTACTACTTAGATTGTTACTCCCCAGAGAAAGTTCCCCAAGACTGGTGACTTGGTGTGGGATAAATATGTTTCATATACTGTGACTGATTTACAGGCTACAAGGTGGACACAGCTGAACTAGAGTGCCGTTCTCACACTTACCTATTAATGCCTAGGGACTTGTAGATGTGAGATTAAAGATCACAGCTGACAGATATGTTCTGGAGGACAGTTTATAACTCAAAAATAGCCATAATATCTACTCATGTCACACTGTGTCCTTCTAAAGATCTTCTGCTTATTTTACAAGAGTGGAAGGAAGTGATATGAGCTGTTTACTTCTGTTTTTCATTCTTGCTGTTCCTATTATTCTAGTTCTGTTTACTGTTTATGTCATTGCTATGGTTAGGTTAATTGTTCAATTTGAGCTACACTCTCACAAGATGAAGCTGTCCCAGGTGCATATGCTCTAATTTGAAACACATGGGATATAATAGTCTTAATACCTATAGGCATATTGCAGAAGTTTGTCTTTTTTAGTAATCAAGAATCTGACAGCATATTGGCAAATCACCACCTTCCCCACATAGGCCTCTAGTTATCAAGCCGTCAACCTCAAATACACTGAAATTCCGCAGCGTATTTGTGGCGAGGCTGATTCGCCTTAGTTATCAAGCCCTGCTGCCCGGCAAAAGTAGAATATAGTGATGTAAGCTTCGATCCGCCGGACTCATTCCGACACAGATCGATTCTTACGTCACTCCAGATGTTCCGAACGCAAGTTCAGCACAATCTGACTACTTTTGGGAGTTATCAAATGACTACCAGGTACGCTCGGCACTTTTCCGGCCCAGCGTACCTGGTTTTCAATTTGCCGCCCTGGAGACGGCGGATCCCATAGGAATCAATGGGAGTCTGACCATAGCAAAAGTTCATGTTCGCTGCTGCCCGACATCCCATTGATTCCTATGGGAGCTGTCTACACCTAACACCCTAACATGTACCCTGAGTCTAAACACCCCTAATCTGCCCCCTACACCGCCGCCACCTATATTAAACATGGTAACCCCTAAACCGCCGCTAATAAACTGATTAACCCCTAAACCACCGCTCCCAGACCCCGCTGCCACCTACATAATACCTATTAACCCCTATCCTGCCCCCCTATACCGCCACCACCTATAATAAATTTATTAACCCCTATCCTGCTGATCCCGTACCCCGCCGCAACTAAATAAATTGTTTATCCCCTAAACCGCCGCTCCCGGACCCCGCCACCACCTATATTAAACTTATTAACCCCTAATCTGCCCCCCTACACCGTCAAGACCTATAATAAATGTATTAACCCCTATCCTGCCCCCCCTATACTGCCGCCATCTATATTAAACTAATTAACCCCTAAATATAAGTCGAACACTAGCCCTAACACCCCCCTAACTTAAATATTATTTTAATAAATCTAAATAAAATTACTAATATTAACTAAATTAATCCTATTTAAAACTAAATACTTACCTATAAAATAAACCCTAATATAGCTACAATATAACTAATAATTATATTGTAGCTATTTTAGGATTTATTTTTATTTTACAGGCAAATTTCAATTTATTTTAACTAGGTACAATAGCTATTAAATAGTTATTAACTATTTAATAGCTACCTAGTTAAAATAAAGACAAATTTACCTGTAAAATAAAAACTAACCTAAGTTACAATTACACCTAACACTACACTATCATAACTAAGTTATTCCTATTTAAAAATAAATACTTACCTGTAAAATAAACCCAAAGATAGCTACAATGTAATTAATAATTACATTGTAGCTATTTTAGGATTTATATTTATTTTACAGGCAACTTTGTATTTATTTTAACTAGGTAGAATAGTTATTAAATAGTTATTAACTATTTATTAACTACCTAGCTAAAAGAAATGCAAAATTACCTGTAAAATAAATCCTAACCTAAGTTACAATTAAACCTAACACTACACTATCATTAAATAAATTAAATTAATTAACTACAAATACCTACAATTAAATACAATTAAATAAACTAACTAAAGTACAAAAAATAAAAAAAAATAAGTTACAAAAAATAAAAAATATTAGATTTTTCAGCTAATTACACCTAATCTAAGCCCCCTAATAAAATAACAAAGCCCCCCAAAATAAAAAAATGCCCTACCCTATTCTAAATTACGAAAGTTAACAGCTCTATTACCTTACCAGCCCTTAAAAGGGCCTTTTTCGGGGCATGCCCCAAAGTATTCAGCTCTTTTGCATGTTAAAAAAATACAACCCCCCCAACATTAAAACCCACCACCCACATACCCCTACTCTAACCCACCCAAACCCCCCTTAAAAAAACCTAACACTAACCCCCTGAAGATCATCCTACCTTTAGCCGTCTTCAGCCAGCCGACCACCGATGGAACAGAAGAGGACATCCGCAGCGGCCGAAGTCATCATCCAAGGGGAGCTGAAGAGGTCTTCCATCTGATAGAAGTCTTCATCCATGCGGCGTCTTCAATCTTCATCCATCCGGAGCGGAGCCTTCTTCAAACGAGCCGACACCGAGCCATCCTCTTCCAACGATGCCTACCCGACGAATGGATATTCCTTTAAGTGACGTCATCCAAGATGATGTCCCTCGAATTCTGATTAGCTGATAGGATTCTATCAACCAATCGGAATTAAGGTAGGAAAAATCTGATTGGCTGATCCAATCAGCCAATCAGATTGAGCTCGCATTCTATAGAATGCAAGCTCAATCTGATTGGCTGATTGGATCAGCCAATCGGATTGAACTTGAATCTGAGTGGCTGATTGGATCAGCCAATCAGATTTTTCCTACCTTAATTCCGATTGGCTGATAGAATCCTATCAGCCAATCGGAATTCGAGGGACGCCATCTTGGGTGACGTCACTTAAAGGAACCTTCATTAGTCGGGTAGGCGTCGTTGGAAGAGGATGGCTCCGCGTCCGCTCGTTTGAAGATGGCTCCGCTCCGAATGGATGAAGATTGAAGACGCTGCATGGATGAAGACTTCTATTGGATGGAAGACCTCTTCAGTGCCCTTTGGATGATGACTTCAGCCGCTGTGGATGTCCTCTTCTGTTCCATCGGTGGTCGGCTGGCTGAAGATGGCTAAAGGTAGGATGATCTTCAGGGGGTTAGTGTTAGGTTTTTTTAAGGGGTTTTGGGTGGGTTAGAGTAGGGGTGTGTGGGTAGTGGGTTTTAAGGGCTGGTAAGGAAATAGAGCTGTTAACTTTCGTAATTTAGAATAGGGTAGGGCATTTTTTTATTTTGGGGGGCTTTGTTATTTTATTAGGGGGCTTAGATTAGGTGTAATTAGCTTAAAAATCTTGTAATTTTTTTTATTTTTTGTAACTTATTTTTTTTTTTTTTTTACTTTAGTTAGTTTATTTAATTTTATTTAATTGTAGGTATTTGTAGTTAATTTAATTTATTTAATGATAGTGTAGTGTTAGGTTTAATTGTAACAGGTTAGGATTTATTTTACATGTAATTTTGTATTTATTTTAGCTAGGTAGTTATTAAATAGTTAATAACTATTTAATAACTATTCTACCTAGTTAAAATAAATACAAAGTTGCCTGTAAAATAAATATAAATCCTAAAATAGTTACAATGTAATTATTAATTACATTGTAACTATCTTAGGGTTTATTTTACAGGTAAGTATTTATTTTTAAATAGGAATAATTTAGTTAATGATAGTGTAGTGTTAGGTGTAATTGTAACTTAGGTTAGTTTTTATTTTACAGGTAAATTTGTCTTTATTTTAACTAGGTAGCTATTAAATAGTTAATAGCTATTTAATAGCTATTGTGCCTAGTTAAAATAAATTTAAATTTGCCTGTACAATAAAAATAAATCCTAAAATAGCTACAATATAATTATTAGTAATATAGTAGCTATATTAGGGTTTGTTTTATAGGTAAGTATTTAGTTTTGAATAGGAATAACTAATTTAATAAGAGTAATATTTATTTATATTTATTTAATTAATATTTAAGTTAGGGGGTGTTAGGGTTAGGGTTAGACTTAGGGGTTAATAATTTTATTATAGGTTGCGGCGGTATAGGGGGGGCAGGATAGGGGTTAATAAATTTATTATAGGTGGCGACGGTGTAGGGGGGGGCAGATTAGTGGTTAATAAGTTTAATATAGGTGGCGGCGGGGTCCGGGAGCGGCGGTTTAGGGGTTAAACAATTTATTTAGTTGCGGAGGGGTACGGGATCGGCAGGATAGGGGTTAATAAATTTATTATAGGTGGCAGCGGTATAGGGGGGCAGGATAGGGGTTAATAGGTATTATGTAGGTGGCGGCGGGGTCCGGGAGCGGCGGTTTAGGGGTTAATCAGTTTATTAGAGTGGCGGTGGGCTCCGGGAGCGGTGGTTTAGGGGTTAATACATTTATTATAGTTGTGGCGGGGTCTAGGAGCGGCGGTTTAGGGGTTAATAACTTTATTTCATTACGGGGGGCTCCGGGGGCACCGGTATAGGGGGTAGAACAGTGTAGTTTAGTGTGGGTGCTTAGTGACAGCTTATCAATAAAGCTGGGAAAAAGCCGATGAGCAGCGAGATCGGATGAGTGGTAACTATCACAGTCCGCTGCTCATCACCCCGTACTTGTTGCGCAGCTTTTTTGATAACTTTGGTGAACGTATTCAGGTCCGCGGCGGCGATGTGAGGCGAGCTTAGGCGGGCGTATTGGGGCTGGCGAAGGCAGGTAAGTAGACGGCTTGATAACTAGAGGCCATAGTCTGGAATCCTAGCTACTGTAGGCTCATGCATAACTACATACTGTGCTACAGGACCTAGTATATATTTGTGCAACATAACACTATCCTGTTACATATTGGAGTACTATTCTAAAGTATAAAATAAAGTATAAAATAGGCTGGCTCCCCAATTGTTAAAACTGTTAAAATGGACCATTATAGAATCTAGACCCAAAAGTGGCTTATAATATAGATTTTGGGGATTTTGTGTATTGTTAATACTATGAACAACTCAAACGTTTACTCCCTTTGTATGTTTCAACAGCTGTTAAGAAGCACAAAAGTGGCTTCCATGAGAATTGGGAGAATTATTGTTATTATTAAGTTTAAGTTAAAAGTGAGGTTTTGCTTTATTTTATTTGCCGAATAATAATGTAGTGAGGCACTACAAGATTTTGTCGATGTTTTATGGAGGCAAATAATGATTGTGACTGCAACTTTCTAACCTCAATAAAAAAAACTATTTAAAAAAACACTGTGACTTTTCTTGAATTAAGAAAAACTTATAGAATGATTTACATGAAATTACATTTGTCACTACCTTTGGTTATCAATACACACACGTTTGCAATATAGGTAAGAAACATTTTTCAATTCGGTTAGTGGATGATAAATTTAAAAAAAAAGTGCATGCAGGTTGTCACTTTTCATATAGGTGTAACACTACCATAGGCAATGTCTTATCGCCTACTTAATTACCACAACACCACCAACTGAGTTCTTGGTTGAGACATAAGGGTGTGGGAAGATGCACTGTAAAGCTTGTGATTTTATTACAGTTTCAAATAACTTTGAGTAAAATGTCATGGGCAAACAATACAAAATGTTACAGTGCATTAACTGTTCAATATATTATGTATAATTTCTTGTATTAGTTGCAGGATGCAATACTTGGGACTCACCACTAGAGAGGTGAGATTACAACGCTACAGCAACGTTAGCTGTGATTGAGAGAGAGTTCTGCACTGGCCAAACATTTTATGCACCATCACAACAATAATTGTATTTCATTTAAATAGCAAGCTATTGAAAATGTAACTGCCTCTCCATGTGATAGGCTGAAATATTTATTCAGTCGGAAGACTTTTTGGGTTATCACGGTTATATTAAAACACTTTTTTACCTCTGTGATTAGCTTGTATCTAAGCCTCTGCAGACTGCCCCCTTATTTCAGTTCTTTTGACAGACTTGAATTTTAACCAATCAGTGCTGACCCCTAGGTAACCCCACGGACATGAGCACAGTGTTATCTATGTGGCACACATGAACTAACACCCTCTAGTTGTGATTTTTTTTACAAAAATGCATTCAGATAAGAGGCGGCCTTCAAGGGCTAAGAAATTAGCATATAAGCCTAACCAGGTTTAGCTTTCAACTAAAAATACAAGAGAACAAAGTAAAATTGATGATAAAAGTAAATTGGAAAATTGTTTAAAATGACATACCCTATCTGAATCATGAAAGTTTATTTTTTTACTAGACTGTCTCTTTAACTCTGGATACAGTTTAATCAATCACTGGGAATAATCTTACATGTGTGTATATATCCACTCACTATCTGTTCCTCATTAGTTATACAGTGCTTGGTTCAATGTTAATATCTGGTTATTTTATAACATGAAGTATATGCAGCACTATCTAAAGATAAGGGAACACATATATTTACATTAGTATGATGTAGATGAATCAGTGCATAATTTTTTATATTATATTTTACTTTTAGTACTCATATACTGATGATATCTAGTTAATGAGACAATTTAGCTGTATATTGTCCTTTCCATAATGAGTGCTGAAGCAATCTGTAACATGTTTTTAGTCTTAATGATGTCACCCACACTATTCACATGTATGTGTTAACTTTTTCATTAATAAAGTTGTTTTTATTTACAGATTGAGCTGGTGTGGGTTGACATTGACTTGCCAACTTGGAGTTTTTGAAATTTGCTCAAATGAACTTGGGGTCACACTTGACATAGGACTTTCTTTCACTCCTCACATTCAGGCCTTAGCAAAATCCTTCCGCTTCCACTTTAAAAACATTTCCTTACACAAAACACAACTAAGAACTTAATCCACTCTCTCATCCTTTCCCAGTTTGACTACTGCAACTCGGTCCTCTCTGGCCTCCCTAACTGCCGTCTAACTCCTTTACAATCCATAATGAATGCCTCTGCCAGGCTCATCTTCCTTACACGTCGCTCTTCATCTGCTTCACCTCTCTGCCAATCCCTTCACTGGCTTCCTCTTGCCTCCAGGATTAAACACAAAATTCTCACTCTGACATACAAAGCCCTCAACTGCACTGCTCCCCTCTATATCTCCAACCTTGTCTCCAGATACTCTCCCTTCCGTCCCCTTCGCTTCGCTCACAACCTCTTACTCTCCTCCTCTCTTGTTACCTCCTCACATTCCCGTTTACAGGACTTCTCCAGACTGGCTCCCATCTTGTGGAAACCTCTGCCTCGCTCCAGAAGACTCTTCCCTAATTTTGAAAGCCTCAAGCACTCCCTAAAGACTCTTCTGTTCAGGGATGAATACAACCTACACTAACCTTTCCTATTCTAGTTCCTCTCCTCCATTGTTATCTGCCATGAACCTTCTTAGAATGTAAGTCTAAGATCCCAACTGCTTGAAGATCACCTTCACAAGAGCTGACTACAAAAGTGCAACTCTAGGCAGGGCCTTCTACCTATTTGATCCCAATAATTGCTACCTTGTATACCGCCTATGTTTATAGCGTTGCGGAATCTGTTGGCGCTCTAGAAAATTCAGGTGGCCCTCGTTTTACAACGGTTCAATTTACACCGTTTCAGAATAACAACCTTTTTTCCAGTCATATGACTGCTATTGAAAAGCATTGAGAAGCAGTGCATTTATTAAAATACCAGTAGGTGGAGCTGTCCGCTTGTGCTGCAGCAAAGCCAAGCAAGCAGAAATTAATCAGTTTAACCAGACCTGAGCTATGGAGCAGATTTCAAAGGAACAAGATCTTCCTGTCTATAAATCAGTCCAGATTGGAATGCATAGAAAGAACTGTTTGCAGAAAAATGCAAGTGAAGTCTGTGTTGTGTTATTATTTTATTAGGTTTATAATGCTGTTTAGAAAATGTTTTTGTTCATTTAACTTAGTTTAATTATATATTCTGTGTTGTGTGATTATTTTATTAGGTTTATAATGCTGTTTAGCATTTAAAGTCTTCATTTCAAATTTTTAAAAATAATGTATTAGGTGTTATTATGACAATTTTGAGAGGGGCCTGGAACCTATCTCCCTCACTTCCCATTGACTTACATTATAAACTGGGTTTCAATTTACAACGGTTTCAATTTACAACCATTCCTTCTGGAACCTAACCTCGGCGTAAACTGAGGGCTACCTGTAACCGATAATAATAATAATGAACTATAAAATATAATGTGCAGCATAACTTGTCCCTTGGCATTATAGGTAATGTACTAGGTGATATAATTGAC
Source organism: Bombina bombina (assembly GCF_027579735.1). Taxonomy (NCBI): domain Eukaryota; kingdom Metazoa; phylum Chordata; class Amphibia; order Anura; family Bombinatoridae; genus Bombina; species Bombina bombina. Next base: position 371,266,936 of record NC_069500.1, read on the forward strand.
CTCTTCCCAGAACTTTCACTTGCCAGAAAAAGAAAGGCAACTCAGCGATATTTCATGGGATGTTTGAAGGAATTGTGTATTGCTCTAGACAGTAAGGATCACTATAACTGTAATGGTTATGGATTAAATACTTGTTTTTTTTTGCATTGCTGGCCATGAAGGGATTAAAAGAGAGCTCTGAATGGGTTTGCTGGCAATACAGTGATTACATTCTTTTTCTCTGAATTACTGACAATATAATAGTGTGAGGAGACTAAAACAAGTGTCTTTTTAAATTGTAAGGATTTAGATAAATCACCAACATTTCAAACTCGCCTAAGTAGTAGTAATGATTTATTGAAGATATATTTAGATAACTTAATAATAATATCACTCAGTTGAAGGGTAAGTAGGCAACTGTACATTTTAATAATTAAAGTGATGGTAAACTCCATATGTAGCGATAATATCAATTAACAGGATAGATTACCTTAATGACAAAAGACATGTGCGATTCGGTTCAGATCGATTCGGCCGAATTCGTAAAATTCGGGATTCGGATCGATTCGAATTTCCGAATTAAATTAGTGCCGAATCTAACGAATAAATCCAAATTAGTTCGGATTTATTCGGATTTATTTGGTAGATTCGGATGGCCATGGATTACACTAGTATTGTACAGTATATTAGGTTATATCACTCTGCTATGAGTTACACCTAATATATAGTACATAATACTAGTATAATACACAGCACATCCCACCTAACACTTACCAAAATTCCAAATTTCCGAACCGAACCAAATTTAACCGAACCGAATCGAACTGAATTCGAACCAAATTTATTCGAATCAGAATAAATCCGAAACAAATCCGAACCGAACCGATTCAAAATTTTCCGAATTCGAATCGATCTGAACCGAAATTCAAAAAAATCCGAATCGATCCGAACCGAACCAAATTTCTCTTGTAAGGTGTATCCAGTCCACGGATCATCCATTACTTGTGGGATATTCTCCTTCCCAACAGGAAGTTGCAAGAGCAGCAGAGCTGCTACATAGCTCCTCCCCTAACTGCCATACCCAGTCATTCTCTTGCAACTCTTAAAAAAGATGGAGGTAGTAAGAGGAGAGTGGTTAAATATAGTTAGTTTTTTCTTCAATCAAAAGTTTGTTGTTTTCAAATAGTACCGGAGTTGTACTATTTTATCTCAGGCAGTATTTAGAAGAAGAATCTGCCTGCGTTTTCTATGATCTTAGCAGCTTGTTACTAAGATCCACTGCTGTTCTCACATATGTCTGAGGAGTGAGGTAACTTCAGAGGGAGAATGGCGTGCAGGTTATCCTGCTATGAGGTATGTGCCGTTTTAAGTTTTTCTAGGGACTAGAAAATGCTGCTGATACCGGATTAATGTAAGTTAAGCCTAAATACAGTGATTTAATAGCAACTTGAATCAGGCTTACTATCAGAGATATATACTCTTATAAAATGGCAATATAAAACGTTTGCTGGCATGTTTAATCATTTTTATATATGCTTTGGTGATAAAACTTTATTGGGGCCTAGTTTTTTCCACATGGCTGGCTTGATTTTTGCCTAGAAACAGTTTCCTGAGGCTTTCCACTGTTGTAGTATGAGTGGGAGGGGGCTATTTTATTGCATGCTATAGGACATCTCTGAAGGGCTCTAAAGGCTTCAAAAGTCATTTATTGAGGAAGGTAGGGCCACAGTAGAGCAGTTGTTGTGACTGTTTAAAAAACGTTTATTTCGTTTTTTGATCCGTTTTTTTGCATTAAGGGGTTAATCATCCATTTGCAAGTGGGTGCAATGCTCTGCTAACCTATTACATACACTGTAAAAATTTTGTTTGATTTACTGCCTTTTTTTACTGTTTTTCAAATTTTGACAAAATTTGTTTCTCTTAAAGGCACAGTATCGTTTTTTTATATAGGCTTGTTAACTTGATTTAAAGTGTTTTCCAAGCTTGCTAGTCTCATTGCTAGTCTGTACAAACATGTCTGACATAGAGGAAACTCATTGTTCATTATGTTTAAAAGCCATGGTGGAACCCCATATGAGAATGTGTACTAAATGTATTGATTTCACTTTAAACAATAAAGATCAGCTTTTGTCTTTAAAAAATTTATCACCAGAGGATTCTGACGAGGGGGAAGTTATGCCGACTAACTCTCCCCACGTGTCAGACCCTTTGACTCCCGCTCAAGGGACTCACGCTCAAATGGCGCCAAGTACATCAAGGACGCCCATAGCAATTACTTTACAAGACATGGCGGCAGTCATGGATAATACACTGTCAGTGGTATTAGCCAGGCTGCCTGAATTTAGAGGAAAGCGAGATAGCTCTGGTGTTAGGCGTAATACAGAGCATACAGACGCTTTAAGGTCCATGTCTGATACTGCCTCACAATATGCAGAAGCTGAGGAAGGAGAGCTTCAGTCTGTGGGTGATATCTCTGACTCCTGATTCTGATATTTCTACTTTTAAATTTAAGCTTGAGAACCTCCGTGTACTGCTTAGGGAGGTTTTAGCTGGTCTGAATGATTGTGACACAATTGCAGTGCCAGAGAAATTGTGTAGTGCCGGTGTGTACTGAGGTTTTTCCAATACCTAAAAGGTTTACAGAAATTATTAATAAAGAGTGGGATAGACCCGGTGTGCCGTTTTCCCCCCTCCTATTTTTAGAAAAATGTTTCCCATAGACGCCACCACACGGGACTTATGGCAGAGGGTCCCTAAGGTGGAGGGAGCAGTTTCTACTTTAGCAAAGCGTACTACTATCCCTGTCGAGGACAGTTGTGCTTTTTCAGATCCTATGGATAAAAAATTAGAGGGTTACCTTAAGAAAATGTTTATTTAACAAGGTTTTATCCTGCAGCCCCTTGCATGCATTGCTCCTGTCACTGCTGCTGCAGCGTTCTGGTTTGAGTCTCTGGAAGAGGCTTTACAGGCAACGACTCCATTGGATGACATACTTAACAAGCTTAGAGCACTTAAGCTAGCTAATTCTTTTGTTTCTGATGCCATTGTTCATTTGACTAAACTAACGGCTAAGAATTCTGGATTTGCCATCCAGGCGCGCAGGGCGCTATGGCTTAAATCTTGGTCAGCTGACGTGACTTCAAAGTCTAAACTACTTAACATTCCCTTAAAGGGACAGACCCTATTCGGGCCTGGTTTGAAGGAAATTATTGCTGACATTACTGGAGGTAAAGGTCATGCCCTTCCTCAGGACAGGTCCAAATCAAGGGCCAAACAGTCTAATTTTCGTGCCTTTCGAAACTTCAAGGCAAGTGCAGCATCAACTTCCTCTGCTACAAAACAAGAGGGAACTTTTGCTCAGTCCAAGACGGCCTGGAAACCTAACCAGTCCTGGAACAAAGGCAAGCAGGCCAAAAAGCCTGCTGCTGCCTCTAAGACAGCATGAAGGAACGGCCCCCTATCCGGTAACGGATCTAGTAGGGGGCAGACTTTCTCTCTTCACCCAGGCGTGGGCAAGAGATGTTCAGGATCCCTGGGCATTGGAGATTATATCTCAGGGGTATCTTCTGGACTTCAAGGCTTCCCCTCCACAAGGGAGAATTCACCTTTCACGATTATCTGTGAACCAGATAAAGAAAGAGGCATTCTTACACTGTGTGCAAGACCTTCTAGTTATGGGAGTGATCCATCCAGTTCCAAAGGAGGAACAGGGACAGGGATTTTACTCAAATCTGTTTGTGGTTCCCAAAAAAGAGGGAACCTTCAGACCAATCTTGGATCTAAAGATCTTAAACAAATTCCTCAGAGTTCCATCATTCAAAACTAATTCGGACCATCCTACCTATGATCCAGGAGGGTCAATATATGACTACCGTGGATTTAAAGGATGCTTACCTTCACATTCCGATACACAAAGATCATAATTGGTTCCTAAGGTTTGCCTTTCTGGACAGGCATTACCAGTTTGTGGCTCTTCCCTTCGGGTTAGCTACAGCCCCAAGAATTTTTACAAAGGTTCTGGGGTCGCTTCTGGCGGTCCTAAGGCCGCGGGGCATAGCAGTGGCCCCTTATCTAGACGACATCCTGATACAGGCGTCAAACTTCCAAATTGCCAAGTCCCATACGGACATAGTTCTGGCATTTCTGAGGTTGCATAGTTGGAAAGTGAACGAGGAAAAGAGTTCTCTGTCCCCACTCACAAGAGTCTCCTTCCTAGGGACTCTGATAGATTCTGTAGAAATGAAAATTTACCTGACGGAGTCCAGGTTATCAAAACTTCTAAATTCTTGCCGTGTTCTCCATTCTATTCCACGCCCTTCGGTGGCTCAGTGCATGGAGGTAATCGGCTTAATGGTAGCGGCAATGGACATAGTACCGTTTGCGCGCCTACATCTCAGACCGCTGCAACTATGCATGCTCAGTCAGTAGAATGTGGATTACACAGATTTGTCCCCTCTACTAAATCTGGATCAAGAGACCAGAGATTCTCTTCTCTAGTGGCTATCTCGGGTCCATCTGTCCAAAGGTATGACCTTTCGCAGGCCAGATTGGACAATTGTAACGACAGATGCCAGCCTTCTAGGTTGGGGTGCAGTCTGGAACTCCCTGAAGGCTCAGGGATCATGGACTCAGGAGGAGAAACTCCTCCCAGTAAATATTCTGGAATTGAGAGCAATATTCAATGCTCTTCAAACCTGGCCTCAGTTAACAACTCTGAGGTTCATCAGATTTCAGTCGGACAACATCATGACTGTGGCTTACATCAACCATCAAGGGGGAACAAGGAGTTCCCTAGCAATGTTAGAAGTCTCCAAAATAATTCGCTGGGCAGAGAGACACTCTTGCCACCTATCAGCGATCCATATCCCAGGTGTAGAGAACTGGGAGGTGGATTTTCTAAGTCGTCAGACTTTTCATCCGGGGGAGTGGGAACTCCATCCGGAGGTGTTTGCTCAATTGATTCATCGTTGGGGCAAACCAGAACTGGATCTCATGGTGTCTCGCCAGAACGCCAAGCTTCCTTATTACGGATCCAGGTCCAGGGACCCGGAAGCGACGCTGATAGATGCTCTAGCAGCACCTTGGTCTTTCAACCTGGCTTACGTGTTTCCACCGTTTCCTCTGCTCCCTCGACTGATTGCCAAAATCAAGCAGGAGAGAGCATCAGTGATCTTGATAGCGCCTGCGTGGCCACGCAGGACCTGGTATGCAGACCTAGTGGACATGTCATCCTTTCCACTCATGGAGTAAGGTTAGGATTCCCAGGATATTATCTTTTCTCCAAGAGGGTTTGGAAAAAGGATTATCAGCTAGTTCTTTGAAGGGACAGATTTCTGCACTGTCTATTCTTTTGCACAAGCGTCTGGCGGATGTTCCAGACGTTCAGGCGTTTTGTCAGGCATTGGTTAGAATCAAGCCTGTGTTTAAACCTGTTGCTCCCCCATGGAGCTTAAATTTGGTTCTTAAAGTTCTTCAAGGGGTTCAGTTTGAACCTCTTCATTCCATAGATATCAAACTTTTATCTTGGAAAGTTCTTTTTTTGATGGCTATTTCCTCGGCTTGTAGAGTCTCCGAGTTATCTGCTTTACAATGTGATTCTCCTTATATGATCTTCCATACAGATAAGGTAGTTCTGCGTACAAAACCTGGGTTTTTGCCTAAGGTGGTATCTACTAAGAATATCAATCAAGAGATTGTTGTTCCATCATTGTGTCCTAATCCTTCTTCAAAGAAGGAACGTCTTTTACATAATCTGGACGTGGTTCGTGCTTTAAAGTTTTACTTACAAGCTACTAAAGATTTTCGTCAAACATCTGCTTTGTTTCTGGAGAGGTCAAAAGGCTTCGGCAACCTCTCTTTGTTTTTGGCTAAGAAGCATAATCCGCTTAGCCTATGAGACTGCTGGACAGCAGCCTCCTGAAAGGATTACAGCTCATTCTACTAGAGCTGTGGCTTCCACTTGGGCCTTTAAAAATGAGGCTTGTGTTGAACAGATTTGCAAGGCGGCGACTTGGTCTTCGCTTCATACTTTTTCAAAATTCTACAAATTTGATACTTTTGCTTCTTTGGAGGCTATTTTTGGGAGAAAGGTTTTACAGGCAGTGGTACCTTCCGTTTAAGTACCTGCCTTGTCCCTCCCTTCATCCGTGTACTTTAGCTTTGGTATTGGTATCCCACAAGTAATGGATGATCCGTGGACTGGATACACCTTACAAGAGAAAACACAATTTATGCTTACCTGATAAATTTATTTCTCTTGTGGTGTATCCAGTCCACGGCCCGCCCTGTCATTTTAAGGCATGTCAAAATTTTGGATTAAACTACAGTAACCACTGCACCCTATGGTTTCTCCTTTCTCGGCTTGTTTCGGTCGAATGACTGGATATGGCAGTTAGGGGAGGAGCTATGTAGCAGCTCTGCTGTGGGTGTCCTCTTGCAACTTCCTGTTGGGAAGGAGAATATCCCACAAGTAATGGATGATCCGTGGACTGGATACACCACAAGAGAAATAAATTTATCAGGTAAGCATAAATTGTGTTTTTTTCGCCATGCACATATCTAAATGACACACTCCAAATTACATCTAATGCAATATATTAAAAAATGCTTTGAATACTTGAATTTATCCGTTCATCTTCTGAGATACATCTCCAGCCCCCTGTGACATAATAGCCAATGTTTATGAAGTCGGACCAATAAACAAGCCTGTCGCCAGACAGGCTATCTTCTATGTTACTTGCTATGCGCCTGCGCAATGTCATTTTACTTTCAAGACACGCATCCAATCAGGAACCTTTAGAATTCTCTGACAAATTTGCACTTGCTTTTGGGTATACATGTGCTTCCACATGACTTTAGATTAAAAAATAACACCCCATCACTATCAATGTTTGGTTCTGGTAAATAAATATGCAAATTGAATAAAAATAAAATATTTTAAGACTTACTGATATTTTGCAATATTACAAACGCAATGGAAATGCGTGGAAAATAGCAGGGTCGGGAGCGCGCAAATTCTCTGACGTGCAGAGAGGGTGGAAGCAAGGTACGCATCTAGTGCCTTCAGTGAAGAAAATATAAGGGGCGGAGCGATGCGGTGCTACAACGGTTTGTAAATAAGTTGAAAATATAATAAAACCTCAGAAGAAAAGACCAACAATAGTTCAATATACCTTTAATTAAAAGGAACACACTGGCAGGAATACTTGAAGAAATTAGAGATTTTATTCAGAAAACATCAGAAGCATTGATAACAGTGATTTTGAACTCTTTTCATAGTGATTTTAACTGCTTTTGAAAAAAAAAGGCAGCTGTGTCTGCCAAAACTGGTTGAGCTTTTTTATTCATACTTTGAGCTTTTTATTGGATTTTATTAAAGCTGGAAATTACTGGTATCAAAGCTTCTGGTGTTTTCTCAATAAAGTCTCCAATTTCTTCAAGTATCCCTGTGAGTATGTTCCTTTTAGTGCAGGCTGCTTGCTAAGTTATATTGAACTATTGTTGGTCTTTTCTTCTGAGTTTTTCTGCTGAGCCCCGAGGTGGGAGAAAGAGTATATTCACAGAGTAAGAACTCCTTGTGCACTTTCGGCATACAACCCATTCACTGTGCATAGAAAAACAACCGATGTTTCGCCGGCTGGAAAAAACACGCTATCAACAGCGTGTATAACAATGTACAATGTAGGTATTCCAGACAGGAATATGGGCCAGTTTCAAATGCAACAATATCACTGAAGCATCGATGTGGGTTAAAAAGTCCAACTTTTATTGGTAAATCGTAAAACATAAAACTTACAGTTTCGTAGAGGACACAAATGGAGGAGTGTAGGTGAGAGGACACAGCCTACATCATCTGATGCGTTTCACACCCTGATGGCGCTTTCTCAAAGACAGTGTAGTGGATACAGGTTGGGCGCGATATATAAACACCTGGGGAACTCCCCATAGGATGATCTAGCAAAACGCTGACCAATAGTTTCACAGAGCTAGTACCTGCCTCGCCTCCACCACAACTGCCTCAACCGATACTAAAATTTGTTAGATCAAAATGTTACATTATGTTAAACATTATCCAAATATTGACTTTAGGAAGAATTTACTTGCTCAAATGGGCAGAATGTATCTTTCTATACTACACCGCCGTATTTCATAGAATGATTCATTAGTGGGTGAGTGGAAAAAGAAGCCAGCAGTGTTTAACATATATATGCTACAAATATCATGGGGATCAGGGGAAATATTGCAACCAACTACGCATCGTGAAAAAGGCCACATATGTATATCTTAACCTTATCATACATAAAGAGAACAAGTACTGCAGGATAAGAATAGGAAAACATGCGCAATGGAAAATGATAAACAATAGAAAAATAGAAAAAAGAAAAAGAACGTCTATCAGAAACCGATACATATAGTTTAAAATTTGAGCACTATACAAAGAGAAGCATGTACACATTAAGGACCCTGGTATAGATCGATATGCCATCTTAAATTAATACCTAGCGGTTCTCTTGTATTTAGCTTGAATATCCATTGGACTTCTCTATCTAAGAGACGTTTGAATCTATCTCCTTCTCGAAGTTGGAAGGGGACAAAATCTATTGCCTGAAATCTTAGAGCATGTTTGCCTTCTGAATGTCTACTAAAATGTTTAGCTATTGGGGTTCTTGGGGGATTCTTTTCAGTAGATGATAGGTGCTCTCTAATCCGATCCTTAAGATTATGACTAGTACACCCTGTGTATTGTTTTTTGCATACTGTACATGTAATTATGTATACAACATATTTTAAACACCAATCTAGTCTAAAATTTATGTCAAACCTATTACCTTCTGCCATACACAAAAAATGTTTACCAACAATTGCATGTTCACATGTCATACAAGGGTACCTCCCATATCTAAAAAATTATTTTGTGGAAAGCCAGGATTCTTTACTTATTTTTTTTTTTTTTATACACATAGTTCACCATCTGAGATCCTATGGTTGGAGCTCTCCTGGGAATGTACTTACATCCCATTTCCAAAATTGTATTTATTTTTGGATCCAGCCTCAGGATATCCAGGTTAGATTTGACTATGTGAACAATTTGTTGAAATTAGTTACTATATGCCGTAACAAAAAATACCTACATTTTTTCTTGCATTTGTTATTCTTCTTTGCATTTCTCCTATTGCCCCTCAGGAGTTTTGACCGGCCATAGTCCCTCACTTCAGCTCTTAAACTCATAATAATATCCTATTTATATCCTCTACATATTAGGCAATTGACTAGCTCAAGGGAGTGTTCGTCATATTTGAATATTGTATCACAAAATCTCCTGATTCTGATCAGTTGCCCTTTTGGAATTGCTTGTGTCACGTGTTTAGGGTGACATGAATCTGCCCTCAATATTGTTTTCCCTGTTATACTTTTTCTGTACAATTCGGTATTGACGACATCGTTACCTGTGAGTTGTACATCTAGATATTCTATACTTTTATTAGTCAACTTATAGGTAAATTCAAAATTGGCTTGATTCTCATTCAAATATTCAATGAAGGATTCCACCTGCAGATCAGTCCCATTCATATTATGATCAGATCGTCAATGACCTAGATTTGGAGTTTGGCGTTAGCCGTGAAAACCAGCGTTAGAGGCTCCTAACGCTGGTTTTAGGCTACTGCCGGTATTTGGAGTCACTCAAAATAGGGTCTAACGCTCACTTTTCAGCCGTGACTTTTCCATACCGCAGATTCCCTTACGTCAATTGCGTATCCTATCTTTTCAATGGGATTTTTCTAACTCCGGTATTTAGAGTCGTTTCTGAAGTGAGCGTTAGAATTCTAACGACAAAACTCCAGCCGCAGGAAAAAAGTCAGTAGTTAAGAGCTTTCTGGGCTAACGCCGGTTTATAAAGCTTTTAACTACTGTACTCTAAAGTACACTAACACCCATAAACTACCTATGTACCCCTAAACCGAGGTCCCCCCACATTGCCGACACTCGAATAATTTTTTTTAACCCCTAATCTGCCGACCGCCACCTACGTTATCCTTATGTACCCCTAATCTGCTGCCCCTAACACCGCCGACCCCTGTATTATATTTATTAACCCCTAATCTGCCCCCCTCAACGTCGTCTCCATCTGCCTACACTTATTAACCCCTAATCTGCCGACCGCAAAGCGCCGCCACCTACGTTATCCTTATGTACCCCTAATCTGCTGCCCCTAACACCGCCGACCCCTGTATTATATTTATTAACCCCTAATCTGCCCCCCTCAACGTCGCCTCCATCTGCCTACATTTATTAACCCCTAATCTGCCGACCACAAAAGCGCCGCCACCTACGTTATCCTTATGTACCCCTAATCTGCTGCCCCTAACACCGCCGACCCCTATATTATATTTATTAACCCCTAATCTGCCCCCCTCAACGTCGTCTCCATCTGCCTACACTTATTAACCCCTAATCTGCCGACCGCAAAGCGCCGCCACCTACGTTATCCTTATGTACCCCTAATCTGCTGCCCCTAACACCGCCGACCCCTGTATTATATTTATTAACCCCTAATCTGCCCCCCTCAACGTCGCCTCCATCTGCCTACATTTATTAACCCCTAATCTGCCGACCGCAAAGCGCCGCCACCTACGTTATCCTTATGTACCCCTAATCTGCTGCCCCTATATTATATTTATTAACCCCTAATCTGCCCCCCTCAACGTCGCCTCCACCTGCCTACACTTATTAACCCCTAATCTGCCGAGCGGACCTGAGCGCTACTATAATAAAGTTATTAACCCCTAATCCGCATCACTAACCCTATAATAAATAGTATTAACCCCTAATCTGCCCTCCCTAACATCGCCGACACCTAACTTCAATTATTAACCCCTAATCTGCCGACTGGAGCTCACCGCTACTCTAATAAATGTATTAACCCCTAAAGCTAAGTCTAACCCTAACACTAAAACCCCCCTAAGTTAAATATAATTTACATCTAACGAAATTAATTAACTCTTATTAAATAAATTATTCCTATTTAAAGATAAATACTTACCTGTAAAATAAATCCTAATATAGCTACAATATAAATTATAATTATATTATAGCTATTTTAGGATTTATATTTATTTTACAGGTAACTTTGTATTTATTTTAACCAGGTACAATAGCTATTAAATAGTTAAGAACTATTTAATAGCTAAAATAGTTAAAATAATTACGAAATTACCTGTAAAATAAATACTAACCTAAGTTACAATTAAACCTAACACTACACTATCAATAAAGTAATTAAATAAACTACCTACAATTACCTACAATTAACCTAACACTACACTATCAATAAATTAATTAAATACAATTCCTACAAATAAATACAATTAAATAAACTAGCTAAAGTACAAAAAATAAAAAAGAACTAAGTTACAAAAAATAAAAAAATATTTACAAACATAAGAAAAATATTACAACAATTTTAAACTAATTACACCTACTCTAAGCCCCCTAATAAAACAACAAAGCCCCCAAAATAAAAAATGCCCTACCCTATTCTAAATTACTAAAGTTAAAAGCTCTTTTACCTTACCAGCCCTGAACAGGGCCCTTTGCGGGGCATGCGCCAAGAAGTTCAGCTCTTTTGCCTGTAAAAAAAAAACATACAATACCCCCCCCAACATTACAACCCACCACCCACATACCCCTAATCTAACCCAAACCCCCCTTAAATAAACCTAACACTAAGCCCCTGAAGATCATCCTACCTTGTCTTCACCTCACCAGGTATCACCGATCCATCCTGGCTCCAAAATCTTCATCCAACCCAAGCGGGGGTTGGCGATACATCATCCGGTGGCTGAAGAGGTCCAGAAGAGGGTCCAAAGTCTTCATCCTATCCGGGAAGAAGAGGCGATCCGGACCGGCAACCATCTTGATCCAAGCGGCATCTTCTATCTTCATCCGATGACGACCGGCTCCATCCTGAAGACCTCCACCGCGGACCCATCTTCTTCCGGCGACGTCCAACTGAAGAATGACGGTTCCTTTAAGGGACGTCATCCAAGATGGCGTCCCTCGAATTCCGATTGGCTGATAGGATTCTATCAGCCAATCGGAATTAAGGTAGGAATATTCTGATTGGCTGATGGAATCAGCCAATCAGAATCAAGTTCAATCCGATTGGCTGATCCAATCAGCCAATCAGATTGAGCTCGCATTCTATTGGCTGATCGGAACAGCCAATAGAATGCAAGCTCAATCTGATTGGCTGATTGGATCAGCCAATCGGATTGAACTTGATTCTGATTGGCTGATTCCTTCAGCCAATCAGAATATTCCTACATTAATTCCGATTGGCTGATAGAATCCTATCAGCCAATCGGAATTCGAGGGACGCCATCTTGGATGACGTCCCTTAAAGGAACCGTCATTCTTCAGTTGGACGTCGCCGGAAGAAGATGGGTCCGCGGTGGAGGTCTTCAGGATGGAGCCGGTCGTCATCGGATGAAGATAGAAGATGCCGCTTGGATCAAGATGGTTGCCGGTCCAGATCGCCTCTTCTTCCCGGATAGGATGAAGACTTTGGACCCTCTTCTGGACCTCTTCAGCCACCGGATGATGGATCGCCAACCCCCGCTTGGGTTGGATGAAGATTTTGGAGCCAGGACGGATCGGTGATACCTGGTGAGGTGAAGAAAAGGTAGGATGATCTTCAGGGGCTTAGTGTTAGGTTTATTTAAGTGGGGTTTGGGTTAGATTAGGGGTATGTGGGTGGTGGGTTGTAATGTTGGGGGGGGTATTGTATGTTTTTTTTTTACAGGCAAAAGAGCTGAACTTCTTGGGGCATGCCCCACAAAGGGCCCTGTTCAGGGCTGGTAAGGTAAAAGAGCTTTTAACTTTAGTAATTTAGAATAGGGTAGGGCATTTTTTATTTTGGGGGGCTTTGTTGTTTTATTAGGGGGCTTAGAGTAGGTGTAATTAGTTTAAAATTGTTGTAATATTTTTCTTATGTTTGTAAATATTTATTTATTTTTTGTAACTTAGTTCTTTTTTATTTTTTGTACTTTAGCTAGTTTATTTAATTGTATTTATTTGTAGGAATTGTATTTAATTAATTTATTGATAGTGTAGTGTTAGGTTAATTGTAGGTAATTGTAGGTATTTTATTTAATTAATTTAATGATAGTGTAGTGTTAGGTTTAATTGTAACTTAGGTTAGGATTTATTTTACAGGTAATTTTGTAATTATTTTAACTAGGTAACTATTAAATAGTTCTTAACTATTTAATAGCTATTGTACCTGGTTAAAATAATTACAAAGTTGCCTGTAAAATAAATATTAATCCTAAAATAGCTACAATGTAATTATAATTTATATTGTAGCTATATTAGGGTTTATTTTACAGGTAAGTATTTAGCTTTAAATAGGAATAATTTATTTAATAAGAGTTAATTAATTTCGTTAGATTAAAATTATATTTAATTTAGGGGGGTGTTAGTGTTAGGTTAGACTTAGCTTTAGGGGTTAATCCATTTATTAGAATAGCGGTGAGCTCCGGTCGGCAGATTAGGGGTTAATAATTGAAGTTAGGTGTCGGCGATGTTAGGGAGGGCAGATTAGGGGTTAATACTATTTATTATAGGGTTAGTGAGGCGGATTAGGGGTTAATAACTTTATTATAATAGCGGTGCGGTCCGCTCGGCAGATTAGGGGTTAATAAGTGTAGGCAGGTGGAGGCGATTAGGGGGGGCAGATTAGGGGTTAATAAATATAATATAGGGGTCGGCGGTGTTAGGGGCAGCAGATTTGGGGTACATAGGGATAATGTAAGTAGCGGAGGTTTACGGAGCGGCAGATTAGGGGTTAAAAATAAAATGCAGGTGTCAGCGATAGCGGGGCGGCAGATTAGGGGTTAATAAGTGTAAGGTTAGGGGTGTTTAGACTCGGGGTACATGTTAGAGTGTTAGGTGCAGACGTAGGAAGTGTTTCCCCATAGGAAACAATGGGGCTGCGTTAAGAGCTGAACGCGGCTTTTTTGCAGGTGTTAGGTTTTTTTCCAGCTCAAACAGCCCCATTGTTTCCTATGGGGGAATCGTGCACGAGCACGTTTTTTAGGCTGGCCGCTTGCGTAAGCAACTCTGTTATTGAGAGTTGAAGCTGCGTTAAAAATGCTCTACGCTCCTTTTTTGGAGCCTAACGCAGCCTTTATGTGGACTCTCAATACCAGAGTTATTTTTATGGTGCGGCCAGAAAAAAGCCGGCGTTAGTTTTTCGGGTCGTTACCGACAAAACTCCAAATCTAGCCGATTCTATATCTTGCATATACTTTGATTTTAGAAAAAAAATGTTATTGTTGCCAAAGATAAGATGACTCAAACCATCCCATGTAGAGGTTTGCATATGTGGGGGCAAATTTCACCCCCATTGCTGTACCACAGGTCTGCAGGTAGAACCCTCCATCGAAAAGGAAAAAAATATGGGTTAGAAGGAACTTAAAGGGACAGTAAACCTTAAAAATAATGTTATATAATTCTGCACATAGTGCAGAATTATATTACATTATTTAGGTGCTATAGCCATAAACGCCTTTTTTACCTTTTAATTTGCTAAAAATATGGCGCTTTTACAGACCCGCTCTCTGCTCTCTGCTGAGCGGGTCTGTTATTTTTAGTCAGCGCATCGGGCCAGCTGTGTAGTCACAGCCCGGCCCGACCGCGCCATAGCACTAAGTGCAGCTCGCTCCTGTGACAGGAGCGAGCTGCACTTAGTCTTATGGCGCGGTCGGGCCGGGCTGTGACTATACAGCTGGCCCGATGCGCTGACTAAAAATAACAGACCCGCTCAGCAGAGAGCAGAGAGTGGGTCTGTAAAAGCGCCATATTTTTAGCAAATTAAAAGGTAAAAAAGGCGTTTATGGCTATAGCACCTAAATAATGTTATATAATTCTGCACTATGTGCAGAATTATATAACATTATTTTTAAGGTTTACTGTCCCTTTAAGGACTTCCAAAACAAAGTCAATCAGGTTACTTGAAAAGGTGCTTTTTAATAAAAGGTGGTATCTCACAGCCTCTATACCAAGTTCATGTGGGATACTAGAGTATAGTGAGCTCACATCAATAGTGAGCCACTTAAAGTTACTATCCCATGGAAGATGTTCCAATTTATTTAAAATGTGTGTTGTGTCTTTAATGAAACCTGGTAAATTCTTGACAAAGGGCTGTAACAGATTATCAAGCCATTCACCTAGATTTTCTCCCAGAGATCCTTCCCCTGAAACTATGGGTCTCCCCGGGGGAGATATAGGATCTTTGTGAATTTTTGGAACTAATCTAAAGTTAGCCACTTTTGGAAATGGTTTGTATAAGTAATCACATATGGACTTATCTAGAATACCCAGATGCAGACCACAATCCAGTAATTTATGAAGTTCTAGCTGGAATTGTTTAGTAGGATCCCTAGGTAACTATATATATATATATATATATATATATATATATATATATATATATATATATACCTGTTGTTTAGCTGATGATTGGCTTCGCTAAGATAATCTTCCATGTTCTGTACTACAATAGTACCTCCTTTATCCTGTTCATTATCTGACAGACCATTAGACATTTCAGACCCATTATGAGTATTTGGGAATATATCATGGCTCTCATTGGATATTTCCGGATCATTGTAGGTATTTAAGAATGTATCATGGCTCTCATGTGTTGGTTGAACCATTTCAATGTTAGATTCTGTTTGTAAAAAGTGTTTAAGTCCTCAGCACTAGTGTTCTCACAAATTTATTTACGTTAGTTATAGTTTTAAATAAGTCAAAGTTGGTAGTTGGGGCAAACCCAAGTCCTTTAAGTAAGACCTCTTCCTCAGCTGTTGATAAAGGATGTGATGAGAGATTCACTATGGTTTGTATCTTGTGGACATCTTTTTGTGGTTTTTTGACTGGTGATCTGACTTTGTTTGAAGATGTTTTTCATTCTCCTTCGGGTTTACACCTTGTCCCTTTTTGAGCGGGGTCTGTTTTTGATTTTTATCCTTAGGTCTTGCTCCTAAATTTTTAGCTGATTGGTCTGCTTCTTCTGTTGTATCACTGTTGTCTGTACAATTCAAAGATCTCATAATTGGAGTAGACGCTTAATTGCTTCTTACTGAGAAGTTGGATGGAATCAGAAAAGCTTACTTTTCTTTCACTTCCACTACCTTTTTTTGTTATTTTTACTTTTGTTACCTTTGTTGTAACCATTATTTTTCCTTTTATTACATGAAGTCGACATATTACAACTATACACTATATCCAAGGCATAATCTTTTTCATCTCTTTGCATTTTGGTATTCTTTCTGCTTATCAGTTCTGTTTCCAATTCATCCAAATGCTTGGCTAATTCTTCATCATATTGTTCGTATTTCTCTTGCTCTTGCAAGGCTATCAGTTTCAGTTGTACTTCTCTTATTTCTGTTAGGACTTGGTCTCTCTTTTCGCTTTTGTGACTTTTAAGTTTCTGCATCAGTTTTAGTGAACATTCACTCAGCATTTCATTCCACTCAGCCATAAACTTTTTCTCTTCATCTTTGTCAATATTTGGATACTTTTTGAATCGCAGACCTCTAGGTATGATTTTTGATTTGATGTATTTATCAAGATATATAATTTCATACCATAGCTTCAACTCTTTCACCCTTAAATTTTCCATAAGGATAAAGGTCTGCCTCAAATCACTGGTCTGTGTTTGGTGTGTTGTTAAAGGGACAGTCTAGGCCAAAATAAACTTTCATGATTCAGATAGGGCATGTCATTTTAAATGATTTTCCAATTTACTTTCATCACCAATTTTGCTTTGTTCTCTTGGTATTCTTAAAAGCTTAACCTAGGAGGTTCATATGCTAATTTCTTAGACCTTGAAGGCCAACTCTTTTCAGAATGTATTTTAACAGTTTTTCACCACTAGAGTGTGTTAGTTCATGTGTTTCATATAGATAACACTGTGCTCGTGCACGTGAATTTATCTGGGAGCAGGCACTGATTGGCTAAAGTGCAAGTCTGTCAAAAGAACTGAAATAAAGAGGCAGTTTGCAGAGGCTTAGATACAAGATAATCACAGAGGTTAAAAGTATATTAATATAACTGTGTTGGTTATGCAAAACTGGGGAATGGGTAACAAAGGGATTATCTTTCTTTTAAAACAATAAAAATTCTGGTGTAGACTGTCCCTTTAATTCCTCCCTACACTCCTCATATGTTAACTTGCGATTGAAGATATCATCTAATGCTTTGGATTGTGCCATCATTGTAACCTAATCTCCTTGAGAACCGATAGACCATTTTCCTGCAAGTCGGCTGTATATAAAATCTCTGTCTGTCCTCAGTCTTGTGTTATGTATATGTAGTCCTGTGGTCAATTTATAGGGAATCCACCCCCCCCCCTCTGTCTCCAAAAAATCACAGTGCCGTTCAATATATATATATATATATATATATATATATATATATATATATATATATATATATATATATATATTAACTTTCAGAAAGCTGACCAGTTCTCAAGAACACCTGCCATAAATTCCTTAGCAACATAAGAATACTAGCTTGTAACCTTCCATGCCAAAAACAATGGGAGGAGAATAATTGAGAGCTTAACTAGTGTAAAACCTAGCAGCTGTCCCAAACATATAGGAATCAGAAATAGCTGGTTTATAAGTGCAGAATTGCAAGATTACTCTATGAACAAAAATTTATCCCGACCTCTCAGTCATCATACTCTTACCCAATGGTTCTGTCCTGACAACAGGGGTGCAAAAATGGAACTCAACACAATAATGCTGTATAATAATAACAGTTGCCTAGATTTAGATTTTTAGAGTTCTGCGTTTGCCATCAAAACCAGCGTTAGGGGGTCCTAACGCTGGTTTTGGCTGCCCGCTGGTATTTAGAGTCAGTCAGGAAAGGGTCTAATGCTCACTTTCCAGCCACGACTTTTCCATACCGCAGATCCCCCTACACCAATTGCGTATCCTATCTTTTCAATGGGATCTTTCTAACGCCGGTATTTAGAGTTTTGGCTGAAGTGAGCATTAGAAATCTAACGACAAGACTCCAGCCGCAGAGAAAAGCCAGGAGTTAAGAGCTTTCTGGGCTAACGCCGGTTCATAAAGCTCTTAACTACTGGGCTCTAAAGTACACTAACACCCATAAACTACCTATGTACCCCTAAACCGAGGTCCCCCCACATCGCCGCCACTCTATTAAAATTTTTTTAACCCTAATCTGCCGACCGCACAACGCCGCAACCTACATTATCCCTATGTACCCCTAATCTGCTGCCCCTAACACCGCCAACACCTACATAATATTTATTAACCGGTAATCTGCCCCCCCCAATGTCGCCGCTACCTTACCTACAATTATTAACCCCTAATCTGCAGACCAGACTCTAATAAATGTATTAACCCCTAAAGCTAAGTCTAACCCTAACCCTAACACCCCCCTAAATTAAATATAATTTTTATCTAACGAAATAAAATAAATCTTATTAAATAAATTATTCCTTTTTAAAGCTAAATACTTACCTGTAAAATAAACCCTAATATAGCTACAATATAACGAATAATTATATTGTAGCTATTTTAGGATTAATATTTATTTTACAGGCAACTTTGTATTTATTTTAACCAGGTACAATAGCTATTAAATAGTTAATAACTATTTAATAGCTACCTAGTTAAAATAATTACAAAATTACCAGTAAAATAAATCCTAACCTAAGTTACAATTAAACCTAACACTACACTATCAATAAATTAATTAAATAAACTACCTACAAATAAATACAAATAAATACACTAACTAAAGTACAAAAAATAAAAAAAGAACTAAGTTACAAAAAATAAAAAAATAATTTACAAACATAAAAATATTACAACAATTTTAAGCTAATTACACCTACTCTAAGCCCCCTAATAAAATAACAAAGCCCCCAAAATTAAAAAAATGCCCTACCCTATTCTAAAATAAAAATTGAAAAGGTCTTTTACCTTACCAGCCCTTAAAAGGGCTTTTTGCGGGGCATGCCTTACAATACCCCCCCCCAACATTACAACCCACTACCCACATACCCCTAATCTAACCCAACCCCCCCTTAAATAAACCTAACACTTAGCCCCTGAAGATCTTCCTACCTTATCTTCACCATGCCGGGTATCACAGATCCGTCCAGAAGAGGGTCCGAAGTCTTCCTCCTATCCGGGCGATGTCTTCATCCAAGCAGGGGCTGAAGAGGTCCATCATCCGGCTGAAGTCTTCTATCAAGCGGCATCTTCAATCTTCTTTCTTCCGGCTCCATCTTCATCCCGCCGACGCGGAACATCCTTCCTCCACGACGAACTCGCGATGAATGAAGGTTCCTTTAAGGGACGTCATCCAAGATGGCGTCCCTCGAATTCCGATTGGCTGATAGGATTCTATCAGCCAATCGGAATTAAGGTAGGAAAATTCTGATTGGCTGATTGAATCAGCCAATCAGATTCAAGTTCAATCCGATTGGCTGATCCAATCAGATTGAGCTCGCATTCTATTGGCTATTCCGATCTAAATTACAACTAAAAAAACCCCAAATCCTACGAAAAATTTTAAAAATCTAAGTTTACCAAAAATAATAAACACTAAAATCATGAAAAATAAAAACAATTACACCTAATCTAATAGCCCTATAAAAATAAAAAAGCCCCCCAAAAATAAAAACACCCCCTAGCCTACAATAAGATACTAATAGCCCTTAAAAGGGCCTTTTGTATGTCATTGCCCTAAAGAAATCAGCTCTTTTACCTGTAAATAAAATGCAAAGTCCCCCCAACATTAAAACTCACCACCCAACCAACACCCCAAAATAAAAAAACTTAACTCTAAAAAAAAACTAAGCTACCCATTGACCCTAAAGGGGCATTTGTATAGGCATTGCCCTTAAAAGGGCATTTAGCTCTTTTGCATTGCACTTAAAAGGGCATTTAGCTCTTTTTCATAGCCCAAACCCTAATCTTAAAAATAAAACACCCAAAAAAAAACTAACCCCAGAAGATTTACTCACGGTTTCTTAAGTCCAGACATCCAGGTGGAGAGGAGTCTTCATCCAGGCGGCGATGTCTTCATCCAGGTCTTCGTATATCCCTGGGGCGTCTTCTATCTTCATCCCGGCGGCACAGAGTGGAGCCATCCTGGAAGCTGATCCCATCCTGTGTGGAACATCCTCTTTACACGGTCACCGCCTTTTTAAAATGGCGTCCCTTGCATTCCAATTGGCTGATTTGATTCTTCAAATTCAAATCAGCCAATAGGATGAGAGCTACTGTAATCCTATTGGCAGTTCAAATCAGCCAATTGGATGAGAGCTACTGAAATCCTATTGGGATGAAGATAGAAGACGCCCCTGGAATGGATGAAGACCTTGCCGCCTGGATGAAGACCTCGCCGCATGTATGTCTGGACTTCAGAAACCGTGAGTAGTGGGGTTAGTGTTAGATTTTTTTCATTTTTTGGGGTGTTTTTTTTTTTTTTTAGATGGGATGGGCACTTGAAAAAGAGCTAAATGCTCTTTTAAGGGCAATGCAAAAAAGATAAATGCCCTTTTAAGACAAATGCCCCTTTAGGGGCAATGGGTAGCTTAAGTTTTTTTTTAGAGCTAGGTTTTTTTATTTTGGGGGGTTGGTTGGGTGGTGGGTTTTACTGTTGGGGGGACTTTGTATTTTTTTTACAGGTAATAGAGCTGATTTCTTTAGGGCAATGCCCTACAAAAGGCCCTTTTAAGGGCTATTGGTAGTTTATTGTAGGGACGCTTTCTAAAGTCTGATTTATTTGCTAAATCTACCGATAAGAACAGCTAATTGAGGTATGATAGCCACCACTCACCAAATGTGTTTAAGGCTCTACCCAAGAGCCAATTTGTAAGAGTAAAAAGAATTGTCTCAGATCCATCCCAATGTGAAAAAAGATTAGAGGAAATTGCCAAAAAAGTTAAAGTAAGAGGTTATCCACATCATTTGGTTGAACAGCAAAAGAAAGAATTAATATCAGATAATACAATACATTAAACAAAAAAAGTCAATAACAAACAAACTGACAAATTAATTTTTGTAACTAAATATAATGAGTTGAGCAGCAAAGTAAATAAAATACTTAAAAAACATTGCCATACAGTGCAGGATTTAAATCAATCTATAAATTAATTTAATAATTTACCTATGCCTGCTTATAAAACCTTGAAAGATTGTCTGGTTCGCGCAGGTATAGACAGCAAAAAAATA
The DNA here is from genome assembly GCF_027579735.1 of Bombina bombina. Lineage (NCBI taxonomy): Eukaryota > Metazoa > Chordata > Amphibia > Anura > Bombinatoridae > Bombina > Bombina bombina. Next base: position 371,288,205 of record NC_069500.1, read on the forward strand.
AATGTACAAAAAACAATTGGATTCAATAAATCCGGTTGCTTTCCTTGTTTAAGTTGCAGCAACTGCAATTATATGATCAAGGGTAGTTATTTTTACCATCCCCTGAAGGGTACAAAATAAATCAATTTCTAACCTGTAGAACAAGCTACATCATATATTTGATTAAGTGTCCATATGGTCTTAATTACATTGGAGAGTCCACAAGAGAGACCCGTGAGCATATAACGGAACAAAAATCAAATATAAGATGTAAGAACAAGGATGCATCCGTTTCTTCTTATTTTCTTGAAGAGGGCCATAACATTAGCCAATTGCGCTTCCAAATCATTTAAAAGGTAGAAATTCCCATGAGAGGTGGTGATCGAGAAAATGTATTAAAAATTAGAGAAATGTATTGGATTTATAGGCTACAGACTCTTACACAGAGAGGTCTCAATAAGGACTTTGATTGGTCCCTGTTTAGGCAATAAATACACTACAATTTGTAAGATATATCCATTGTAGATTTTGCCTTCTCTTATTTAATAATTAATTCTGATGTTAACTAATAGTGCTCTCATTGTTTATATATATATATATATATATATATATATATATATATATATATATATATATATATATATATATATATATATTTGTATATATTTTAGCTATAACTTGTTTTTGTTTTTAATACATAACCCACTGAATGGTACATTGTCTTTAAGAGAAATAAAATGGAATATGTGTCAATGTAATTATACATTATAACCACTAGGAGGTAGTTACCATACAGAATGTGGGTGTGTCTTGTTACTTATGCTCAGATATAAAGGTAGCCATTATGTATACACCTGTAGACATGATTAAGGACCTGTGAGATGTCTGAAATATTGTTTGTTTATTATTTGGGACCATGAAGCAATAAAGGCCTGTTTTACTGCAATTATTGGGCTGGAGTGAACATTTCTGCATACCTTGTATTGAGGGGTTGGCTGACCCTTGCCCTGTGTTTGTTGCTGTTCCCTATTCTGCTCATATATAAGATGTTGGGATAGAGGAACAGGAAAACAAGCAAGAGCAGGAGGGAGTTGGAAAAGACAAGCAATAAAGACATTATAAAGAGAGATCTCTGGGATCCCAGGTGAATATGTTCTTTTAATTTATATGCAATTACTTACTTTATAGCTATAAATATTTGTGTGCCTGTCTGGGTTTGATGTTAGTTGTTATTTGTAGCTATGGTATTGTGTTTTATGTAATGTATTAAAGGAACATGAAACCCACATTTTTCTTTCATGCTTCAGATAGAGAATACAATTTTAAACAACTTTTTAATTTACTTCTATTATTTAATTTGTATCATTCTCTTGGTATCATTTGTTGAAGGAGCAACAATGCACTAATGGTTTCTAACTGAACACATGGGTGAGCCAATCACAATCGATATATATATATATATATATATATGCAGCTACCAATCAGCAGCTAGAACCTGCTGATTGCCTAGATAAACCTTTCAGCAAATGATAACAAGAGAAGGAAGCAAATTAAATAATAGACGTAAATTGGAAAGTTGTTTAAAATTGTGTTCTCTATCTGAATCATGAAAAAAAAAATTGGGTTTCATGTCCCTTTAAATGCAATTCATTTAAATGGTACCAAATAAGGAAACATAGCATGATCTAAGATTTTGGGTGCTGTGAGTAATATACAGGTGAAACTCGAAAAATTAGAATATCGTGCAAAAGTTCATTTATTTCACTAATGTAACTTAAAAGGTGAAACTAATATATGAGATAGACTCATTACATGCAAAGCAAGATAGTTCAAGTGGTGATTTGTCATAATTGCGATGATTATGGCTTACAGCTCATGAAAACCCCAAATCCACAATCTCAGAAAATTAGAATATTTGGAAAAGGTGCAATATTCTAGGCTCAAAGTGTCACAGTCTAATCAACTAATTAAGCCATAACATCTTCAAAGGGTTCCTGAGCCTTTAAATGGTCTCTCGGTCTGGTTCAGTAGGAATCACAATCATGGAAAGACCTGACAGTTGTGCAGAAAACCATCATTGACACCCTCCATAAGGAGGGAAAGCCTCAAAAGGTAATTGCAAAAGAAGTTAGATGTTCCCAAAGTGCTGTATCAAAGCACATTAATAGAAAGTTATGTCGAAGGGAAAAGTGTGGAAGAAAAAGGTGCACAAGCAGCAGGGATGACCGTAGCCTGGAGAGGATTGTCAGGAAAAGGCCATTCAAAAGTGTTGGGGACTTTCACAAGGAGTGGACTGAGGCTGGAGTCAGTGCATCAAGAGCCACCACACAGACGGATCCTGGACATGGCCTTCAAATGCCGTATTCCTCTTGTCAAGCCACTCCTGAACAACAAACAACGTCAGAAGGGTCTCAGTACATACAGTATGCATGCTTATACTTTTCAGAGGTCCGATATTGTTCTATGTACAATCCTTGTTTTATTGATTGCATGCAATATTCTAATTTTCTGAGATTGTGGATTTGAGGTTCATGAGCTGTAAGCCATAATCATCACAATTTTGACAAATCACGACTTGAACTATGTTGCTTTGCATGTAATGAGTCTATCTCATATATTAGTTTCACCTTTTAAGTTGCATTCGTGAAATAAATTAACTTTTGCACAATATTCAAATTTTTCGAGTTTCACCTGTAGTTGTTGATTTGAACTGAGTTTCTCTTTCAAAATATTGCATATTTAATATATAATTGTTTAATTATTATTAATATCCATTATTTTAATAGTATCTTCAAATTGCCTGCTCTATTTAAATCATGAAAGTTCAATTTTGACTGTATCAATATCTATCATTAATCATATAGATATGTATAAATATAGATATATATTTTAAATATACAGTATATTTTAAATACCCTTGGTTAAATCCGGGGAGTGCCTTCCTTATTTGCTTCTATTGGAATACTTTGCAGTGCACCCCGGTACACTACGGTAACCGTGAGTGCTAGGCCATACAGGAAATATAAATATAGATATATTTTTTAAATATACAGTATATTTTAAATACCTATATAAAAAATGTGTTACAGCTCTAGAAAAAATTAATGGGTAAAGTAAGAAATCCGGGTAAACCTAAGATTACCCGGTTAAAACGGACATTACCTAACTGGCTGTGGGTAAAGCCCGATGTACTGTAATTCCCCCATCTACACTATATATTTTGCCTCCGTCTGGGGGTTCAAGGAAGCGCCACGCCGATCCTCTGGCATCCACCCCAAGTGAACTGGAAAAAAGGAAGAGACAACTCCGTTTTTTTCTTAAATCAGCATTGTTTCATGTATAGAAATAAAGACACTACAAGCTGTTAGTGTGAGGAACCATGTTGCAGTATAGAACTATGTCCAGGTCAGAGGTAGGAGCAAGAAACAGGAAGTATAAGGCAATGCAATGTTACCATAAACAAACAGAGTCACAGTATTTGCATAATAACTCCATAACATCTCCCCTTTTTACATTCAATCCAAAATTTACCAAAAACAGATTGTGAACATTCTTAAACATAACATAATCCATTACTGATAGATACACTACAGATTAAGTCTATCTGGTGGTCTTGAAACTCGAACGCTACGCAAGGCCACAGGGATTTTGCCTGAGGAAAGCTGTTCAGCTCCAGTAGGTGTTGATAAGGAGTTGCCCTCTTTTCTGGCTGGTGTGTTTGGCACAGAAGAACTTGCTGGTATAAGAGGCTGCAATATGTCATCCTCATTGTATCCTTCTGATATGACAGCAGTATTGTCTCTGCCTTGCTTATGCGGTCCAGTAGGACTAGGTGCATTGAGAGCCTCGGGAAGCTCAAGTGCAGGATGCTCATAGGCTTGTGTGGTGAGATGTTGTGCCACTCGCAGGTCCACTCGATTGTGGCGGTAGTGACTGACTTCCACATCTACAAGATATGAGCGAGGAGCAACCCTCTGAACACAGGTACCCAGTCTCCAGCGACCAGTCCTGTCACCAGGGAGCGGCTTCATACAGATTGGATCTCCAATGCTTAGTTCAGGTAAGTCTTTGGCAGACACATCGTATGTCAGTTTGGAGATCTGTTTCCTCCATCACAGTTTCTCCAGTACCCCTGTTACCACACAAGGTTCAAGTAATTTATTTGCCACAGGCAATGAAGTCTTCAGCCTCCTTGGCATCAAGCACTGTGCAGGATGACTGTCCATCCCTTCAGTTGGGGTATTCCTCCAATGTAGAAAGGCTTTTCACGGGTCATAACCTTCATACTTGGCCTTCTTGCAAAGATTCTTCACTATCTTTACAGCTTGCTTTGCCATTAGCTTGAGGGTGTTGCGGGGAAGAGGTAAGATGCTCAAACCCCCAATCTGTAGAGAACCGTCTGAATTGCTCACATGCAAACTGAGGTCCATTATCTGAAATTACCCTGTCTGGCTGTCCATGACGTGCAAACTGTGCTTTACAACGCTTGATTGTAGTTTCAGCAGACAGGTTGGGAAGGAGCTCAATCTCCCAAAAGTCAGAATAGTGATCAACAATTATTAGAAAATCTTGCCCAGCATAATTCAGTAGATCCATGCTTACAATTTGCCAAGGCTGTGTGGTCAGCACATGTGACATCATGGGTTCTTTCTGTTGTGCCTGTGCATATTCATTGCATTCTGAACAACAGCTAACAAAGTCTCTAATCTCATTTTGCATGTTGGGCCAATTTAGGGTATCTTGTGCCTGCCTATAGCATGCTTCTCCACCAATGTGACTGGCATGAATACGCGTCATCATCTTCCTAATGATTTAGGAATGATGACCCTTGACCCCTTGTACAGTACACCATCCTGAATGACGATTTCATCTTGGAAAGTCCAGTACTCTCTTACAATTAATGGCACCTCTGCCTTTGAATCAGGCCAACCATTCAGAACAACATACTTAAGTGCTTGCAAACTCTCTGCAATTTCTGTGTGCTGTCTTATTTGAAGCAATCATTGGTCTGTGACGTTTAAATAGTCTGAATGATTAATCTGTGACAGGACATCCAGGTCCTGTTGCAAACTGTGTGTTGTGCTCTCTCGGGTGTACCACTTGCTGCTGTAGCACTGCTAAGAGTGTCACTAATGTACATTTCAGGTCCAGGTTTATAGACAACATTTAGGCAATCATTTTGTAACGTGAGCAACATGCTCTGTAGACATTTTGGTGCACACAAAAGTGGTTTCTTGAAAATAGATATCAGAGGCTTATTGTCAGTTTCTGCCGTGATCTCGCCATGACCATAGAGGTAGTGATGAAAGTGCTGGCAGGCAAACACAATACTCAGACATTCCTTTTTGATTTGTGCATAGTTTTGCTCAGTAAGGGTCAGTGCTCTTGAAGCAAAAGCAATAGGCTGGTCAGCTTGAAATAGGCAACACCCTAGTCCACTTTTGCTTGCGTCACTTTGAATAGTTACAGGTTTTGTAACATCATAGTACTTCAGGACAGGTGTATCTGTGACCAAACGTTTGATGTCCTGCACCGCATTATCATGCTTAGGAAGCCAATGCCAAACTGCATCCTTGTCCAGAAGCCTTCTCAACGGCTCACAAACCGAGAGGTGTGGTAGGGATTTTGATAGGTAGGTAACAAATCCTATGAAGCACTGCAGGGATTTCACATTCGCCAGCTGTGTTATATCTAGTATAGCTCTGATTTTTTCTGGGTCAGCCTTTAAACCCTCAAAGGATAGTATGTGTCCATGGAAACGGACCTCTTTGACCTTGAATTGTAGTTTTTTTTTCATGCCAAGTCTTAGACTCACCTGCCTACAATGATTCATCAGTTCCAATAGTTTGCCATCATGATCTTGCTCTGCTTCCCTATCTGTATCCCCATAGCCAACCACAAGGATGTCATCAGCTATTTGCTCGATACCACTGAGTCCAGCCAATAGTTCATGTTGTTTATGTTGATTCACCATCTTTTCCTGCCCCATGGAGTCCAGAAGGTTGTCATGTAGCTACTTGCATTATCTAACTTATAATGTAAAAATGCATCTCGGGCATCAACAAGCGTGAACAGACGTGCCTTAGGCAGCTTGTACAAAACATCCTCGCGAGTTAGCATGATGTAGTGAGATCGCCTCATTGCCTGATTCAAGAATTTGGGATCTATGCATATTCTTAGCTTATCAGGCTTCTTTACAATCACCATGTTACTTATCCAATCAGTTGGTTCAGTCACTGTAGCTAAATGTCCATCAGCCTCATACTGGTCGAGCTGTGCCTTTACTGCCTATTTTATGGCCACTGGCACATTGCGTGGTGCGCATTGTACTGGAGGGACACTTATGTCAAGGTTCAAATGAACTTCCCCTGGTACAGATTCTACTGGCCCATTAAAAACATCACTAAATTCCTTTAATAGCAAATGTTTTGTCAAGGGCCCTTTGAATTGATTGTCCATCACGTTGAGCTCTGCAGGGATAGAGAAATGCATCAGCCCCAGATGCTCACAGGTTGAGCCGGATAACAGTGGCTTTCGGCAGGCTTCCACAATTTTGAACTCTAGCTTGTGTGTCCACGTATGACACATTCTGACCTGAAGAGTCCTAGAGATTTCATAAGCTCACCTGAGTATAACTTTAGTCTGGTGTCACTTGGCAGTAGACGTACTTCTGGTGCTAACATCATTTTTTCTCTCAAGCACATTACATCACATGTTGCTCCTGAATCGAGCTGGCAGGATTGGGGCTTATTATTTAAATTTAAAGTTACAAACCATTTCTTTCCTCTGGCTTGCACAGTGCCGATCAATTCACTGCTGTATATCACTTCAGCGGTGTGTGGCTCTTCCTCATATGCAGATGTGTTCTCCATGGTGTGTAACTTTCCTAGTGATGGCTGTCTTTTACTTGACAAACAAACATTAGCAAAGTGATTTGTTCTTCCACAAGACCTACAAGACTTCCCATAAGCTGGACATTGCTCTTTAATTTTCTGCACGGTCCCACAATATTTGCATGCTGGAGGGTTTGCAGCATTTGTGCTAAACAGGCACTTGCTGTGGTTTGCTTATGTGTTGTCGCTGCATTGCAATGTTTATGCTGTCGGTCTGCTGTCCGTCCTGTTCCATAACTTTCAGACGTCTGTCAGTGAGCTCTGCTGTACGGCACGTTTCAATGGCTGTGTTTAAAGTTAAGTAATGTTCTCTTAGTAGACGCCTGCGCGTGCTCTGACTAGCTACAATGAGAACAATTGTGTCCCTTATTAATTCATCCCTTAGTGTATCATATTCACAAGTTGCTGCCTTTTCTCTCAAGCGTGTAACAAAGTTATCAAGAGATTCTCCCTCTTCTTGTTTGCAGCATCCAAACACATACCTTTCATAAATGACATTTTTAGCAGGTTTAAAATAATCTTCCAGTGCATCTAAAATGGCTGTAACATTCTCTTGCTGCTCTGCTGTGAGGGTCAGATTGTGCTTAGACACATGCCTGCATTCACTGCCCATGACTTTTCTCAGAGTTGCTGCCTGAACTGCTGTAGATTTCTCATTCAACACTGTAGCCAGGGAATAATCTTCAAATTCAGCTCTGAAAGTTTCCCAATTGCTGCTGCAATCCCCACTGATTCTCATTTCCTCGGTATGCAATTCATGGCAGTCATATTGTCTTTATGTTTCTAAGCTCACAAATATCAGGAAAAAAAAACTTTTAGGCTGTAACTCACAAAGCTGTGCTGTTTCCAAAAGCTGCTGTTCTCCAAACAAGAGGCTCAGTCCTGATTCTAGTTACTTCTGACACCATGTTTCATGTATAGAAATAAAGACACTACAAGCTGTTAGTGTGAGGAACCATGTTGCACTATAGAACTACATCCAGGTCAGAGGTAGGAACAGGAAACAGGAAGTATAAGGCAATGCAATGTTACCATAAACAAACAGTCACAGTATTTGCATAATAACTCCATAACAAGCATCTCTACATATAATAATTCCAACACAGGCACACATTATTCTACTTAATGAGGTACTGGTTAGGTGATCACCTGAACCAGATTATGAGTGGATCGCAAAATTCCACTTTCGCTAGCGCAATATTTGAGCTCCACTCGTAATAGCAGCGCACACAATTGTGCACTGGTATTTGAAGTGTCCCGCAATGCGAACATGACCTCACGTTCACATTGCATGGAAGCCCTGTGCTCAATAGAGCGTGTTTCCATAGGTTCCAATAGGAGCTTCGTTCTCATGTCGTCAGACAGGGCATGAGAACTAGTGCAGTGGAGGGGGTAAGTCACACAGCGATTGGCAGCAATTTTAAATATATATGTATATGCTTATATATATAAGCAGTTCCCATAGACCACAATGTAAAGGCAAATTTAACACCTTAAAACAACATTTTGCAGTTGTTTTTTATTTTTGTATTTAAAAAAAATAAATAAAGAATATACTTTATTTGGGGCAATTGGGAGTTATTTTAAAAAAATAACCAGAGGTCTGACCTCTGGTTAATTTTTGTAGCGCTAATGGCTACTGCACTTGTAATGTCTGGTTTATATGCCCGTTTGCAGGCGTGCAATTAATTAGCGCTCCACTTGTACTCTGGCTTTTAATGAGGAAAAGATGACTGAATGGCTTAAACATTGCTAGTAGTACTTTAAAAGTAATTGGAATAAAAAAATAATTATTGACCATGCCAAAATTGTTGAATAGAAAAGTTTTGAGTGAGGAAATGAAGGGTACAATGCTGACTTTACTGGCAGAGGGATACAGTGAGCTTCAGGTAGCCTCCATCCTTAAAATTTCATAAGACCAAGGTCAAGCAGCAGACATTGGGGACAACAAAGCTACAGACGACGAAAACGACTCTTCACTGCACGGGATGACCGCCAACTCATTAGAATGTCACTCAACAACCATAGGATGACATCAAGTGACCTACAAAAAGAATGGCAAATGGTAGCTGGAGTGAAGCACAGATCGAGGACTGTTTAAAATAGGCTCCTTGGGACTTGGCTGAAGCTGTGTGCATCTTAAAAAAAACCTTCATCAATGAAAAGTAAAGAAGAGCGAGGCTGAGGTTTACAAAAGACCATAAAGATTGGACAACACATAGTTGTTTAATGGTTAGACAGAGACCTAGAGCGGAGTACAAACCATAGCCTCTCGCACCCACTGTGTAATGCTCGTGGGATATTCCTCTATCAAACCAAACTTGGCCAGTAGTCTTCTTATCCCGGCCTTAAGTGGAGTGATAGGAAATATCCCAGAGCAGAGAAAGTTTGTAAAATGAGGTAAGCAGTACTCACAGAAGGCAGGGCAGTCCTTGGCGGCAATAGGAAGGAAATCAGGCAGGTCAGCAGATCAAGGGTAAACCAATAGAAGGAACAGGAACAGGCAGGAAACAGCAATAAAGGGGAATCCAACAGTATAGCAGTCATGGGACAAGCAGGGTTCAGCAATGGTATATCAATCCAGCAGATTAGGGGTTAACCGGTAGAGTGGCCAGACAAGCAGAGTTCAGCAACAGTATATCAATCCAGAAGTTTATGGGTTAAGCAGGCAGAGTGGTCAGACAAGCAGAGTTCAACATCAGTATATCAATCCAGCAGTGCACAGAATATATCAAGTGTATATATGTGATAAGAGTTTAAAGTATCAAAAAATGTGTAAAAAACATACAGTTAATTTATGTGTAAAATACAGTTTATTAGGTTACAATATGATTAAAGAACTTATAGAGACGTCTCTAGTACAAATCAATAAAATTTAAAAACAGAAATAAATCAATAAAAGATAAGATAAAAAGCAAGTAGTACTATTAGAGAATATTCGTATGCTACTTTTTGGTCACTCAGAAATATCACATGTAATGTGACTAGGCAGTTTGCCAAACTTTCCGTGAGTATTTTAAAGTTCATAAAATTTCTTACATACTTTCATTTAAAATTCGTTTACCAACTGGATAAAAACTTTTGAAAGAAGATGGAGCTTAAAGCAGAGCTGTGCATAAAAAATGTTTGTATAGAGTTGTATCTTTCTGTCAAAATATACCAGACCTTTGTATTAGTTTCAAAGCAAATTTTCAGGGATAATTATCATGTCCATATATATGAACCAAGAGAGATGTCCCATAAACTTATTTTGCTAATAGTTTGAGATTGCAGTTTGCGACTCCCATACAAATTGTACCTTATCGTATACGTGAGCTATAGCAGGGTATCCTGTGCATCCTGCAGCTCGGTTCCTCCGATAGTGTCCTCGTGTTGCTGGCGTCTGACGTCACATCCAATGTGTGGGGGCCCGCCTTGCGTCCGCCAATCAGTGCTTAGCCAGTTTCAGGATACCTTTTTGCATCCGATACAAGGTGTACAATTTTCTTCTTATTTCTGATACTTGCTTGTACCGGTCAGCAGAGGTGTGTTTGAATGAAAGAAATTTTCCTGCACTTAGTGCTTTTAAGCACGCAGGTTCCGATGATATATAATTTCAATGTCTTTTATTGACAATCAACCCGGGTTGGTTCATTCAGTTCAAACGATAGTGGAGTCAAGGATACAGTCTTTAGCTTCTACGCGTTTCACTCCCTCTAGGAGCTTTATCAAGAAGATACGCGTAGAAGCTAAAGACTGTATCCTTGACTCCACTATCGTTTGAACTGAATGAACCAACCCGGGTTGATTGTCAATAAAAGACATTGAAATTATATATCATCGGAACCTGCGTGCTTAAAAGCACTAAGTGCAGGAAAATTTCTTTCATTCAAACACACCTCTGCTGACCGGTACAAGCAAGTATCAGAAATAAGAAGAAAATTGTACACCTTGTATCGGATGCAAAAAGGTATCCTGAAACTGGCTAAGCACTGATTGGCGGACGCAAGGCGGGCCCCCACACATTGGATGTGACGTCAGACGCCAGCAACACGAGGACACTATCGGAGGAACCGAGCTGCAGGATGCACAGGATACCCTGCTATAGCTCACGTATACGATAAGGTACAATTTGTATGGGAGTCGCAAACTGCAATCTCAAACTATTAGCAAAATAAGTTTATGGGACATCTCTCTTGGTTCATATATATGGACATGATAATTATCCCTGAAAATTTGCTTTGAAACTAATACAAAGGTCTGGTATATTTTGACAGAAAGATACAACTCTATACAAACATTTTTTATGCACAGCTCTGCTTTAAGCTCCATCTTCTTTCAAAAGTTTTTATCCAGTTGGTAAACGAATTTTAAATGAAAGTATGTAAGAAATTTTATGAACTTTAAAATACTCACGGAAAGTTTGGCAAACTGCCTAGTCACATTACATGTGATATTTCTGAGTGACCAAAAAGTAGCATACGAATATTCTCTAATAGTACTACTTGCTTTTTATCTTATCTTTTATTGATTTATTTCTGTTTTTAAATTTTATTGATTTGTACTAGAGACGTCTCTATAAGTTCTTTATCATATTGTAACCTAATAAACTGTATTTTACACATAAATTAACTGTATGTTTTTTACACATTTTTTGATACTTTAAACTCTTATCACATATATACACTTAATAAATCCACATAGTATCTTTAGCTATTAGCGCCCTTACTAAACCTCTTTTCTCTACACATTACTTTTAGATTGAAGGATCTAAAAACACTGTAAGGAGTTTGATACTTTATTCCACCAGCGCACTATTTACCCACACTTTTGCACAGAATATATCACCCAGGAGCACAAACAGTAACACCTATACTTGGACGGAGTAGTGAAGAAAAGGAGACACTTACATAGGCGCAGATTGGCAACAAGGAGAAACCACAGGTGCTATCCAGGCAGCATTCAGGAAGAGACAGCGAGTGGCGATGACGTAATCGCTGTACGCTCATCACCGCTGCATCCATGGCAACGGCCATAGCAACGGATGAGCGGTGGTGGCATGACACACTGTGAAATGTGGTGGAGGATCGGTGATGATCTAGGGTGCTTCAGTAAGGCTGGAATTGGCCAAATGTATCATAGTGAAGGACACATGAATCAAGCCAAGTACAAGGTTATTCTGGAAGAAAACTTGCTATCTTCTGCTCTGACAATGATGCCTAAATCTAACAAGTGTTTTTTTCCAGCAGGACAATGCTCTATGCCACACAGCCAGCTCAATCAAGGTGTAAAACCCATTGAAAACCTCTGGAATGTGATCAAGGGGAATGTTATTTAACACCACCTGAATAGCTCTATACCACTTGAACTGCATTTCATATCCGTGTCAATCACACAGCACAAGAGGATATTTGCTTTCACTGCAGTGCATTGCATATTAATACAGCTTAAGCACAACTAACTTTACAGCTTGTCATATAGCTTCAGTGGAATCATTTATTACTAACTGGTAACTGTGCTTTTTTCTCAGTGGACGCACTGCAACTAACTCTATGGAAATAGAGCCTTTGTTTGTGTGAGGGGTAATGAATGCACTAGCATGCTTATTATTCAGTTGATGAATGGCATCAAATTTATTGTAACATTTGCACATATACTTTCTTTATGATTTTTTTCCTTTAATAAATTTAATTGTTGCATCTTGACAACCGTGTTTGAGTTGAGCTTTAAGTGATTCACAGATTCATTGTGTGAATTTAATTCTGTGACTTTATGTGCAGTGCTGGAAAAGGCTTACTTCTATTTCTCAATCTAATTATATATATATATATATATATATATATATATATATATAAATATATAAATGTACATGTAGATTATATTCCAATGTAATATATATATATATATATATATATATATATATATATACATACAGTATATATACAGTGGGGCAAAAAAGTATTTAGTCAGTCACCAATTGTGCAAGTTCTCCCACTTAAGAAGATGAGAGAGGCCTGTAATTTTCATCATAGGTATACCGCAACTATGAGAGACAAAATGTGGAAACAAATCCAGACAATCACATTGTATGATTTGGAAAGAATTTATTTGCATATTATGGTGGAAAATAAGTATTTGGTCAATATCAAAAGTTCATCTCAATACTTTGTTATATATCCTTTGTTGGCAATAACAGAGGTCAAACGCTTTCTGTAAGTCTTCACAAGGTTGTCACACACTGTTGCTGGTATGTTGGCCCATTCCTGCATGCAGATCTCCTCTAGAGTAGTGATGTTTTGGGGCTGTCACTGGGCAACACGGACTTTCAACTCCCTCTGAAGGTTTTCTATGGGGTTGAGATCTGGAGACTGGCTAGGCCACTCCAGGACCTTGAAATGCTTCTTACGAAGCCACTCCTTCGTTGCCCGGGCAGTGTGTTTGGGATCATTGTCATGCTGAAAGATCCAGCCACGTTTCATCTTCAATGCCCTTGCTGATGGCAGGAGTTTTGCACTCAAAATCTCACGATACATGGCCCCATTCATTCTTTCCAGACACTCAGCCTTTCAAACTGTAAAAGATAAATAAAATGTGTAAGGTGTTATAAAAAAAAGTGTTGTGTATTTTGTATATGTGTGTATGCAAAATGTGTGCAATATGAAAAAAAGTGTAAGTAAATGTACAGGCTTAACAATCCAACAATCCGACCTAACTAACTTAATGAAATGCTCCTTTCTCACTACTCTTACCACTAATCTCTCTACTCACTGTAGTGTGCTGTAGCTCCAAGAACCAACCAAACACACTAAAGAAATGGCGGCTGCGCAGGTGTTTAAGTATGAATTTTGAATCTCGTCATTACGTGGCGCATCTCTTAGAACTGGCGTTATTTTTTACGAGTCGTAGGCTAATTTGCATAAAACTACACTTTATTGAGACTTTATGTGAACAAAATACAGGCGCAAGTACTTGCGACGACTAAAAGGTGTATTTGCGCACATTTTGCCTGCTCGTCGGTTTTTCAGACTTACGCCAGTTTAGCATCTGACGGCGCTGAATATTGGATAGCTCGAGTTGCGAGCTGAAACTGCGGGCGACGCGGGTTCCCTCGCTTGCGCCGCAAACTACGATCTATATCGGATCGCGCCCAAGGGTGTTAGTTGTTTTTTTTCTATTTGTCTTCTCTATTGACTTCTATGGGGGAATATGTGAAAGAGCATGCAATAAGACTTTTTCTAACTCACGTAGAAAATAAGTTATTTTGCAACTTGTATTACCTGTGCAACCCCAAATGTGCAAGAAACCTTAAAGCGCAGTGTTTTCGTAATTGCGAAAAAAAATTGTCTCACGATTTGTAATCTCGTCCGTAGGGTGGAGGGCAGGCTCCTGGGGAGTATTAGCGGAGATTATTTCCTGCGATTGTTTTAGAGGGTCATCAGTATTACTGGCTAATACAATATCAAAGAAGGGCTGACACAGAGAAGATAATTGTCAGTTTGTAGTAACCACAGATATGACAAGTAGGATAATTAAAGCATCAATGGGGAGGAATCTTTCCTTGCTTATTCCCCATCCACACACTTACACAGTCTCCAATTATCTGAATGCTTTTCAAACTGAAGAGATTCACTAATTCCAGAACTTGACATAATGATTTCTGAAATATTTGTTGCTTGCAGATGTTTCTGTCATCTGGAAAAACAATGTTTAAGCAAACAATCTTGCAAGAAATGTTGACATTTCCCTTATCTAACTGGACAGCAGTGAACTATAAAACAACCTTGGTTGTTAAGTAAATAACTAGATTACCATTGGGCCAGATTACGAGTGAAGAGCTAACGTTTGTGCACAAGCAATAATGCTGTTTGCGCTCATCTTTTAACCGCTGGTATTACGAGTTGAAAGTAAATGTGATCGCTTGAGCACAATCCGCGATTAACGCTAGAATCTGCAGAGCTCTGATTAACTGTTTTTGCGAAAACCAAAAGTGGCACAAAACACAACAAAAAAAATACATTACAAAGTACACGTACACTCATTAAAACTCTGTCTAATAAAAAATATTCTTAAAAAAAAATGTTCACAAAAGTTATAAGGGCATCTGCACTCTCAGACCGGACCGGGTACACATCCTATGACCCTGCAACATGCAAAGCCCTGGGTGCACAATAGCACTCTCAGGAAGCTGCACTGTCCCTAGAGTCACAGGCAGTTAACCCCAGACAGGTCTGCTGTGCGTGTTGCAGGGTCATGGGATATGTACCCGGTCCAGTCTGAGAGTGCAGTCCCCTTCCGTGTTTTGTATATGTCTAGGGTGACTGCATAAGCCTGTGCACTCTTCACTTTTTCCCCAGTTTGTTGGATTGAGAGCTTGCATTGTGTGGCTGTTTAGGGACTCAGGTTTTGGAAGCGACCTTGACGTGGTACCTGGGCTTGTCCCATGTGGCCAGATGTGGTAACTAAATCTTTCATTTTTGCTTTTAATCTTAGCTGAGAGCTTGTAAGTGAGTGTTGGACTTTCTCTGTGTGCTGTATTAATTTGTTTTGTCATTTTCTCTATGGGCCTTGCACCCAGACCTGTCTGGGGTTTACTGCCTGTGACTCTGGGGATAGTGCAGCTTCCTGAGAATGCTATTGTGCACCCAAGGCTGTGCATGTTGCAGGGTCATGGGATGTGTACCCGGTCCAGTCTGAGAGTGCAGTCCCCTTCCGTGTTATATGTGTGTATATATATATATATATATATATATATATATATATGTGTGTGTACATATGTTTTAAAGTCTATATATGTGTACAACTGTATTTATGTATTTATACGTGTATATATGTATTTACAGACATATATACTGTACACATATAAACACATAAAAACATATATACACATATATAGACATATATAGAAGTGCATTGGAGCCCTTTGCAGTTAAGTAGATGAAAACATGTAAAAGCATATTTATGCAATATTTATATTTAATAAGGTGTTATACTGTGTACTTACTGTAAATATTTTACATTCCAATGTTCTGCACATAGCAGAATATGTTCTCCGTATATATAAATGGATATTCCTACATATATGTTTACCTATATATAAATATATATATATATGTATACGTTGATTGGAGTAGCAGTGTTAGTCCAGAGATTAAGATAACAAAATAACAAGCTTCTCAACTTAGAAATGTATAGTTAGTCGAATAAAAAAGTATCATTGCTCAATGCAATACTCTTGTTATTTTGTTATATACATATATATATATATATATATATATATATATATATATATATATACATATATACATACAGTATCTCATAAAAGTGAATACACCCCTTACATTTTTGTAAATATTTTATTATATCTTTTAATTTGACAACACTGAAGAAATGACACTTTGTTCCAATGTAAAGTAGTGAGTGTACAGCCTGTATAACAGTGTAAATTTGTTGTCCCCTCAAAATAACTCAACACACAGCTGTCTAAACCATTGGCAACAAAAGTGAGTACACCCCTAAGTGAAAACGTCCAAATTAAGCCCAATTAGCCATTTTCCCTCCCCGGTGTCATGTGACTCATAAGTGTTACAAGGTCTCAGGTGAGAATGGGGAGCAGGTGTGTTAAATTTGGTGTTAGCGCTCTCACACTCTCTCATACTTGTCACTGAAAGTTCAACATGGCACCTCATGGCAAAGAACTCTCTGAGGATCTGAAAAAAGAATTGTTGCTCTACATAAAGATGGCCTAGGCTATAAGAAGATTGCCAAGACCCTGAAACTGAGGTGCAGCAAGGTGGGCAAGACCATACAGCGGTTTTACAGGACAGGTTTCACTCAGAACAGGCCTCGCCATGGTCGACCAAAGAAGTTGAGTGCATGTGCTCAGAGTCATATCCATAGATTGTCTTTGGGAAATAAATGTATGAGTGCTGCCAGCATTGCTGCAGAGGTTGAAGGGGTGGGGGGGGGGGGTCAGCCTGTCCATGCTCAAACCATACGCCGCACACTGCATCAAATTGGTCTGCATGGCTGTCGTCCCAGAAGGAAGCCTCTTTTAAACATGATGCACAAGAAAGCCTGCAAACAGTTTGCTGAAGACAAGCAGACTAAGGACATGGATTACTGAAACTATGTCATGTGTTCCGATGAGACCAAGATAACCTTATTTGGTTCAGATGGTGTCAAGCGGGTGTGGCGGCAACCAGATTAGGAGTACAAAGACAAGTGTGTCTTGCCTACAGTCAAGCATGGTGGTGAGAGTGTTGTGGTCTGGGCCTACATGAGTGCTGATGGCACTGGGGAGTTACAGTTTATTGAGGAAACCATGAATTCCAACATGTACTGTGACATACTGAAGCAGAGCATGATCCCCTCCCTTCGGAGACTGGGCCACAGGGCAGTATTCCAACATGATTACGACCCCAAACACACCTCCAAGATGACCACTGCCTTGCTAAAGAAGCTGAGGGTAAAGGTGATGGACTGGCCAAGCATGTCTTCAGACCTGAACACTATTAAACATCTGTGGGGCATCCTCAAATGGAAGGTGGGGGAGAGCAAGGTCTCTAAAATCCACCAGCTCAGTGATGTCATCATGGAGGAGTGGAAGAGGACTCCAGTGGCAACCTGTGAAGCTCTGATGAACTCCATGCCCAAGGGGGTTAAGGCAGTGCTGGAAAATAATGGTGGCCACACAAAATATTGACACTTTGGGCCCAATTTGGACTTTTCCACTTAGGGCTGTACTCACTTTTGTTGTCAACGGATTAGACATTAAAGTGAAAGTCAACTATAGCGTTTTGGAAATGCTAGGGTTGACTGTTGAAACAAATAAAGGGCACTTTCATTCATGAAGTATAAGATACTTCATGCAGAAAGTGCCTTTATTTGTTTCAACCGATCGCCGTTCTAACAGCAGCCCACGGCCAAAAAATATTTTGCTAAGAGGTGACGTTTTCACCTCTTAGCCAATAGCCGTACGGTAAATCCAGCTTGGCGCCCATGGGAGCCGGATTTACCGCACGGCTATTGGCTAAGAGGTGAAAACGTCACCTCTTAGCAAAAAACTTTTTAGCCATGGGCTACTGTAGCAGCTATGAACCGCGATCGGTTGAAACAAATAAAGAAGCTTTCTAAATGAAGTATCTTATACTTCATGAATGAAAGTCCCCTTTATTTGTTTCAATAGTTAATCATAACGTTTGTACAACGCTAGGATGGACTTTCACTTTAATGGCTGTGTGTTGAGTAATTTTGAGGGGACAGCAAATTTACACTGTTATTCAGGCTGTACACTCACTACTTTACATTGTAGTAAAGTGTCATTTCTTAAGTGTTGTCACATGAAAAGATATAATAAAATATTTACCAATATGTGAGGAGTATACTCATTTTTGTGAGATACTGTGTGTGTATATATATATATATATATATATATAAATATGTATTTAAGATTAAATAGAACATATTCTTGTATGTGAAGAACATTGGAATGTGAAATATTCATATTTTCAAATTAGGTTAGCACACATGAGAATATGCGATCAGGTTAGCAAGCGAGTAGGGTGGTATTTTTTTTACTTTTTTTGCTCTTCTGATTTCTATGGGGGAATACATGAACACGCACGCAATATTCTAAGTCTGGCTTTTTGCGCTTCTTGGGTTAGCGTGTAAGCAAAAAAAGTTTACTTTCAACTGATAATACGAATGTAATCCAATGAGCACAAAATGCTTACTTCTAGCACAGTTAATGCTCAAGCGGGAGCATTAAATAGCGGTCATTTCGTAATCTGGCTCTATATTTACAAGACAGTCTGTGACAGTTTTATATCCTACCATCCTTGAAAAATACTTTACTCACATACCTACTGGCAGGTCCATCACCAAATGTAGGCACGTTTTGATGGAACCACAGTCATAAGAAATGTTTTATAGTTTTAAGAGATCTTCAGAATAATACTTTGTGGTGTTTGAGGTAATCTGTGCTTGCAGCTTTTGCAGCTATGTGGATAAGGTTTGTATGTGCGAGCCTGCGGTCACATATTTAAGAATAAAAAAATTCTTGTTTTTCCTCTCTGCCACCTTAGAAGTGCCGAGATCAGTCATCCCGATACTTGTTCGTTTAGAGTTATTGACATTCTCTGCTCTAGCTAAATTGGTTAACCAATGATAAATTTCACCATGAAATGATACAAGTAGATAAAAACATATAAAAGCATATTTATGCAATATTCATATTTAATAAATGTTTTAACTATGTACAACCCCAATTCCAAAATAGTTGGGAGGGTAAGGAAAATGCAAAAAAACAAACAAAAAGAGTCATTTGAAAATTCAGTTCACCCTGCACTATATTGAAAACACATTATTAACACATTATTTGATGTTTTACTTTGTGAATTTAATGTGTTTTTATAAATATACACTGATTTCAATTGTTATGATTGCAACACACTCCAAAAATGTTGGGATAGTCAACTGTTTACCACTGTGTAACATCACCTTTTTTTTTTTTTTAAATAACACTTATTAAGCGTTTGGGCACTGAAGACACCATTTGGTTACGTTTAGCAAGCAGAATTTCCCCCCATTCACCTATTATGCATGTCTTCAGCTGCGGAACTGTACAGGGCCTTCTTTGCCTTAGTTTGCACTTCATAATGCACCACACATTCCCAATGGGAGACAGGTCAGGACTGCAAGCAGGCCATGCCAGCACCCGCACTAAAGCACCCATGCTCCTGTAATCCAGGCAGAATGTGGTTTGATGTTGTACTGCTGGAAAATGCAGGGATGTCCCTGGAAAGATGACGTCTGGATGGCAGCATATGTTCCTCCAAAATGTATACATATCTTTCTGCATTAATGGTGCCCTCAAAGACGTGCCAGTTACCTATGACATGGGCACTGACACACCCCATACCATGACAGACGCTGTCTTTTGGACCTGACGCTAACTGCTTGGATGGTCCTTTTCCTCTTTGGCCCGGAGAACATGATGGCTGTTTTTTCCAAAAACTATTTGAAATGTTGACTCGTCAGACCATAAAACATAATTCCACTGTGTCCATCTCAGATAAGACAGAGCCCAGAAAAGTTGTCTGCACTTTTGGACAGTGCTGATGTACAGGGGGAATTGAATTTTAAAATTGCTCTTTTTGTTTTTGTTTTTTTGCACTTTCCATACCATCCCAACTTTTTCAGAATTGGGGTTGTATTTACTGTAAATATTTCACATTCCAAAGTTCTGCAGCTAGCATATGTTCTATGTATTCTTAAATAGATCATCCTCTATATATCTGTATATATCTATTCCTATACAGGGAGTGCAGAATTATTAGGCAAATTAGTATTTTGACCACATCATCCTCTTTATGCATGTTGTCTTACTCCAAGCTGTATAGGCTCGAAAGCCTACTACCAATTAAGCATATTAGGTGATGTGCATCTCTGTAATGAGAAGGGGTGTGGTCTAATGACATCAACACCCTATATCAGGTGTGCATAATTATTAGGCAACTTCCTTTCCTTTGGCAAAATGGGTCAAAAGAAGGACTTGACAGGCTCAGAAAAGTCAAAAATAGTGAGATATCTTGCAGAGAGATGCAGCACTCTTAAAATTGCAAAGCTTCTGAAGCGTGATCATCGAACAATCAAGCGTTTCATTCAAAATAGTCAACAGGGTCGCAAGAAGCGTGTGGAAAAAACAAGGCGCAAAATAACTGCCCATGAACTGAGAAAAGTCAAGCGTGCAGCTGCCAAGATGCCACTTGCCACCAGTTTGGCCATATTTCAGAGCTGCAACATCACTTGAGTGCCCAAAAGCACAAGGTGTGCAATACTCAGAGACATGGCCAAGGTAAGAAAGGCTGAAAGACGACCACCACTGAACAAGACACACAAGCTGAAGCGTCAAGACTGGGCCAAGAAATATCTCAAGACTGATTTTTCTAAGGTTTTATGGACTGATGAAATGAGAGTGAGTCTTGATGGGCCAGATGGATGGGCCCGTGGCTGGATTGGTAAAGGGCAGAGAGCTCCATTCCGACTCAGACACCAGCAAGGTGGAGGTGGAGTACTGGTTTGGGCTGGTATCATCAAAGATGAGCTTGTTGGGCCTTTTCGGATTGAGGATGGAGTCAAGCTCAACTCCCAGTCCTACTGCCAGTTTCTGGAAGACACCTTCTTCAAGCAGTGGTACAGGAAGAAGTCTGCATCCTTCAAGAAAAACATGATTTTCATGCAGGACAATGCTCCATCACACGCGTCCAAGTACTCCACAGCGTGGCTGGCAAGAAAGGGTATAAAAGAAGAAAATCTAATGACATGGTCTCCTTGTTCACCTGATCTGAACCCCATTGAGAACCTGTGGTCCATCATCAAATGTGAGATTTACAAGGAGGGAAAACAGTACACCTCTCTGAACAGTGTCTGGGAGGCTGTGGTTGCTGCTGCACGCAATGTTGATGGTAAACAGATCAAAACACTGACAGAATCCATGGATAGCAGGCTTTTGAGTGTCCTTGCAAAGAAAGGTGGCTATATTGGTCACTGATTTGTTTTTGTTTTGTTTTTGAATGTCAGAAATGTATATTTGTGAATGTTGAGATGTTATATTGGTTTCACTGGTAAAAATAAATAATTGAAATGGGTATATATTTGTTTTTTGTTAAGTTGCCTAATAATTATGCACAGTAATAGTCACCTGCACACACAGATATCCCCCTAAAATAGCCATAACTAAAAACAAACTAAAAACTACTTCCAAAACTATTCAGCTTTGATATTAATGAGTTTTTTGGGTTCATTGAGAACATGGTTGTTGTTCAATAATAAAATTAATCCTCAAAAATACAACTTGCCTAATAATCCTGCACTCCCTGTATATAATCATATAAACTTTGAATCACAATGCAAATGTCACAAAAGTATAATTGAGCTGCCTTTCATAGAGATCATTTACAGCCAGTCTGCATATGAACTAATTGTAACTCAAGTACTGACCTCCTTATAGCAGGGTGTTTCCCATGGGCTAAGTATCTTTTTTAGAATGTCCACAGTGGGCTCTTAAACTGGATTTATAAAATTGGAAGTTTACATCCGAGGGGTCTGAATGTTGATCTGGATCTGGCAGCCTATATGTGAACACAGATATACAAATTAACATTAGATCTGGTCACCACCATTATTAGTGCTATCTCCTATTAATTTTGATAACTTTGTGGTATTCATTATGTACTTTTATTATGTATTTTTGATGAGATCATTATAATATTAGATATGGGTAATCGAATTATGATGAATTTATTATTTATTACTGATTTTAGGATTCATAGAATTTAATATGGATCAGTATTCTAGAGGTATCTGCCATATATAGTCTCCTTTTTAAAAATATCTATATACATTGATTAAATATTTTTATTTCTAGGCAGTTTATTGTGGAGGATTATAATTTATTTGTCTTCTCATAAATTTTTATGACTGTCTAACATTTGATATTTTATGTTGGTCTTTTTAAATGTAAACATATATTTTCACGTATTATCAAATGTTTTTAAATGTTCTTAGATGTATACTTTTTATGCTCATATAAAATTTATGTATGTAACATTATTCTAAGTCACTAGAGGGCACTTTCCCCATTACTATAAAAGAGTCATGTCATTTTTGGCTCCAGCATCCGACTTTGAACTATTTTACTCCAAGTGTGCTCTTGATAAAGTCCGGCCAAGATACGGACGAAACGCGTAGGGATATCGTAACCAAGACCTCTCAGCTGATGTCATTGACAGCTGTTTAGCCTGAGAGGTAACCACTTTCCGGGGGACGATCCGGATTTCCAATCAACGCTGATGTTAGACGCTGCTCTTCATTGAGACGGCTAATGAGAACCTGGATGTTGCGTGTAGAGCGGGACTCAGATTACAGCTGCCTCTGATTTTCTCCTGTTGGGGATATGTGACTGCGCTTACCTGAGTGTAAGTGCTTATGTATTATTGTTCATCGATAACTTAATAAAGTCGTTTGCGCTTCTCTTATTTGCTTGCTCGGGCTCTTAAACTGAGTCTTGTATGTAATAGCTGCCTCGTTCCTGCGATAAAAGTAATTACTCTGTCGTCACCACTAGGTTTCTCCTCTGCACCCAAACAACTAATGTTTCAAAGCAAGTCGCGGTTCAAACACAGTGGGAAAAGAGAAAGGTTGGCTGAAGTTTAAAAGTTCAATTTATTGAGTACAAAAAAATAAAAACAATTTTGAACACAGCCAATGCTCTCTTGCAGCTGACCCGTTTCCTGCCTTGTTTTGAAATATAATCTTTTATATATACAGGGAGTGCAGAATTATTAGGCAAATGAGTATTTTGACCACATCATCCTCTTTATGCATGTTGTCTTAATCAAAGCTGTATAGGCTCGAAAGCCTACTACCAATTAAGCATATTAGGTGATGTGCATCTCTGTAATGAGAAGGGGTGTGGTCTAATGACATCAACACCCTATATCAGGTGTGCATAATTATTAGGCAACTTCCTTTCCTTTGGCAAAATGGGTCAAAAGAAGGACTTGACAGGCTCAGAAAAGTCAAAAATAGTGAGATATCTTGCAGAGGGATGCAGCACTCTTAAAATTGCAAAGCTTCTGAAGCGTGATCATCGAACAATCAAGCGTTTCATTCAAAATAGTCAACAGGGTCGCAAGAAGCTTGTGGAAAAACCAAGGCGCAAAATAACTGCCCATGAACTGAGAAAAGTCAAGCGTGCAGCTGCCAAGATGCCACTTGCCACCAGTTTGGCCATATTTCAGAGCTGCAACATCACTGGAGTGCCCAAAAGCACAAGGTGTGCAATACTCAGAGACATGGCCAAGGTAAGAAAGGCTGAAAGACGACCACCACTGAACAAGACACACAAGCTGAAACGTCAAGACTGGGCCAAGAAATATCTCAAGACTGATTTTTCTAAGGTTTTATGGACTGATGAAATGAGAGTGAGTCTTGATGGGCCAGATGGATGGGCCCGTGGCTGGATTGGTAAAGGGCAGAGAGCTCCAGTCCGACTCAGACGCCAGCAAGGTGGAGGTGGAGTACTGGTTTGGGCTGGTATCATCAAAGATGAGCTTGTGGGGCCTTTTCGGGTTGAGGATGGAGTCAAGCTCAACTCCCAGTCCTACTGACAGTTTCTGGAAGACACCTTCTTCAAGCAGTGGTACAGGAAGAACTCTTCATCCTTCAAGAAAAACATAATTTTCATGCAGGACAATGCTCCATCACACGCGTCCAAGTACTCCACAGCGTGGCTTGCAAGAAAGGGTATAAAAGAAGAAAATCTAATGACATGGCCTCCTTGTTCACCTGATCTGAACCCCATTGAGAACCTGTGGTCCATCATCAAATGTGAGATTTACAAGGAGGGAAAACAGTACACCTCTCTGAACAGTGTCTGGGAGGCTGTGGTTGCTGCTGCACGCAATGTTGATGGTGAACAGATCAAAACACTGACAGAATCCATGGATGGCAGGCTTTTGAGTGTCCTTGCAAAGAAAGGTGGCTATATTGGTCACTGATTTGTTTTTGTTTTGTTTTTGAATGTCAGAAATGTATATTTGTGAATGTTGAGATGTTATATTGGTTTCACTGGTAAAAATAAATAATTGAAATGGGTATATATTTGTTTTTTGTTAAGTTGCCTAATAATTATGCACAGTAATAGTCACCTGCACACACAGATATCCCCCTAAAATAGCTATAACTAAAAACAAACTAAAAACTACTTCCAAAACTATTCAGCTTTGATATTAATGAGTTTTTTGGGTTCATTGAGAACATGGTTGTTGTTCAATAATAAAAATAATCCTCAAAAATACAACTTGCCTAATAATTCTGCACTCCCTGTATATATATATATATATATATATATATATATATATATATATATATATACATATACATACTGTATGTATATATATATATATATATATATATATATATATATTTATATATAAAACTCACTTTCAACTTGTAATACATGAGCTGCCCGATTTGTGCAAAACACTACTAAATCACATCAACTTCAACTATTTGGCTAATATACATGGAAAACATCTTGTGGCTTTTTTAAGTGTAACACACAACAGAGAAATAATGTGCATTGCTGAGTAGAAGGTTAAAACCATTTTTCTCTGTTAAGGAAGGGCAATGACCTTATGAGAATGCAATTAAATCTTCCACCTGTCATGTTGTCAAGTTGGACTTTTTCCCCTCAGGGCTGTGAAAGTAAACTTAAGCAGGCCTTGTAAATAGTTTTTTCTAAATATCTTTGGTACGTCACTACCTATAATCTGTAGCTGTTGGGGAAACACTTTATTATGCTGAGGAAACAGATATTTTTTACTTGTTTAAGAAATGTAAAACTCCTCAAATTCATTTTTTTCATCACTGTGGAGAGCTTTAATAACCTTTAAATCTGCTTGTGTCTGCAGTAATTATATAATAAAAGGCCGAACTGTCATTTTTTTGTACGCCTTGTAATTAGAACATCTCAAAATCAAGGTATTTATTGAGTGTTGTTTCCAAAGTGCCTCTATTTTAGAAAAACAACACATTAATTTGAAGAGGATTTTCTTTTTCTTTCATGCTCTTTGAAAAACTACAATTAGCAGTATTCAAGAATTGCTGTTTTAAGCAAACACAGCTTTCCTGAACCTGGGCAAAACAGTAATCAAACTGTCAGCTCCAAAGAAATGGGTTGGTTATCACATTTCCCTGCCTGCAAGAAAAACAAAGCATAAGGGATCCCATAAAATTTTCCACTATAAAAGCTGAACCTTTACCCTTGAAAGGAAGTTCTTTTTAGAAAAGAAAATCTGATAATAAATTAATGAAAAAAAATGCATTGCGTGATGTGCTGGCAATTAGTTTTACATCGGGAAAGCAATTTAAAGGATTTTATTTTAACCAAGTTATTTTGGTAATTTCTGCTTTAGTAGAGTGTTTGTTGTGAGATTTGTTTTATCTAATACAACATACTTTTTCTTGTTTATTATACATTGTTTTCATTTCACAAATATGCTTAACAGTTTTCTAGCTTTCTGTTTTATTTTTCTAAGATTAATTTTTTTTTAAAGAATTCAAACATTTTAACCTGGTCGCCATTTCTGCTTGACATTTTCTCGGTGAATAGTGGACTCATTGGACTCAAAAGTTACAAAACCTTTTTTTGAACAGTTTTATATATTACAATAATCCATTTTTAAATTCAAAGCCATCCCAATTCATTAAGAAATAATTTTTTCTTACTTACACTCTATTGGTGGAAAGTGGCATATCCCTTGAGCGTAAGAACAAATAATGTTTATTTAATGCATCTTAAAATGCGCTTATTTAGATGCAACAATGAACAAATGCCTCATTAAAGAGTCTACACCAGAATTTTTATTGTTTTAAAAGATAGATAATCCCTTTATTACCCATTCCCTAGTTTTGCATAACCAACACTGTTATATTAATACACTTTTTACCTC
The DNA here is from genome assembly GCF_027579735.1 of Bombina bombina. Taxonomy (NCBI): domain Eukaryota; kingdom Metazoa; phylum Chordata; class Amphibia; order Anura; family Bombinatoridae; genus Bombina; species Bombina bombina. The sequence continues at coordinate 371,314,573 of NC_069500.1, forward strand.
TGTGATGACCTTGTATCTAAGCCTCTGCAAACTACCTCCTTATTTCAGTTCTTTTGACAGACTTGCAGTTTAGCCAATCAGTGCTGGCTCATAGGAACTTCACATGCATATATTACACACATGAACTAACACCCTCTAGTGGTGAAAAAATGCCCTAAGAGAAGAGGCGGCCTTCAAGGGCTTAGAAATTAGCATATGAACCTCCTAGGTTTAGCTTTCTGTCATGGATACCAGGCTGCCAAGGTTGAACCTCCACCCTCTTACTACCTAGCCCCTCACATTTCTCCCCGGATTTCGACTTTGGAGAGCTTTTGGGATCTCCCAGATGCTTGGTTTTGTGTGCTTTACATCCTCCCGGAAGTGAAAAAGTTATGGAGATTAGGCGCTTAATCTGCAAAAGGGATAAACGTGTGTATGGAAGTCGTTAGCTAACTATGTAGAAAAAACTAGACCTTTGACAGGATAAGTGAAAAATTCTTCTACAATTTATTTTCAAAATAAAAACATGATAATACCAAGATAAAATAAATCCCTAAGTGTTGCAACACTATATCGATCAATTCATAAAATTTCTAAAATTCAGATATACATTTGTTTCATACACCAATAAAAAGGTTTATCTGCTCTTTTGTTTTCTATACTTTGTTCAAAGATATTAGATAGAATGTATTCTTTTACTTCAACACAATTAATAATATTTGTCTCTATTCGATATTTTATATCTATATTTCATCAACTTTAAAATTACAAATATGTAGCAAAAACTAACAAGTAGTTAAAACATTTTAAAACAATTTAAATGCAAGACTGATTATAAATGGTGTCCCCATAATGGCTGTTTACTTATATTGGTTGCAATTTTGCGTATTTTGCGAAGGTAAATCACTGATGGCTGTGTTCTTTATCCTTATATTTATGTTGTGATAAATTACGGTTTCACAGTTATCCCTTCGTATCCTCAGTGAGCTTAATTTGTGGAAATGAAATGTTCCAAACAGTGTTTAGGGGTGATTTTCTTACCCTCCCTTGTGAGCTGTTACTACTCACAGCTTCCTGGCAGTTCCTATGTGTCCTCAGTTTGACTCTCAGCAAAGGGGTTCCGGTAGGTGATTTCCCTTTGTGTTACCTTGTCACTGGTCCTTATAGAAGTGCTCTGAAAACAGCACCAAACTTTAGACAATCCCTTTGTTTCTGTAACTTGCGCAAGTTAGCTTTTCTGTTTGTAGTTTCTCAATCTCCTGCACTTAAGTACTTCTGTACGCAGGAAAAAACAGGCTTTTCTTTCTTGGTGTTCACACAGATATCAACATGTTTCGCCAGCAACACTGGCTTTATCAAGATAAAGTGTGATCACACCTTACACCTTTATATAACACTGACTTGATTTCCATTGGTCCATTCACTGCTTCTCTTTTCCACTGGGTCCTAGAGTCCTTTTATTCAAATATCCTATTTTGTTTTCTGACCTTTTCTTTCTTATTCAGGTCATATCAGAGGGGTTAACCAATTTCTTTTTTCATTATTCCTAACAGCCTTTCTCCATTATTTCACATATGCCAAGGGGTTCAACCATTTATATTTTAGCAGTTTATTTAATTTTCACATTCATTTTCTATTACTCCTATTAACATTTTATATCTTACTATAGTGTTTTATACTTTTGACAAATCTTTAGAATACATTAATTTGGAGATCCATTTATTTTAAAATAATAATCCCAAAATTTTTTATTATATAAATACATTATTTTTCCAAGTGTCTTAGGTGAAGAATTTGCGAGTGGCTCCAATATATAGGTACTATTACAAAAATGAAAGGGGAGAAAAACAAATAAGGTGGTGATATGTTTGTGTAAGGGAATAAAATTGTCCCTTTATTTTAGTGGCTCCATTGTATAGGTACTATTACAAAGGGGAGAGGGGAGAAAAACAAATAATGTGGTGATGTGTTTGTGTAAGGGAATTAAATTATCTCTTTATTTAGGAAAAATCTCTAGGTATAATACATTAATTCTATATTTATATTTATTAGTGGCTAAAACTAATTGTACAAATTTATTAAAGATAGTGATTACTGTGTGCCTAGAAAAAGAGACATATCCAATTCTGAATTCAAACCGTGGGGGTGAATCGTGTTGAAGTTGTATATGAATTCTGCTTCTTTTTTTAGAATAGATGCTTCTAAATCTCCCCCTCTCCAATTGGGTTTCACTTTATATAATCCCCAATACTTCATATCTGAGACTCTATTTTTTTGTATTTCCCTAAAATGTTTATAAAGATAAGTGTCCAGGTTCCCTTTTTTGATGTTACAGATATGCTCCCTTATCCTGTCCCTTAGCATTCGCATCGTTTCTCCTATGTAAAAAAGTTCACAAGAGCATTGCAGCATATAGATTACGCCTTTATTAGTGCACCTTATTGTGTTTTCTATTTTAAACTCCTTAGTGTTATTAGGAGTTCTAACAGTTTTCTTTTTAAAGCCATACTGGCATGCTCTGCATACATAGCAGGGAAAAAAACCTTTCACATCCCCTCCTTTTAGATCTTTCTCAAAAGATTTTTTAATTTTTATTCTGTTTTTTGTACTCACTTGGTGCAAGAATCATTTTTAAATTCTGTGCTCTCCTATAAATTACCCTTGGGTATGGTGGTATTTTGCCTCGAATTGGGTCATTTTTTAGGAGATGCCAGTGTTTTCTTAAAATGTTTTTCATTAGTAGATGGTCTTCACTGAAGTCATTTATAAAAGGGACATTGAACTCATCTGACATATAATTATTAGATTTATGTTTATACTCTAATAGTTCTTTCCTCTCTGTGTTTCTTGCTCTCTCTGTTGCTCTATTTATTGTTTCTTTCTTATAACCTCTATCCTTAAATTTTTCTTCCAAGATGTTAATCTGGAATTCAAAGTCATCAATCCTTGAGCAATTTTTTCGAACCCTTAAACTTTGGCTTATCGGTATACTTTCCTTCCATTTAGGGAGGTGACAGCTGGAGGCATGTATAAAATTGTTCGAATCGACTTTTTTAAAGTGTGTTTTAGTTTCAATGTTGTCTGATACTATCATTATATACATATCTAAGAATGTGATCTGTTCTTTATTAAATTCATATGTAAATGAGATCCCTCTGTCATTACTATTCATGGCCTCAAAGAACTCCAGGAGATCTGACTCTTCCCCTTACCAAATTATAAATATATCATCTATGAACCTCTTAAAGAGCACAAGGTTTGCACCAAACTCCAAACTTCCCAGGAACCTTTGTTCCCAATCTCCCATATAAAGATTGGCATAGCTCGGTGCGAACCTTGTGCCCATGGCGGTTCCCTCAATTTGAACATAATATGTGTTATTGAATGAGTAGTTGTCTTCTAATATAAATCGTATGCTCTGCAATAAGAAATCTTTCTGTTCTTTTAGTAACTCATCATCTTTATCCAAAAAGGACTCCACCGCCTCTATTCCAAAGTCATCTCTAATGGATGTATATAAAGAAGTCACATCACAGGAGGCTAATATCATAGGGTCTTCCCATTTTATATTCTCCAATAATCTTAGGAGGCTGGTAGAGTCTTTTAAATATGTACTGAGGTTTACCACATATTTCTGTAAAAAGGGTCAATATATCTTGATAAATTTGCTGTCATTGAACCTATACCGGAAATTATAGGTCTCCCTGGAGGGTCTATGAGGCTCTTGTGTATCTTGGGTAAGTGGTAGAAGACTGGCACTCTAGGGAACTTATTCAGAATATAATTATATTCACCTTCTTTTAAAATGCCGGTCTCTCTTCCACTACCCAAAATAGACATCAATTTTTTATTGAATTTCTCAGTGGGATTCAGTTCCAATTTTCTGTATGTTTTCCTATCACCCAAAAGCCTTTCAGCTTCTTTACAATATTTCAATTTGTCCATCACCACCAAGCCACCCCCCTTATCCGCCGGCTTGATGGTGTTGGAGTTATCCTCCTTTAAATTCTTGAGGACCTCCCTGTCTTTTCTACTCAAATTGGAGCTTACTGTCAAGTTATGATTGTCCTTTCTTAAGTCTGCTAATACTAGCTTTTCAAAAGTCTCTATATTACTCCCTTTCTCATTGGAGGGGTAAAACTTTGATTTTTGCTTCAAATTGGTATGTACAAACTCGTCAGTCACTACTCTTGTGTAATTCTCTAGAGGTTGTTTCAAATAGTATCTCTTAAGTGTTAAATTTCTTATAAATTTCCTTACATTTATATGGGTTTCAAATTTATTCAAGGTTTTACTTGGAGCAAAGGTTAAACCTAAGCCTAAAATGTTTGTTTCTTCATCTGAAAGGGATCTATCGCTTAAATTGAAAATGCTACTTTTTTTAGGGAGGTCAACAACCTCCTTTCCTATCTCTGTCTATTTACCCCAATCTCGTCTTCCCTTTCCTCCTCTACTTCCTCTATATTTCTTTTTTTTGTGATGGCTTTTTTTCCTGTTTCTGTTACCTCTTTTATTTTTACTGTCTTGCCCTCCTTTTGAGGGCTTTTCCCTAAAAAATGTTCCTCCTCAATTGTAAGTTCAAAACTAGCTAGTATTCTTTTCTCTAGTGGTTCAAATCTATTATATGTGACTGGTTTCCATCCTTCATCCCTCCCTTTCCTTTAATGATTTCTATGTATGAAAGTTTTCCAATTCTCCTCCAGTCTATTTCTGTTTTGTCTATGTGGTGTGTACTCTTCCTCCCTACCATGTCTATAGTTTGCTGTATCCAATCCATCATAGAAATTGCGATTATTATAGTGTCCATTATATGTATTAAAATCCTTATTTCTATATGATCCGTTATATTCATTAGATCTATATGACTGTCTGTTCCTATAAGGTCTAAATTCCCTGTTGTAATAATGAGGATAATTATTCCTTCTGTATGTTGAATTATAATGTGAATAGTCTCTTCTTTCATTAAATCTTTTATCTCTCATATTCCTTTGATCCTCATAAATGCCCCCTCCTTGGTATTCAGCTCCCTTGTCCTTATGATATTTAACTCCCCCATTATTTGTTTATCATTTCTATCTTTTTCATCTCTCTCTATTTTCTTCCATCTATTATTAATAATCTAATTTTTTAACGTGTCTAATCTCTCCATGATCAACTTTTGTCTATTTTTTAGTAGGTGCTGTTACTGACTATTATCCAATCTATTTTATATAGATAAAATTTCCTCATTAATATTGCATAATGTCTCATTTCTAGATTTTTTAATAATCTCTATCAGCCCTTTAGAGGCATTAAATAGTACTCTTCCCTTACACAAACACATCACCACCTTATTTGTTTTTCTCCTCTCTCCCCTTTGTAGTAGTACCTATACAATGGAGCCACTAAAATAAAGGGACAATTTTATTCCCTTACACAAACATATCACCACCTTATTTGTTTTTCTCCCCTTTCAATTTTGTAATAGTACCTATATAATGGAGCCACTTGAAAATTCTTCACCTAAGACACTTGGAAAAATAGTGTATTTATATAATAAAAATTTTTGGGATTATTATTTTAAAATAAATGGATCTCCAAATTAATTTATTCTAAAGATTTGTCAAAAGTATAAAACACTATAGTAAGATATAAAATGTTAATAGGAGTAATAGAAAATGAATGTGAAAATTAAATAAACTGCTAAAATATAAATGGTTGAACCCCTTGGCATATGTGAAATAATGGAGATAGGCTGTTAGGAATAATGAAAAAAGAAATCGGTTAACCCCTCTGATATGACGTGAATAAGAAAGAAAAGGTCAGAAAACAAAATAGGATATTTGAATAAAAGGACTCTAGGACCCAGTGGAAAAGAGAAGCAGTGAATGGACCAATGGAAATCAAGTCAGTGTTATATAAAGGTGTAAGGTGTGATCACACTTTATCTTGATAAAGCCAGTGTTGCTGGCGAAACATGTTGATATCTGTGTGAACACCAAGAAAGAAAAGCCTGTTTTTTTCCTGCGTACAGAAGTACTTAAGTGCAGGAGATTGAGAAACTACAAACAGAAAAGCGAACTTGCGCAAGTTACAGAAACAAAGGGATTGTCTAAAGTTTGGTGCTGTATTCATAGCACTTTCTACAAGGACCAGTGACAAGTTGACACAAAGGGAAATCACCTACTGGAACCCCTTGCCTGAGAGTCAAACTGAGGACACATAGGAACCGCCAGGAAGCCGTGAGTAGTAACAGCTCACAAGGGAGGGTATGAAAATCACCCCTAAACACTGTTTGGAACATTTCATTTCCACAAATTAAGCTCACTGAGGATACAAAGGGGTAACTGTGAAACCATAATTTATCACAACATAAATATAAGGATAAAGAACACAGCCATCAGTGATTTACCTTCAATTAGACTTACAAGTGCTTTGATGAACTTTTTAGATACGCAAAATTACAACCAATATAAGTAAACAGCCATTGTGGGGACACCATTTATAATCAGTCTTGCATTTAAATTGTTTTAAAATGTTTTAACTACTTGTTAGTTTTTGCTACATATTTGTAATTTTAAAGTTGATGAAATATAGATATAAAATATCGAATAGAGACAAATATTAATTGTGTTGAAGTAAAAGAATACATTCTATCTAATATCTTTGAACAAAGTATAGAAAACGAAAGAGCAGATAAACCTTTTTATTGGTGTATGAAACAAATGTATATCTGAATTTTAGAAATTTTATGAATTGATCGATATAGTGTTGCAACACTAAGGCCTAGATTTAGAGTTTGGCGGTAGCCGTGAAAACCAGCGTTAGAGGCTCCTAACGCTGGTTTTAGGCTACCTCCGGTATTTGGAGTCACTCAAAAAAGGGTCTAACGCACACTTTTCAGCTGCGACTTTTCCATACCGCAGATCCCCTTATGTAAATTGCGTATCCTATCTTTTCAATGGGATTTTTCTAACTCCGGTATTTAGAGTCGTGTCTGACGTGAGCGTTAGAATTCTAACGACAAAACTCCAGCCGCAGAAAAAAGTCAGTAGTTAAGAGCTTTCTGGGCTAATGCCGGTTCATAAAGCTCTTAACTACTGTACTCTAAAGTACACTAACACCCATAAACTACCTATGTACCCCTAAACCGAGGTCCCCCCACATCGCTGCAACTCGATTACATTTTTTTAACCTCTAATCTGCCGACCGCCACCTACGTTATCCTTATGTACCCCTAATCTGCTGCCCCTAACACCGCCGACCCCTATATTATATTTATTAACCCCTAATCTGCCCCCCACAACGTCGCCGCCAGCTACCTACACTTATTAACCCCTAATCTGCCGTCCGCACGCCGCCGCCAGCTACATTATCCCTATGTACTCCTAATCTGCTGCTCTAACATCGCCGACCCCTATATTATATTTATTAACCCCTAACCTGCCCCCCACAACGTCGCCGCCACCTACCTACAATAATTAACCCCTAATCTGCCGACCGCAAAGAGCCGCCAGCTACATTATAGCTATGTACCCCTAATCTGCTGCCCCTAACACCGCCGACCCCTATATTATATTTATTAACCCCTAACCTTCCCTCCCTAACATCGCCGACACCTAACTTCAATTATTAACCCCTAATCTGCCGACCGAATCTCGCCGCTATTCTAATAAATGTATTAACCCCTAAAGCTAAGTCTAACCCTAACACTAACACCCCCCTAAATTAAATATAATTTTAATCTAACGAAATTAATTCACTCTTATTAAATAAATTATTCCTATTTAAAGCTAAATACTTACCTGTAAAATAAATCCTATTATAGCTACAACATAAATTATAATTACAGGGAGTGCAGAATTATTAGGCAAGTTGTATTTTTGAGGATTAATTTTATTATTGAACAACAACCATGTTCTCAATGAACCCAAAAAACTCATTAATATCAAAGATGAATAGTTTTGGAAGTAGTTTTTAGTTTGTTTTTAGTTATAGCTATTTTAGGGGGATATCTGTGTGTTCAGGTGACTATTACTGTGCATAATTATTAGGCAACTTAACAAAAAACAAATATATACCCATTTCAATTATTTATTTTTACCAGTGAAACCAATATAACATCTCAACATTCACAAATATACATTTCTGACATTCAAAAACAAAACAAAAACAAATCAGTGACCAATATAGCCACCTTTCTTTGCAAGGACACTCAAAAGCCTGCCATCCATGGATTCTGTCAGTGTTTTGATCTGTTCACCATCAACATTGCGTGCAGCAGCAACCACAGCCTCCCAGACACTGTTCAGAGAGGTGTACTGTTTTCCCTCCTTGTAAATCTCACATTTGATGATGGACCACAGGTTCTCAATGGGGTTCAGATCAGGTGAACAAGGAGGCCATGTCATTAGATTTTCTTCTTTTATACCCTTTCTTGCCAGCCATGCTGTGGAGTACTTGGACGCGTGTGATGGAGCATTGTCCTGCATGAAAATCATGTTTTTCTTGAAGGATGCAGACTTCTTCCTGTACCACTGCTTGAAGAAGGTGTCTTCCAGAAACTGTCAGTAGGACTGGGAGTTGAGCTTGACTCCATCCTCAACCCGAAAAGGCCCCACAAGCTCATCTTTGATGATACCAGCCCAAACCAGTACTCCACCTCCACCTTGCTGACGTCTGAGTCGGACTGGAGCTCTCTGCCCTTTACCAATCCAGCCATGGGCCCATCCATCTGGCCCATCAAGACTCACTCTCATTTCATCAGTCCATAAAACCTTAGAAAAATCATTTCTTGGCCCAGTCTTGACGTTTCAGCTTGTGTGTCTTGTTCAGTGGTGGTCGTCTTTCAACCTTTCTTACCTTGGCCATGTCTCTGAGTATTGCACACCTTGTGCTTTTGGGCACTCCAGTGATGTTGCTCTGAAATATGGCCAAACTGGTGGCAAGTGGCATCTTGGCAGCTGCACGCTTGACTTTTCTCAGTTCATGGGCAGTTATTTTGCGCCTTGGTTTTTCCACGCGCTTCTTGCGACCCTGTTGACTATTTTGAATGAAACGCTTGATTGTTCGATGATCACGCTTCAGAAGCTTTGCAATTTTAAGAGTGCTGCATCCCTCTGCAAGATATCTCACTATTTTTGACTTTTCTGAGCCTGTCAAGTCCTTCTTTTGACCCATTTTGCCAAAGGAAAGGAAGTTGCCTAATAATTATGCACACCTGATATAGGGTGTTGATGTCATTAGACCACACCCCTTCTCATTACAGAGATGCACATCACCTAATATGCTTAATTGGTAGTAGGCTTTCGAGCCTATACAGCTTGGAGTAAGACAACATGCATAAAGAGGATGATGTGGTCAAAATACTCATTTGCCTAATAATTCTGCACTCCCTGTATATTATAGCTATTTTAGGATGAATATTTATTTTACAGGTAACTTTGTATTTATTTTAACCAGGTACAATAGCTATTAAATAGTTAAGAACTATTTAATAGCTAAAATAGTTAAAATAATTACAAATTTACCTGTAAAATAAATCCTAACCTAAGTTACAATTAAACCTAACACTACACTATCAATAAATTAATTAAATAAAATACCTACAATTACCTACAATTAAACCTAACACTACACTATCAATAAATAAATTAAATACAATACCTACCAATAACTACAATGAAATAAACTAACTAAAGTACAAAAAATAAAAAAGAACTATGTTACAAAAAATAAAAAAATATTTACAAACATAAGAAAAATATTACAACAATTTTAAACTAATTACACCTACTCTAAGCCCCCTAATAAAATAACAAAGACCCCCAAAATAAAAAAATGCCCTACCCTATTCTAAATTACTAAAGTTCAAAGCTCTTTTACCTTACCAGCCCTGAACAGGGCCCTTTGCGGTGCATGCCCCAAGAAGTTCAGCTCTTTTGCCTGTAAAAAACCCCACATACAATACCCCCCCAACATTACAACCCACCACCCACATACCCCTAATCTAACCCAAACCCCCCTTAAATAAACCTAACACTAAGCCCCTGAAGATCATCCTACCTTGTCTTCACCTCACCGGGTATCACCGATCGTTCCTGGCTCCAAAATCTTCATCCAACCCAAGCGGGGGCTGGCGATCCATCATCCGGTGGCTGAAGAGGTCCAGAAGAGGCTCCAAAGTCTTCATCCTATCCGGGAAGAAGAGTAGATCCGGACCGGCAACCATCATCTTCCAAGCGGCATCTTCTATCTTCATCCGATGAGGACCGGCTCCATCCTGAAGACCTCCACCGCGGACCCATCTTCCTCCGGCGACGTCCAACTGAAGAATGACGGTTCCTTTAAGGGACATCATCCAAGATGGCGTCCCTCGAATTCCGATTGGCTGATAGGATTCTATCAGCCAATCGGAATTAAGGTATGAATATTCTGATTGGCTGATGGAATCAGCCAATCAGAATCAAGATCAATCCGATTGGCTGATCCAATCAGCCAATCAGATTGAGCTCGCATTCTATTGGCTGATCGGAACAGGTATTTTATTTAATTAATTTAATGATAGTATAGTGTTAGGTTTAATTGTAACTTAGGTTAGGATTTATTTTACAGGTAAATTTGTAATTATTTTAACTATTTTAGCTATTAAATAGTTCTTAACTATTTAATAGCTATTGTACCTGGTTAAAATAAATACAAAGTTACCTGTAAAATAAATATTAATCCTAAAATAGCTATAATATAATTATAATTTATATTGTAGCTATATTAGGATTTATTTTACAGGTAAGTATTTAGCTTTAAATAGGAATAATTTATTTAATAAGAGTTAATTAATTTTGTTATATTTAAATTATATTTAACTTAGGGGGGTGTTAGTGTTAGGGTTAGACTTAGCTTTAGGGGTTAATACATTTATTAGAATAGCGGTGAGCTCCAGTCGGCAGATTAGGGGTTAATAATTGAAGTTAGGTGTCGGCGATGTTAGGGAGGGCAGATTAGGGGTTAATACTATTTATTATAGGGTTAGTGAGGCGGATTAGGGGTTAATAACTTTATTATAGTAGCGCTCAGGTCCGGTCGGCAGATTAGGGGTTAATAAGTGTAGGCAGGTGGAGGCGACGTTGTGGGGGGCAGATTAGGGGTTAATAAATATAATATAGGGGTCGGCGATGTTAGGGCAGCAGATTAGGGGTACATAGGGATAATGTAAGTAGCGGCGGTTTACGTAGCGGCAGATTAGGGGTTAATAATTATATGCAGGGGTCAGCGATAGCGGGGGCGGCAGATTAGGGGTTAATAAGTGCAGTGGCGTCACTAGGGTTGGTGTCACCCGGTGCGGTAAGTTATGGTGTCACCCCCCCCCCCCAGAAAGCAGACACGCACAAAAACACAGGCAAACACACATACAAACACTCAGACACACTTAAAACATACTCAGATGCATACACAAACACTCGGAAACACACTCAGACACACACACAAAAACACACACACAAAAACACTGAGACACACACACACACACAAAAACACACACACAAAAACACTGAGACACACACACACAAAAACTCAGACACACACATACAAAATATGTAAACTGCACTGCATTAATTATAAAGCTCATGCCTAGAGCTGCTCCCTGGCTCAGCAGAGCATCAAATGAAAGATAAACAGAGCACTCTAAAATAAACCACTGAAGAAAAGTTTTAGGTGCAAACTATGAAAATTCTGCTCTCTGACTCTGTTCCAAGTCTGTCAGTGCACAGCCCCGGGCCGCGTGCCTACCGCTTCTTATGGCCAATCACCTCTGCACTCTGCCCACCCCCAGACCCCCGCCCGCCCTCCTACCTGTTCAGTGTGCACTTAGTGTACCGTAACCGTAATGGTCTGGTGGGCATCATACATGGCTCCTTCACTTTAAAGACAGTGTCAAACAGTCATGCGGTCAGGTGCCAGGTATCCCCTCATGATTTGCCAGTTCCCGTTTAGAGAGACAGCACAGCAGTGAGTGACTCCACTGCTCCACATGTCACTGAGCAGTGAGCACAGATAGGCAGGCAGGTTTAGGCTAGCAGCGCAACTTTGCAAGCCCCACAGCATGCCCACAACATTCATAGCGAAATTGGGCAGGGGAGAAGCAAAGTACAAACAAGCAAAAGCAGCCAGGAAATCTATTTGTTGAAATTGCAGCACTGGCTCAAGGGGTAAAAAAATTGTGTGTCTACATCTTCCCCAGTCCCACCAATGTTCACAAATGTCAGCCCCTCTAATAAAAAAAAGCTATGCATCTCAACATTGTATTTCTTTGAATTTCAATAAAATTAAAAAAAAAAAAAAAAAAAAAAATTTTTTTTTTTTTTTTTTTTTTTTTGGTGTCACCCCCTGGTGGGTGTCACCCGGGTGCGGCCCGCCCCCCCCCGCCCCCCCCTAGTGACGCCACTGAATAAGTGTAAGGTTAGGGGTGTTTAGACTCGGGGTACATGTTAGAGTGTTAGGTGCAGACGTAGGAAGTGTTTCCGCATAGCAAACAATGGGGCTGCGTTAGGAGCTGAACGCGGCTTTTTTGCAGGTGTTAGGTTTTTTTTCAGCTCAAACAGCCCCATTGTTTCCTATGGGGGAATCGTGCACGAGCACGTTTTTGAGGATGGCCGCGTCCGTAAGCAACTCTGGTATCGAGAGTTGAAGCTGCGTTAAATATGCTCTACGCTCCTTTTTTGGAGCCTAACGCAGCCTTTATGTGGACTCTCAATACCAGAGTTATTTTTATGGTGCGGCCAGAAAAAAGCCGGCGTTAGCTACGCGGGTCCTTACAGACAAAACTCTAAATCTAGCCGTTAGGGATTGTGATTTATTTTATCTTGGTATTATCATGTTTTTATTTTGAAAATACATTTTAGAAGAATTTTTCACTTATCCTGTCAAAGGTCTAGTTTTTTCTACATATTTAACGACTTCCATACACACCTTTATCCCTTTTGCAGATTAAGCGCCTAACCTCCATAACTTTTTCACTTTATACACCTTTCTATCTGGGAAGTAGATAGTAGGAGAATAAGGCAAGGGATATTAAATCTTAAGCGCTAGTTTATTTAATCCTCTTTTTGCTGCATATCTACAACATCCTCCTGGAAGAGCTGGTCGCTGACCGCCCAGCCCCTCTCCAGCCAGTCGGACTCCTGGAACTACTGGCCGGCCGCGCCTCCCTGCATACCCGCTGACATTTACACCTGGTCACTCCAGCGGCCCTTCACCCCAGAGCTCCGCTCTTTTGGGAATTGGTACTCCCTAGGGAGGGCAAGAGGTGGGGTGATTACCGGAGGGGAGCTCCCTTGGGAACCAGGGGTTCCGGACCCCCCTACAACTCCTATTTTTCCTTTGACCTTCCCGGTGTATGTTTGATCACCCGTAGCTCCGGGCCCCAGCCATGGATCATGTCGCTTTTTGGACTGCAGCATCTGGAGACTTTCCAATAACACCCTGGAAGTGCTGCTGTTCCCCCGGATCACCCCGGGAATAGCCACCTCTGTACCACTTAACTCTATAAGACAATGTACACTATGGGGGAGCCAGCCTGTCTGTAAGGGTGGGAAATCTGTGGATCTGTTAAAGCTCTTTATATTGATCAGTTTGTGTATAAAAGTGTTTAACCAATAAAGTTGTCTTTTTGTTTCACCCGAATACTAGTCTGTCTAGTCATTTGGGTGGGCTCTGCTATAATTACTTTTTCCGCTACATAGCGGCAAGTTCCAGGTATAGGAAGGACCCTTTGGCGGAGCTACCCAGTTGGGGTAGCCGGTATCCATCACACTTTCAAATAAGAATACCAAGAGAACAAAGCAAAATTGGTGATAAAAGTAAATTGGAAAATTGTTTAAAATTACATGCCCTATCTGAATCATGAAAGTTTTTTTTGGACTAGACTGTCCCTTTAACATACACAATTATTTTCTGGTTTTATTAAAATGTTATAGTCATGAATGTTTTTTTCATTGCAAATGTTTTGATATTATGAAAGTGTATTAAAAATGTAACACTGATTAGAAAGGGTTACATGTACTTACTGTATAAAATTAATTGAGCTTGATTGGAATATCAAAGAAACTTCAAGGAAACATACAAAGCAGATGTCACTAAAAATGTATTTTTGTATGACATTTTTCCTTTCCATTGACTCTCCACTTTTATCCAATTATTTTCACAATTATGTATTAAATAAAGAACATAGGAAACATCAAATATAATATTAAAGGGACACTAAACCCAATTTTTTTCTTTTGTGATTCAGATAGAGCAATTTTAAGCAACTTTCTAATTTACTCCTATTATCAATTTTCTACATTTTCTTGCTATCTTTATTTGAAAAAGAAGGCATCTAAGCTTTTTTTTTTGGTTCAAACCTCTGGACAGCACTTTTTTATTGGTGGATGAATTTATCCACCAATCAGCAAGAACAACCCAGGTTGTTCACCAAAAATGGGCCGGCATCTAAACTTTACATTCTTGCATTTCAAATAAAGAGAATGAAGAAAATTGGATAATAGGAGTAAATTAGAAAGTTGCTTAAAATGTCATGCTCTATCTGAATCACGAAATAAAAAAATTGGGTTCAGTGTCCCTTTAACTACCATTAAATAATGTAATTTACTGGATTTTATTTTTACTTATAGTGCTGTATATGTATGAGATATTTGTGTGTACAATTTTTTACACTTTGTTTTTGAAATGTCATGTCAGGGCAGGCTTTTATCATTGAAGCAGGAGCACTAGAACCAAAATAATTTTGACAGGGAGGGGGGCACATAGACAGGGCAAATTCTGGTAAATAGTGTTCTTTAAAGGAACAAAAAGGTAAAAAAATTAAATGTGCATAAATGCATTTCAATTTGAAATAGAAGCATGTTTGCAATATTCTTCCATTAGCAAAAATGTTGTTAAAAAAGTTCTTAGTGTTTTTCTGAGGCATACACACATATCCTGTGAAGGCCTGTGCACCAGTATTTAAACACTACACCTTCTCAGAGGGTCCGCAAGAAGTGTGTAGGACACATATGTCTTCAGAAGCAATGCACACCACTGACAACTCTCTAAGCATGCATAGTGTTTGAATACGTTTGCATTGGCCCTCACAGCATATGTGCGTATGCCACTAAAAACCAGTAATAACATTTACTAGAAGCATTTTTGCTAATGGAAGTATATTGCCAAAATGCTTATATTTCAAATTGAAATGCACCCATGCATGTTTTAATTTTGACCTCCTTATTCCTTTAAGAGAACGTTGTCTCATATGGGGTCCATCAGCTGTGGACATTATTTCATTCTTTGACCAAGGCAGAGTAATTATTGATGGGCTGGAACAAACATACCTTGCACCTAGAGCCAGTCTGGGTGCAAGGCATGTTTGTTCAGGCCCATACATAGTAGTCCTTACCAGTATAGGCATTTTTTTACCCTGGATCATAGGAATTAGTATATGAAATATAATTTTATCTGTCTGTCTATCTATCTATACACAAAACAGGGGGTTTTCCCCCATTCTTTTATATTAAAATTTAGAATTTAGTTAGCCAGTCACCAACTTACAAGGTGTCCTAATACCGATTAGTCCTTACCCTAAAATACTTTCTCCTAGATTACGAGTTTTGTCGGTAAAAACTTGCAGAGCTAACGCTCCTTTTTTTTCCAGCGCTCCCTTAAGACAACACTGGTATTACGAGTTTTCTGAATGGCTGCATTAGCCTCAGAAAAGAGAGCGTAGAACCAAATTTAGCTCCACTTCTACCCTCAATACCTGCGTTGCTTACGGTAGCGGTAAGATGGAAAAACGTGCTCGTGCACGATTTCCCCATAGGATACAATGGGGCTGAGCTGGCTGAAAAAAACCCTAACACCTGCAAAAAAGCAGCGTTCAGCTCCTAACGCAGCCCCATTGTTTCCTATGGGGAAATACTTTCTAAGGCCTAGATTTAGAGTTCGGCGGTAAAAGGGCTGTTAACGCTCCGCGGGTTTTTTTCTGGCCGCACCATAAATTTAACTCTGGTATCGAGAGTTCAAACAAATGCTGCGTTAGGCTCCAAAAAAGGAGCGTAGAGCATTTTTACCGCAAATGCAACTCTCGATACCAGAGTTGCTTACGGACGCGGCCGGCCTCAAAAACGTGCTCGTGCACGATTCTCCCATAGGAAACAATGGGGCTGTTTGAGCTGAAAAAAAACCTAACACCTGCAAAAAAGCAGCGTTCAGCTCCTAACGCAGCCCCATTGTTTCCTATGGGGAAACACTTCCTACGTCTGCACCTAACACCCTAACATGTACCCCGAGTCTAAACACCCCTAACCTTACACTTATTAACTCCTAATCTGCCGCCCCCGCTATCGCTGACCCCTGCATTACACTTTTAACCCCTAATCTGCCGCTCCGTAAACCGCCGCCACCTACGTTATCCCTATGTACCCCTAATCTGCTGCCCTAACATCGCCGACCCCTATGTTATATTTATTAACCCCTAATCTGCCCCCCACAACGTCGCCGACACCTACCTACACTTATTAACCCCTAATCTGCTGAGCGGACCTGAGCGCTACTATAATAAATGTATTAACCCCTAATCCGCCTCACTAACCCTATAATAAATAGTATTAACCCCTAATCTGCCCTCCCTAACATCGCCGACACCTACCTTCAATTATTAACCCCTAATCTGCCGACCGGAGCTCACCGCTATTCTAATAAATGTATTAACCCCTAAAGCTAAGTCTAACCCTAACACTAACACCCCCCTAACTTAAATATAATTTACATCTAACGAAATAAATTAACTCTTATTAAATAACTTATTCCTATTTAAAGCTAAATACTTACCTGTAAAATAAATCCTAATATAGCTACAATATAAATTACATTTATATTATAGCTATTTTAGGATTAATATTTATTTTACAGGCAACTTTGTAATTATTTTAACCAGGTACAATAGCTATTAAATAGTTAAGAACTATTTAATAGTTACCTAGTTAAAATAATTACAAATTTACCTGTAAAATAAATCCTAACCTAAGTTATAATTAAACCTAACACTACCCTATCAATAAAATAATTAAATAAACTACCTACAATTACCTACAATTAACCTAACACTACACTATCAATAAATTAATTAAACACAATTGCTACAAATAAATACAATTAAATAAACTATCTAAAGTACAAAAAATAAAAAAGAACTAAGTTACAGAAAATAAAAAAATATTTACAAACATAAGAAAAATATTACAACAATTTTAAACTAATTACACCTACTCTAAGCCCCCTAATAAAATAACAAAGACCCCCAAAATAAAAAATTCCCTACCCTATTCTAAAATACAAAAATTACAAGCTCTTTTACCTTACCAGCCCTGAACAGGGCCCTTTGCGGGGCATGCCCCAAGAAGTTCAGCTCTTTTGCCTGTAAAAGAAAACATACAATACCCCCCCCCCCAACATTACAACCCACCACCCACATACCCCTAATCTAACCCAAACCCCCCTTAAATAAACCTAACACTAATCCCCTGAAGATCTTCCTACCTTGTCTTCACCATACCAGGTTCACCGATCCGTCCTGGCTCCAAGATCTTCATCCAACCCAAGCGGGGGTTGGCGATCCATAATCCGGTGCTGAAGAGGTCCAGAAGAGGCTCCAAAGTCTTCATCCTATCTGGCAAGAAGAGGACATCCGGACCGGCAAACATCTTCTCCAAGCCGCATCTTCTATCTTCTTCCATCCGGTGCGGAGCGGGTCCATCTTGAAGCAGGCGACGCGGATCCATCCTCTTCTTCCGATGTCTCCCGACGAATGACGGTTCCTTTAAGGGACGTCATCCAAGATGGCGTCCCTCGAATTCCGATTGGCTGATAGGATTCTATCAGCCAATCGGAATTAAGGTAGGAATTTTCTGATTGGCTGATGGAATCAGCCAATCAGAATCTAGTTCAATCCGATTGGCCGATCCAATCAGCCAATCAGATTGAGCTCGCATTCTATTGGCTGATCGGAACAGCCAATAGAATGCGAGCTCAATCTGATTGGCTGATTGGATCAGCCAATCGGATTGAACTTGATTCTGATTGGCTGATTCCATCAGCCAATCAGAAAATTCCTACCTTAATTCCGATTGGCTGATAGAATCCTATCAGCCAATCGGAATTCGAGGGACGCCATCTTGGATGACGTCCCTTAAAGGAACCGTCATTCGTCGGGAGACATCGGAAGAAGAGGATGGATCCGCGTCGCCTGCTTCAAGATGGACCCGCTCCGCACCGGATGGAAGAAGATAGAAGATGCGGCTTGGAGAAGATGTTTGCCGGTCCGGATGTCCTCTTCTTGCCGGATAGGATGAAGACTTTGGAGCCTCTTCTGGACCTCTTCAGCACTGGATTATGGATCGCCAACCCCCGCTTGGGTTGGATGAAGATCTTGGAGCCAGGACGGATCGGTGAACCTGGTATGGTGAAGACAAGGTAGGAAGATCTTCAGGGGATTAGTGTTAGGTTTATTTAAGGGGGGTTTGGGTTAGATTAGGGGTATGTGGGTGGTGGGTTGTAATGTTGGGGGGGGGGTATTGTATGTTTTCTTTTACAGGCAAAAGAGCTGAACTTCTTGGGGCATGCCCCGCAAAGGGCCCTGTTCAGGGCTGGTAAGGTAAAAGAGCTTGTAATTTTTGTATTTTAGAATAGGGTAGGGAATTTTTTATTTTGGGGGTCTTTGTTATTTTATTAGGGGGCTTAGAGTAGGTGTAATTAGTTTAAAATTGTTGTAATATTTTTCTTATGTTTGTAAATATTTTTTTATTTTCTGTAACTTAGTTCTTTTTTATTTTTTGTACTTTAGATAGTTTATTTAATTGTATTTATTTGTAGCAATTGTGTTTAATTAATTTATTGATAGTGTAGTGTTAGGTTAATTGTAGGTAATTGTAGGTAGTTTATTTAATTATTTTATTGATAGGGTAGTGTTAGGTTTAATTATAACTTAGGTTAGGATTTATTTTACAGGTAAATTTGTAATTATTTTAACTAGGTAACTATTAAATAGTTCTTAACTATTTAATAGCTATTGTACCTGGTTAAAATAATTACAAAGTTGCCTGTAAAATAAATATTAATCCTAAAATAGCTATAATATAAATGTAATTTATATTGTAGCTATATTAGGATTTATTTTACAGGTAAGTATTTAGCTTTAAATAGGAATAAGTTATTTAATAAGAGTTAATTTATTTCGTTAGATGTAAATTATATTTAATTTAGGGGGGTGTTAGTGTTAGGGTTAGACTTAGCTTTAGGGGTTAATACATTTATTAGAATAGCGGTGAGCTCCGGTCGGCAGATTAGGGGTTAATAATTGAAGTTAGGTGTCGGCGATGTTAGGGAGGGCAGATTAGGGGTTAATACTATTTATGATAGGGTTAGTGAGGCGGATTAGGGGTTAATACATTTATTATAGTAGCGCTCAGGTCCGCTCGGCAGATTAGGGGTTAATAAGTGTAGGCAGGTGTCGGCGACGTTGTGGGGGGCAGATTAGGGGTTAATAAATATAACATAGGGGTCGGCGATGTTAGGGGCAGCAGATTAGGGGTACATAGGGATAACGTAGGTGGCGGCGATTTGCGGTCGGAAGATTAGGGGTTAATTATTTTAAGTAGCTTGCGGCGACGTTGTGGGGGGCAAGTTAGGGGTTAATAAATATAATATAGGGGTCGGCGGGGTTAGGGGCAGCAGATTAGGGGTACATAAGTATAACGTAGGTGGCGGTCGGCAGATTAGGGGTTAAAAAATTTAATCGAGTGGCGGCGATGTGGGGGGACCTCGGTTTAGGGGTACATAGGTAGTTTATGGGTGTTAGTGTACTTTAGGGTACAGTAGTTAAGAGCTTTATAAACCGGCGTTAGCCAGAAAGCTCTTAACTCCTGCTATTTTCAGGCGGCTGGAATCTTGTCGTTAGAGCTCTAACGCTCACTGCAGAAACGACTCTAAATACCAGCGTTAGAAAGATCCCATTGAAAAGATAGGCTACGCAAATGGCGTAGGGGGATCTGCGGTATGGAAAAGTCGCGGCTGAAAAGTGAGCGTTAGACCCTTTAATCACTGACTCCAAATACCAGCGGGCGCCCAAAACCAGCGTTAGGAGCCTCTAACGCTGGTTTTGACGGCTACCGCCGAACTCTAAATCTAGGCCTAAGTCTGCACCTAACACCCTAACATGTACCCCGAGTCTAAACACCCCTAATCTTACACTTATTAACCCCTAATCTGCCTCCCCCGCTATCGCTGACACCTGCATTATACTATTAACCCCTAATCTGCCGCTCCGGACATCGCTGCCACCTACATTATCCCTATGAACCCCTAATCTGCTGCCCCCAACATCGCCGACACCTATATTATATTTATTAACCCCTAATCTTCTGCCCCCAACGTCGCCGCCACCTTCCTACACTTATTAACCCCTATCTGCCAACCCGACATCGCCACCACTATAATAAATGTATTAACCCCTAAACCGCCGCACTCCCGCCTCGCAAACACTATAATAAATTTTATTAACCCCTAATCTGCCCTCCCTAACATTGCCGCCACCTACCTACAATTATTAACCCCTAATCTGCCGCCCCCAACGTCGCCACTACTATAATAAAGTTATTAACCCCTAAACCTAAGTCTAACCCTAACCCTAACACCCCCCTAAGTTAAATATAATTTAAATATATCTAAATAAATGTACTATAATTAAATAAATTATTCCTATTTAAAAATAAATACTTACCTATAAAATAAACACTAATATAGCTACAATATAACTAGTTACATTGTAGCTATTTTAGGATTTATATTTATTTTACAGGCAACTTTGTATTTATTTTAACTAGGTACAATAGCTATAAAATAGTTAATAACTATTTAATAGCTACCTAGTTAAAATAATTACAAAATAACCTGTAAAATAAATCCTAATCCTAACAAATACACCTAACACTACACTATCAATAAATTAATTAAATAAATTACCTACAATGATCTAAACTAAAATACAATTAAATAAACAAAACTATATTACCAAAAAAAAACCCCCACTAAATTACAAAAAATAAAAAAAATTACAAGAATTTTAATCTAATTACACCTAATTTAAGCCCCCTAATAAAATAAAAAAGCCTCCCGAAATAATAAAATTCCCTACCCTATACTAAATTACAAAAGTAATCAGCTCTTTTACCAGCCCTTAAAAGGGCTTTTTGTGGGGCATTGCCCCAAAGTAATCAGCTCTTTCACCTGTAAAATAAAATACAAGACCCCCCCCCAACATTACAACCCACCACCCACACACCCCTACTCTAAAATCCACCCAATCCCCCCTTAAAAAAATCTAACACTACCCCATTGAAGATCACCCTACCTTGAGCCGTGTTCACCCAGCCGGGCACCGATGGGCCAGAATAGGACATCCGGAGAAGCAGAAGTCTTCATCCGATCGGGGCAGAAGAAGTCCTCCATCCAGCAGAAGTTTTCATTCAAGTGGCATCTTCTATCTTCATCCATCTGGCGTGGAGGGGGTCCATTTTTCCTACTTTAATTCCGATTGGCTGATAATCAGCGATGATTAGGGGTTAAATAATTTTATAATAGTGTTTGAGATGTGGGGGGGGGCTCGGTTTAGGGGTTCATAGGTAGTTTATGGGTGTTAGTGTACTTTGTAGCACTTTAGATAAGAGCTTTATGTTCCGGCGGTTTAGGGGTTCATAGGTAGTTTATGGGTGTTAGTGTACTTTGTAGCACTTTAGATAAGAGCTTTATGTTCCGGCGTTAGCCCATTAAACTCATGGAGGTAGAGGCTGTACCGCTCACTTCTTCCAAGTCTCGTAATACCAGCGTTAGGCAAATCCCATTAAAAAGATAGGATACGCAATTGACGTAAGGGGATTTGCGGTAGCCAAAAGTCGCGGAAGAAAAGTGAGCGGTACACCTGTACCTTCCATACTCGTAATACCAGAGGGCGTTAAAAAGCAGCATTAGGACCCCTTAACGCTGCTTTTTAAGGCTAATGCAGAACTCAAAATCTAGGTGTAAGTCTTTATGTGTTGTATTATTCCTGCTTCTCTGTTTAAAATAGATTGAGACTCTCTGGCTTTATATACACCGTACACTGTCATGAGCACACCTGTGCTTGGGTGGGGTGATTTCTGTGTAACTATTTGTCCTCTCAAATAATTTTGTAGGGTGTGCTAAACCAAATTTGAGGATTTTTATTTACAAGGAAAGATTTACCTTCCTTTGGCGAAAGCACTCCCCCCAAGCTCAGGTGTTCTCATGGCAATGTATTGGAGTTTTGCATAAAACCAGGGAGTCTCATTCTATTTTAAAAAAGAGAAACAGGAATCATTTAAACCATAAAGCCAAAGAATTGTAGTGTTATAATCAGTCAATATTGTGTGACTAAGCTCACAATTTTAATATAATATAAAAGCATAGGTGATTTTGCACGCAATTTTTGCATCATTTAAAAATGTTTTGTTTATTTGCAAGTGGATGCATGCATTTGGTCTCTCTGACAGCACTTCTAAAGATGTATTTAAACTCTACTTTTCTAAGGTCTGCTAAACTAAACTTTGTTGATATATACATATCAGGCAGATGTTTCTTTGTGAAGGACACATGAATCAAGCCACGTACAAGATTATCTTAGAAGAAAACTTGCTTCCTTCTGCTCTGACAATGTTCCCCAACTCTGAGGATGGGGTTCTCCAGCAGGACAATGCTCCATGCCACACAGTAAGGTCTGACAAGGTGTGGATGGAGGATCACCAGATCAAGACCCTGTCATGGCCAGCCCAATCCCCAGACCTGAACGCCTTTGAAAACCTCTGAAATGTGATCAAGGTGGAAGATGGATGGTTGCAAGCCATCAAACAAAGCCGAGTTGTTTGAATTTTTGCTCCAGGAGGGGCATAAAGTCAGCCAACAGCAAAATGAAAAACTGGTGGAAGCAATTGGCATGGCATGACACATGAAAGCTGTGATTGAAAATCTGCACCATCTAATCTCATTCTCCCTTACATAAATCCATGGTCACTTATTTATTCCCCCTCCCTCACATGGAACCACTTCCTCAATCTCCCAACTCACACGCAATCTCCTCCACACATTCTCATCTCCATTTCCCACATGCACCACACACACACAACATGTTTCTGAGCAACTCTTCCCTCACAACCTGCTCAGCCTCTAACACACCAGTGTCTGTTCATCCAGTTAGCCCTTCCCATCAAAGACAGCCTCCTTCTCAACCTCTTGTTCCACCTCCCTGATATCCACTACTCTCCTCACACTCTATCACAGCTTCTTCTTCATTCCGTCTCTTCACACCCTCTCATTCCTCTCCCTCATGCAAAGTGCCCTCCTACACTACTGTCTGTTAGACACAATCTTCTTTTTATCCTTTAACCCCTTCTTATTTACACACAGCCCTGCTCATCCTCTTACCTCACTGCCCCTCACTAGCTAACCCTTGCTCACCCTTTCAGTCCCCGATTCCCTCGCACACACTCTCATCCTCTTATTAACTCTCACTCAGATTTAACTCTTGCTCACCCTTCAACACCACACTAACACATTTCTTTAGTGGGACACATACACACACATATATATATATTTACTAGTGAAGATGTAATCAACAATGTCATGTGTGATGTCACTGATGATGTCATGTAAAGCTCTCAAGATGGAGTGGGGGCAGTTTAAGTTAGAAATTTCCTTTCTTTTAAACATTTGATAGAAAACAAACTATCACCTAGATTTAGAGTTCTGCGGCCAAAGGGGTGCGTAGCTAACGCTGGCTTTTTTCTGGCCGCACCTTTTAAATACCGCTGGTATTGAGAGTTCACAGAATGGCGGCGTTAGGCTCCAAAAAAGGAGCGTAGAGCATATTTAACGCAACTTCAACTCTCGATACCAGCGTTGCTTACGGACGCGGCCAGCTTCAAAAACGTGCTCGTGCACGATTCCCCCATAGAAAACAATGGGGCTGTTTGAGCTGAAAAAAAACCTAACACCTGCAAAAAAGCCGCGTTCAGCTCCTAACGCAGCCCCATTGTTTGCTATGGGAAAACACTTCCTACGTCTGCACCTAACACTCTAACATGTACCCCGAGTCTAAACACCCCTAACCTTACACTTATTAACCCCTATTCTGCCGCCCCCGCTATCGCTGACCCCTGCATATTATTATTAACCCCTAATCTGCCGCTCCGTAAACCGCCGCTACTTACATTATCCCTATGTACCCCTAATCTGCTGCCCCTAACACCGCCGACCCCTATATTATATTTATTAACCCCTAATCTGCCCCCCACAACATCGCCTCCACCTGCCTACACTTATTAACCCCTAATCTGCCGAGCGGACCGCACCGCTATTATAATAAAGTTATTAACCCCTAATCCGCCTCACTAACCCTATAATAAATAGTATTAACCCCTAATCTGCCCTCCCTAACAATGCCGACAACAAACTTCAAACATTAACCCCTAATCTGCTGACTGGAGCTCACCGCTATTCTAATAAATGTATTAACCCCTAAAGCTAAGTCTAACCCTAACACTAACACCCCCCTAAGTTAAATATAACTTAATAGCTAAAATAGTTAAAATAATTACAAAATTACCTGTAAAATAAATCCTAACCTAAGTTACAATTAAACCTAACACTACACTATCAATAAATTATTTAAATAAAATACCTACAATTACCTACAATTAAACCTAACACTACACTATCAATACATTAATTAAATACAATATCTACAAATAAATACAATGAAATAAACTAACTAAAGTACAAAAAATAAAAAAGAACTAAGTTACAAAAAATAAAAAAATATTTACAAACATCAGAAAAATATTACAACAATTTTAAACTAATTACACCTACTCTAAGCCCCCTAATAAAATAACAAAGACCCCCAAAATAAAAAAATGCCCTACCCTATTCTAAATTACTAAAGTTCAAAGCTCTTTTACCTTACCAGCCCTGAACAGGGCCCTTTGCGGGGCATGCCCCAAAGAATTCAGCTCTTTTGCCTGTAAAAAAAACACATACAATACCCCCCCCCCAACATTACAACCCACCACCCACATACCCCTAATCTAACCCAAACCCCCCTTAAATAAACCTAACACTAAGCCCCTGAAGATCTTCCTACCTTATCTTCACCATACCAGGTTCACCGATCGATCCAGAAGAGCTCCTCCGATGTCTTGATCCAAGCCCAAGCGGGGGGCTTAAGATGTCCATGATCCAGCTGAAGTCTTCATCCAAGCGGGAGCTGAAGAGGTCCATGATCTGGCTGAAGTCTTCATCCAAGCGGGAGCTGAAGAGGTCCATGATCCGGCTGAAGTCTTCTATCAACGGCATCTTCAATCTTCTTTCTTCCGGATCCATGTTCATCCCGCCGACGCGGAACATCCATCTTCACCGACGACTTCCCGACGAATGACGGTTCCTTTAAGGGACGTCATCCAAGATGGCGTCCCTCGAATTCCGATTGGCTGATAGGATTCTATCAGCCAATCGGAATTAAGGTAGGAAAATTCTGATTGGCTGATGGAATCAGCCAATCAGAATCAAGTTCAATCCGATTGGCTGATTCAATCAGCCAATCAGATTGAGCTCGCATTCTATTGGCTGATCGGAACAGCCAATAGAATGCTATCAGCCAATCGGAATTCGAGGGACGCCATCTTGGATGATGTCCCTTAAAGGAACCGTCATTCATCGGGAAGTCGTCGGAAGAAGAAGATGGGTCCGCGGTGGAGGTCTTCATCGGAGGAAGATAGAAGATGCCGCTTGGATCAAGATGGTTGCCGGTCCGGATCGCCTCTTCTTCCCGGATAGGATGAAGACTTTGGAGCCTCTTCTGGACCTCTTCAGCCGCCGGATGATGGATGTCTAGCCCCCGCTTGGGCTTGGATGAAGATTTTGGAGCCAGGACGGATCGGTGTGATACCCGGCGAGGTGAAGACAAGGTAGGAAGGAAGATCTTCAGGGGCTTAGTGTTAGGTTTATTTAAGGGGGGTTTGGGTTAGATTAGGGGTATGTGGGTGGTGGGTTGTAATGTTGGGGGGGTATTGTATGGTTTTTTTTACAGGCAAAAGAGCTGAATTCTTTGGGGCATGCCCCGCAAAGGGCCCTGTTCAGGGCTGGTAAGGTAAAAGAGCTTTGAACTTTTGTAATTTAGAATAGGGTAGGGCTTTTTTTTATTTTGGGGGTCTTTGTTATTTTATTAGGGGGCTTGAGTAGGTGTAATTAGTTTAAAATTGTTGTAATTTTTTTCTAATGTTTGTAAATATTTTTTTATTTTTTGTAACTTAGTTATTTTTTATTTTTTGTACTTTAGTTAGTTTATTTAATTGTATTTATTTGTAGGAATTGTATTTAATTTATTTATTGCTAGTGTAGTGTTAGGTTTATTTGTAGATAATTGTAGGTAGTTTATTTAATTAATTTATTGATAGTGTAGTGTTAGGTTTAATTGTAACTTAGGTTAGGATTTATTTTACAGGTAATTTTGTAATTATTTTAACTATTTTAGCTATTAAATAGTTCTTAACTATTTAATAGCTATTGTACCTGGTTAAAATAAATACAAAGTTGCCTGTAAAATAAATATAAATCCTAAAATAGCTATAATATAATTATAATTTATGTTGTAGCTATATTAGGGTTTATTTTACAGGTAAGTATTTAGATTTAAATAGGAATAAATTATTTAATAAGAGTTAATTTATTTCGTTAGAATAAAATTATATTTAACTTAGGGGGGTGTTAGGGTTAAAATTAGCTTTAGGGGTTAAAAAATTTATTAGAGTATCGGTGAGCTCCGATCGGCAGATTAGGGGTTAATACTTGAAGTTAGGTGTCGGTGATGTTAGGGAGGGCAGATTAGGGGTTAATACTATTTATTATAGGGTTATTGAGGCGGGAGTGAGGCGGATTAGGGGTTAATAACTTTATTATAGTAGCGGTGTCGTCCGCTCGGCAGATTAGGGGTTAATAAGTGTAGGCAGGTGGAGGCGACGTTGAGGGGGGCAGATTAGGAGTTAATAAATATAATATATGGGTCGGCGGTGTTAGGGGCAGCAGATTAGGGGTACATAGGGATAACGTAGTTGGCGGCAGTGTACGGAGCGGAAGATTAGGGGTTAAAAAATTTAAATATGGTGGCGGCGATGTGGGGGGACCTCGGTTTAGGGGTACATAGGTAGTTTATGGGTGTTAGTGTACTTTAGAGCACAGTAGTTAAGAGCTTTATAAACCGGCGTTAGCCCAGAAAGCTCTTAAAGGGACATGAAAGCCAATTTATTTCTTTCGTGATTTAGAAAGAGCATGTCATTTTAAACAACTTTCTAATTTACTTCTATTATCTAATTTGCTTCATTCTCTTGATATCACTTGCTGAAAAGCATATCTAGATATGCCCAGTAGCTGCTGATTGGTTGCTGCACCTAGAGGCCTTGTGTGATTGGCTCACACATGTGCATTGCTATTTCTTCAACAAAGGATATCTAAAGAATTGAGCAAATTAGATAATAGAAGTAAATTGGAAAGTTGTTTAAAATTGCATGCCCTATCTGAATCATGAAAGTTTAATTTTGACTAGACTGTCCCTTTAACCCCTTAATGACCACAGCACTTTTCCATTTTCTGTCCGTTTGGGACCAAGGCTATTTTTACATTTTTGCGGTGTTTGTGTTTAGCTGTAATTTCCCTCTTACTCATTTACTGTACCCACACATATTATATACCGTTTTTCTCGCCATTAAATTAACTTTCTAAAAATATCATTATTTTCATCATATCTTATAATTTACTATAAAAAAAATTATAAAATATGAGGAAAAAATGGAAAAAAAACACACTTTTTTTAACTTTGACCCCCAAAATCTGTTACACATCTACAACCACCAAAAAGAAAACATGCTAAATAGTTTCTAAATTTTGTCCTGAGTTTAGAAATACCTAATATTTACATGTTCTTTGCTTTTTTTGAAAGCTATAGGGCCATAAATACAAGTAGCATTTTGCTATTTCCAAACTACTTTTTTTCAAAATTAGCGCTAGTTACATTGGAACACTAATATCTTTCAGGAATCCCTGAATATCAATGGACATGTATATATTTTTTTTTAGAAGACATCCCAAAGTATTGATCTAGGCCAATTTTGGTATATTTCATGCCACCATTTCACCGCCAAATGCGATCAAATACAAAAAATCGTTCACTTTTTCACAAATTTTTTCACAAACTTTCGGTTTCTCACTGAAATTATTTACAAACAGCTTGTGCAATTATGGCACAAATGGTTGTAAATGCTTCTCTGGGATCCCCTTTGTTCAGAAATAGCAGACATATATGGCTTTGGCATTGCTTTTTGGTAATTAGTAGGCCGCTAAATGCCGCTGTGCACCACACGTGTATTATGCCCAGCAGTGCAGGGGTTAATTAGGGAGCTTGTAGGGAGCTTGTATGGTTAATGTTAGCTTTAGTGTAGTGTAGTAGACAACCCAAAGTATTGATCTAGGCCCATTTTGGTATATTTCATGCCACCATTTCACCGCCAAATGCGATCAAATAAAAAAAAAAACGTTAAATTTTTCACAATTTTAGGTTTCTCACTGAAATCATTTACAAACAGCTTGTGCAATTATGGCACAAATGGTTGTAAATGCTTCTCTGGGATCCCCTTTGTTCAGAAATAACAGATATATATGACTTTGGCGTTGCTTTCTGGTAATTAGAAGGCCGCAAAATGCTGCTGCGCATCACACGTGTATTATGGCTAGCAGTGAAGGGGTTAATTAGGAAGTTTGTAGGGAGCTTGCAGGGTTAATTTTAGCTTTAGTGTAGAGATCAGCCTCCCACCTGACACATCAGACCCCCTGATCCCTCCCAAACAGCTCCCTTCCCTCCCCCACCCCACAATTGTCCCCGCCATCTTAAGTACTGGCAGAAAGTCTGCCAGTACTAAAATAAAAGCTTTTTGGGGGTTTAGGTTTTTTTAAAAAATAAAAAAATAATTCTTCTGCTGTGTAGGACCCCCCTTAGCCTCCAACCTCCCTGATCCCCCCCAAAACAGCTCTGTAACCCTTCCATATCTGCCTTATTGGGGGCCATCTTGGGTACTGGCAGCTGTCTGCCAGTACCCAGCTTGCACAAAAAAGGGCTTTTTTTTTTTTCTTTCTTAGTGTTATTTTTCTTTCTTATGTATTTTTTTTCTGTAGTGTAGCTTCCCCAAACACCCCCCCCCCACCACAAACCCCCACCATCTCATTGATCGTATTTTTTTTTATATACATTTTTTGAACTGATTGCCTTTTTCTGTAGTGTAGCGGTTCCCACCCGCTCCCTCCCCGTGCACCGCGCCCGCCCCCCGCCCTCCCGTGCACGCGCGCGCGTCCGTGCGCGCCCCTGGGCATCCCCGCCCACGATCCCGCCCCCCTCCACATCTCCAGGGCCATCGATGGCCGCCACCCGCCTCCCGGTACTGCTCCCACCCACCAACGAAGGAAGCCACCGATCTCCGGTGCAGAGAGGGCCACAGAGTGGCTCTCTCTGCATCGGATGGCTTCAAAAGGTTATTGCAGGATGCCTCCATATCGAGGCATCACTGCAATAACCGGAAAGCAGCTGGAAGCGAGCAGGATCGCTTCCAGCTGCTTTCCACACCGAGGACGTGCAGGGTACGTCCTCAGGCATTAACTGCCTTTTTTTTGAGGACGTACCCTGCACGTCCTCGGTCATTAAGGGGTTAACTACTGACTTTTTTCTGCGGCTCTAAATACCGGAGTTAGAAAGATCCCATTGAAAAGATAGGATACACAATTGACGTAAAGGGATCTGCGGTATGGAAAAGTCGCGGCTGGAAAGTGAGCGTTAGACCCTTTCCTGACTGACTCCAAATACCGGCGGTAGCCTAAAACCAGCGTTAGGAGCCACTAACGCTGGTTTTGACGGCTACCGCCAAACTCTAAATCTAGGCCTATGGCTTTAATATTTGTTTTTTTGACAATTAATTTAGTTGTTTTTCCCTTTTTTAAGAATTTGTTTTTTTATTTTTTTCTAAAATTGAAATAAATGAACACTTTTCTTCTGCAAGAAGAGGCACTAATACAGTGTATTATATTAACGTATATATATATAAATATAAGTTTGTCCGTAGTAATATATAAAACACAATGGACATTTCAAGCAAAAGGCAGATTTGAGCTGCTTCATTACTGTGCCACAATGCAGATAAGAAATTAACAAAGTTGGGAGGGACAGGGGAGTTCCCTGGATGCGTCTGAAGCTCTCTAACAACTGAGCTGCGATGTAGGCAGATCAGGTGGTTACACAAAATAGACTTTGCGTTCCCAAAAGATAACAAAT
Source organism: Bombina bombina (assembly GCF_027579735.1). Taxonomy (NCBI): domain Eukaryota; kingdom Metazoa; phylum Chordata; class Amphibia; order Anura; family Bombinatoridae; genus Bombina; species Bombina bombina. The sequence goes on from NC_069500.1 coordinate 371,344,997, forward strand.
GTTGTCTGTGTATTAATACTTCAATATATGCATATACTGTATATAATATTCAGTTTCACTGTACATTCACTAGATGTATCACCCTGGTTAATATTGCCTCAGAGAAACAGGCAACAGGGTTTTGAAAATTAGAAACCAACAGAGATGTTTTCCCTTTAAAATAGAGGTAACTCCCACGCAACACCCTTAAAAATCCCACAGAACACCTATATATTTATCATGTCTGCAATTGGCTTATAGGGACAGTATACACCAATTTTCATATAACTGCATATAATAAACACTACTATAAATAACAATATGTACAGATACTGTTTTAAAAATCAAGTACAAAACCTTTTAAAAACTTCCTTAGAAGCTCCCAGTTTAACACTGTTGATGAGGTAGTCTAGTCTGGGACACCCACTGAAAGGGGTTGGGTAAACAAAAAGAGCAGACACTCTGACACTGTGGGGCTTGGTTAGGACGGAGTCTGAAAATCAGCACAATGTTATTAAAAAAATAAGCAAAACTATATATTTAAAAAAAAACACTACCAGATGGGCTATATAAATGGATCACCTACAAAACAAAGAAAAAAATAGTGTACAATGTCCCTTTAATAAAACTTCCTATTAAAACTATAGGAGCTGGGGATGTGGTATATTAAATATGTATATACATTGTTTAATGTTTTTTTTGTTGTATGGTATAGTTTTAGAATATGTATGTAAACTAGGACTGATTTTAAAAATCTTGTATTATGTCCTTAGGTGTTTTTTTAAACGTATTTTAAGAATGCAATTGCGTGTCCTCAATATTCATATTTCATAATATTGAGAATGAGAACATGATTGTGCATTATTGGGATAACGAGACTTCAGAGCTCTGGCTAACTGTTATGGTTGACTAAAAAGTTGCACAAAGCAAATCAAAAATATATTTAAAAATATGGTTACACTTATAATAACACTGTCTAATAAAATTATTAAAAATAAATATTACATAAAAAAGTAATAAGGACTTGAAGTTTTGAGGTCTCAGGTGTTAGAAATAAAAAGGCATGCAAAAGACTTTGACATAGCGATACATACATATACATGTCTAAATATGTATATATATATATATATATATATATATATATATATATATATATATATATATGTGTGTGTGTGTGTGTGTGTGTGTGTGTTTATATGGGTGTACATATGTATTTATGTATTTATATGTGTATATATGTATTTACAGACATATATACACATAAAAAATAAGTTTAGATATATACAGATATATATAGGAATATCTATTTATAAATACATAGAACATATTCCACTATGTGAAGAACATTGGAATGTGAAATATTTACATTATATACATAGTTAAAACCTTTATTAAATATGAATATTGCATATATAAGATGTTACACATTTTCAGCTACTTGACTACAAAGGGCTACAATGCACACACATATATATATATATATATATATATATATATATATATATATATATACATACATACATATATATATATATATATATACAGTCATGACCAGAAAGGGTGTAAGGTTTTTTCCACTTTTCACTCTCTATTAAATTGTATGGGGGAATAAATTAATGCAGTTTACATTCAAAGTGTATTACGCGTGCTATCCAATAGGCACCAAAAGCCTTCATCTAGCAAAGTTAACTTGCAAGTGGGAGCACAAACTACCAATCCACTCATAATCTAGCCCTTTATGTGATAACAGGAATCTATGTTCTCTATCATTATAGATAAAATAGTTATCTTTAGCTGCTTAACACATCACTAGAATTTTTTTTTTAAGAAGCAGTAATGGCAGTGTAAATGATTTCTTTGGGGGAGAGGGGCATCAAAATGTGTCTTTACCTGTGTAACCAAAAATCTTAGCACTGGCCCTGTGTGCAGCCACCAATCAGTAGCTAGCTCCCAGCCTCTGAGCCTACCTAGGTATGCTTTAAAACAAAGAATACCAAGTAGGAATGTGCATTTGGATCCTTCATGAGAATACAAATGCAGAAGTAGCAGTGACGTGCGGTGACCTCAAATGCTGGTGAGGCACTGGCTGTGATACCCCCAAGAAACACACACACACACACACACATATATATATATATATATAGTACCTTATCTAACGGTTAACCTAAGGACTAAGGGATTAAAAGATTTTTGGGTAAGGTACTACTTTTCTGATCTTATGTGTCAGTGTGCCATGTGGATTAATTTTGAATCCCTTAATCATTAGGTTAACCGTTAGATAAGGTACTAGTACTATTCTGATCTGATGTCTCTCAGTGGGCCATGTGGATTAATTTTGAAATTTGATCAATTCAAAATTAAATTAATCCACATGGCACACTGACACATCAGATCAGAAATGATTAGTCCACAGTTAGGTTAAATAAGGTTAGAAGTGCCTGGCTGCTTCAAATTTTCATGACATGCAATTGCAGACATGCACAGAGTGTGAGTGTATACTATATAGTTGTTGCACAAAAAAAATAAACTTTTTGGTCACTGACCAAGGTAAAGGAGAGGAGTGCTCATTGCTCAGAGTCATTCAAGTAGTTAGTAACCAACCAAACCATTATGACGCTATCCCATCCCCTGACTCTCAGTAACATACAGGCCTCTGGCTTATATTTTATTTTTTACAAAGTTGTACAACAATAATCATGTCTAAGTACCTGCCACTGTGCCAAATAACTTTTTGAAAAGTGAGAGAAAATTAAGGTTAGCAGCTCCTGGTAGCCTGGCTGCTTCAAACTTTCATGCACAGCACAAGCACAGCCACAGAGCACAATTTAGGTAAGTTAGTAGTCTGTGCTGCTGTGCATGAAAAGTTGAAGCAGCCATGTGCTGCTAACCTTAATTTTCTCCCTCTTTTCAAAACAATATTTGGCACAGTGGCACTAGCCTGGCAGCAGTAGACATGATTATTGTTGTACAACTTTGTTTGTAAAAAATATAAGCCTGTCATGTTGCTGAGGGTCAGCAGGGAATGGCTGGGATTATGGGATAAGAATGTGGCTCTTGGATGCCAGTGAAAAGCAGAGCTGAAGTGCATACCTGCTCAAATAAATGTTCTAGTTGCTATCAAACACATTATAACTTCTACTACAGTCAGTCACAGATCAGTCATGGTTAGCTAAATTTAATATAAGCACCCCCCACCATTATTTCACTTTGCAATGAAAATCTAAAGGAAATGCAATCTGAATTACTGTGTACATGTAATTTCGGAAGCAAGAACACCATGTGACTAAAATGTTTAGTCCAGTTACAGAACCACAGTAAAGTCTGGGTTGAACACAACACACTGCACAGTAAATTAAATTAAAAGTATATTAATCTCTAAAAAGTACTATAACTGTCACAGAGTACTCTAACTGTAATAATAATTAATTGTATTGTAAGCCCTGCCAAACCCCATTATATTGATACGTTGCAACTTGCAATGCAGTCAAGAAATGGTTAATTATTTCAGAATCACAGGAATTATCATCATAAAATTACTATATTATAAACTTTACTGTCATGGATGGTAAATTTTATGATGATAATTCCTGTGATTCTGAATTAATTAACCATTTCTTGACTGCATTGCAAGTTGCAACTTATCAATATAATGGGGTTTGGCAGGGCTTACAATACAATACAATTAATTATTATTACAGTTAGAGTTCTCTGTGACTTTTATAGTACTTTTTAGAGATTATTATACTTTTAAATTAATTTACTGTGCAGTGTGTTGTGTTCATACCAGACTTTACTGTGGTTCTGTAACTGGACTAAACATTTTAGTCACATGGTGTTCTTGCTTCTGATAATGAAATTACATGTACACTGTAATTCAGATTGCATTTCCTTTAGACTTTTTTCATTGCAAAGTGAAATAATGGTGGGGGTGCTTATATTAAATTTAGCTAAGCTGACCCTAAAGCCTTTATCTTGTTCCTTAGAAAAAAAAAGTCCCTCAGGGAAAATATATAGTAGATATAAATATCACCAGTGAGACTGGGCTTATTTAACCTCACAGCATTAACCATTTTATACAATGCAGATGACAGAGCATCCTCTGTATGACAGGAGTTTTTAAACAAATGTCTGCTCTTAGATGACATAATAAAATAGCCGTCTCCCTTATTATTTTCATAAGTTGTGTAAAGCAATCTAAAAAATAAAGCTATTACACCCTGTCCCTAATTACAATTAGTTTCTAAGAATAAATCATCAGTAGTTTTGTCTTTTTTTGCTTATGAGCCTGATATATATATGACTACATTTGGGCCTCACATAATCATATGCAGGAGGATAGTGCTTAGCATAAAGGGACGTGCTGGCTTGCTGTTCTCATCAGTACGTGGCCGTGCCACTATGTGAGGCTTATTCTACCTTTAGATCTTTAATGCTTGGGTGTAGCACAGTGCAAGCCTTACTTGTACATGTACTGTCTGCTTGACACTGTGTTGATGTTCGTGTTGTTGTATGAGTGAATCTGATACCCTTGTGTCTATAAATATTCTGTAAAGCTCCACTCATATCTATTATAATAACTATTACAGGTATACAGGATTGCAGAGTCCCTTTTTAATCAGTTACTTATAACAGGAGGTAAGATATGCCAGCAGCCATAGAGTCCAAATTCTTAAAATGTTATTTTCAGCTCCTATTGTTTTATTTTGTGATTGGTAATAAGATATCTTTGTCTTAATCAATCAGCCCTGAATCCTAATAAAATGAAGCTAAATTCATTTTTTTCCCTTTTGTTCTATTTGCCAATCAATATGGTAGAGGTAACACACATAATATCTAGCTGACTTCTTAAAGACTCAAGGAATAGAATCATTTTGCAATGTGCCATGCGAGGGCAGGGGGTTGGCACCATTTAAGTTAGCAGTTGGCATATGTGCTGGTATTTGGTGGCAGCTGAGGACAGATAAGCACACAGAAAAAAAGTCTGGTAAATTAGCACAGACCGCATGTCTGAATTTTAGTCTATTCCCAGGTGAAGTCATATAAAATACATATCCTGAATCAGCCATAAAACAATGTTTTTCAGGCAGTCAGGGCTCATCCTGTATGGCAAGAATGTGTCACATTAACACGCTATCTAATCTGCCAGGCTGACTGCTACCAATTAAAAAGCCATTGATGTCTGATTTACCTGAGAGGTCGTCTCCGGCTTGCTCCTCCGTCCACGCCTCATCATGGTCCTACACACACAACAGCTGACAGCTCCTTCTAGCCACGGCACAGTACACACACTAAATCCCAGCAGATCAGCTCCAGCTCCTGTACTCATTCTGTCTCTGAGTCTGTCTTCTTCCCGCCTGAACTTCAAGTCTGTGTCGGGCGGCGCAACGTCACTCAGCAGCAACCCAGCAGGCACGCCTCCCGGCAGTGCTGATGCTGATTGGCTGTGTGACCTAGCTCCATCATGGAGGCGGTTTTGAGAACCGCCTCCATTAGAGCATGTATGGGGCCCGGCAAGTCACCACTGGGTGGCACTAAAGTGAAACTATATTCACTATTATTCAGATCCATGTTGCGCAATTTATGGAGGGCAGCGGACCGGCTCACTGCCTCCTAATTGCGCAACATGAATGCTGAATTTAATTTGGCAGCGCAAGCGCAGTAGCGCAGTATAAAATATGATGTGGGAAATCGCGCGGGGGGGAATGGGGGGTGTACCCTTAGGGGTGGGGGTGGCTCAAAAAAAAAAAGAATCCAAAAACATATTTTTATTTTTTAAATAAACATCATTTATAATCTTTCTTCTGTGATTGGACAGGGGAGGCACTGCCTCCCCTGCCTCCTATTACTGCACGTCACTGAGAAGTAGGTGGTTGTTCGTGCCATTCAGATCTTTTCATAGCCTGATTGAATCTAGTGAAAGATCCCACACTAAGATCTAGTTTTGCACAGATCTTTCACTAGATCCTTCATGAGCATACAAATGCAGAAGTAGGTGGCCACTCGTGCCATTCAGATCTTTTCATAGCCCGATTGAATCTAGTGAAAGATCCCAAACTAAGATCTAGTTTTGCACAGATCTTTCACTAGAATCAATCTGCCTTTGAAAAAAGATCCGAACAGCATGTGCAGCTGTCTACTTCCTTATTCGGATCCTCACGTAGGATCCAAATGCACCTCTCTAATATCAAGAGTACAAAGCAAATTTGATAATAGAAGTAAATTGAAAATTGTATGCTCTGTCTAAATCATAAAAAATAATTTGGGTTTCATGTCTTTTCAAGCAGCAGAAAAAGCTCAAAATCCGATTGGATGATTGCTGTCCGCCACCTCAGAGGTGGCGGATGATTCTTAAGACTGCTGCTTCCTAAATTTTGTTTCCGGGGAGCCTGAAGCATCCTGCGGAAACAGCTGCATCCGCAGCATAATAAATCTACCGCATAGCATGTATGACATTCGTATCTCCTCACTACTCTTTTCCATTTCACCCATAGATAAATATAAATTTTTGCTTACTCAACCCTTTTCTAATATGGGGGCATTTCTTGACTTGCTCTGCCTAATAGGTGTGTGAGAGACCAATGAAGATACCCTAAGCAATGTGTAAGAACCACAGATTACCCAGGAAACTGTACATCTTGAACTTGCTTTACTTGATAGAATGCCACTAGTTTCCCAGTGATACTTTAAAGGGACATTAAACTGCCAAGCACAACTACACTAGAATGGTCACTACTTAACATGTTATTGCATTTCATCCTGTTCCTGCAGCTCTTTAGAAATAATTTCTCCTGTTTTAATAGCTTAAAGGTGCTAGATACTGAAGCTCCGCCTCTTTGTACTGGGCGCTGCCATCTTGGAGTTCAGTTATTCTCACAGCCTGTGACAGAAACTGTGCACACTCACAGATCAGTAACATTATCCACTTTTTTACAGCTGTATAATGTGGTTAAGGTTAGTGTGCATGATACATCATGTGAGCTTTACATTTTTGCATGTTTTACACAGTTTTACAGTTATACAAAATATATTTTTAAAAAATATTCAACATTAATATAGAGCAATACAGCCAAAGCAAAAATGGAAAGTTTCAGCTTTGTTTCATGCACCCTAACCCGAAGCACATTATACAGTTGTAAAAAAAAGTGAACAATATTACTGATCTGTGAGTGTGCACAGCTTATATCACAGGCAGTGAGAGTTCCTGAGATGCAAGATGGCAGCCCCCAGTACAAAGAGGCGGAGCTTCAGTATCTGGCACCTTAACCCCTTAACGACCGAGGACGTGCAGGGTACAAAAAAAAGGCAGTTAACGCCTGAGGACGTACCCTGCACGTCCTCGGTGTGGAAAGCAGCTGGAAGCGATCCTGCTCGCTTCCAGCTGCTTTCTGGTTATTGCAGTGATGCCTCGATATGGAGACATCCTGCAATAACCTTTTTAAGCCATCCGGTGCAGAGAGAGCCACTCTGTGGCCCTCTCTGCACCGGAGATCGGTGGCTTACAGCGTTGGTGGGTGGGAGCCGGACCACGAGGCGGTTGGCGGCCATCGATGGCCCTCGTGATGTGGAGGGGGGCGGGATCGTGGGCGGGGATGCTAGGGGGCGCGCACTGACGCGTGCACGTGCACGGGAGGGTGGGGGCGGGCGCGTGCACGGGGAGGGAGCGGGTGGGAACCGCTACACACAGAAAACATTTTGTTGGAAAATGAAAACAAATAGTAAAATAAAATAAACAAATCAAAGAGAAAAACAATCAGTTAGGTGGTGGGGGTTGGTCTGTGGGGAGGGGAAAGCTACACTACAGAAAAACCGGGAAAAAAATAAAAAAAAAACCCCATATTTTTTTGCAAACTGGGTACTGGCAGACAGCTGCCAGTACCCAAGATGGCCCCAATTAAGGCAGAGGGGAGGGTTAGAGAGCGGTTTTGGGGGGGATCAGGGAGGTTGGGGGCAAAGGGGGGGATCCTACACAGTGGCATATGTAAATATGCTAAAAAAATTTTTTTTATTAGTTTTAAAAACCCTTTTATTTTAGTACTGGCAGACTTTCTGCCAGTACTTAAGATGGCGGGGACAATTGTGGGGTTGGGGAGCGAAGGGAGCTGTTTGGGAGGGATCAGGGGGTGGGATGTGTCAGGTGGGAGGCTGATCTCTACACTAAAGCTAAAATTAACCCTGCAAGCTCCCTACAAACTCCCTAATTAACCCCTTTAGCGGCCTTCTAATTACCAGAAATCAACGCCAAAGTCATATATGTCTGCTATTTCTGAACAAAGGGGATCCCAGAGAAGCATTTACAACCATTTGTGCCATAATTGCACAAGCTGTTTGTAAATGATTTCAGTGAGAAACCTAAAATTGTAAAAAATTTAACGTTTTTTTTTATTTGATCGCATTTGGCGGTGAAATGGTGGCATGAAATATACCAAAATGGGCCTAGATCAATACTTGGGGTCGTCTACTACACTACACTAAAGCTAAAAATTAACCCTTCAAGCTCCCTAAAAGCTCCCTAATTAACCCCTTAATTGTTGGGCATAATACACGTGTGGTGCGCAGTGGCATTTAGCGGCCTTCTAATTACCAAAAAGCAACGCCAAAGCCATATATGTCTGCTATTTCTGAACAAAGGGGATCCCAGAGAAGAATTTACAACCATTTATGCCATAATTGCACAAGCTGTTTGTAAATAATTTCAGTGAGAAACCGAAAGTTTGTGAAAGAAATTGTGAAAAAGTGAACGATTTTTTGTATTTGATTGCATTTGGTAGTGAAATGGTGGTATGAAATATACCAAAATTGGCCTAGATCAATACTTTGGGATGTCTACTAAAAAAAAATATATACATGTCAATGGCTATTCAGGGATTCCTGACAGATATCAGTGTTCCAATGTAATTAGCGCTAATTTTGAAAAAAATTGGTTTGGAAATAGCAAAGTGCTACTTGTATTTATTGCCCTATAACTTGCAAAAAAAGCAAAGAACATGTGAACATTGGGTATTTCTAAACTCAGGACAAAATTTAGAAACTATTCAGCATGGGTGTTTTTTGGTGGTTGTAGATATGTAACAGATTTTGGGGGTCAAAGTTAGAAAAAGTGTGTTTTTTTCCATTTTTCCTCATATTTTATAAATTTTTTTTACAGTAAATGATAAGATATGATGAAAATAATGGTATCTTTAGAAAGTCCATTTAATGGCGAGAAAAACGGTATATAATATGTGTGGGTACAGTAAATGAGCAAGAGGAAAATTACAGTTAAACACAAACACCGCAAAATGTAAAAATAGCCTTGGTCCCAAACGGACAGAAAATGGAAAAGTGCTGTGGTCATTAAGGGGTTAAAGGGATACTAAACCCAATTTTTTTTCTTTTGTGATTCAGATAGAGCATGCAATTTTAAGCAACTTTCTAATTTACTCCTATTATTAATTTTTATTCGTTCTCTTGCTATCTTTATATAAAAAAGAAGGCATCTAAGCTTTTTTCTTGGTTCAGACCTCTGGACAACAGTTTTTGATTGGAGGATGAATTTATCCACCAATCAGCAAGGACGACCTAGATTGTTCACCAAAAATGGGCCGGCATCTAAACTTACATTCTTGCATTTCAAATAAGGATTCCAAGAGAATGAAGAAAATTTGATAATAGGAGTAAATTAGAAAGTTGCTTAAAATGTCATGCTCTGTCTGAATCACGAAAGAAAAAAATTGGGTTCAGTGTCCCTTTAAAGCTATTAAAACAAGAAAATGATTTGAAAAGAGTTGCAGGAACATGATGAAATGCAATGACCTAGTGAGTAGTTATAATTCTTTTGTAGTTGTGCACACAAGTTTAATGTCCCTTTGAATACATTATTTTAAAGGTAATGGTGAGCTGAAGGTGGCTTACAGTGTATTGCATGTATTTGTGCTCTAAGTGTTATATTTGGTACTGTATTAGGACTTGCAAAGGAGATGACTTATATGAGGCTATCTTTGCAATAGTTAAGGGGGAATATATTTTATCACTTGGCCTGTGTTGTACTCCTGATTCAGCTTGTGCAAGAAGACATGAGTACATCAGCTGCTCAAATTCCTTGTTCACTACGATAATGTACAGTTCCATCCAACTTGTTTTGGGTGTGGTAAAGTATTAGCTGGGTGGGTTGAGGTCAGCTAGTGTCTACATAATCCTTTTACTCCATAGTTAAAAAAAATAATTCATTCCAGTGTAACTGAATGAACTTATATATGCATACACATGACTAGATTACTAAGCAATTAAAGGGACATTGTAATATTTATTTCTACTTTATATATTCCCAATGACTTGTTATAATAGCTGTAGAGTATACAATGTACAGGGAATTGCTTATCTGGGTTTATTTTTGTATATAAAATAGCTGTTTTGGATGATTGAAGCCCGATATGAAACCCAGACATTTTCTTTTCTGATTTAGATATAGCATAGAATTTGAAAAAAAGTTTTCAATTTACTTGTATAATTAAAGTTGCTTTGTTCTCATGATATTCTTTGTTGAAGAGATATCTAGGTCAGTGTCTGGAGCACTGCTACAATGAAGGAAATAGTTCTGCCATATAGTGCTCTTGCAAATAGATAACATTCTTTTAAAACTGTTGCCATATAGTGCTCCAGACAAGTGCATATTATTGAGTTTATGTCAATGTTTTTTAGCAAAATATACAAAGCGAGCGAAGAAAAATCAGGGAGTTGTGAAAAACTGCATGTTCTATCATGAAAGAAAATTTGTGTGTTTCATGTCCCTTAAATCCATTTGGCCTCGTGTACTCTAATCCCGATTTAAGAATACATTTCTGGAGAACAATATGCTCCACAACAAGATGTACTATTTACAAATAGAAATTAAATAAAGAACGCACTCTTATAAATGTAAACGCACTCTATAAATATAAAGTTATTAAAAAGTCTCACTAAAATGTCCTTAAAATGTATGTTCATGTCCCTATAAATGAAAGGTGGGGTATAAGGCTGCCTACACTTCACAGAACACCACTCGTCAGGAGAATGGATGAACATTCTATAAAACAAGAATGGGGAAAGGGAAAGGGCGCTCCAAGTGTGTAATACTTTCACAACCAAAAAAAGACACATAATAGTTGAAGAATACTCACAATACATTTTTTACTAAAAAGTGCCAGTCTGATGTGCTGGAGAGGCTGCGGTAAGAAGGGCACCATGACTCATATATGGTGGGCATGTAACCTCATTCAACCCTTCTGGCAGCAGGTTGGAGAATATATTAAAGCCATAAGCAATCAACAAAATGAATATAAGATCCAACTCCCTACAGCCCTATTAAACTTACTCCCAAAATGTAAATGTAAAATAAGAAGGAAATTGATTCAGTTAGCATTAAACACGGCAAGATCCCTGATAGTAGCCAATTGGAAATCACAAGTAGTCCCCACATACCAAGCCTGGGAAGCACTCATGGAACACACAATACTATTAGAAGAATACGGTTATTTCATTCGCAGAGACATGGAAACATACCATAATATACAATTCTATTGGGAATCACGTATGCACACTCATTAAATCTACATGCTGCCACATAGCCCTTTAAGACCAGATAAGACACACCCAGAACAAGATACATATGAGCATAACAAAAAAAAAAAAAAAAAAAAAAAAACACCCTGGATTAATACCCATTTCGTGACCAACCATAGTTCTGTTGTTTTAATGTTGTTGTTTTAGATAAGATTGACTAATAACAAGATAATACGAGTTATTTAAAAATGGATGATGGACTACTGTTATAGGCAATAATTAACACGCTACCTACATAAGCTTGTTTTACTATTGTATTGATTGCACTCCGTGACAAATGTGATTTATGCTACATTGCTCTGTAATGCCATATTTCATCCAATAAACATTTTTCAAAAAAAAAAAAAAATGAATGGCTAACCAAATTGAAGTATTAAGCTCTATAAGGATACCTACTTAAAATAATTCATCTTTAACAGAAACCTCACAGACTCTTTGGAAACTAAAGGTCACCTTTAGCACCTCCCATGATGAAGATTAAATACGTTGCCCCAACTGTAGCACAATGATTGTAGTCATCAAATACCAAGCCCATGCTATTGGTGTTTTTTTTTAAATTCCCCAACATTGATTAAGAAACACCCACAACCTAAGGTGATCTCCTCCAAACTTCTCAGATATAGGCAAAATTATATATTTTAATATACAGTATCTGCAGCAATAGTAATTTGAAGGCTGAGTCTGGAGATTATTCCACTGAGAATATGGACCTCCATTCTAAGTGAGGGGAAAGATCTGCGGCAGTAATACTTAATCTATTCCTGCAGAATCTATATTGGTCCTGATTATTCTATAATAATAATTGTGCTTAGCAGAGGGGGAAACTGGTAGCTGGTACAGATGGACAAAGATCAAATGTTTAGCAGTATTTAAGGGACAGTATAGTCAAAATTAAACTTTCATGATTCAGATAGGGCATGCAATTTTAAACAACTTTCCTATTTACTTTTATCTTCATATTTGCTCTGTTCTCTTTGTATTCTATGTTGAAATCTAAGCTTAGGTAGGCTCATATGCCAATTTCTGGGTCCTTGGGGACCGCCTCTTATCTCAGTGTGTTTTGACAGTTTTTCACAGTTAGATAGCACTAGTTCATGTGTGCCATATATATAAAAAATGTGCTCACTCCCATGGAGTTATTTATGAGACAGCGCTGATTGGCTTAAATGTAAGTGTCGGGACAGCTGAGATGGGGGGGGCGGTCTGCAAGGGTTTAGATACAAGGAAATCACAGAGGTAAAAGAATATTAATATAACCGTGTTGGTTATGCAAAACCGGGGAATGGGTAATAAACGCATTATCTATATTTTTAAAAAATAAAAATTCTCGAGTAGACTGTCCCTTTATGTAGTCACTAAGCAAAAAATGTGACTAAGAGATAAGTTAGAATTTAGAAGGCAATGAAGCCAAGCAATGAAGTCAGGCAAAATGCACATGGATTGAAACAAGAAACACAAGGACATAAAAGTCAATATTTCTTTGTAACTCAAAATGTGTTTTAAACGGTATTGTTTAATAGATCAGGTCTTTATAAAACGACTTTTTTGTATTCAAGCTGTTGTAGGTGTGTCTTAATCTACTATTAGAGCTGTAGGGGTCATTCTTATTTGACAGTTACAGATCTCCACAGACATTTATTTGTCTGTCAGATACAATGCTGGTTTAATCAGTTATAACCTTTTCATGCAAATATATATATATATATATATTTTCTTAACATGTTTGCTCGTTTTTCATATCCATAAAAAAAAAGTTGAATTTAAAAAAAAAAAAAAAAGTGGCAGTCTGGACCTTTAGGAGCCATCCAGCAAGCTCACACTCTGGTCAAATTCTTCTTAAGCTACTTTTATAGAATAAAGGGCTCCGGAAAAATCTTGATTGCAGTGGTTAAATATTTCAACCACCAGTAGTAGCCATAATCGCAATGATTATTATTATTATTATCGGTTCTTTGTAGAGCGCCAACAGATTCCGCAGCGCTATAAACATAGGCAGAATACAAGAAAACATTTATAGGGATCAGACAGGTAGAGGGCCCTGCCAAGAGCCGCACTGTTGTAGTCAGCTCTAAAGAAGGTGATCTACAAAAAACATGGCTCTTAGGTTTACATGCTAAGAGGGTTCAAGGGGATAGCAATGGAGGAGAGGAAACAATATTAAGAAAGGTTAGTGTAGTTTGTATGCATCCCTGAACAGTAGAGTCTTTAGGGAGCGTTTGAAGTTTTCAAAACTAGGGGAGAGTCTTGTGGAGTGAGGCAGAGAGTTCCACAAGATGGGAGCCAGTCTGGAGAAGTCCTGTAAGCAGGAGTGTGAGGAGGTAACAAGAAACGAGGAGAGTAGGAGGTCATGAGCAGAGCAAAGGGAACGGGAGGGAGAGTATCTGGAGACAAGGTCTGAGATATAGGGGGAGCAGTGCAGTTGAGGGCTTTGTATGTTTGAGTGAGAATTTTGTGTTTAATTCTGAAGGCAAGAGGAAGCCAGTGAAGGGATTGGCAGAGAGGTGCAGCAGATGAAGAGCGATGTGTAAGGAAGATGAGCCTTTCAGAGGTATTCATTATGGATTGTAATGGAGCTAGGCGGCAGCTGGGGAGACCAGAGAGGACAGAGTTGCAGTTATCGAGGCGGCAAATGATGAGAGAGTGGATACAAATCTTAGATGTGTCTTGTGTAAGGAAATGTGTAATTTTAGAGTTGTTTTTAAGGTGGAAGCAGCAGGATTTAGCCAAGGACTGAATGTGAAAAGTGAAAGAAAGATCTGAGTCAAGTGTGACCCCAAGACATCGGGCATGCAGGGTAGGGGTAATGATGGAGTTATCGACAGTTATAGAGAGATTGGGGGTGGAGATTTTGGAAGAAGGAGGGAAAATAAGGAGCTCAGTTTTGGAGAGATTTAGCTTGAGGTAGTTGGAGGACATTCTGGAAGAGATGTGAGAAAGACAGTTAGTGACACAGGTTAGCAAGGAAGGAGATAGGTCTGGTGCAGAGAAGTAGATTTGGGTGTTGTCTGCATATTAATGATACTGGAACCCGTGGGACTTATTAGGGAACCTAATGATGATATGTAGATTGAGAAGAGAAGGGGACCGAGGACAGGGCCTTGCGGTACCCCAACAGAAAGTGGTGGCAGGGCAGAGGAAGCCCCAGAGAAGGCTACACCAAAGGTACGATTTGACAGGTAGGAAGAGAACCACGAGAGGGCTGTGTCACAAATGCCGAAGGATTGGAGGATTTGGAGCAAAAGTGGGTGGTCAACAGTCTTAAAGGCTGCGTACAGATCAAGGAGGATAAGCAGAGAGAAGTGGCCTTTTGACTTTGCTGTAAGTAGGTCATTGGTAACCTTAACAATTGCTGTCTCTGTCTCTGTGGAGTGATGGGGACAAAATCCAGATTGCAATGGGTAGAGGAGGGAGTTTAATGTAAGGAAATGGGATAGGCATGCATATACTTACTTTTTGAGAAGCTTTGAGACAAGAGGGAGTAGGGAAATAGGGCAGTAGTTGTATGGGGAGATTGGATCAAGAGAAGGTTTTTTGAGGATAGATTTGACCAGTGCATGTTTCAGAGATGAGGGAAATATACCAGTGATGAGGGAGAGGTTGAAAATGTGTGAGTATAGGGGTAAGGGTAGAAGAGAGCAATGATAAGAAAGATCTCCACAGAAAAATCCGGATAGCAAAAATTGAAAGTGATTTCCTTTTAAAAAAGCTATTAAAATATATGAAAAACTCACAATGTGTTTCTCAGTTAAAAACGGTTTCATAAGGTGAGTAACACCAATACATAAATATCAAACTTTTATGCGATCGCTTCAGCATCTTAAAAACTGCAGTGAGCATGTGTTTCTCAATACATGATGTCACTATGACACTTTCTATCCACCAATTGGGGATCAGATTACACTAGAACAATAGTTCAATAATTAGCATCAAGACAATGAGCACTAGGGCAGAAAAGTCACAGCGTTGCATAACTCAAATTTTTTTTTAGCAGAGCGCAAACTGCATAGCGATGGGGCCACAGTGCAGCCTTGTTCCTTTTACCCAGATCCCATGGCAGTCGGCAAGTAGAAGAACAGAAAACACATGATTTCTAATCTTCTACAACGTTGGTTTAACAAACTGAAACTAAATTGTGCCCATGGCCCCCTCCCCTTTCAGAGATCATCCCGGTGTTCTGAGACTGACTTTGTGGGGGCAGGGCGTCTGAGCTGCAGTCGCAAAGACAGTTTCACAGTTTTTTGTTGCAGACCAGATGTTCCCCATAGCCTGTCACAACACTGCCCAGCGATATGTAAGACTCTCCCCTAGGCTGCGTTCAACAACATTCTATGACTGGCTCCTTGAGTTAGTATTTAATTCTTTATTTACTAATATATGTTAAAAAAAAAACTTTGCCTGCCATCACAAGGTGCTGCTATGCAAATTTCTATATTTTTAGAGTGGTCTTGCTTCAGTTTGTTTAGCATCTTATGATCCACATAGCTTCCCTAATTTCTCTAGCTCAAAATAACCCCAAATTCAATATATATTGAATATATGTGTAGGGTTACTTCTTTTGTTCCTTAGCTCTGCTCTGGCTGATAAGGGTGCGGCACACGTTTTCTTCAGGGCCCTGGGGTGACCACTGAAATCACACACACATGCAACTGAGTGTTTTCACAAAAGTCCCGTTTATTTGAAGAACACACAAAGAATTTATAGTGATGTATACGTCATACATGAGGTCACAGGAAATATATAAAAAACGTAGTTAACTTCACATCTGCATAAGGGGCCCACAGGAAATAAGAATGTTGTTATAGCACATAACAGAATATGCCCATATAAATTTGTAGAGAGGAACTTATATTAGAACCATATGTTACAACTTATACAGAAAGAAACTTGTGGAATGCTGCTTTATAAACATTTGATACTAGATTTAAAGTTACCCTCAATATGCTTAATATGTGAGATTCAAATTACCCATATAACATAATATATATAATATATATATATATACACATATATATATATATATATATACATATACATATACATACATACACATACATACATACACACATATATACCCATCATTCCCCTCTTTGATCACATCGTGATCACATAACCTGTAATGTTCCTACAATATAAACTATCTGGGTCTACCTCTAATTAAATTTTGCAGTTGAACTTTTTCTGCATCTTGTATCATACCTGATATTTTCTTTCCTAAAGTACAAGACATGTAACAGTTAAACAATGTTAATAATAGTAAACAAATAGGTGTAAAGTGTCCAGCATCTTCAGGTAGGTAATAACATGCCGTTATTAATACTATTGGGATATACACAAATATCAATATCCCCATTAGGAAAAGGAAAGATCTTGCAGGAATGTCTTGGATCCATGATTGAGATGATCATCCTGGTCTTTGTGAGGAGTGATCGATACCTTATCACCCACTTCTCCTTTGTGAGGGGTGACCGATAGCTTGTCACCCGCTTCTCCTCTCTTTGGACAGAGTTTCACTCGTGAAGCATGTATCCAGATGTCCTTGTCGTCAGTCAGTACGGCAGTCCTGGTTACAGCGATCACAGTGACTGGCTTGCTGAACGGGAAACCTTCTTTCTTTGCTTTATTCAGCTGGCGAATGCAGACCAGATCTCCAGGCTTGAAAGGATGGGTTGGTTCCTGTGAGGGAAGAGGTAAACGGGAAGACACATCACCATAGATGCCATTCAATTTATCAATCAATTGTTTTACATATTGTTCCTTAATACAATCTAAATCACCATTTTTAATGATAAGTGGGCCTTTTACCCATGGAGTTGGGAATGGTCTACCCATTAGGACCTCAAATGGAGACAACCTGGTTGTCCTATTTGGGGTCATTCTGATTTCTGCTAAAATCGCAGGTAAATAGTTTTGCCATTTAACCCATGTACCTGCTGTTGCCTTTAAAAGTTTTTCCTTGATATTGCGATTCATTCTTTCTACAATCCCTGAGCTTTGAGGATGGTAGGGAATGTGAAAGTTCCAATTAATCTGTAACCATTCTACTAACTCATGTGTGATTTTACTAATGAACGCTGGAACGTTATCAGAATTAATCTGAAGCGGACAACCAAATCTGGGAATTATTTCAGTGGCTAAAATTTTAGCGACTGTTTTTGCATCTTCCCTCTGGGTAACAAAAGCTTCTGGCCACTTAGAAAATTGGTCAACTATTACAAGCAGATATAATTGTTTAGTGCCAGTTTTTGGAATATGTGTAAAATCAATTTGTAGATGTGTGAATGGGGCTGTAGGTGGGGGTAAGTGGTCATGCTGGGCTTTATTGGGAATGGTTGCATTGGTCTGTAAGCAATATACACATCTATTAATATATGCCTTGCAATGATCACCTATACCTCTAATGTAGAAAGATTGCTTCAACAAGTTAGTTGTTGGTTTTATACCTAGGTGTCCAACACCATGGGCTTGTGCTATAAAGAGTGGTGCACTGCTTTCCGGTATGCCCACCTTCCCCTCTTTAGAAAACAAACCATTCTCATCTAAAGCTAACCCATTAGTAGTCCAGAAAGATATGTCACTAGGAGTGGCATGTCCCTGGAGTTCAAGAAGCATATGGTCTGTAGGACATGAAGGTGGGGCTAAAACAGCATACATACGGATGGTGGATTTGGGTGTATGAGAAACATAAGCAGCCTCTTTAGCAATTTTATCTGCAAGTGCATTACCCAAGGAAATAGGGTCAGACTTGTATGTATGTGCACGGCAATGTATGATCGCTATGTCCTTTGGGAGTTGTATGGCCTCTAAAAGTTCATTAATCAGGTCTGTATGAGAGATGGTCTTGCCATCTGTTGAAACAAAACCACGTTGTTTCCATATCATACCAAAATCGTGCACAACCCCAAAAGCATAGCGAGAGTCAGTGTAAATGTTAACAGATTTATTTTCAAACAATTTACATGCTTTTGTAAGTGCTATTAATTCTGCAGCTTGTGCAGAAGGATAAGGAATGGGGCCTGCATCTAGAACAATGTCTGGTAGTTGCACAACGGCATAGCCTGTCTTATAAATACCATCACTAGGTCGGGAACAAGAACCATCAACAAACACATTATCAGCATGGTCAAAAGGTTTATCCATCAAGTCAGGTCTTGGTGTGGTAATGTGGTGTATTACCTCTATACAATCATGATCTGTTGGAAAGTCTGGTGATCCTGTAAGTAAGGCACTAAGTATTTGAGTTGGCCCTGAGGATACACTACTATATTTAATAGTCAGATTTGTATTATTCAGTAATATACATTCATAACCAGAAAGTCTTTGAGAAGTCATGTGTTGGGTAGTGACATTTTTTACAAGATGTAAAACTTGGTGACTAGTGTGTAGTACTATTGGATGGCCTAATGTGATTGTTTCAACCATCTCTACAGCCATGGCGCAAGCTGCCAATGCTCGGAGACACGCCGGCATCCCTTGTACCGGTATTGGAACTACTTTGGAAAAGAAAGCTACGGGACGCATATTGCCTCCACCATGCTCTTGGGCACAGACAGCAGCCATGGTTTTACAATTGTCCCTCGCATACAAGTGAAATGGTTTACAATAATCAGGTAGTCCTAAAGCAGGGGCACTAATAATGCTAGTCTTCAGAGCTATGTAGGATTTAGTCATGTCTGTGGTCCATTGTATATGTTCAGGGCTATCCCCTTTTGTCGCTTGCCTTAGAATGGAATCATGATGGGAGCACTCAGGAATCCATTGTCTGCAATAATTAATCATACCTAGAAAGGTTAGCATATCCTTTCTAGTAACTGGCTTTGGGATCTGTTGAATCGCTTGGATTCGTTTGGGACTAATGGACCGGTGGCCTTGGGAAAGCACAAAACCAAGGTAGCTTATGTTTTGCTATTTTATGACCTTCAGCAGCAAGGTGTTTTAACAGACTTATTGTATCTACTGTATTAGCCTCCTGGTTAGGACTACACAACAGTAGGTCATCGACGTACTGAAGGAGGACGGAACCGTGGCTGGGAGTCCATGACCGCAAGGTACGTTGGAGCACCAGCGAGTAGACCGCAGGTGAGGCCACATAGCCTTGAGGGAGGCGTGTCCAGGTAAGCTGACGCCCATCATAATAAAAAGCCATAAGTAGCTGTGTCTCAGGGTCCAATCGGACTGAAAAAAAATGCGTTAGCTAAATCAATGACTGTAAATATACAGGCATCATGTGGAATGGCTGTGAGTAAGGTTGTAACATCTGGGACTATTGGGGCAATTGGGATTACTATTTCATTAATTGCCCTTAGGTCTTGTACTAACCTATATTCATTGTCTTTCTTTGGGATCAGATTTATGGGGGTATTATAGGGAGAAACTACTGGACGGAGGATTCCTTGTTTAAGGAATTCCTCTATCATGGGTCTTATCCCTTCTTTCTTTTCTCTAGACAATGGATATTGTTTAATAAACACTGGAGTAGTATTAGGTTTTAATCTGGCTTTATATGGGGTACACTGAACTAAACCAACGTCAAGTTTTGAAGATGCCCATACAGAGGATGGGACATCTGTCAATATGTCATTAAAAAAACACAGGTTAGTGGACCCTAGACTCACGTCTAACCCACCCTGTCTAGTGACAGCTACTTTCAAACCAAGGGGACCCATAAGATCACGACCCAAAAGGTTAAGGGGACACCCACCCAGTTATAATACGAAATGGGTGCAAAAGTTGTTGGCCAGTACAGGGTACCCTAACTTCAAGCGGCGGTGTGATGCGAGTCTGAGTCAGCACTCCATTAATCCCTAGAGAAGGTTCAGATTTTCCAGTAATGTCATCATACATATCTGAGCATAAGGCAGAGCATGTAGCTCCTGTGTCTACTAGAAATGGTAGGGGTTCTCCCTCTACTTCTAGGACTAAGTACGGTTGCTCATGATAACTTGTTGACACCACTGGAAAAATTGGAGTGCTACCTTCTAGGCACCCCTATGGCCATTGTATGTTGTGTTTGGGTGCCTCCATGGGTGCAGGGGCTATGTAAGGCTGTCTGTTATACTGTCGGGGATTGTAAGGGGGGCCAGAATTAATAGGGGGTTTTGGGCATTCATTTTTCCAATGTCCCTGTTCCCCACAGTTAAAACAATGTGTTCTGTTTGAAGTATAATTCCCTCTAGCTCTTCCTCTAGCTCTCCCTCTACCTCTCACAAACATTCTATTACTCCCTGTATAATCCCTTTCCCTGGCCTGGAATGGATCACAATGTTGTAAACTCTGCTTTTGATAAAAAGCAGCGTTTTTTCCCTCTAATTTCCTGATGTCAAAACAACCTGCCCCTTCTTTTTCATGAATTCTTTTCAAGAATTCTGCTGGAGTCAACTCTGGCCAATCAGAGACAAGTTGTTTCACCAACAAAGAAAACTGAGGTTGCATATTACTAATGCAAGTCTGGACCTTCAGAGAGCCCATTGCATCTCCTGATTCCATTCCAGCCTCTTCCTTCCAGCATTTATAAAAACGCTTAAAAAATTCTACTACTGTTTCCTTTGTATTCTGTTTGCACGCTAGTGCAATTGACATACTTTGTTTATCCTTCCATATTCTATGCATTTCTATACTTAATTCTGTCCACATTTCATCAAGTCCTTCACGTGTGTTTAGGGCATAGTTAATTGTTGGATCTCGACTCAATTTACTAATACTCTTTACATTACCCCACTCCCAACCTGATTCAGGGTCATAGTCTAGAAGTGCATCAATAATAATTCTTATATCTGTCTGTGTCATGTTTTGTCCTTGTAACATTCTTTTTAAATACATAATACAAGCTGATGGATGTTGACGGGGATTTGGGGCTCCCTTGGTAATTTCCCTTAATTCACCTGGGGACAAAGGTTTAATAATTAATTGGTCTCCCACAGTAAGAAATGGCATACTAGCTTCTGGTACAGCTGCCTCCTCCTCCTCTACTTCTTCATTCCCTCTTTTATATTGTGGGGTTATTGTAGGGGGGTAGGAAGGTGTTACTGGTTCAACCTTAATCGGGGGTTTGGGCATAATTGGGGGTTTAGTGACCTGGTATCGGGGAGTTACAGAAGGTCCTGGCAAGGTCCATTCCTGGGGTACCTGAGCAGAGGCAACAGCAATAGTCTCTAGATCTGTCACTAGGGGATGGAAGGCTAGGATATAGTCTGTTATATGATGGCAAAGGTAGGTGAGGGGCATTATATGGGGCAGGGGGGGGTGAATATGCTTTCTGTTTTTGCTTCTCACTTTTACCCTTCTTTTTATTCCCATCTATATCAATATATCGCCAGTATGGAGCAACAGTCAGCCAATTTTCCCCACCCTTTTTCATATAATCCATATTTATACCATGGAAATGCCTCTTCATCACCTAGACACAACCCTTTTACCATATTCATATGAAATGTATCATTATCCCCCTCTCTGGGGAATGGATCAGAGCTTCTCATAGCTTCTGTCCAATCTGCTATATTTTCCCACATAATCTTTACATTTTTCTCCTTGCATAGGTGATGGAAATTGTTTAGACTGTGATTTGCCCATTCTCAACTCCTAACTTATCTTTTAAAACATTTACAACAAAATATAATACAATACAAAAAAAAAAAAAAAATAATAAAAAATAATAAAAATAAAAAATACAATACCTTTACCTTTAAGAGCAATTAATTATTGAATCTTTTTGCATAAACCACATTAACTAGAATGGTTGTACTCCGTTACCAGTTATTGTGCTTAATGCTTAAGTTTACAACAAGAGAAAGAAAAAAAAATATCACTATGCTGATTCTTTCAGTAGTTTCTGGCATTAATTATCTCTAGGTCAAAGGTCACCCTTCACCAGAAAAAAATGTAGCCTTTTACTAACATTTAAAAACAGCAATACATATAAGCAACAGTTTACTTTCTTAATACTTTAAACAATAAGCAGTATTTTACTTCCTTAACACTTTATACAAATAAACAGTATTTTGCCATACAGCATATTTAAAAACAAGCAGCATAAGAATTCATATAAACAATGCAGTATTTATCTTTATTTAACTTTAAAGCAATGTTAGCCTACATCAATATTTCAAAAGCAAGCAGTAAGAAAACGTGTGTTTTAACCCTTCAGCCAGACTTTATATAACCTGATTTCTACCAAAGAAATCTTTTATTCCCTTTTTATTTTTTTAATCAAAGAGTTGATTAGAATCTACCAAAGATTCATATATATATTTAACCTGATTTTTACCAAAAAAATCTACTATTCCTCTTTTAGAATCTACCAAAGATTCACATATATATATTCCCCAACTATTCCTATGTAAAATGAAACTTAAGGGGTCTCGTGGTAAGAGAAAAAAGGTCAGAATAAAAAGACTCTTTGTTCAGCTTACCTTCCGAGAGTTCCCTGTTTCATCCCACTTCTGACACCAGTTTTGTAGGGTTACTTCTTTTGTTCCTTAGCTCTGCTCTGGCTGATAAGGGTGCGGCACACGTTTTCTTCAGGGCCCTGGGGTGACCACTGAAATCACACACACATGCAACTGAGTGTTTTCACAAAAGTCCCGTTTATTTGAAGAACACACAAAGAATTTATAGTGATGTATACGTCATACATGAGGTCACAGGAAATATATAAAAAACGTAGTTAACTTCACATCTGCATAAGGGGCCCACAGGAAATAAGAATGTTGTTATAGCACATAACAGAATATGCCCATATCCATTTGTAGAGAGGAACTTATATTAGAACCATATGTTACAACTTATACAGAAAGAAACTTGTGGAATGCTGCTTTATAAACATTTGATACTAGATTTAAAGTTACCCTCAATATGCTTAATATGTGAGATTCAAATTACCCATATAACATAATATATATAATATATATATATATATATACACACATATACACATATATATATATATATACATATACATATACATACATACACATACATACATACACACATATATACCCATCAATATGTTCATATATAACAATAGTCAAGACCCAAGAGAGGTCTGGTTTCACGATAAAGGGGTCTAAAATGAGGATAATTGTGATTACATGCTTTCAATTACCAAAAGTTCTAAGAGACTAATGGCTAGATTACGAGTTTTGCGTTATGAGCAGCTCGGTACTAACTTGCAAGTTATTGTCACCACTCACCTCCCTATAGCGCTGCTATTACAGGTTTGCAAAAACCCGGCATTAGCAGGCAATAAGTGAGCGTTGAGCAAAATTGAGCTCCATACCGCACTCCAATACCAGTGCTTCTGTGAGCTGGTTTTACGTGCTTGTGCACGATTTCCCCATAGACATCAATTGGGAGAGCCAGCTGAAATAAAGCCTAACACCTGCAATAAAGGAGCGTAAAACTCCGTAACGCAGCCCCATTGATTCCTATGGGGAAAGAAAAAGTTATGTTTACACCTAACACCCTAACATAAACCCCTAGTCTTAACACCCCCGACACCGCCGCCACCTACCTACACTTATTAACCCCTAATCTGCTGCCCCCAATGTCGTTGCTACCTACCTACACTTATTAACCCCTAATCTACTGCCCCCAACATCGCCGCGACCTTCATTATACTTATTAACCCCTAATATGCTGCCCCAATATTGCCACCACTATACTTAAGTTATTAACCCCTAACCCTAAGTCTAACCCTAACCCTAACACCCACTAACTTCATAATTAAAATAAATCTAAATAAAAATTACAATTAATACCTGAATAATTCCTATTTAAAACTAAATACTTACCTGTAAAATAAACCCTAAGCTAGCTACAATATAACTAATAGTTACATTGTATCTATCTTAGGTTTTATTTTTATTCCACAGGTAAGTTTGTATTTATTTTAACTAAGTAGACTAGTTAGTAAATAGTTATTAACTATTTACTAGATAGCTAGCTAAAATAAATACAAATTTACCTGTAAAAGAAAACCTAACCTGAGTTACACTAACACCTAACCTTACACTACATTTAAATAAATTACATTAATTAAATACAATTAACTAAATTACAAAAACAAACAAACACTAAATTACACAAAATAAAAAAGAAATGATCAAATATTTAAACTAATTACACCTAATCTAATAGCCCTATCAAAATTAAAAAGCCCCCCCAAAATAAAAAAACCCTAGTCTACAATAAAAGGGCCTTTTGCGGGGCATTGCCCCAAAGAAATCAGCTCTTTTACCTGTAAAAAAAATACAAACAACCCCCCAACAGTAAAACCCACCACCCACACAACCAAATCCCCCAAATAAAAACCTACATAAAAAAACTAAGCTCCCCATTGCCCTGAAAAGGGCATTTGGATGGGCATTTCCCTTAAAAGGGCATTTAGCTCTTTTTCCGCCCAAACCCTAATCTAAAAATAAAATCCACCCAATAAACCCTTAAAAAAAAAAACTAACACTAACCCCCGAAGATCCACTTGCAGTTTTTGAAGACCCGACATCCATCCTCAATGAAGCGGCAGAATTCCTCAGCGAAGCCGGCAGAAGTCTTCATCCAATCGGGCCGAAGTCTTCATTCAGCCGGGCAAAAGTCTTCATCCAGACAGCATCTTCTATCTTCATCCATCCGGCGCGGAGCGGCTCCATCTTCAAGACATCCGGCGCGGAGCATGCTCTTCTTAAGACAGCGACTGAAGAATGAAGGTTCCTTTAAGGGATGTCATCCAAGATGGCGTCCCTTGAATTCCGATTGGCTGATAGAATTCTATCAGCCAATCGGAATTAAAGGTGAAAACATCCTATTGGCTGATGCAATCCAATAGGATTTTTTCACCTTTAATTCCGATTGGCTGATAGAATTCTATCAGCCAATCGGAATTCAAGGGACGCCATCTTGGATGACCCACTTAAAGGAACCTTCATTCGAGAAGAGCCGTCAGAAGAAGAGGATGCTCCGCGCCGGATGTCTTGAAGATGGAGCCGCTCCGTACTGGATGGATGAAGATAGAAGATGCCGTCTGGATGAAGACTTCTGCCGGCTTGGATGAAGACTTCGACCCGCTTGGATGAAGACCTCTGCCGGGCTTCGCTGAGGACTTCTGCCGCTTCGTTGAGGATGAATGTCGGGTCTTCAACAACTGTAAGTGGATCTTAGGGGGTTAGTGTTAGTTTTTTTAAGGGTTTATTGGGTGGGTTTTATTTTTAGCTTAGGGTTTGGTCTGAAAAAGAGCTAAATGCCCTTTTACGGGCAATGCCCATCCAAATGCCCTTTTCAGGGCAATGGGGAGCTTAGGTTTTTTTAGGTAGGTTTTTATTTGGGGGGTTTGGTTGTGTGGGTGGTGGGTTTAACTGTTGGGGGGGTGTTTGTATTTTTTTTTTTACAGGTTTTACAGGTAAAAGAGCTGATTTCTTTTGGGCAATGCCCCACAAAAGGCCCTTTTAAGGGCTATTGGCAGTTTAGTTTAGGCTAGGTTTTTTTTTTATTTTGGGGGGGGCTTTTTATTTTGATAGGGCTATTAGATTAGGTGTAATTAGTTTAAATATTTGATCATTTCTTTTTTTATTTTGTGTAATTTAGTGGGGGGTTTTTTTGTAATTTAGTTAATTGTATTTAATTAATGTAATTTATTTAATTGTAGTGTAAGGTTAGGTGTTAGTGTAAGACAGGTTAGGTTTTATTTTACAGGTACATTTGTATTTATCTTACCTAGGTAGTTAGTTAATAACTATTTTACTAATCTACCCAGTTACCATAAATACAAACTTAGCTGTGAAATAAAAATATAACCTAAGATAGATACAATGTAACTATTAGTTATATTGTAGCTAGCTTAGGGTTTATTTTACAGGTAAGTATT
Source organism: Bombina bombina (assembly GCF_027579735.1). Classification (NCBI taxonomy): domain Eukaryota; kingdom Metazoa; phylum Chordata; class Amphibia; order Anura; family Bombinatoridae; genus Bombina; species Bombina bombina. The sequence continues at coordinate 371,371,404 of NC_069500.1, forward strand.
TAGTTTTAGTTTTTTAATAAATAACAAAACACATTATTGTTAGTAGCTGATATAGCTATATACACCTTTGTTGTGTACATTAATAATGTGTCATCCAAAGCCAAAAATATTAAATGTGACCTTAAATACTGTAGATGTTAATCACCTTTTCTGTGTCTTGGTCATGAAAGTATTGCACAATTAGGGCGCCCTTTTCTCATTTCCCGACTTAAGAACCGGTTTATTTGTCTTTGCGGTTAACAGGCAGTGGACACTGTACGTAGTGCTATTTTCAAACATGGAGCAATTTAAATCTATCTGAAAAACAGCTCACTCAGAACTCAAAAGATACTTTTCTTTGAGACCCCTCAAATAAATTATAAAAAAATAAGTAAATGCTGCAGAGCAGCATATTTGTTTTTTTAAATTAATGTTTATTAAATTAAAGCAAATCCAAACAATCAGAAATCAGAAAAGAAAATTGACAGATTCATTTGAAAAGGCATCTGGCATTATATTATACAACTAATATTAACTCACGGTAATTAATTATTTCATATTATTAATTAATTTTATAATTAACATATTAATTACACCTCCAATTAATTAATTGCATTCAATTGTGTACACATTTTACAGTTTAAATGTACTATTTGAAATACATTTTTAATATTTTTTGTCCTTATTCCCCCTTTCAACCCCTCTCCTACACAGACACTCTACCTTTGCTGTGGATGACTTGATTCTCAAAACTTCACTCCAGGTCCACTGTCATGGTGTTACACTAGACTGACTCTTCTTAACTCCACATATTTAAGCACTGACCAAATCCTCCCATGCATACCAACCCTCCCATGCATACCAAAGTAATATCCCTAGACGTTGGCTTTTCTTTATCAAATGCACCAACAAAAATATGAATTTCCTTAATCATTTTGGCCTTCACAATTCTCACCTCTCACCTCAGCTACCCCATTCTGCTAGCCTCTTATACTAGCTCCGCTTATGCTTTAGAACAAATTATTGACCCTAAATTATCAAGCACTTAACAATCTCACACCCAACTAAGGGCCAGATTATAAATTGTGCACTATTTTTTTCCTGTACATTAGCAAACACTGCTCAAAGTAACCTTTTAACACGAGCGGGATAGCCCACATATTACAAGTTAAAAGTAAATACTATCTAAACCCAGTGCACACTATCTTCAGGACTTTGACTATCGCGACAATGTTAACTTCTTCACCCCATAGAAATCAATGGAGCACGATTTAAAAAAAAAATCACTTGTGTGCTAAACCAACACCGTGTAAGACCTACAACACTAAACCCAAAGGTAGTTATAATTATTTCACATTGCAATGTTCTTCACATATAAGAAAATAGAAATTATATATTTATATATATATGTGTGTGTGTGTGTGTGTGTGTGTAATAAATAGTATTAACCCCTAATCTGCCCTCCCTAACATCGCCGACACCTAACTTCAAGTATTAACCCCTAATCTGCCGACCGGACCTCGCCGCTACTATAATAAATGTATTAACCCCTAAAGCTAAGTCTAACATTAACACCCCACTAAGTTAAATATAATTTAAATCTAACGAAATAAAATAAATCTTATTAAATAAATTAATCCTATTTAAAGCTAAATACTTACCTGTAAAATAAACCCTAATATAGCTACAATATAACGAATAATTATATTGTAGCTATTTTAGGATTTATATTTATTTTACAGGCAACTTTGTATTTATTTTAACTAGGTACAATAGCTATTAAATAGTTAATAACTATTTAATAGCTACCTAGTTAAAATAATTACAAAATTACCTGTAAAATAAATCCTAACCTAAGTTACAATTAAACCTAACACTACACTATCAATAAATTAATTAAATAAACTACCTACAATTATCTACAATTAAATCAACTAAACTAAATTACAAAAAAAAACAAACACTAAATTACAAAAAATAAAAAAAAGATTACAAGAATTTTAAACTAATTACACCTACTCTAAGCCCCCTAAAAAATAACAAAGCCCCCCAAAATAAGAAAAATGCCCTACCCTATTCTAAAATAAAAATTTAACAGCTCTTTTACCTTACCAGCCCTTAAAAGGGCCTTTTGCGGGCATGCCCCAAAGAAAACAGCTCTTTTGCATTTAAATAAACATACAATACCCCCCAACATTACAACCCACCACCCACATACCCCTAATCTAACCCAAACCCCCCTTAAAAAAACTAACACTAAGCCCCTGAAGATCTTCCTACCTTATCTTCACCACGCCGGGTATCACCGATCCGTCCAGAAGAGGCTCCGAAGTCTTCATCCTATCCAGCAAGAAGAGGTCCAGAAGAGGGTCCGAAGCCTTCATCCTATCCGGCAAGAAGAGGGCATCCGGACCGGTAGACATCTTCATCCAGGCGGCATCTTCTATCTTCTTCCATCCGGCGCGGAGCGGGACCTTCTTGAAGCAGCTGACGCGGATCCATTCTCTTCTTCCGGCGACACCCGACGAATGAAGGTTCCTTTAAGTGACGTCATCCAAGATGGCATCCCTCGAATTCCGATTGGCTGATAGGATTCTATCAGCCAATCGGAATTAAGGTAGGAAAATATGATTGGCTGATTGAATCAGCCAATCAGATTCAAGTTCAATCGGATTGGCTGATCCAATCAGCCAATCAGATTGAGCTCACATTCTATTGGCTGATCGGAACATTTTTTTATTTTGGGGGGCTTTGTTATTTTTTTAGGGGGCTTAGAGTAGGTGTAATTAGTTTAAAATTCTTGTAATCTTTTTTTATTTTTTGTAATTTAGTGTTTTTTTTTTTTTGTAATTTAGTTTAGTTGATTTCATTGTAGATAATTGTAGGTAGTTTATTTAATTAATTTATTGATAGTGTAGTGTTAGGTTTAATTGTAACTTAGGTTAGGATTTATTTTACAGGTAATTTTGTAATTATTTTAACTAGGTAGCTATTAAATAGTTATTAACTATTTAATAGCTATTGTACCTAGTTAAAATAAATACAAAGTTGCCTGTAAAATAAATATAAATCCTAAAATAGCTACAATATAATTATTCATTATATTGTAGCTATATTAGGGTTTATTTTACAGGTAAGTATTTAGCTTTAAATAGGATTAATTTATTTAATAAGATTTATTTTATTTTGTTAGATTTAAATTATATTTAACTTAGGGGGGTGTTAGTGTTAGGGTTAGACTTAGCTTTAGGGGTTAATAAATTTATTGTAGTAGCGGTGAGGTCCGGTCGGCAGATTAGGGGTTAATAAGTGTAGGTAGGTAGTGGCGACATTGGGGGGGGGGGCAGATTAGGGGGTAATAAATATAATATGGGTCGGCGGTGTTAGGGGCAGCAGATTAGGGGTACATAGGTATAATGTAGGTTGCTGCAGTGTACGGAGCAGCAGATTAGGGGTTAAAAATAATATGCAGGGGTCAGCGATAGCGGGGGCAGCAGATTAGGGGTTAATAAGTGTAAGGTTAGGGGTGTTTAGACTCGGGGTACATGTTAGGCTGTTAGGTGCAGACTTAGGAAGTGTTTCCCCATAGGAAACAATGGGGCTGCGTTAGGAGCTGAACGCTGCTTTTTTGCAGGTGTTAGGTTTTTTCCAGCTCAAACTGCCCCATTGTTTCCTATGGGGGAATCGTGCACGAGCACGTTTTTGAAGCTGGCCGCGTCCGTAAGCAATGCTGGTATTTAGAGTTGAAGTGGCAGTAAATATGCCTGTACGCTCCCTTTTTGGAGCCTAACGCAGCCCTTCAGAGAACTCTAAATACCAGCGTTGTTTAAAAGGTGCGGGGCAAAAAAAACACGAGTAGCTAACGCACCCCTTCTAATGCAAAACTCTAAATCTAGGCGACTATTAGTCGTAGCTGATATAGGTATAAAGTGACTAGACACTCTTGTTGTGTACACTGGGTATCATCAAAAACCAAAAATATTAAATGTGACCTGAAATACTGTAGATATTAATCACCTTTTCTGTGTCTTGGTGATGAAAGTATCGCCCTTTTCTCCTTTCCCGACTTAAGAACCTGTCTGTCCGCCTTTTCGGCGAACAGGCAGTAGACACTGTACGTAGTGCTATTTTCAAATATGGAGCAATTTAAATCTACCTGAAAAACAGCTCTATCAGAATTCACTTGCAAACTCATCAGATACTTTTCTTTAAGATCCCTCAAATAAATTATATTTTTAAAAAAAGTAAATATTGGAGAACAGCAAAAAATCAGAAAAGAAAATTGACAAATTAATTTGAAAAGGCATCTGAGTTATATTATTGTACTTCTGGTTTTCCATGTACATAAAGGAATACAAGATTCACTGCCAAAACAAAAGTAAGTTATAAACGGTAATTCAGTACTGGTGATGAGGCCTAAAATAATTACATGTAGAATTTTATAACTAAACAACTAATATTAACTCATGGTAATTAATTTTTTCATATTAATTCATTTTATAATTAACATTTTTAAAACCTCCAATGACTTAATTGTAATCAATTGTGTACAAATTTTATAGTTTAAATGTGCCAATTCAAATACATTTCACAACAGAGCTTCTCCTTATTCCCCCTCTGAACCCTTCTCATACCCAGACACTCTACCTTTGCTGTAGATAACTTGATTCTCAAAACGTCACTCCAAGTCCACTGTCATGGTGTCTCACTGGACTGACTCATCTAGTGTATATGAGTGTAACACTTTATTTTGATTTACTTATGTTGTGCTTGGTGCAGCTTTTTTTTACCTCTCACACTTTACCCTAGGTCTTCAGTATCTCTCACCCGACACAAAATGTGTGCTTGAGAACACCTGTTTACTGTCAAATTGTAATACACACACGTTGGCGTGGTTGTGATATTGCTCAGTGTGACCTGCGCTAACTTTAGCGTGTCACTTGTAATCTAGCCCTATATTTTGCCATTTATCTGTAAATATTTCCCTCCTGCTCCCTCTTCGATCAACCTCTGACCTACGTTTATCTGCTTTTGGCATTACTACTTCCCTTTCCCGTCTCTAAGATTTCTCATTTGCTGCTTCTGCTATCTGGAGCTCTATACTCTGCTCCAACACCTTTTATATCTTTATCTACTCTTTGAAAACCCATCACATCTCCTATGAAAGTTTTTCGTCGTCCTAACTGAAAAAAAATAAACATTAATCTGTCTAGAAAGAAGAAAGAAGGAAGTAGATAGAAGAAGAAAAGGGATGAGGAGGAAGAAGAAGGGGAAGGAGGAGGAGGAAGAAGATGAAGGAGAAGAAGAAGAAGAAGAAGTAGAAGAAGAAGAAGAAGGAGGAAGAAGTAGAAGAAGAAAAGGGAGGAGGATAGGAAGAAGAAGAAAAAGGAAGAAGTAGATAGAAGAAGAGGAAGGAGGAGGAATAAGAAGAAGAAAAAGGAAGAAGAATGAAGTAGAAATAAGAAGAAAGATAAAGAAATAAAGAATGAAAGAAAGAATGAAGAAAGAAAGAAAGAAAGACAGACAAAAGAAGAAAGGAGACTGAGCTTGCACTTGAACTGACTGAGCTTGAACAACTTTAACATTAAAAAAAGGAAAATCAGACAGACAAGAAATTCAGCTTGAATAGGCAAAATATTTTTTCATTTTTTAGCATTTAAAAAAAAAACCTTGAAAAACAACATAAACAAGTTTTCTGACTGGTTGGTTTAGAGTTGAATTTTCCTCATACAAGGTATAGGTGTTCACGTGACCTGAATGCATTAGAAAAATCTGAAATGATGACAGTGGAACTGAGTGCCACCAACTAATGAGTACAGTTAAAAGTGGCATTGCTCCCATTACATTCATAGCACATGCCAACTCAAGGGCAGTGTGTCACGTTAAAGGGACAGTCTAGTCCAAAATAAACTTTTATGATTCAGATAGGGCATGTCATTTTAAACAACTTTCCAATTTACTTTTATTACCAATTTTGCTTTGTTTTCTTGGTATTCTTAATTGAAAGCTAAACCTAGGAGGTTCATATGCTAATTTCTTAAACCTTGAAGGCCGCCTCCTATCTGAATGCATTTTTACATTTTTTTCACCACAAGAGGGCATTAGTTCATGTATGTCATATAGATAACATTGTGCTCATGCACGTGGAGTTACCTAGGACTCAGCACTGATTGGCTAAAATGCAAGTCTGTCAAAATAACTGAAATATGAGGGCAGTTTACAGAGGCTTAGACACAAGATAAAGAGAGAGGTAAAAAGTTTATTAATATAACTGTGTTGGTTATGAAAAACTAGGGAATGGGTAAAAAGGGATTATCTACCTTTTAAAACAATACAAATTCTGGTGTAGACTGTCCCTTTAAGTTTTAAATAGACACAATTATGTGCTTACCATCTTTGATAAAGTGCAGATAAAAGCAGCGGTAATGTGTGCCTTCTTTTTCAGAAGTAACAAATTTTGCACTGGTGAACAGGGTGGGTGCCGGAAGGGTAAATGCAGGTAAACTGGGTTGTTTTTTTTTTAACTAAGCATTACACAACATGATGCATTTTGTTCATTTAACTTAAGAACCAAATATTATATTTAGGGTGCGAATAATTTTGTCCAGTCCATTTTTGGAGTTTCGCATTGAATGTGTCAGATTTGACTTTTTTTTTTTTTACTTTTTTGTGTCATACCTATACAAACAAAATAACTAAACATTTTATTTTATTTTTTTTCCTCTTCCCTTGTTCTCATAATTGATAACCCGTGAAGATGCTCTTCGGACCCTATACATAGTAAATTTTTCTATGTGTTTATATATTAAGCCAAAACACTCTTTCTTTCTTGTTCATGTCTGAACAATATACCAAGGCGCTTTTTGAAGCATTTTCCTTGTTTCCTTATTTATATTTGTTAACTCTCCTTGTATATATTGAAACGTAAATTTGCTGTATCTGTATACGATTCATTTGCTTTTATGACAATAGCTATGCTGTTTGCTCATTGGTTTGCATACAGTGCCTTAAAGATTCCCATTGAGACCCACAGCTGATCTGTTATGCATAGAGGTCATTACGTAATAATAAATACAAAATTAGGTGTTTAAGAATGTCCACACATATCAGTCTGTTATGTATAATTGTAGACTAAGTTCTCACTACCTTGTTAGCCCTTTACGAAATTGTAACTACCTTTTGATTGCCTGATATGTATATTTTGTGATTTTGTTTATTGCTTCAATAAAAAATATTTAAAAAAATAAATAAAAAATAACTAAACATGAGAATGCCTAAACATTTGTAATTGCAACAATTTTCTGGGTGAAGTAGTGCATTATCTGACAGAAATGCAGGGGTACCAATATTTTTGGCCATGACTGTTGGGAGGTATGTGACAGGCTCATCAGGCGTCATTTACAACCATGACATATTGATATTCATTCACAGACAATCATTATGATTGTTTGTGAATGAATGTCAATATGTCATGTATAGTTTGTAGGAGGCATGGCATGACAGCACAGTACAGTGTGTATGTATGTGTATATATATTTATATATAACAACAATTAAAATTATGGGGAGGCAAAAAGTGAGTTTAAAATCCTCCACTAAATACAAAATATAGAGAATATAACTCATTGTGTAAATCATTTACAAATCTAATCTTCTGACTTGTTTAGATTTGTAAATGGTTTACACAATGAGTTATATTCTCTATATTTATATTTATATATATATATATATATATATATATATATATATATATATATATATATATATATATACACACACACATATATATATATATACTGTATTAAGCTACAATGTGTTATTTTGTAAAATTTTGGGATGGTGGTGTGCCGCAGGATTTTTTAATGTAAAAAAGTGTGCCACGGCAAAAAAAAGGTTGAAAATCACTGCAATACACAACAAAGCTGTCCCCTCTTCATCTTAATGAGATGCCAAGGTTGCAATACACTATTTAACCCATTGGCTGCCAAATAGTTCTACTGAACAATGGCTAGAAAAGGGTTAAAGGGCACTGTCTGCCATGTATAAGCAATCTGCCATCATTAAAATAGTACTTGTCAACATTATATAGAGTTGGATATAACTTGGGTCCGTGTTAATATATTTAGGTTTACCTTGCTAATGAATTATTCCTTTGTTTAAGATGCAAATGTGTTTGCTCTAAATTCTAAATTAAAACTTTTTTTCAAATTCAGTTTTATATGTACCCTGATGTGAAAACTTAAGATTTGCTTTAAAACATGGTTGGTAAGGGGTTAAAAACATGACGGTGCATAAAATATTGAACAAATGAATATGTATTACCTGCAACATTTTTGTGATTCCTATGCATTGGATAAAATATGAATTTATACGTTTGTTAAGAGTGTTTATATCATATAATTTGTACTTCAACAGTGGCACAGTGTGTGTGAGTTTTGTGTGTGTGTGAGTTTTGTGTGTGTGTGAGTTGTGTGTGTTTGTGCGTGTGAGTTGTGTGTGTGAGTTTTGTGTGTGTGTGAGTTTTGTGTGTGTGTGAGTTTTGTGTGTGTGTGAATTTTGTGTGTGTGTTTTGTGTGTGTGTAATTTGCAGCATTAAAGTAAAAAGTTTGTTTTAAACATATTTTAATGGGCCTGGATTTCTAGATCTCATAATCAGAGCAAGCATTTTGTTATCTGGTAAGAGTTTCTGTTACAATCCTTTAGACTAAAATCAGATGTTTACTAAGTTGACCAGTTTTCCAAGACACCATTTAAAGGGAGATGAAACCCATATGGTTTCTTTCATGATTTAGAAAGAGCATGCAATTTTAAATAACTTTCCAATTTACATCTAATATCTGGTTTTCTTCATTCTTTTGATATCCTTTGTTGAAAATCATATCTAAATATGCTCAGTAGCTATTGAGCATATTTAGATATGATTTTCAACAAAGGATATCTGATTTTCTTCATTCTTTTGATATCCTTTGTTGGAAATCATATCTAAATATGCTCAGTAGATACTGATTGGTGGCTGCATATAGATACCTCATGCGATTGGCTCGCCAATGTGCATTGCTATTTCTTTAACAAAGGATATCTAAAGAACAAAGGCGTATCCGATTCCTAGCCACTGCCTCACCAGCTTCTGAAGTCACCGCACATCACTGTTGCTTACCATTAATAAATTTAAGTATTTTAGCAGCTTAATTAATTAGCAGATTGCAATTATCAATTTTGCAAAAAAAGGTAAAAGTTTTTTTTTTAAAAAAAGCAGTTAACTGCTGTGCTGCTGCTGATACTAAAATTAGGCAGTAAACCTGCATATTTAACATTTTATATTTTATCTCTAGTGAGCTATATTATTATAATTATTATAAGATATTACCTATTAGTTCTAGTTGATATTTTCTAACAGCTGCAATATATTTTATAACAACCGGTACCGCAAAACTACTTGCCGTTGCCTACTAGTGTTGTATATATTCTAACAGCTGCAGAGTTACTTACCTACAAGTTATATATTAGATAAGAACTGCAAAACTATTAAACTATTACTTCTAGTTGTATATTTTCTAACAGCTGCAGAGCTACCTACCTACAAGTTATATATTACATAACAACCGCCAAACTATTAAACTATTACTTCAAGTTGAGTTGTATATTTTCTAACAGCTGCAGAGCTACCTACCTGCAAGTTATAAATTAGATAACAACCGCCAAACTATTAAACTATTACTTCAAGTTGAGTTGTATATTTTCTAACAGCTGCAGAGCTACCTACCTACAAGTTATATATTACATAACAACCGCAAAACTATTAAACTATTACTTCAAGTTGAGTTGTATATTTTCTAACAGCTGCAGAGCTACCTACCTACAAGTTATATATTACATAACAACCGCCAAACTATTAAACTATTACTTCAAGTTGAGTTGTATATTTTCTAACAGCTGCAGAGCTACCTACCTACAAGTTATATATTACATAACAACCGCCAAACTATTAAACTATTACTTCAAGTTGAGTTGTATATTTTCTAACAGCTGCAGAGCTACCTACCTACAAGTTATATATTACATAACAACCGCCAAACTATTAAACTATTACTTCAAGTTGAGTTGTATATTTTCTAACAGCTGCAGAGCTACCTACCTACAAGTTATATATTACATAACAACCGCCAAACTATTAAACTATTACTTCAAGTTGAGTTGTATATTTTCTAACAGCTGCAGAGCTACCTACCTACAAGTTATATATTACATAACAACCGCCAAACTATTAAACTATTACTTCAAGTTGAGTTGTATATTTTCTAACAGCTGCAGAGCTACCTACCTACAAGTTATATATTACATAACAACCGCAAAACTATTAAACTTTTAAGTTGTATATTTTCTAGCAGCTGCAGAGCTACCTACCTACAAGTTATATATTAGATAACAACCGCCAAAACTATTAAACTATTACTTCAAGTTGAGTTGTATATTTTCTAACAGCTGCAGAGCAGCAGAGCTACCTACCTACAAGTTATATATTACATAACAACCGCAAAACTATTAAACTATTAAGTTGTATATTTTCTAACAGCTGCAGAGCTACCTACCTACACGTTATATATTAGATAACAACCGCCAAACTATTAAACTATTACTTCAAGTTGAGTTGTATATTTTCTAACAGCTGCAGAGATACCTACCTACAAGTTATATATTACATAACAACCGCCAAACTATTAAACTATTACTTCAAGTTGAGTTGTATATTTTCTAACAGCTGCAGAGCAGCAGAGCTACCTACCTACAAGTTATATATTACATAACAACCGCAAAACTATTAAACTTTTAAGTTGTATATTTTCTAACAGCTGCAGAGCTACCTACCTACAAGTTATATATTATATAACAACCGCCAAACTATTAAACTATTACTTCAAGTTGAGTTGTATATTTTCTAACAGCTGCAGAGCTACCTACCTACAAGTTATATATTACATAACAACCGCAAAACTATTAAACTTTTAAGTTGTATATTTTCTAACAGCTGCAGAGCTACCTACCTACAAGTTATATATTAGATAACAACCGCCAAACTATTAAACTATTACTTCAAGTTGAGTTGTATATTTTCTAACAGCTGCAGAGCAGCAGAGCTACCTACCTAGAAGTTGTATATTACATAACAACCGCAAAACTATTAAACTATTAAGTTGTATATTTTCTAACAGCTGCAGAGCTACCTACCTACAAGTTATATATTAGATAAGAGCAAAGGGCTGTTCTTTGTGTGTAAACTAACAGTTAAGATGGCACTTAGTAAAATTAGTGTGTCTGAGCTAAAGCAATTACATTTTTCAACGTTGCCCATTGAAAGAAAAATTGAAATTAAAATGCTCAGGCCAACACCTATGCTTAACCTTAGAGTATTAGGTGCAGAGAAGGTGCTCTGATAGAAGGGAAAGTTATAATGAAGGCGCTGTAAAAAGCGCTGTGTACAAAGTAACAAATTCCAGGCAGCAAGGTAAAAAGAAAAAATCAACTTTTATTCCAAAAGGTTAAAAAAGGACAAAACCAGGATGTCCTCTACAGAGCCAGCAATAGCTCTAACAACCAGGCAAGTGAGCAGATCCCCACGCAGACATGTTTCGTGCACCAGGTGCACTTGTTCACTGCTTACCTGGGGATCAGCTCATCTGCCCCTTTAAGGCTGAGCTAGATCATGACATCACAATGATAAAATACCTGATTGGATACCTATATCCACAACATAAGCAAACAAGTTTTTCAACAACTTCAAACATTTTCAAAAAGTATATATTGACAATGGATAAATCCTATGATAAATTGCATATGAATGGTCTTCCTCTATATACAAATGAGACATATAAAGAGCGTAATTAACTATACAATTACTTATGAGAGAGAAAAACAGGATAGATTAAAAGTGAATGCAGTATATAAATGCAGTTTCTTAATGACAGTACAATTTATGATATTTAAGTTAACATTATTAAGCGAACGCTACTCTCAAAGGCCTCGGCTAATGTTATATACTCAAGTGAACACATCCAGATCACGTCTGTTTAGCCCCTCTGGTTCGCTAGTTTGTAATCTAAACATCCAAAAAATCTCCTTCTTGTTTAGCAGTGTTTCCCTATTGCCTCCTCTCTTCCATTTAGTGACATGATCAATTGCCTGTATTCTGAGAGAAGAAACATCTGAATTATGTTTTGTTTTGAAATGTCTTGACACAGGTGTGTCGCTATCTTCATCCTCGATAGACCTAAGATGTTGCAAAAACCTATCTTTTAGGGATCCTGTGTATTGAATTTTACAAAGATCACAAGTAAGGAGATAGACGACATGTGTTGTGGCACAATTGATAAAAAATCTGATGTCATATTCCACCTTAGTTGTACTAGATACAAATTTATCGCCCTCACGTATAAAGCTACATGTCTTACATATGGGACGTCGACATTTGAAGCATCCTTTCTTCTGTTTCAACCAACATTTATTTTTTGTGGGTTTTATATCTGAGGGCGACAAATAGTTGGCCAAAGTTTTAGCTCTCTTAGGAATAAATTCACATCCTGAGTATAGAATTTATTTGATAATTGGATCGGAGTACAAAATTGGAAGAGATTCCTTAATTATATTGCATATTTCAGTGTATTCTACACTGTAAGTAGTGATAAACTTAATTTTACTCATATCATCCTCATCACCTATGCTTAACCTTACCCAGGTGACAAAATGTAAAACTAGAGATTACAAAAGAGAATTCAAACCTGAGGTATATGATAAATATCCATGGATTTGTGGCTGTGAATTATCTAACAGGTTCTTTTGTTTTTATTGTCTCCTGTTTGCAAAACAAAGTGGGGATTCAAGCTGGGTGAGTTATGGTGTCGCCGATTTATCACATTTAAGTAAAAAAACAAATAAACATAATTGCTCCCAATCACATTTAAACTCCACATTAGAGTTTAATTTGCTAGGAAGGGTTGATATTCGGCAACAACTTGACAGTGCATATCGTTTGAATATTAAAAAACATAATGAGCAAGTAACGAAAAATCGCTATGTTCTTTCCAAAATAATTAATTGTATTTTATTTTGCGGCGCATTTGAGCTTGCACTTCGAGGACATGACAAACGCGATGATTCATTAAATCCAGGCATTTTCAGAGGTCTTATAAACTTCTCAGCAGAGCTTGATGCATCTCTAAAAGAACATCTCGCTAGTGCCACTGTTTTTAAAGGAACGTCAAAAGAAATTCAAAACGATTTATTAGACTGTATGCTTACTGTTTGCCAAAACCAAATAAAGAAGGAAATCTCAAATGCAAGTTTTGTAGCAGTGATAGCAGATGGAACTACTGATGTTTCATCTGCCTTCCAATTGGTTGTTGTTTTTAGATACATTATAGGTAACGGACAACCGGTTGAGAGATTCTGGGAATTCACTAATCCAGCTGGACATGATGCAGAATCTATAGCTACGTGTATTCAAGCTACTTTGGAAAAAGTTCTAGACGACCCAGAGAAACTGATATCGCAGAGTTACGACGGTGCAAGCGTGATGAGTGGTCAGCATGCAGGTGTTCAGGCTATAATTAAACGTACCTACAAGAATGCACATTTTGTGCATTGCTACGCACATCAGCTCAATTTAATTGTCAGCCAAGCAAGCAGTCAAAATCAACAAGTTCGAGCAACAAGTGACATTACTAACTTTTTTAGTAACTCACCACAAAGGATAGCTATTCTAGATGAAACTGTTAGAAGAAGGATACCTCATGGTTCAGCCACCAGGTGGAATTTCAAGAGTCGAACCGTCAATACAGTTTTTGAAAACAGGGAACAGTTAATTGAATGCAAAATAGAGTCAACATCGAAAAAAGAAATAGCTATAAATCAAGCAGGGGCTATTCGGCATATGTTACAAGACTCGGTATTCGTGTTTTGGCTTACAGTTTTTCACAATATTATGCCACATGTAGATGTGTTATACAACCAACTTCAGAAAACACTAACAGATGCAGCACTTATTCGAAAACATATTAACACTTTCCAGCAGACAATGGAAAACGAAAGGAATAGAATGGACACAGTGACCATGACGATATCAGAAACAGAGGAAACATCTAGGAAAAGGAAGAGAGAAAATATTCACATTGCTCAGACTGTGGCAGCTAAAGAGATATGCGATGTTATCACGAATCAAGTAAAAGATAGATTTTCTTTTATAACTCAAGACATTTCTAAGGAGCACCATGACTGAGGAAAGACTGACCGCTCTAGCCATGCTGACAATTGAAAAACAATTGATAAATGACATTCCTAAATTCAACGAAAATGTTATTGATTTATTTGCCTCAAAAAAAGACAGGCGGATTGACTTGATTTACAAAACTTGTACTTGAGTTATCAACATTGTTTTAATGTTTACCTTTGAAGTAAATTATTAAGCACTAGTGTAATAGAAATAATCTTCTTTTGTACTAGAAAGTAAAATGTTGGTGTATTTATCTTCATGTTGCCACGGACTTTGGCTGCATTGCCTAATATCGAACACTGGGGGCTGGGGCAACAGTAATTGAAATGTGGTTTTATTTCTCTATAAAGTGGAAGGTTCTTTAAATCCAGGAATATATATGTTTTCATAAATGTACATTCAATATACTTATTATTTCGCAGCTTTAATTAATCATTTGGTTAATATATATGTTATTATATAATTTAACTGAGCATGTATATATATATATAAATGTTAAAAAACACAATGATCGGGGGCGGAGCCTACACTCAATGCGGCAAGACGTGTCTCCATGAAGCTCTGTGAGCCTGATACTAGTTATAAGAGTTTTTCACAGTTAAACTTGATATTTCTTACACTGAAGCAGCTCTTTATTTTTATTGATAATTATACTCTAAGAGTGGATATCCTGACAGAGCTCATGCCTATGTTTGTTGAGGCAGCTACGCGACAAGCTTCTTCTCAAAACTGGAAGCCATCTTAACAAATTTCTATCTACGCAGTGAGTTTTGATACAGAAGAAGCTCCTATATGGCTTGTGGAGCGTAGGACTGGGGCTGCCGTATCATTACCCCCCCCCCCGAACTCCGGGGTTACGATATCCTAGAATAGGATAATAAGTGCAATCTCCAAAGAAGAAGGAGCCATCTACCCTAATAAGGCATCTAGCAACCGTTCTACTAGCGATTCATTGAACCTGAGACTGAAAATGGAGGCACTTGATAGATGGGAGCAGCGGATCACCCAGCTCATAGGTGACCATTTTAGAAATCTGGAGGAAGACTTGTGCAGGCTCCTTACAGTTTCGCAACTTTTTGCAGACACCCCTGTGATGACTACAGACCGACCCATGGAGGAGCCTCATAGCAGATTTATACCCTTAACGGCAGTCTCGGCCAGTTCAGAGACCTCTCAATTTCCTGCACAGCAGAGCTGCATGAAGGTTGCCTCTGTAAGTTCTTCCCGTACTCCAAAAACCCAGTTAGGGGGAACTTCGCTGCCCGGAGCCCTGCCTAACATTGAAGCACCAGCGCTACCCGCTAATCACCTACAGATGGAGCTTGATTCAGCAGGGGGCACGGAGACTCTCCTTGATCCATTATGGGACCAAAGCACCGGAGTTTTGTTCAATCCAGGGTCCTTAGAGATAACTGATGACGGGCTGACATCTATATGGGGGACTCCCCTAAAAGAACCGGCATTTCAACCCCCTCTGTTATTGCTTGATACCACACAACTTACCTCCGGTGGGCTGGAGTTGCAGGCAGTGGCGAAGCTCTTACCGCACCAAAGGGACTTTGGGGTTCCTGCACTCTCCTTCCCCGCAAAAAGGCTGGCGTCGAGACAGGGTCCATTTAGGACTAAAAGAGAGAGGCACCATAGGGCTAATGTCCACAGAGTTCTGCACCACTTGTTTCGACAGGCAGAGGGATGTGACATAGTGCGAGCAACTCTCCTTACTGAGCAGCGGAGGGAGCGTTCTGCTCTGATCCCACACTATGTGACACAAGTCTGTGAGCCGGTGGCTGACCCGGTAGGACACTGCGGCACAGAGCGGGTCTCTTCTTCTGCAAGGTCCGGAATCGGTTGAGGAGTGGGGTAAGACAGTACTGTTATAGAGCCCAAACAAACTTTTCAAACCCACCTACTAAGATCCACCGCGAAATATTTCTACTTGAAAGAACTTGCTTGGCATAGGATAAGCTGGGTAGTCTGAGACAGGAATAACTCTATGCCCATAGTCATGCATCTAACGATCCCATCAAAATAACATTATCCCCTGGCTCCACCCTATGTTACTGCGGATTCAAACACTGTACATTCTCTGTCTATTTTCTGCCTTTGCAAGAGACTATCAGTAGCACATTTAAGGCAGTTTATATGAAGTTTATTTTGAATTAGTTTGTTTCTTCTTATATCGTTGATGTGGCTGTCCCCTGCAAATCAGCAAGTACTACACTGGACTGTTAGCTCTCTTATAGTGTTTATACTATACCCTCCTCTGTTATGTGTAAGTGCATTGAATTGAACTGTTTTGACCTTGTTCTGTGTTATATCCCTGCTCAGCTTGCAAACCCACTCTTTAGAAATTTGTCATGACTTCCTATATGAAGGGTGCTACTATAAGATCTGTCTATAAGTATTTGTACTTTTAACAATAGCTATATATTCTATGTATTGCATACCACATTGGTTATCTAGGCACAGCTAGCTAATCCAGTTAAACTAAGGGCCGCCAATCATCAGCTTTCCAGATCATACTCCTTACATATTTAGTGGTGCCTCTTATAGCTATGATCTTCAAACTTACCCTAGGTAAATAAGCTCTCACCAATCTATGCAAATAATACTACTACTACCACCCATCTTGCATTAATAGTTTTATACAGGACAGGAGGTCTGACTACTTTATTGTGGGAACACAATCTTCTTATGTTCTGCATACTCCCCTCCCTTATGATATTTTATTAATATGTCAGTTTAACCACAAAGTTGGCGATTGCTATATAAAGTTTTTTGTCCTTTTTTTCTTCTTCTTTCTTTTTATTACTATTATTTGAAGATGTCCAATCTTACCTATGTATAATGATAGTATATGGCCCTTCTCTCATTACATCTATATTTGTTTTATTTTACTTTCCCCCTGCACTTCCCCCAATATGTAAAAGCTCTCTCCCTAGAGGCCCAAGAGAGACCTCTATTTGACTTAGGGGAAATTATCTTATCTTCGAAATTGACATATTTTATGGGGATGCATATTAATAAAATTACACCTTTATTCCAAGGTCCATGAGTGACCGTGAGTTACACTTGAGCACCTCCTATGCGTTACTTAGTATACATGGGCCCATAAGTGGCCTGTTTAAACATTGGAGGTGTGTTTTTTTTTCCTTATCTACAAAAGCAAAATGAGGTTTTATTTTTCAAGTTTATTAGAGATTGGTCTAGCAGATTCGCTCTAGCCTCTTGTATTGTGACAGCCTGGAATTTTGTTATTTTTTACAGGCCTGAGTGTAATTACTTAATTGACTCATGTTATATTTGACTAGTTTACTACTGATTTTTTTTTGTCTGATGTTCATTATATGTATAACCTCAATAAAAACTATTTAAAAAAAAAAAAAAAACAAACAAAAAAAAAAAAAACACAATGATCAAGTAACCACAAATCGTTATGTTCTTTCCAAAATTATGAATTGTATTCTATTTTCTGGCGCATTTGAGCTTTCACTTCGAGGACATGATGAATGCGATGATTCATTAAATATTGGGAGACTTCAAGGAATTGTAATTTAATACTTACACCTAGATTTAGAGTTTTGCGTTAGAAGGGGTGCGTTAGCTACGTGTGTTTTCCCCCCCCGCACCTTTTAAACATTGCTGGTATTTAGAGTTCTCTGAAGGGCTGCGTTAGGCTCCAAAAAGGGAGCGTAGAGCATAATTTACCGCCACTGCAACTCTAAATACCAGCGTTGCTTACGGACACGGCCAGCTTCAAAAACGTGCTCATGCACGATATCCCCATAGGAAACAATGGGGCAGTTTGAGCTGAAAAAAAACCTAACACCTGCAAAAAAGCAGCGTTCAGCTCCTAACGCAGCCCCATTGTTTCCTATGGGGAAACACTTCCTAAGTCTGCACCTAACACCCTAACATGAACCCCGAGTCTAAACACCCCTAACATTACACTTATTAACCCCTAATCTGCCGCCCCCGCTATCGCTGACCCCTGCATATTATTATTAACCCCTAATCTGCCGCTCCGTACACCGCTGCAACCTACATTATAGCTATGTACCCCTAATCTGCTGCCCCTAACATCGCTGACCCCTATATTATATTTATTAACCCCTAATCTGCCCCCCCAACATCGCCGCCACCTGCCTACAATTATTAACCCCTAATCTGCCGACCGGACCTCACCGCCACTATAATAAATGTATTAACCCCTAAACCGCCTCACTCCCGACTCAAAAACCCTATAATAAATAGTATTAACCCCTAATCTGCCCTCCCTAACATCGCCGACACCTAACTTCAAGTATTAACCCCAAATCTGCCGACCGGACCTCGCCGCTACTCTAATAAATGTATTAACCCCTAAAGCTAAGTCTAACCCTAACACTAACACCCCACTAAGTTAAATTTAATTTAAATCTAACGAAATAAAATAAATCTTATTAAATAAATTAATCCTATTTAAAGCTAAATACTTACCTGTAAAATAAACCCTAATATAGCTACAATATAACAAATAATTATATTGTAGCTATTTTAGCATTTATATTTATTTTACAGGCAACTTTGTATTTATTTTAACTAGGTACAATAGCTATTAAATAGTTAATAACTATTTAATAGCTACCTAGTTAAAATAATTACAAAATTACCTGTAAAATAAATCCTAACCTAAGTTACAATTAAACCTAACACTACACTATCAATAAATTAATTAACTAAACTATCTACAATTATCTACAATTAAATCAACTAAACTAAATTACAAAAACAAACAAACACTAAATTACAAAAAATAAAAAAATTACAAGAATTTTAATCTAATTACACCTACTCTAAGCCCCCTAAAAAAATAACAAAGCCCCCCAAAAATAAAAAAAATGCCCTACCCTATTCTAAAATAAAAAGTTAACCGCTCTTTTACCTTACCAGCCCTTAAAAGGGCCTTTTGCGGGGCATGCCCCAAAGAAAACAGCTCTTTTGCATTTAAAAAAAAATACAATACCCCCCCCAACATTACAACCCACCACCGACATACCCCTAATCTAACCCACCCAAACCCCCCTTAAAAAACCTAACACTAAGCCCCTGAAGATCTCCCTACCTTATCTTCACCACGCCGGGTATCACCGATCCGTCCAGAAGAGGCTTCGAAGTCTTCATCCTATCCGGCAAGAAGAGGTCCAGAAGAGGGTCCGAAGTCTTCATCCTATCCGGCAAGAAGAGGACATCCGGACATGTTCATCCAGGCGGCGTCTTCTATCTTCATCCATCCGGCGCGGAGCGGGACCATCTTGAAGCAGCCGACGCGGATCCATCCTCTTCTTCCGGCGACTCCCGACGAATGAAGGTTCCTTCAAGTGACGTCATCCAAGATGGCGTCCCTCAAATTCCGATTGGCTGATAGGATTCTATCAGCCAATCGGAATTAAGGTAGGAAAAATCTGATTGGCTGATTGAATCAGCCAATCAGATTCAAGTTCAATCCGATTGGCTGATCCAATCAGCCAATCAGCTTGAGCTTCCATTCTATTGGCTGTTCCGATCAGCTGGAAGAAGAGGATGGATCCGCGTCGGCTGCTTCAAGATGGTCACGCTCCGCGCTGGATGGATGAAGATAGAAGACGCCACCTGGATGAACATGTCTACCGGTTCGGATGTCCTCTTCTTGCCGGATAGGATGAAGACTTCGGACCCTCTTCTGGACCTCTTCTTGCCGGATAGGATGAAGACTTCGGACCCTCTTCTGGACGGATCGGTGATACCCGGCGTGGTGAAGATAAGGTAGGGAGATCTTCAGGGGCTTAGTGTTAGGTTTATTTAAGGGGGGTTTGGATTAGATTAGGGGTATGTGGGTGGTGGGTTGTAATGTTGGGGGGGGGTATTGTATGTTTTTTTTACAGGCAAAAGAGCTGAATTCTTTGGGGCATGCCCCGCAAAGGGCCCTGTTCAGGGCTGGTAAGGTAAAAGAGCTTTGAACTTTTGTAATTTAGAATAGGGTAGGGCATTTTTTTATTTTGGGGGGCTTTGTTATTTTATTAGGGGGCTTAGAGTAGGTATAATTAGTTTAAAATTGTTGTAATATTTTTCTAATGTTTGTAAATATTTTTTTATTTTTTGTAACTTAGTTCTTTTTTATTTTTTGTACTTTAGTTAGTTTATTTAATTGTAGTTATTCGTAGGTATTTTATTTAATTAATTTATTGATAGTGTAGTGTTAGGTTTAATTGTAGATAATTGTAGGTATTTTATTTAATTAATTTATTGATAGTGTAGTGTTAGGTTTAATTGTAACTTAGGTTAGGATTTATTTTACAGGTAATTTTGTAATTATTTTAACTATTTTAACTATTAAATAGTTCTTAACTATTTAATAGCTATTGTACCTGGTTAAAATAAATACAAAGTTACCTGTAAAATAAATATAAATCCTAAAATAGCTATAATATAATTATAATTTATATTGTAGCTATATTAGGATTTATTTTACAGGTAAGTATTTAGCTTTAAATAGGAATAATTTATTTAATAAGAGTTAATTTATTTTGTTAGATTTAAATTATATTTAATTTAGGGGGGTGTTAGTGTTAGGGTTAGACTTAGCTTTAGGGGTTAATACATTTATTAGAATAGCGGTGAGCTCCAGTCGGCAGATTAGGGGTTAATGTTTGAAGTTAGGTGTCGGCGATGTTAGGGAGGGCAGATTAGGGGTTAATACTATTTATTATAGGGTTATTGAGGCGGGAGTGAGGCGGATTAGGGGTTAATAACTTTATTATAATAGCGGTGCGGTCCGCTCGGCAGATTAGGGGTTAATAAGTGTAGGCAGGTGGAGGTGACGTTGTGGGGGGCAGATTAGGGGTTAATAAATATAATATAGGGGTCGGCGGTGTTAGGGGCAGCAGATTAGGGGTACATAGGGATAATGTAAGTAGCGGCGGTTTACGGAGCGGCAGATTAGGGGTTAAAAAAAATATGCAGGTGTCAGCGATAGCGGGGGCGGCAGAATAGGGGTTAATAAGTGTAAGGTTAGGGGTGTTTAGACTCGGGGTACATGTTAGAGTGTTAGGTGCAGACGTAGGAAGTGTTTCCCCGTAGCAAACAATGGGGCTGCGTTAGGAGCTGAACGCTGCTTTTTTGCAGGTGTTAGGTTTTTTTTCAGCTCAAACAGCCCCATTGTTTTCTATGGGGGAATCGTGCACGAGCACGTTTTTTAAGCTGGCCGTGTCCGTAAGCACCGCTGGTATCGAGAGTTGAAGTTGCGGTAAATATGCTGTACGCGCCTTTTTTGGAGCCTAATGCAGCCATTCTGTGAACTCTAAATACCAGCGGTATTTAAAAGGTGCGGCCAGAAAAAAGCACGCGTAGCTAACGCACCCCTTTGGCCGCAGAACTCTAAATCTAGGCGTATGAAAATTAGTTACAAGTCATTTCATATGAAATTTTGTCTTCTATATGCTTGCATCGATTCTGAGCTAGAAAACCTTTCCTGGCGTATATGTGGATTCAGACCTTCAAAAGTATTGTTAGTCCCATCATTTGTATATCATACAAGTGATAATTACTTACTTTCCTGAAGATTCTAATCTGAGCATATCTGAACTAAAGTACAGAATTGTTTCTCTGTCACCCCAGAGAGGTAACATGGTTATCTTGTTTGTAGAGATCTAATCTCATTAAGCGATGAAGTAAAGAATCTTTTGAAGATTAAACTTTAACAAATGTTCCCTTTGTATATTTTTTAGATATCCTGCCTGGGAGCTGTATTGGAGCATAGTATTTATATATAATTGATGTTACATTTCATAAAAATATATTTCATATCTGAGTACATGACTTTAATACAGTTTGAGTGCATGAAATCATATACAGTTGTATGCAAAAGTTTAGGCACCCCTGACAATTTCCATGATTTTCAGTTATAAATAAATGGCTGTTTGGATCAGTCAAATAAATGAAGGACACAGTAAAATTCAGTAGTGCAATGAGGTTTATTGGATTAACAGAAAATGTGCAATATGCATCAAAACAAAATTTGACAGGTGCATACATTTGGGCACCCTTGTTATTTTGTTGATTTGAATACCTGTAACTACCTAGCACTGATTAATTGGAAGACAAAATTGGTTTGGTGAGCCCGTTAAGCGTTAAACTTCATAGACAGGTGTATCCAATCATGAGAAAAGGTTTTAAGGTTGCCAATTGCAAGTTGTTCTCTATGACTCTCCTCTGAAGAGTGGCAACATGGGGGCCTCAAAACAACTCTCAAATGACCTAAAAACAAAGATTGTTCAACATCATGGTTTAGAGGAAGGCTACAAAAAGCTATTGCAATTGCATAGATTTAAGATGTCTGTGTCCACTGTGAGGAACATAGTGAGCAATGCATGGTGAGGATATGGAAGACCACAGGCACAGTTCTTGTTAAGGCCAGAAGTGGCAGGCCAAGTAAAATATCAGAGAGGGCCAGAGGCAAAGGCAAATGATGGTGAGAACGGTCAAAAACAGCCCACAGACCACCTCCAAAGACCTGTACTGGGAATCTTGTTGAGGGTCTCATGGATTCCACTCAATATCAGCAGATACTTGAGAATAATGTTGAGGAATCAGTCACAAACTTCAGTTGAAGTTACCCCAGGGGCTGGATATTTTAAGAAGATGATGACCAAAAACACTGCTGGTTTAAATGGGTGGGGCCATATGAGGGGCGTGACTTTTGCAAAGGGGTGTGGCTTTTTAAAATGGGTGTGTCTTGTTAAAAGGGGCGTGGGTTTTTTAAAAGGGGTGTGTTTTTTCAAAGGGGCATGGCTTTCTAATAGGGGCAGGGTCTTGTGCACCCCCATCCTAAAAATTCACCAGCCGCCACTGCCCCCTTGAAGATCACCCTACCTTGAGACATCTTCACCCAGCCGGGCACAAGTGGACCTCCAGAGGGGCAGAAGTCTTCATCCTATCCGGGCAGAAGGGGTCCTCCAAGCGGCAGAAGCCTTTATTCAGACGGCATCTTCTATCTTCATCCATCCGGAGCGGAGCCGGTCCATCTTCAATCCAGCCGACGCGGAGCATCCTCTTCAAATGAAGTCCAAGCGAAGAATGAAGGTTCCTTTAAATTACTTCATCCAAGATGGCATCCCTTGAATTCCGATTGGCTGATAGGATCCAATCAGCCAAAAGGATTGAAGTTCAATCCTATTGGCTGATCCAATCAGCCAATAGGATTGAGCTCGCATTCTATTGGCTGTTCCAATCAGCCAACAGAATGCAACCTCAATCTTATTGGCTGAATGGATCAGCCAATAGGACTTTTCCTAACTTAATTCTAATTGGCTGATAGAATCCAATCGGAATTCAAGGGACGCCATCTTGGATGACATCATTTAAAGGAACCTTCATTCTTCGCTTGGACTTCGTTTGAAGAGGATGCTCCGCGTCGGCTGGATTGAAGATGGACCCGCTCCGCTCCGGATGGATGAAGATAGAAGATGCCATCTGGATGAAGACTTCTACCGCTTGGAGGACCTCTTCTGCCCAGATCGGATGAAGACTTCTGCCCCTCTGGAGGTCCACTTGTGTCTGGCTGGGTGAAGACGTCTCAAGGTAGGGTGATCTTCAAGGGGGTAGTGTTAGTTTTTTTAAGGGGGATTGGGTGAGTTTTAGAGTAGGGTTGGGTGTGTAGGTGGTGGGTTTTAATGTTGGGGGGTATTGTATTTTTTTTTACAGGTAAAAGAGCTGATTACTTTGGGGCAATGCCCCGCAAAAGGCCCTTTTAAGGGCTATTTGTAATTTAGTATAGGGTAGGGAATTTTATTATTTTGGGGGGCTTTTTTATTTTATTAGGGGGATTAGATTAGGTGTAATTAGTTTAAAAAAATTGTAATTATTTTTTTATTTTCTGTAATTTAGTGGGGGGGGGGTTTGTACTTTAGTTTATTTAATTTAATTGTATTTAATTGTAGGTAATTTAGTAAATTAATTTAATGATAGTGTAGTGTTAGGTGTAATTGTAACTTAGGTTAGGATTTATTTTACAGGTAAATATGTACTTATTTTAACTAGGTAGTTATTAAATATTTAATAACTAATAACTATTCTACCTAGTTAAAATAAATACAAAGTTGCCTGTAAAATAAATATAAATCCTAAGATAGCTACAAATGTAACTATTAGTTATATTGTAGCTAGCTTAGGGTTTATTTTATAGGTAAGTATTTAGTTTTAAATAGGATTAATTTATTTAATTGTAGTAATTTTATTTAGTTTTATTTAAATTATATTTAAGTTAGGGGGGTTAGACTTAGGGTTAGACTTAGGTTTAGGGGTTAATAAATTTAATATAGTAGCGGCGATGTTGGGGGCGACAGATTAGGGGTTAATAAATGTAGATAGGTGTCGGCGATGTTAGGGACGCCAGATTAGGGGTTAATAAAATTTAACTAGTGTTTGCGAGGTGGGAGTGCGGCGGTTTAGGGGTTAATATATTTATTACAGTGGCGGCAATGTCCGGTTGGACAGATTAGGGGTTAAAAACGTTATTTAAGTTTTTGCGATGTGGGGGGGGCTCAGTTTAGGGGTTAATAGGTAGTTTATGGGTGTTAGTGTACTTTTTAGCACTTTAGTTAAGAGTTTTATGTTACGGCGTTGGCCCATAAAACTCTTAACTACTGACTTTTAAATGCGGTAGGAGTCTTGATAGGAGAGGCTGTACCGCTCACTTTTTCCAAGACTCGTAATACCGGCGTTAGGCAAGTCCTATTAAAAAGATAGGATACGCAATTGATGTAAGGGGATTTGCGGTAAGTCGAGTCACGGAAGAAAAGTGAGCGGTACACCTGTATTTGTCAGACTCGTAATACCAGCGGGCGTTAAAAAGCAGCGTAGGGACCTCTCAACGCTGCTTTTTAAGGCTAACGCAAGACTCATAATCTAGCCGTATGAATCTTATCTTTTGCGCTTGTACATGCAGTATTTAAGGAATACTAAGATAAATGTGCCAAACCACATGTCTCACTAAGTAGGCTGTAAATATCTACGATTATAACGGATTATCGTATATAAATATTGTATACTTAATGATCTGTTAGTTATCAGTGCCTATTGCATGTTGAATAAATTTACTTATCAAGTCTCTATGCTGGTTAAAAAACAAACAAACTGGGTATTAAGCAATACCCTCCCCTAACATGTTTTGCCAATTGAGTTTCGGCTTTCTCAAAAGGACTGTAGTACATTGCCTGTTGCTGTTCTTTTAACATCTAATGTACAATATATACCTATGAATTTATAAGAATGTATTGCTGATTCTATTCAGAAGGCTTTGTCTGCCATCCCTCCTTCTAATAAATGTAAAGGTCTTTTAAATCTTCTCATAAAGTTGATGAAATTTAAAATGACTGACAACATACTAAATTATCCTCCTCTGATGAGGATCTATCTGATTCAGAAGATCCTTCCTCAGATATTGACACTGACAAATCTACTTATTTATTTAAAATGGAGTACATTCGTTCTTTGCTGAAGGAGTGTTGATTATATTGGATATGGAGGAGACTAGTCCTCTTGAGATTAAAACTAGTAAACGTTTAAATTCTGTTTATAAACCTCCTGTGGTTATTCCAGAGGTTTTTCCAGTTCCTGATGCTATTTCTGATATGATTTCTAGGGAATGGAATAGGCCTGGTACTTCTTTTATTCCTTCTTTCAGTTTAAAAAATTGCATCCTTTGCCAGCAGTTAGATTGGAGTTTTGGGAAAACATCCCCAAAGTTGATGGGGCTATCTCTACTCTTGCTAAATGTACTGCTATTCCTATGGAAGATAGTACTTCTTTTAAAGATCCTTTAGATAGGAAACTTGAATCTTATCTAAGGAAAGCTTATTTATTTTAAGGTCTTCTTCTTAGGCCTGCAATTTCTTTGGCTGATGTTGCAGCTGCTTCAACTTTTTGGTTGGAAACTTTAGCGTAACAAGTATCAGATCATGATTTGTATAGCATTGTTAACTTGATTCAACATGCTAATAATTTCATTTGTGATGCCATTTTTTGATATCATCAAAATTGATGTTAAATCTATGTCTTTAGCTATTTTAGCTAGAAGAGCTTTGTGGCTTAAATCTTGGAATGCTGATATAACTTCTAAGTCCAGATTGCTATCTCTTTATTTCCAAAGTAATAAATTATTTTTTTTAACCATTTTCCTTCTTAAATAAGGAACAGAAACCTAATTCTTCCCCCAAGGAATCTGTTTCCAATTGGAAGCCTTCTTCAAATTGGAATACATCCAAGCCATTTAAGAGATCAAAGTCAGCCCCCAAGTCCGCATGAAGGTGCGGCTCTTAATCCAGCTCAGCTGGTAGGGGGCAGATTAAGATTTTTCAAAGATGTTTGGATCAATTCGGTCCAAAATAATTGGATTCAGAATATTATCTCTCAGGGGTACAGAATAGGATTCAGAGTAAGACCGCCTGTGAGAAGATTTTTTCTCTCACGCATTCCAGCAAACCCAGTAAAGGCTCAGGCTTTCCTGAAGTGTGTTTCAGACCTGGAGTTATCTGGGGTAATCATGCCAGTTCCATTTCAGGAACAGGGTCTGGGGTTTTATTCAAATCTTTTCATTGTCCCAAAGAAAGAAAATTCATTCAGACCAGTTTTGGATCTAAAAATTTTGAATCGATATGTAAGAGTACCAACTTTCAAAATGGTGACTATAAGGTCTATTCTGCCTTTTGTTCAGCAAGGACATCATATGCCCACAATAGACTTACAGGATGCATATCTTCATATTCCGATTCATCCAGATCGCTATCAGTTCCTGAGATTCTCTTTTCTAGACAAGCATTAGCAATTTGTTGCTCTTCCTTCTTTGGTCTAGCGACAGCTCTAAGAATCTTTTCAAAGGTTCTCAGTGTCCTACTCTCTGTTATCAGAGAGCGGGGTGTTGCAGTGTTTCCTTTTTTGGATGATATCTTAGTACTTGCTCAGTCTTTAGGTTCTGCAGAATCTCACACGAATCAACTACTGTTGTTTCTTTGAAGACATGATTGGAGGATCAATTTACCAAAAAGTTCTTTGATTCCTCAGACAAAGGTAACCTTTTTAGGATTCCAGATAGATTCAGTGTCCATGACTTTGTCTCTAACAGACAAGAGACGTTTGAAATTGGTTGCAGCCTGTCGGAACCTTCAGTCTCAGTCATTCCCTTCAGTAGCTATGTGCATGGAAGTTTTAGGTCTCATGACTGCAGCATCGGACGCGATCCCCTTTGCTCATTTTCTTATGAGACCCTCTCCAGCTTTGTATGCTGAACCAATGGTGCAGGGATTATACAAGGATATCACAATTAGAATCCTTAAATCCCAATGTTTGACTTTCTCTGACTTGGTGGTTAGATCACCATCTTATAATTCTAGGGATCACAACAGAAGGGAGTCTTTCATTGTGGGAAGCTGTTTGGGGATCTCTGACAGCATAAGGGGTTTGGAAATCTCAAGAGGCGAGATTACCAATAAATATTTTGGAACTCCGTGCCATTATCAGGGCTCTTCAGTTTTGGCCTCTGTTAAAGAGAGAACCGTTCATTTGTTTTCAGACAGACAATATCACAACTGTGATATATGTCAATCATCAGGGTGGGACTCACAGTCCTCAAGCTATGAAAGAAGTATCTCATATACTTGTTTGGGCAGAATCCAGCTCCTGTCTAATTTCTGCGGTTCATATCCCAGGTATAGACAATTGGGAAGCGGATTACCTCAGTCGTCAGACTTTACATCCGGGAGAATGGTCTCTCCACCCAGATGTGTTTTTTCAAGTTGTTAAGATGTGGGGGCTTCCAGAAATAGATCTGATGGCATCTCATCTAAACAAGAAACTTCCCAGGTACCTGTCCAGGTCCAGGGATCCTCAGGCAGAAGCAGTGGATGTGTTGACACTTCCTTGGTGTTATCAACCGGCTTATATTTTCCCACCTCTAGTTCTTCTTCCAAGAGTGATCTCCAAAATCATCATGGAGCAATCGTTTGTGCTGCTGGTGGCTCCAGCATGGCCTCACAGGTTTTGGTATGCGGATTTTGTTCAGATGTCCAGTTGCCAACCTTGGCCACTTCCATTAAGGTCAGACTTTCTATCTCAAGGTCCGTTTTTTCCATCAGGATCTCAAATCATTAAATTTAAAGGTATGGAAATTGAACGCTTAGTGCTTAGTCATAGAGGTTTTTCTGACTCTGTGATTAATACTATGTTGCAGGCTCGTAAATCTGTTTCTAGAAAGATTTATTATCGAGTTTGGAAGACCTTTCATGGTATTCTCATAAATTCTCTTGGCATTCTTTTAGAATTTCTAGAATTTTACAGTTTCTTCAGGATGGTTTGGATAAAGGTTTGTCTGCAAGTTCCTTGAAGGACAAATCTCTGCTCTTTCTGTGTTATTTCACAGAAAGATTTCTAAACTTCCTGATATTCTTTGTTTTGTGCAGGCTTTGGTTCGTATCAAGCCTGTCATTAAATCAATCTCTCCTCCTTGGAGTCTTAATTTGGTTTTGAAGGCTTTACAGGCTCCTCCGTTTGAACCTATGTATTCTTTGGACATTAAACTACTTTCTTGGAAAGTGTTGTTTCTTTTGGCCATCTCTTCTACTAGAAGAGTTTCTGAATTATCTGCTCTCTCTTGTGATTCTCCTTTTCTGATTTTTCATCTGGATAAAGCAGTTTTGCGGACTTCATTTAAATTCTTACCTAAGGTTGTGATTTCTAACAACATTAATAGAGAAATTGTTGTTCCTTCCTTGTGTCCTAATCCTAAGAATTTTTTGGAGAGATGTTTACATTCTTTGGATGTGGTGAGAGCTCTAAAATATTATGTTGAAGCTACTAAAGATTTCAGGAAGACTTCTAGTCTATTTGTTATTTTTTCTGGTTCTAGGAAAGGTCAGAAGGTTTCTGCCGTTTCTTTGGTTTCGTGGTTAAAGCTTTTGATTCATCAAGCCTATTTGGAGTTGAGTTAAGCCCCGCTTCAGAGAATAACAGCTCATTCTACTAGATCAGTTTCCACTTCGTGGGCTTTTAAGAATGAAGCTTCATTTGATCAGATTTTGAAAGCTGCTACTTGGTCTTCTTTGCATACATTTACTAAATTCTACCATTTTGATGTATTTGCTTCATCGGAAGCAGTTTTTGGTAGAAAAGTTCTTCAGGCAGCTGTTTCAGTTTGATTCTTCTGCTTTTGATTTAAGTTTTTTCCTTTCATTTATGAGAATAAACTTATATTTTGGGTTGTGGATTAATTTTTTCAGCGGAAAATGGCTGTTTTTATTTTTATCCCTCCCTCTCTAGTGACTCTTGCGTGGAGTTCCACATCTTGGGTATTGCTATCCAATACGTCACTAGCTCTTGGACTCTTGCCAATTACATGAAATAAAACATAATTTATGTAAGAACTTACCTGATAAATTAATTTCTTTCATATTGGCAAGAGTCCATGAGGCCCACCCTTTTTTATGGTGGTTATGATTTTTTTGTATAAAGCACAATTATTCCCAAATTCCTTTGTTGATGCTTTATTACTCCTTTCTTTATCACCCCACTACTTGGCTATTCGTTAAACTGAATTGTGGGTGTGGTGAGGGGTGTATTTATAGGCATTTTGAGGTTTGGGAAACTTTGCCCCTCCTGGTAGGATTGTATATCCCATACGTCACTAGCTCATGGACTCTTGCCAATATGAAAGAAATAAATTTATCAGGTAAGTTCTTGCATAAATTATGTTTTTATACTTCATGAATAAAAGTCCCCTCTATTTGTTTCAATGGTCAATCCTACCATTTCACAAACGCTAGGATTGACTTTCACTTTAAGTGTTCACCTTTTGTTTATTTCTCAAATCGGGGCAAGATATTCTCTGTTAAAAACACAGAGGATAAATGGAAAAAATGTAAAACTCTGTTAAATAAATATTTATATCAACACATACCACGTGGCTTTAAAAGAAAAATAAATAAATCCAAAGCCAATGTGACTAAATACAAATGTGTTAAGAGAAATTCAGAAAAAAATGTAGGGCATTTAAATTATTCAAAGAAAAAAGTGTGGATCATTCATCATTCCACATATATAAGGAAAGATTAATTACAAAGTATTGTAAAACAAGCCATTTCTTTTCTTCAGTATACACAAGAGAGCAACCAATGGGAGAGTCACTAAAACAAACTAGAACATACAAACCTATACCAATACCTGGCTTATCTCTATATAATATCTGGAAAAATACTGGATAATATAAAGGTAAGTAAAAATCCAGGCCCAGAAGGAATACACCCAATGGTTCTAAGGGAACATAGCACTGTCATAGCTAAACTTCTACTTTTATGTTTTCAGGACTTGTGTAAGGTTGAAGGTTGATGTGGTGCCAATTTTTAAAAAGGGAAGCAAGGCTGATCCAGGAAGCTATAGAACATTAACCCTTTAAGTGCTAATGACGGCTCTGAGCCGTCACAGAGTTTCTCACTCTGGTGCTAATGACGGCTCAGAACCGTCATGAGCACTCTCCCAACTTGAGGGAGATCTGGGGGCTCCCACCTGCTCCTACCCCGGCAATCCGGCCTGCATAGTGACAGGCATCGACGGGGCTTCACGTGATGAGCGGTGACGTCACGCGCAATAACGTGATGACGTCACCGTGCAACTTTATTTTTACTTAACAATGTTAAGTATAGGAGCAGGGGGCCTGCTGCTTAGAAGCCTGTATCTCAGGCACCTAAGCAGCTATAGACCCCCAAGACCCACTGTTGGAAAGGTAATCGCCTAACCTTTCCAACAATGTAAGTCTTGGGGGTCTAAAAATAAAAAGTTAAAAAAAAGTTTTTCAAAAAAATAAAAGAAAACTTAAAAAAAATCTTAGCACCCAGGTGGGAAAGTGCTTAGCACGCAAAGGGTTAATTGGTTATCTTACCAATTAAGGTTTCCATAGTAACTGGATTTTTAAAATGACATATAAAAGGAGCGCTACAACACATATAAAATCATGGCTGTTGATATGGTATCTCCATTTAAGATGAGAAACGCGTTGCATGTTTTTAATAATTTCAGGCTGTAACTGTGATTTTAATACAGTTGTTAACACTTGAAAATCTAAGTAGTTACAGTACAGCTTTTGAAGCTCCTGTTATAGTCAACAGCTACTAGAGATTATATTTCTCCAACATGCTGGGAAAGCTGTATCCTGAGAGAGCAGAGAGAGACCACATCCTACAGGAATCTGGAAGCGTGTTCCGGAGGTGTCAGTGAACTGCAGACTGCTTAAAATCCAGCACTATCTCATACTCTCTATTGGGATTTTATTGCTTTTGTGTACATTTTCTGAACAATCTACACTATGAGGCGCCCTTTTGTTTTCCACTCTTGTACATTTAATTAGATATTAGAACTGCAATTCGAGAGACAGGCATTACTGTTGTGTTTTAAAACACATTTACATCCTTTTTACTGCAATTATTTTTAAATAACCAAACTCGTCCACCATTTGCTTTTATTGGAGAAGCCCATCTGGGCTTTAGACCACAGACAAGGCTAGTCACTGTCGTAGAGTTAGTATAAAGTGAATTGTTTTGCAGTTATCAATTAAAGTAAAAAATAGGCAGATATGTAGCAGGGTCATAGACTTGAGAAGTCAGCAGGTACATTCCAATATCTGAGAGTCAGAAATTACTCTATTCAGAACTAAATTACATGTCTATCCAGATGGGAATAATATGTGTATATCATAAACATACACAGAAATATGTATTGTTAAATGTACATGAAACCCAGACTGTTTCTTTCTTGAGTCCAATAGAGCATGTGCTTTTAAACAAATTTTCAATTTGCTTCTATTGTCTATTTTACTTCCCACTTTTGGTATCCTTTTTTAGAAGCATATCTAGGTAGCAGCAATACACTAGAATCTAGGTGCTGAATGGTGGTTGCACATATATACCTCCTGTCATTGGTTCACCAATGTTTTTGCATTGCTGTTCCTTCAACAAAGAATATTTGAAGCCAATCCGATAATAAAAGAAAATTGGAAAGTTGTTTAGAATTGCATGTTCTATCTTTATTATGAAAGAAAAAAATGTAGGTTTTATGTCCCTTTAACGTACCCTGGTTACATTTTATCTACAGAACAACTGTGACTAAGCAATAGAAGGGACCCATTCTTACTGGGAGATGGTTTATGCTCCTTGCAATATTTCATGACCTCCGTTGCAGACAAAACATCCTGCTCTTTTTATTCCATTGTGTCTGTAGAGAAATGATTCTAATCTACAGAATAAGCAGAGTCATCCAGGAAGTGATAGATATGTTGCTTAGACACCTAACAGAAAATACAGCTACAGAAAAGCTATTATCTTTTTTAGCAGAAGGACAGAATGGCAGTATTCCTATGTTTAATTCTTTCTTTTTTCTATTGCATACTATCTACAAGTGGAAAATGTTTTCAAAAGTATTTGTAATGTAAACATTTTTTTTTCAAATGAATATGTACTGTGCCAAATCTCTTTAGAAATGTCATTATAATGTGTGTG
Organism: Bombina bombina; assembly: GCF_027579735.1. Classification (NCBI taxonomy): domain Eukaryota; kingdom Metazoa; phylum Chordata; class Amphibia; order Anura; family Bombinatoridae; genus Bombina; species Bombina bombina. The sequence continues at coordinate 371,404,199 of NC_069500.1, forward strand.
TATGTGTGTGTGTATATGTATATATATATATATATATATATATATATATATATATATATATATATATATATATATATATTCATGTGTGTGCCATTAAAGGGACAGTCTTCACCAAATGTTTTATTGTTTTAAAAGATAGATAATCCCTTTATTACCCATTCCCCAGTTTTGCATAACCAACACAGTTATAATAATATACTTTTAACCTCTGTGATTATCTTGTTTCTAAGCATCTGCAAACTGCCCCTTTATTTCAGTTCTTTTGACAGAGTTGCAGTCTAGCCAATCAGTGCCTGCTCCCAGATAACTTCACGTGCACAAGCACAGTGTTATCTATATGAAATACGTGAACTAACACCCTCTAGTGGTAAAAAACTGTTAAAATGCATTCTGAAAAGAGGTGGCCTTCAAGGTCTAAGAAATTAGCATATGAAACTCCTAGGTTAAGCTTTCAACTAAGAATACCAAGAGAACAAAGCAAAATTGGTGATAAAAGTAAATTGGAAAATTGTTTAAAATTACATGCTCTATCTGAATCATGAAATATTATTTTGGCCTAGACTGTCCCTTTAAGAATTCCAACAAATTAAAGGGATATGAAACCCATATTAAAGGGATATGAAACCCAAAGTAGCCACCAATTGGCAAGCGCTACCTGGGTGCTTAACCAAAAATGGGTCGGCTCCTTAGCTTACATTCTTGCTTTTCAAATAAAGATGCCAAGAGCACAAATAAAATTGATAATAGGAGCAAATTAGAAAGTTGCTTAAAATTGCATGCTCTACCTTAATCATGAAAGAAAAAATGTGGGTTTCATATTTATACTAATTTATGTTCTGTTAGAGTCACCACCATTCACTGAGGTTAAAAAATGAAGAGTTAACATTTGAGCCTGATCCAAGCATTAACCAATCAGGATGGTTGGGTGAGCTTGGTTTTGAATGTCAGAATGCCCTTTAGAAATACCCATTGTTATCCTGATTAACCAGTTAGAAGTGGAATTTTTTTAAACATAGAGGGAAACGTTTAAGACGAACAAGAATGTGTTGAACTTCTGTTATTGCTACTGAACATAAAGTGACAGTATACACCAATTTTCATTTAACTGCATGTAATAGACACAACTATAAAGAATAATATGCACAGATACTGATCTAAAAATCCAGTATAAAACCTTTTAAAAACTTACCTAGATGCTCCCAATTTAGCACTGTTGATTAGGTTAGGCAGGGACACCCACTGAAAGGGGCTGAGAGCAAACCTTCCCCCTCTCCCCTGCATATGAAAAGACCCATTATAAAAAAAGAAGCAATCTGAAGGAGGCATATTTTGTCCTAGGGAAACAAGGCACTTGCCTAGGGTGGCAGATTTTAAGGGGGGCAGCACTTTTTGAGTCTCACTACACACACACACATGCACACTGAACTTCACACGGACACTGTACCTACACACACTCACACTATATGCACACAAAAACATATGTACACACTTATACATGAACAGTTACTTTAGAAATGCCATGAAAAAAAAAAGTTAGATTACACCATCACCAAAATATTATGGCCAAAAAAAACTTTTTTTTCGGGGGGAGCATAATTTTGAGTAACTAGGGCAGCAAAAAACCTAAATATTCTACTGGATATACGGTATATTAGCTAACAGTTTAAGGGACAGCCTACTCCAGATTTGTTATTGTTTTAAAAGGTAGATATACCCTTTATTACCCATTCCCTAGTTTTGCATAACCAACACGGTTATATTTATTATTTTTTACCTCTGCAAATAATTTGTATCTAAGCCTCTGCAGACTGAGCCCTTATTTCAGTTCTTTTGACAGACTTGCATTTTAGCCAATCAGGGATAACTCATAAATAACTCCACATGAATGAGCGCAATGTTATGTATATGGCACACATGAGCTAGTGCTGTCTAGATGTAAAAAACTATAAAATGCACTGAGATAAGAGGCGGCCTTCAAGGGCTTAGAAATTAGCATATGAGCCTACCTAGGTTTAACTTTCAACAAAGAATACCAAAAGAACAAAGCAAATTTGATGATAAAAGAAAATTGGAAAGTTGTTTAAAATTGCATGCCATAAAGGGCTAGACTACAACTGGAGCGCTCTTTAGCGCTTTCACTCACACACAAACACTGGTGGAAGTAAACTTTTAATGTGGGCGGTTGAAAGAATTTTTTTTACACAGAAGTGAAACCCTATGCTCTCTAAATTCAGGACTTAAGACATCAAGACAGTGCTAACTTCTTCTCTCTATAGACTTCATTGGAGTGCCTTATTAAAAAAACTTAACACTTATCTTTTGCGCAATAACCCGAAACTAGATAAGACCGATTGTGCTCAGCCCGACGCGAGCTGTTCATATTTTACATTCCAATGTTCTTTACATAGAAGAAAATGTTCTTTTTATTTTTAAAGTTATATTACTATCTATATATATGTGATTATTTTTTTGTAAAATATATATCAGTGTATATATATATATATATATATATATATATATACATTTATATATACAGTATCTCACAAAAGTGAGTACACCCCTCACATTTTTGTAAATATTTTATTATATCTTTTCATGTGACAACACTGAAGAAATTACACTTTGCTACAATGTAAAGTATTGAGTATACAGCCTGTATAGCAGTGTAAATTTGCTGTCCCTTCAAAATAACTCAACATACAGCCATTATCGTCTAAACTGTTGGCAACAAAGGTGAGTACACCCCTAAGTGGAAATGTCCAAATTGGGCCCAATTAGCTATTTTCCCTTCCCGGTGTCATGTGACTCGTTAGTGTTACAAGGTCTCAGGTGTGAATGGGGAGCAGGTGTGTTAAATTTGGTGCTATTGTTCTCACACTCTCTTACTGGAATATACTGTATATATAAACAAAAACATTTTCTTCTATGTGAAGAAAATTGGAATGTGATATATTTACATTAAAGATACAGTAAAACACAATACAAATGATACAAGAAAAATGATTTTTCATGTTTTAAGGTATTTGAGTAGAAACTGCTCAAAAGTGTATATGTATATATATATATATATATATATATATATATATATTGTATATATACAGTACCTCACAAAAGTGAGTACACCCCTCACATCTTTGTAAATATTTTATTATATCTTTTCATGTGACAACACTGAAGAAATTAAGAAATTACACTTTGCTACAATGTAAAGTAGTGAGTGTACAGCATGTATAACAGTGTACATTTGCTGTCCCCTCAAAATAACTTAATACACAGCTATTACTGTCTAAACCGTTGGCAACAAAAAAAAATTCCAAATTGGGCCCAAAGTGTCAATATTTTGTGTGGCCATCATTATTTTTCAGCACTGCCTTAACCCTTTTGGGCATGGAGTTCACCAGAGCTTCACAGGTTGCCACTGGAGTCCTCTTCCACTCTTCCATGATGACATCACAGAGTTGGTGGATGTCTGGAGACATGCTTGGCCAGTCCATCACCTTTACACTCAGCTTCTTTAGCAAGGCAGTGGCCGTCTTGGAGGTGTGTTTGGGGTTGTTATTATTTTGGAATACTGCCCTGCGACCCAGTCTCCAAAGGGAGGGGATCATGCTATGCTTCAGTATGTCACAGTACATGTTGACATTCATGCTTCCCTCAATGAACTGTAGCTCCCCCGTGCCGGCAGCACTCATGCAGGCCCAGACCATGACACTCCCACCACCATGCTTGACTGTAGGCAAGACACACTTGTCTTTGTACTCCTCACCTGGTTGCCACCACACAAGCTTGACACCATCTGAACCAAATAAGTTTATCTTGGTCTCATGGGACCACAGAACATGGTTCCAGTAATCCATGTACTTAGTCTGCTTGTCTTCAGCAAACTGTTTGCGGGCTTTCTTGAGCATCATCTTTAGAAGACGCTTCCTTCTGGGACAACAGCCATGCAGACCAATTTGATGCAGTGTGCAGCGTATGGTCTGAGCACAGACAGGCTGACCCCCCACCCCTTCAACCTCTGTAGCAATGCTGGCAACACTCATATGTCTATTTACCAAAGACAACCTCTGGATATGATGCTGAGCATGTGCACTCAACTTCTCTGGTCGACCATGGCGAGGCCTGTTCTGAGTGAAACCTGTCCTGTAAAACCGCTGTATGGTCTTGCCCACCATTCTACAGCTCAGTTTCAGGGTCTTGGCAATCTTTTTATAGCCTAGGCCACCTTTATGTAGAGCAACAATATTTTTTTTCCCGATCCTCAGAGTTCTTTGCCATGATGTCCCATGTTGAACTTCCAGTGACTAGTATGATAGAGTGTCAGAGCGATAACACCAAATTTAGCACACCTGCTCCTTATTAACACCTGAGACCTTGTAACACTAACCAGTCACATGACCCCGGGGAGGGAAAATGACTAATTGGGCCCAATTTGGACATTTCCACTTAGGGGTGTACTCACTTTTGTTGCCAATGGTTTAGACATTAATGGCTGTGTGTTGAGTTATTTTGAGGGGACAGCAAATTTGCACTGTTATACAGGCTGTTCACTGACTACTTTAAATTGTACCAAAGTGTCTTTTTTCAGTGTTGTTACATGAAAAGATATAATAAAATGTTTACAAAAATGTGAGGGATGTACTCACTTTTGTGAGATACTGTATATATATATATATATATATATATATATATATACACATACATATGTCTATATGTGTTAATATATGGATATGTATGAATATGCATATATACATATATAAACACATAAATACACATGTATTAGGGACTGGGAATAGCTGAAAATGTTAACGAATGGATAAATAACTGGATAAAAGATAGGGAGTATTAGTAAATGGATCATACTCAGATTGGACAAAGGTAATCAGTGGAGTCCCCCAGGGATAAGTACTGGGCCCTGTTCTTTTTAATATTTTTATTAATGACTTGGAGCAAGGATTAAATAGCGACATCTCTATTTTTGCAGATGATACTAAGTTAAGTAAGGTCATTAGGTCAGAGCAGGATGAACTTTCGTTACAAAGGGATCTGCAAAAATTAGAAGTATAGGCAGGTAAATAGAAAATGCGATTTAATACGGGAAATGCAAGGTTCTACATTTTGGAGGTAAAAATAAGCAGGCAATGTATTATTTAAATGAGACCAGACTTAACCAAACAGAGGAGGAAAGGGATTTGGGAGTATTAATAGATAACAGGCTAAAGGTGGATGCACAATGCAGGGCAGCAGCTTCAAAGTCCAATAATATACTAGCATGTATTAAAAGAGGCATTGATTCAAGGGAGGAAAGCATAATTCTGTCACTATATAAATCCTTGTTAAGACCACCCCTTGAGTATGGAGTGCAGTTCTTGGGACCGATAGCAAAAAAAGATATTGCAGAACTAGAAAAAGTTCAGAGAAGGGCCACAAAGCTAAGAAGGGGAATGGAGAATGTAAGCTATTAGGAGAGGCTAGCCAAACTGGGTCTATTTTCTCTAGAAAAAAGGCGCTTGAGAGGTGACATGAATACTTTATATAGTTTTTTTCAAGGCCCATATACAGAAATTGCAGAAGCTCTGTTTATTCCAAGAAAATTGTTTGTGACAAGAGGTCACAATTTAAGGTTGGAGGAAAGGAGATTTAATCACCTGCAACTGAAACGTTTTTTTACTGTAAGAGCAATAAAATACCAAAGGAGGTAGTGAATGCCAGGACCCTAGATACATTTAAAAATTGTTTGGATACATTTCTGACTAGAAACAAAATTCATGGATATTATTGCTTGTATTAAATGGGTCCCTTTTAGTGGGATTAATTTAAGCTCAACTGGAGCTTTTTATTTTTTTGTAAGTATATTAGATTTGTATAGGTTGAACCCGATGGACTTTGGTCTTTTTTCAACCTTATCTACTAGGTAACTATGTTATGTATACATATATATATTATAGCCCTTTGCAGTCAAATACCTGGTCATATACCATATACCAAAGATAAAATTGCTTTAACATTGAGCAAATTGGCAAATTGCTTTAACATTGAGATACATACATATACATCTTAAACAATGTACAGTATATGTGTATATACTGTATATATATGTTTATATATTTGTACATATGTATTTATATGTGTATATATGTATTTACAGAGATATATACACATTAAATACATTTTAATTATGTATTAATATTTAAATGTATTGGAGCCCTTTGCCGTTAAGTAGATGAAAACATGTAAAAGCATATTTATGCAATATTCATATTTAATATAGGGTTTAACTATGTATTAACTGTAAATATTATACTTTTCAATGTTCTGCACATAGCAGAATATGTTCTAAGTATTTCTAAATAGATATTCCTCTCTCTATATATATATGTATATATCTATACTATATATAATCATCAATATATAGGTATAAATATATATTGTACCATAATACCATCAGATATATATAGAAAGATTTTTTTCTGAATAAATTAATTGATTCTGGTATGTGCAGAACATTGGAATATGAAATATTCATATTTTCATGTGGAGTTAGCGCACATGAGAATATGCAATCGTCTTTGTGCTAGAGTGGGGTGTTAGAATTTTTATTCCACTTTTTATCTCTGTTGCATCCCATGGGTGGAGGGGGAACACATGAACGTGCATGCCATATTTTAACTTTAGATTTTTGCTCTAGTCGGGTTACCGCGAAAACAGTTTACTTTTAACTCGTAATACGAGCGCAAAATCTTAATTCTAGCACAGTTAACGCGCAAGCAGGAGCGTTTATTGGAGCTCCACTTGTAATCTGGCCCATAATTAAAAAAAAATATTTATATGAATAATTTATATCAGATAGTGTATATATGAGTGTAACACTTTATTTTAATGTATTTATGTTGAGTTTTTTAGGTCATACCCTTTATGTGGTGACAACGAGCGCAAATGTTTCAATATGCATAATTTTTTGTATTCACTCCATCCCAGCATACCCATCTAGTATACCCACACTCAAGCACACATGCATACATTTTTACCCTCTTCTGAATTTTTAGAATATTGTATAAATATGACTAATGGTGTTTAGCCTAGGGATTTTACGTTTGGTGTAAAATCTTGAGTGATTTATTTTTTAATTAAATGTATAAAAGTTAGAGAAGGAGTTGATTTTTCTAGGAAAGTACAGAAGAGCTTGTATTGTCAAGAGAATTATTCCAGAGGGATAGTGGGTTGAGTTTGTCCCGTAAGGTTTTCACTCCCACTACGTTCTTCTGTACTAGTGTAACTAGAGAACGAGGCAACATAGGAGACATTGAAGTTGGGAATGTGGTTTTATAACTGGGGGGAGATTTTATCCCTGGAATATTCACATAGCCAATTCTAAAACTCCAAGCCTATTTCATGTAAGAAATCCCCGCCCCCCCTCAATACACCTTTGTAGTATTATATCCTATGGGAAACACATCACCACTCATCAGCACTTCGCGGGTCAACACCCTTTTTTAGAATATATGCTTTGAATATGAAGGCCTAAAAATCATACTATTACGGGGGGAGTGTCCTAGCTGCGGCTCTGTGCAGTCACATTCTTCTAAAGCTCACGAAGAAATGATAATAATTCGCCGATTATTACCATAACTTTACTGCTTCCAATGCTAATAAGGTACCAGGGTACCTTGCCAGATCTGGTTACTCTAAATATCTATAGTAATACCTTCAATCTCCAGAAGCCTCCTTTACCATCTCAAGCAGACAATCTCTCAAGCAGCGCAACTGTACAGTGAGTGCCAACACAGACTCCAATTAGCCACAATGTGGATCGATGACTCCTCTAGTGCACTAGTTTGCCAACTGGCCAAAGTAGAAGCCTTGCTACAAGCCATAATAGATATGGCACCCTCAGAACAGGATCTACAATCTCTAATAGAAAGAGCAACAGTCACAAGGGTCACAGAATCAACACTACAACATTCTATGGTAGATAGGCCTGAACCACCTTTAAAACTTGAGGAGGACGGCCTAATTGCCACATCAAGAAATGGAGAGCCTATACAACTAGGCGGCTGCCTTATAACATTATCCTTGCTGACAACTCTAGGCTACAAACACATAACAATGGATAACACGCCATGGCATAATCCACAAGACAAATTCCTCTTTCTAAAACCGGACTTGCCAGGAGGGTACCATATCATCACTCATTCTAAAATGGTGCCTGCAGCAACACAGACGCCTAGATTTAGAGTTTGGCATTAGCTGTCAAAAGCAGCATTAAGGGGTCCTAACGCTGCTTTTTAATGCCCGCTGGTATTTAGAGTCAGGCAGGAAAGGGTCTACCGCTCACTTTCTTTCCGCGACTCTAGGCTACCGCAGATCCCCTTACGTCAATTGCGTAGCCTATCTTTTCAATGGGATTTGCCTAACGCTGGTATTACGAGTCTTGGAAGAAATGAGCGCTAGAGCCTCTACCGACAAGACTCCTACCGTCAAAAAAAGTCAGTAGTTAAGAACTTTATGGGCTAACGCGGGAACATAAAGCTCTTAACTACTGTGCTATAAAGTACACTAACACCCATAAACTACCTATGAACCCCTAAACCAAGGCTCCCCCACAACGCAAACCCTATAATATATTTTTTTAACCCCTAATCTGCCGCTCAGGACACCGCCACAACCTACATTATCCCTATGAACTCCTAATCTGCTGCCCCTAACATCGCCGACACCTATATTATATTTATTACCCCCTAATCTGCCCCACCCCCAATGTCGCCACCACCTACCTACACTTATTAACCCCTAATCTGCCGACCGGACCTCGCCGCCACTATAATAAATGTATTAACCCCTAATCTGCTCTCCCTAACATCGCCGCCACCTACCTACAATTATTAACCCCTAATCTCCCGCCCCCAACATCGCTGCTACTATAATAAAGTTATTAACCCCTAAACCTAAGTCTGACCCTAACACCCCCCTAACTTAAAAATAATTTAAATTACTCCAAAAATTATTTAAATTACATTGTAGCTATTTTAGGATTTAAATTTATTTTACAGGCAACTTTGTATTTATTTTAACTACGTACAATAGCTATTAAATAGTTATTAACTATTTAATAGCTACCTAGTTAAAATAATTACAAAATTACCTGTAAAATAAATCCTAACCTAAGTTACAAATACACCTAACACTACACTATCAATAAATTAATGAAATAAATTACCTACAATTAGCTAAACTAAAATACAATTAAATAAACTAATCTATAATACAAAAAAACATACTAAATTACAGAATATAATTTTTTTTACAAGAAGTTTAAACTAATTACACCTAATCTAAGCCCCCTAATAAAATAAAAAGCCCCCCAAAATAATAAAATGCCCTACCCTATTCTAAATTACAAAGTAATCAGCTCTTTTACCAGCCCTTAAAAGGGCTTTTTGCGGGGCATTGCCCCAAAGTAATCAGCTCTTTTACCTGTATAAAAAATACAATCCCCCCAACATTAAAACCCACCACCCACATACCCCTACTCTAACCCACCCAAACCCCCCTTAAATAAACCTAACACTAACCCCCTGAAGATCTCCCTACCTTGAGTCGTCTTCACGCAGCCAAGCGGAGCAAGAAGAGGGCCTCTATCCGGTAGAAGTCTTCATCCAAGCAGGGCAAGAAGAGGTCCTCCATCCGGTAGAAGTCTTCATCCAAGCGGGACAAGAAGAGGTCTTCCATCCGGTAGAAGTCTTTATCCAAGCGGCGTCTTCTATCTTCATCCATCCGGAGCGGAGCCATCTTCCTTACAGCCGACGTGGAGCCATCCTCTTCAACCGATGGACTAACGACGAATGATCGGAACAGCCAATAGAATGCGAGGTCAATCCGATTGGCTGATTGGATCAGCTAATCGGATTGAACTTCAATCTTATTGGCTGATTGAATCAGCCAATCAGATTTTTCCTACTTTAATTCCGATTGGCTGATAGAATCCTAACAGCCAATCGGAATTCGAGGGACGCCATCTTGGATGACGTCCCTTAAAGGAACCGTCATTCATCTTTAGTCCGTCAGTTGAAGAGGATGACTCCGCGTCAGCTGTATGGAAGATGGCTCCGCTCTGCTCCGGATGGATGAAGATAGAACACGCCGCTTGGATAAAGACTTCTACCAGATGGAAGACCTCTTCTTGCCCCTCTTGGATGAAGACTTCTACCGGATGGAGGACCTCTTCTTGCTCTGCTTGGATGAAAAATTCGGCTCAGCTGGGTGAAGAGGACTCAAGGTAGGTAGTGTTAGGTTCAAGGTAGGTAGTGTTAGGTTTATTTAAGGGGGGTTTGGGTGGGTTAGAGTAGGGGTATGTGGGTGATGGGTTTTAATGTTGCCGGGGGGGGTTGTATTTTTTTTACAGGTAAAAGAGCTGATTACTTTAGGGCAATGCCCCGCAAAAAGCCCTTTTAAGGTCTGGTAAAAGAGCTGATTACTTTGTAATTTAGAATAGGGTAGGTCATTTTATTATTTTGGAGGGCTTTTTTATTTTATTAGGGGGCTTAGATTACGTTTAATTAGTTTAAACTACTTGTAAATTTGTTTTATTTTCTGTAATTTAGTGTTTGTTTGTTTTTGTATTATAGATTAGTTTATTTAATTGTATTTTAGTTTAGCTAATTGTAGGTAATCTATTTAATTAATTTATTGATAGTGTAGTGTTAGGTGTATTTGTAATTTAGGATTTATTTTACAGGTAATTTTGTAATTATTTTAACTAGGTAGCTATTACATAGTTATTAACTATTTAATAGCTATTATACCTAGTTAAAATAAATACAAAGTTGCCTGTAAAATACATATAAATCCTAAAATAGCTACAATGTAACTATTAGTTATATTGTAGCTATATTAGGGTTTATTTTATAGGTAAGTATTTAGTTTTAAATAGGATTAATGTATTTAATGATAGTAAATTTATTTCGTTAAATTTAAATTATATTTAAGTTAGGGGGGTGTTAGGGTTAGGGTGAGACTTAGGTTTAGGGGTTAATAACTTTATTATAGTAGCGGCGATGGTGGGGGCGGCAGATTAGGGGTTAATATTTGTAGGTAGGTGGCGGTGATGTTAGGGAGGGCAGATTAGGGGTTAATAAAATTTATTATAGTGTTTGCGAGGCGGGAGTGCGGCGGTTTAGGGGCTAATACATTTATTATAGTGGCGGCGAGGTGCGGTCGACAGATTAGGGTTTAATAAGTGTAGGTAGGTGGCGGCGATGTTGGGGGGGCAGATTAGGGGGTAATAAATATAATATAGGTGTCAGCAATGTTATGGGCAGTAGATTAGGGGTTCATAGCTATAATGTAGGTTGCGGCGGTGTCTGAAGCGGCAGATTAGGGGTTAATAATATAATGTAGGTGTCAGCGATAGCGGGGGCAGCAGATTAGGGGTTAATAAGTGTAAGGTTAGGGGTGTTTATACTCGGGGTTCATGTTAGGGTGTTAGGTGTAGACTTAGAGAGTGTTTCCCCATAGGAAACAATGGGGCTGCGTTAGGAGCTGAACGCTGCTTTTTTGCAGGTGTTAGGTTTTTTTTCAGCCAGCTCAGCCCCATTGTATCCTATGGGGATATTGTGCACGAGCACGTTTTTCCATATTACCGCTACCGTAGGCAACGCTGGTATTGAGGGTTGAAGTGGAGCTAAATTATGCTCAACGCTCCCTTTTCTGAGGCTAACTCAGCCATTCAGACAACTCTAAATACCAGCGTCGTCTTAAGGGTGCGCTGGAAAAAAAAGGAGCATTAGCACTGCTGGTCTTTACCGACAAAACTCTAAATCTAGGCGAGAGTAATTAATCAATGGGAAGTCTGGGCCCAACCCTTATACATGTCAGCAAGAGAGAGTATGGAACACTTTTCACAACACCACCAACTCTTACCGGATCAGCAAGATTGCATATGAGAACAGGGCAGAACTCAGAGTTGGTACTGCTACCGTGGAGGCTTGGGGGGACCCCAAGGTGCCAAAACCCTGATCAACCCACAGACCAGCTACGGGCGATGACCGCATATTCGTAATGTACCTTTGCCAACAGACTCTTTATTTGAAAGTATTAGTGATTAACTCGCAAAGTTAAAGATAGACTGTTTGGTTTTATGTTAATTCTGTTTTGGATGTGCATCCTCATATGTTAACATGTACACAATATGGAAGACATAGCTATGGCACAAGGGAAGCCATCCATATTGCAGTAATAATATTAACACTATATTTATGTCAAAATTCATCACTCCAACATTTCTCCGATATGTAAAGCAGATCAGTAGTAATAGGCGACAACCAATTCCCTTAACCACAGCTCTCAAGATGATTACTGAATCACTACCCACACTAATGGCACACATATTATCTGTACACCTTGTTGCCTGTCGCACGGCCGCAGCGGCGAATGAGAGGAAATGTATATATTAAATGGACGAGATGCCATCCCTTACCTGACATTATAAAAGGTTGTCTACTCCAATATAGATTATTTCTTAGATGAAAGCTTATCTTATTATTAATTTAAGGGTTGCTAGTTAATGACATTGTAGATTAGAAGCGTTTTTTCTTTCTACTCCCAGAATATAAACTGCTATCTTTTTGCCACAAGCATACTTTATTTACAGTTTAACTGAACAGAACCCCTGTGAGGCCTAGCTAAATATATTACAAGCTCTACATACCACTTATATGTCTTGATTATTACCTGTTCTACTTGAATACAAGAGTCTAGGTATTGCTGAAAATAATGTTGGTGTATACATTTCTGGTAATTTGCATCTCCACCTTGCTACAGTTCAATCAGACTTGCCAACACCACTTTTTTTTTTCCTTGAGAAGGATTTTTTTTCTCTTTTGATTGCTATGTTTTCTGTGTTCTTTCTTTAACCCCTAGTTATGGACTGCAATAATACTACATGTCCAAGAGGGACCTATCCCGTTTTAGGGGATGAAAAATGAGCACTGAACTCTTCACTGTATATCCCAAATTATCAGATATGCTGTAAATATTTGACAGGTGTGTATCCTGTGTTGTAATTGCATATATTGTGTTGTCTTCAATAAAAACGAAAAAAAAGTCATACTATTACTGGATTCAATACCCCTATAATGGAAAAACCCGTCCCTCCACCCCTCCTAATTTTGAACCATTTATGGTTAAATTATGAGCTTCTAAGCAAGAGTGTGTAGAATTTTTACAGGTTTGCTGCTTGCATGCTGTGTGGGAAGGGAATACAAAATTTTACTCTCATATCCAATCCATTAAGCAAGGAGGAACTTCTTGCCTTTTGTACATTTTAGTTATTATTACATTATTATTAGAACTCAAGTGGTTTTGTGCGTAGGAAACTATTTAAATGCCTGCAAGACAAATTTTACAAAGTTACATAAAATTATACAGAATTTAATCTGTCATTCTGAAACTTTTCCAAGCTTGAGGTCATTTTTTTTTCTTTTGCTGTAAAGTACTTTGGATTCAGCCAATATTATTGCACCATAATGTGAAAGTTTACTGGCTTAGCTTCCAGAGCAGCCAATTTGGATTTCAAATTGATGATATCCAATTATATGCCTGCTATCAAAAACATTATTAGCTGGCAATGTAACAACAATAAACTGTTAACCTGTCTTAATAATGAAATATGGGATTGAGGAGAAAATGGTATTACTACTGGCAAAATTGGATTATGAAGAACCTTTACTAATAACTTGCAATTGAAGTCTCGCAGTCTGTTTATTTAGAAAATCCGACTGTTTGAACTGCAGAGCAGTTTGAATCAGCAGTGTGTAATTAATTATCAGCAATACCATTCAGTTTGCAAAGCCATTTCTGTAAGTCAATGACTTTTAGAGAAGTACTCGTGCAAAACATGTAAAATGGGAGCACTGATATCTGAAATAATATAATGTTAGATCAGATATGTGTAATTACATAACATTTAAAAAAATACCACAGCTTTTATACCATCTCTGTAAGAGATCTTTGTTATTATTTCTAATGTTACAAAATTTAAAAAGATATATTAAAACATCACCAAGTGTCTCACATTTGATGGGACAGTCCTAAACTAGGACCTTAGTACAAAATTCCCACTCTCTATTCTGTATGTTCCATTTTCTTAAAGGTATATTAAACAATTACTAAACAGTTCCACCGTGCATGAAAGAGCACAATTTAAACATGTTAAAATATTTTTTGTATGTAAAAACTAAGATAAAGCTGTTTTTCTTTTTGTTTGTTTTTAAAATAAATGAAAAATGCAGGTTTGTGTAATACTGGTCTGTTTTTTTGTTTTGGTTTGTTTGTTCTTAGCTCATCCTTAATTATAAAAGGCCAGGTATGTTTGTCCGATGCAGTCATGCGCAGTAAAGACTGCAGCTCTAGACAAACATACCTGGTCATAAGGAAGGATCAGTCAGTGAGGATTAGACAGCAGAGGGGGGTGCGGAAGAGAGGGGGAGGGTTGCGAGGGGGGTTGGGCGGGAGCGAGGGCCGCGAGACGGGGAGCGAGAGCGGGCAGGACCGCTGCACTACAGAAAGAAAAAAAAGTTGAGAGTGGCAGGGAAAGGGAAGGAGGGAGAGGGGATCCAAGTGGATGGGGATTTTGGCCCATGTACACAGGTTTTAGGACTAGTGGATATATGATTTACAAAGGAATGCTTTTATTAAGAGGCAATAAAAAATAGTTTTTTTAATGTCCATTTAACACATTCTTCAAATATCTCACATTAGGTGGGACAGCTGTGCAATCCCCTCTCTACTTTTAATGTTAGGTCTTCTTAAAGGGACATTAAACTGCTGAGTACAACTATAGTATGAAGGTTACTACTCACCATGCTCCTCCTGTACCTGCAGATGTTTTCAAAGTCATTCTCTTATTTTAACCCCTTACAATTATCAGTTGGTGAAACTCAGCATCATCACACTGGGTGCCGCCATCTTGGAGTTTATATAATTGTTATGTAACTTTTAAACTGTGCAAAAAACTGCAAGTATGAAATACTTCCACTGTCTATAATGTAAGGTAAACTAAGTGCTAGGTACAGCTATCAAAAAGCCAGTAACATCACAGATCTGTGAAAGTGCACTGCTTCTGTCACACGATGTAACAATACACGAGCTACAAGACGGCGGCGCCCAGTATAAAGCACAGAGCTTTAGTAGCTGCATTCTGTAATGGGTTAAAATAAGAGAACGGCTTTAAAGAGAGCTGCAGATACAGGATAAAATACATTAGTATGGTAAGTTGTAACCATGCTAGTGTAGTTGTACTTTGCAATTTAATGTCCATTTAAGATACATTTTGCTACTTGCTTTGTACTATTGAAGGCATGCCCCTTACCACCAGTAAGCATGTCTTAAACAGTGCAAGTCCTGCAGCAGTGATTACTGTAGCACAGAGCTTCCCAAGCTGGGGGGTGCCCCTCCCAAGGGGGGCAACAGCGCTTTTGTGGGGAGGCGCAGCAGCTGAAGCGTTTTTTTTGTTTTTTTTTAAATGCATAACTATTTTTTAGAGTCCGACTGACTTCCTCCTTAGTCAAGCAGCGCTGTAATGAGGAGCGTGCGTGCAACTTTTTTTGGCGCCTAACTGACTGCCTCCTGAGCGAGACTGCGGTGCAGTGAGGATGGTTGTGTGACCGTAAGTACAACCAGCTAGAGGAGAGGAATATGTGTTGCTGCACATGAAGAAAGGACAGAGTGGCCGGAGGATTAGTAATTCCTGTCTGTGCCACACATAACAGTGCTGAATTGCTAGTCCTCTGGCCACATCTGTGATAGCACAGCTGCAGGTATAACCTTTTTGCTAGCATGATGCTTGTGATAACATTAGTTTTATTTTACTGCAGGGTAGGTAAGGGTTACCTCACTAAACGGTAGGGAGGTGGAGTGGGGACTGGCTAGGTAGTCTTCTCTGGGGACAGCGGACGTGACGGTGGTGCTATTATGTAGTACACATAACAAAATAAAGAGATGTATACTGCCTCTGCAAGGGAGGCTAAATGTTGCTCTTGTATTGGAGGGTGGTGCCATTTTAGACAGAGCCCCAGCACACAAACTTCCTACATATACCCTTTATATAAGGCAACTAAATTACTGAAACATGCAGTCTTGTAAAGAAAAAATAAATAGTGACCCTTTAATTAGATTTAAGGCCCCATTGAATGTGAGTGGCAATGAGGGCAGCAGTCAGCAAAGCATAATATTCATGCTGCTTGCCTAGTGATTAAAATGACTGTTAAAATGTGTGCCCGTGTGTGCATGTGTGTGTGTTTGTATGTGATACATCTTCGAATTGTCATAATACTGCAATTTTAATAAATAAACTACAAGCATTTCAAAGTGCATTCTTTCAAAAAACATCTATGGCGGGGGGCCACTGTGTAAGACTTTGAAAACAACTGCTGTGGCAGGATGAAATGGCTGCTGCATGTAATCCTGAAACGTAGTCTGCCTCATCGGTATGTAATCACCTTTACCTTGAACATTGTGAATATTTTACAAAAATTGTTGGCGACAATATATATTACACAGGAATATTAGTTATATTTGTTGGCTTGAATATCAGTTTTTGCATTGACAAAGTGCACATTCTGCACTATCACTATTTGCATAATATTAAAAAAAATCACAGCTCAGAATTTCTCACTCTCCCTTGTGCCTATGTCTCTTTTTTTGTATTTCCTTAACACTTTTATGTCTCCGTGGTTCCTTTTTGCTCTGATTTCTTTTTATTATGGCCCATCTCACTTTACCCTCACTTCATCCAAGAAACCATCTGTCCTTTTCTCCCTCTTCTGTCACTCTCCTGTCTGTTTCTTTCTCCTCATTTCAAAGGTCTATGGCTTGTGAAGCTATCAGAGACGCTCCAGTGCAAACTGATAGCCTTTACTGTCATAAGACCCTTCATTGAAAAATATAGTACAGTTCATTTAAAGATTATTATTTAAATCTGTAATTTTCTTAGAAAAATTTGAATTGGGTTTCTTTTTACATAATTTGAAAAAGCCTTGTGTGTATTATTATTTTTTACCTCCTCTACTGTTGCCCCTTAAGGACAAATATAAATCTTTCTATGCTTACCAAGCAATCACTGTGTAGAATGTAGCAGAGTTAGGCTTCCCGAAGTCTGGGGTATGCCATTCAAACACAAATGGGAATAATAATAATAATAATAATAATAATAATACAAAATAAATAAACTTTTCTAGCTAAAATTACGGGGAAATGGATAAAAATAAATGTTAAAAGTAAACAATTTTTATGTGTTATTAAATATGCTATGGGGACTTTCCTCCGATTATTATGTCCCTTTAATATTTTAAAAATCTCTTTTCTTATTATTTACTATAACCATAGTCTACCAATCCCTACTTGTACATCAAAACAATGCTACTATTTACATTTTATCGGGTTTGTGGGAGTACAAAATCAATGGATACTAAAATATAACTTGTGATGAATGTAGTCAATAAACACCAAAATAGATATTCACAGGTGTGCAGATCTGTGTGCATTTAAAATGATACCGCGTCCGCCCCATGAACCTGCTGACTTGTGGTGAATTAAAGTAAATATCCCTAGGGAACTAGGAAAGGTTTTTATCTTTGCCCACGCAAATTGTAGAGTTGGCAGTAATTCCAAGAACACATTTACTGGAGATTAAATTGATTCTGAACAAACAGAACTTACATTATGTGATATTGTCAGAGTAACATATTTCTCAAGAGACACACTTAAAGGAAACATGACGTTTATTTTCCTCTCAAGGATTTAAAATACGTACGTGTTTCTTTTATTGTACTTGCACTGAAAAAAATTCACAAAAATCATTGAATACAAAAATATATACTAATGGTGTAAGACAATAATACACAGCATATAAGTTTATGATAGTGTTTATTTTATTATCCTTTACAGAGTAGTACTGAATCAACAGAGACTGTAGCAATTTATTTCTTAAGAATAAGTGCTCTGCATGAAGCAAAGGTATTGATGAATGAATAAGGAAAAGATGGTATCTATTTTTCAGCCTACAAGAGATTTGTTTTGTTTTTATAAATATATATATGCACACAAAGCACAAAATAAGGCATTCCCTAGTCGATTTAAAGTGTCACATTTAATAGTGTGCGTATTGTTTTGGGGATACTCTCTCTTCTCTGAGGAATGGGAGAGTTTCCCTGAAATGTTACACACAGTATTAAATGTGTCACTTTAAAAGCACCATTAATTAAGTGCCTTCGTTTGTGCTTTGTATACAGACCTGTCGGCACCCTGGCGGATGCTTCTTTGTGGTGAAAGTGCGCTTTATTGGATATTTATATATATATATATTTATATATGTGTATATTGCTTTGCTTAATACATTTGCATAGGTCATTGGTAGGATTGGTGTAGCTTCTGAGGTGCTGTCACAAGCCTGCAAATATTCAGTTTACATTGAAGCTGGTAATAGTAAAAATAATTACCTAGATTACAAGTTGTGCGCTAAACCCGATGTTTAAATAACGCTAAAAATTTAGCGGTACTGCACTTTCCATAGCGCTGCCATTACAAGTTACAAAAAAACCTTCTTGCGTTGTGCATTATGGTGCGATAAGATCCATACCGCACAAATACCAAATCCTGACTTTACGTGCTCGTGCATGATTCCCCTTAAATACATCAATGGAGAAAAAGTGTTAGAAAAAAACTAACATCTGTGATTGCGGAATGGCGATAGCTATAACGCATTCCCCATTGATGTCTATGGAGTCAAGAAGGTTTTGTTTAAATTTAACACCCTAACATAAACCGCTAGTCTAAATATCCCTAATCCTTGCCCCCCAACATCCCCAACACTAAATAAAGATATTAACCACTAATCCGCCATCCACCCACATCACCAACACTAAATAAACCTATTAACCCCTAATCCGCCGCCCACCCGCATCACCATCACTAAATAAACCTATTAACCCCTAATCCGCTACCCACATCGCTAACACCTAAATAAAACTATTAACCCCTAATCCACTGCCCCCGCATCACTAACACCTAAATAAACCTATTAACCCCTAATCCGCCGTCCCCCGCATCGCAAATACTAAACTTATTAGCCCCTAAACCACCAAACACCCACATCGCAAATACTAAACTTATTAACCCCTAAACCGCAACCCCCCACATTACAACAAACTAAATTAAACTATTAACCCCTAAACCTAACACCTGCTAACTTTAAATTAAAGTTACAATATTACTACCTTAAAATAAATAAAAACTCACCTGTGAAATAAAAAAAACCTAAGCTTAAACTATAAATAAACCAAGGATAGGCAAGGTGTCCGTACATGTAGACTGGTGTCCGTGACTGGCCTTTGCAGTGTCCTCCACTAATTTTGTGGTGGGGAGGCAGAAGTAGGACAGATGAATGCTGGTCCTGACACCACCTTGACGCACGCAGCGCCACGTTTCACGGGGTTGGGGCCACACCCATATGACGCTGCTCAGTAGCGGGAAAGTGAGTGAGAGGGAAAAAGCAAGCTGCCTGCAGTGCAGCCTGTGTCAACCACCAGTGAGTAGTGACCTGTCCCGATTTCTTGATCTGTGCAGCAGCATGGTGCTGATGTCTCTGTGTAGAAGACCGCTGCCTACTCTGACAAAAATGACCTTACCAAGTAAGTAACCAACCATGATGATAATGTGATTAACATCAAGTTGGATGGGTTTGGTCAGGAGTTGCAGACTCTCAATACAACCAAAAAAAAAAAAAAGGGTAAGTATAGTCTTATGACTATCCCATGCATGTTTAAACTCCTTCACTGTCTCTACCACTTCTGTTGGATGGCTATTCCACCATGAATCCTCTACCCTCTCGGAGAAGAGAGTGTTTTTTTATGTTTTTAATTTGAATTGTACCTTGGTGTCCTTCACTAAGGTCTGTACTTTGGAAAATGCCTTGGTCCGTGCCTATCCTTGAAATAAACCTAAAATTACTATTTAAAAAAAAAAAAAAAAGATACCAAAAATAAAAAAACCTAAATTTCAAAATTAAAAAATCCTAAGACTACGAAAAAAAAAAAAAAAAAAATAAGATTAAAAAAAATAATAAACAAAATTATCCAAAATAAACAAATTAAACTTAATCAAATACCCCTATAAAAACAAAAAAGCCACCCCAAAATAAAACAAAAACTAATCTAACACTTAACTACCAATAGCCCAGGAATGGTGCGTACCTATGTCGGGGTTAGTGTTAGCTTTTTTTTTTTTTTTTAATGGGCAGCAAAAGAGCTAATTGCCCATTAAAATGCCCCTTTAGGGGCAATGGGTATTTTATGATTTTAGTTAGGTCTTTTTTATTTTTGGGGTTGGGTGGGTGAGGGGTGGTATTGTTAGGGGGGACTTTGTTATTTTTTATCCAAAAAGAGCTGATTTCTTAAGGCAATGCCCTACAAAAGGCCCTTTTAAGGAGTATTGGTAGTTTAGTGTTAGATTAGGGATTTTGTTTTGTTTTTGGATGACTTTTGTTTTTTAGGGATATTAAATTAGGTTTAATTTTTTTATTTTGGATAATTTCGTTTATTATTTTTTTAGAGTTTGTTATTTTTTTGTAATGCTAGGTTTTTTGATTTTTGGTATTTTTAAAGGGAGAGTCAACACCAGATTTTTTGTTGTTTAAAAAGAAAGATAATGCTTTTATTACCCATTCGCCATAACCAACACAGTTATATAAATACACTTTTTACCTCTGTGATTACCTTGTATCTAAGACTCTGTAAACTGCCTCCTTATTTCAGTTCTTTTGACAGACTTGCTTTTTAGCCAATCAGTGCTCACTCCAGGATAACTCCACGTGCATGAGCTCAATGTTATCTATATGAAACACATGAACTAATGCCCTCTAGTGGTCAAAATGCAGTCAGAATAGAGGCAGTCTTCAAGGTCTAAGAAATTAGCATATGAACCTCCTAGAATTAGCTTTTAACTAAAAATACCAAGAAAACAAAGCCAAATTGGTAATAAAAGTAAATTGGAAAGTTGTTTAAAATTACATTCCCTCAAATAATGAAAAAAAAAAATTGGACTTGACTTTCCCTTTAATTTTTTTTTAAATAGTAATGGTTTATGTATAGTTTAAGCTTAGTTTCTTTTTATTTCACAGGTAAGTTTTTATTTATTTTAAGGTAGTTATATTGTAAGGATAATTTAAAGTTAGTGGTGTTAGGTTTAGGGGTTAATAGTTTAATTTAGTTTGTTGTGATGTGGGGGTCGGCATTTTAGGGGTTAATAGGTTTATTTTAGTAGTAGCGATGTGGGGGTCGGTGGTTTAGGGTTTAATAGGTTTATTTTAGTAGTAGCTATTTGGGGGTCCGTGGTTTAGGGGTAATACTTTAATTTATTGTTGGCGATGTGGGTGGGTGGCGGATTAGGGGTTAATACTTTAATTTAGTGTTGGCGATGTGGGTGGGCGGCGGATTAGGGGTAAGTAGGTTTATTTAGTGTTGGTGATGTGGGTTGGTGGCAGATTAGAGGTTAATAGGTTTATTATAGTATTTGTGATGCAAGGGGGTGTCGGTTTAGGGGTTAATAGGTAGTTTATGGGTGTTAGTGTACTTTGTAACATTTTTGTTATGAGTTTTGTGAAACATTTTTGTTTCACAAAATCCATAACTACTGGTCTTTGATAGCGGAATGGATCATGGCGGTATAAGCTATAACGCTAGCGGAATAGCCAGACCGCACAACCTGTAATATGGTTGAGCTAAATATGCCACACTCAGAAACCATTCTTTGAGTGCGGAATGGATTGTTGTGCAATAGGCTTAAAATTAAATGCTAGCGTTATAGCCGTACCGCTGCAACTTGTAATACGGGTGAGCTGAATATTCCGCTCGCAAAGGTAAATTTTTCAGCGGTATAGCCGTACCGCACAACTTGCAACTTTTTTGCTAGCTGCATTACAGTAGCTGAGGGTTGTTTTCAGCTGCCATTGACTTCAATAATATTAAACATTGTTTTTTTTGCAAAACTGAAGCCATTAACACACTTTTGCATAATAATTTAGTAACCCAAGGTGTAAATAAGCTTTTTTATGAAATCTTGCAAGATTTTAGTGTAATCTTAAGTGATCACAGTAAAGCAAATTGATGAAGGTGATTGGCTGTTTTTTCCCCAACATGCAGCTGACAGTAGATAAATGATAATTTTCACATCACTTACTATTGTAAGCTAAAGATAAACATAAAGATGTTCAGGTGATATTTTCTTGTCAGCGTTTTACAATTATGCTGCATCACTTTCAAGTGATTTATCATACGAGTATTATGTCCCTTGCAGTTATATTTAGGCTTTATACTTATGAAACAAGGTTTAATATTGAAAAAAAGGTTTTGTTGGAAAATGAAACGGTATATGACAAGGGGTAGGACTAGAAAGCAGTCAAATGTCTATGTGTGTATACATGTATGTGTGTGTGTGTATATATATATATATGTGTGTGTGTGTGTGTGTGTATACACTGTGTGCAGAATTATTAGGCAATGAGTATTTTGACCACATCATCCTCTTTATGCATGTTGTCTTACTCCAAGCTGTATAGGCTCGAAAGCCTACTACCAATTAAGCATATTAGGTGATGTGCATCTCTGTAATGAGAAGGGGTGTGGTCTAATGACATCAACACCCTATATCAGGTGTGCATAATTATTAGGCAACTTCCTTTCCTTTGCAAAATGGGTCAAAAGAAGGACTTGACAGGCTCAGAAAAGTCAAAAATAGTGAGATATCTTGCAGAGGGATGCAGCACTCTTAAAATTGCAAAGCTTCTGAAGCGTGATCATCGAACAATCAAGCGTTTCATTCAAAATAGTCAACAGGGTCGCAAGAAGCGTGTGGAAAAACCAAGGCGCAAAATAACTGCCCATGAACTGAGAAAAGTCAAGCGTGCAGCTGCCAAGATGCCACTTGCCACCAGTTTGGCCATATTTCAGAGCTGCAACATCACTGGAGTGCCCAAAAGCACAAGGTGTGCAATACTCAGAGACATGGCCAAGGTAAGAAAGGCTGAAAACGACCACCACTGAACAAAACACACAAGCTGAAACGTCAAGACTGGGCCAAGAAATATCTCAAGACTGATTTTTCTAAGGTTTTATGGACTGATGAAATGAGAGTGAGTCTTGATGGGCCAGATGGATGGGCCCGTGGCTGGATTGGTAAAGGGCAGAGAGCTCCAGTCTGACTCAGACGCCAGCAAGGTGGAGGTGGAGTACTGGTTTGGGCTGGTATCATCAAAGATGAGCTTGTGGGGCCTTTTCGGGTTGAGGATGGAGTCAAGCTCAACTCCCAGTCCTACTGCCAGTTTCTGGAAGACACCTTCTTCAAGCAGTGGTACAGGAAGAAGTCTGCATCCTTCAAGAAAAACATGATTTTCATGCAGGACAATGCTCCATCACACGCGTCCAAGTACTCCACACCGTGGCTGGCAAGAAAGGGTATAAAAGAAGAAAATCTAATGACATGGCCTCCTTGTTCACCTGATCTGAACCCCATTGAGAACCTGTGGTCCATCATCAAATGTGAGATTTACAAGGAGGGAAAACAGTACACCTCTCTGAACAGTGTCTGGGAGGCTGTGGTTGCTGCTGCACGCAATGTTGATGGTGAACAGATCAAAACACTGACAGAATCCATGGATGGCAGGCTTTTGAGTGTCCTTGCAAAGAAAGGTGGCTATATTGGTCACTGATTTGTTTTTGTTTTGTTTTTGAATGTCAGAAATGTATATTTGTGAATGTTGAGATGTTATATTGGTTTCACTGGTAAAAATAAATAATTGAAATGGGTATATATTTGTTTTTTGTTAAGTTGCCTAATAATTATGCACAGTAATAGTCACCTGCACACACAGATATCCCCCTAAAATAGCTATAACTAAAAACAAACTAAAAACTACTTCCAAAACTATTCAGCTTTGATATTAATGAGTTTTTTGGGTTCATTGAGAACATGGTTGTTGTTCAATAATAAAATTAATCCTCAAAAATACAACTTGCCTAATAATTCTGCACTCCCTGTATATATATATACATATATATATATATATATATATATATATATATATATATATATATATATATATATATATATATATGTGTGTGTAAGTACAGAATATTGTTATGGGGAGAGATTAATTGTTTCACCATTTTATGGCAAAAAAATATTATTGATGTAGTCACATCTTATGGTGCAGACCCTCTGGTAATTAATATTGATAAATTAGCAAAGATAGATAAAGTATACAAAATTTCGACAAATTAAGTATAAAGAAAAGGGATTGCAGCACTCTTTTTGAAAATAGTCTTATATAAATTTATTACAGAATCAAGATCTAAAACTGGCGGAATCCAGCCCTATCAATGGGCAGAATACCTACACATCATAGACATACATTAAAAAAAGATGCAGAAAATCACACATGACTGGCCAGTCTAAAATATGATCTATTGGTGATTTGGTATATAGATATAAACAACCAAATATAATCACAACAAAGCAGCGCTAAACACTACAGAGAAAATGTCATCCAAAAGATTATAACAATGTAGCAATAAATGTAGCAAACAAATGTTGCAACTTTTAAACAGTCCCCTTTATAGATATTATGTTACTTCAAGACAAATTATGCGTAGTAAGACCGTGCTAGCATAGTCATAATTCCATATAATAATGTTGCACCATTATTGTTATGCACCAGTTCCTCAGAGTTACGAGAAAAAAGTTAAAGTTCACTTTACCATTTCCACGGCAGTGTCCGCCATTCGGTATTGCTCTCCCTACCGATATGGGCTTTCACGCTCAAAAACAACGGATCACTGTTATCAATCCTTTTGCAGATTCGTGTCTTAACAGCCACGCTTAGTTCGGCGTCTCCTCACCTCTCCTGGGCTGTATACCATCCGAGGCAACGTATTAGAAACAGATATGCACAGAACCAGGCCATGCACTGCATCCGGGGTAACTTTCAGACTTCCACTTTTACTCCGATCAGCTTTTCGCTTACTGTTTCCGATCTGTGGTGTCTTACCTCCCTATTTTTTATTCCCAGGACACTTGTAAGTAGCTGCTCACTCCTTTGCCTTTACCAACTCTGAGGTTGTCAGCTGTATCTTGTTTCCAATCAGGAACCGACTCATGCAGGTAAACTGATACTCCTTGATTGCGGTGCTTGCTGAAATGGTGCAATCTTACTTGGGGACTGCTTGTTAGGGTCAGTCAGTGTGACTTCTTTAGGAGCTTGCCAACGTACGTTTCACCCCTTGTTGCTCCAAACATATCGGGGCTTCTTCAGGGCTAAATTACTCAGGTACAGGTGCTCCTTTTAGTACCCTAAACCCGGCCTCCATTCATTACGTCATGGGGGCGTGTAGCAAAGAGGTTTCTTTTATTAAAAAAATGCTCTACATATAAAAGTATTATACATCATATTCCTTAAACATATAAAACATATTAGCATTTTTTCAATGCAATCCTGAAGCATAGGAATTAGCGTTCACCATGTCATAATATTTCACTTGCAGAGTATCTCTAGAGAAATGAAGCAAACTCTAGTCTTTCATTCAGACCTCTTGGATATCTTGTTTTTAAAACATAGATCCAACGAGTTTCTTTCTGTAGTAATACTGTATCATTATCACCTCCTCTGTTATTCACTATTCCCTTATCTATTGCCATGATTTTCAAATGTGAAGCATTTGATTGGTGAAACTGAGTGAAGTGTCTTGCTATTGTAGTGTCTCTGTTATGTGAGATGTCGTCTCTGTGTTCTTGAATCCTTTCTTTTAGGAATCTTTTTGTTTTTCCTACATAGAATTTTGGGCATGAACAGTGTATTAGATAGACTACCCCAACAGAATTGCAATTAAAAAATATTTAACATCATAATTTTTACTATTGCCTGCTGAGAATTTTTTAGCTGTCTCCATATACGGGCAATACACACATTGACCACATGGATAGTTACCTTTAACTCCTCTATCTTTTCTAAGCCAGTCTGCACTGGATGGACTCTTACTGTACATGCTTCTTACTAA
The DNA here is from genome assembly GCF_027579735.1 of Bombina bombina. NCBI lineage: Eukaryota > Metazoa > Chordata > Amphibia > Anura > Bombinatoridae > Bombina > Bombina bombina. The sequence goes on from NC_069500.1 coordinate 371,430,301, forward strand.
GTGATCTTTTAAATTGGGTGACTTTCGCGCTACCATTAGGGGAAATGTCCCTACTTTGTCTTTTATTTTCTCCTCATAAGTTTCTCCTCCTAACTTACTGTACCCACACATATTATATACCGTTTTTCTCGCCATTAAATGGGCTTTCTAAAAATACCATTATTTTCATCATATCTTATAACTTACTATAAAAAAATTATAAAATATGAGGAAAAAATGGAAAAAAAACACACTTTTTCTAACTTTGACCCCCAAAATCTGTTACACATCTACAACCACCAAAATACACCTTGCTAAATAGTTTCTAAATTTTGTCCTGAGTTTAGAAATACCCAATGTTTACATCTTTGCTTTTTTTGTAAGTTATAGGGCCATAAATACAAGTAGCACTTTGCTATTTCCAAACCATTATTTTTCAAAATTAGCGCTAATTACATTAGAACACTAATATCTTTCAGGAATCTCTGAATATCCATTGAAATGTATATATTTTTTTTAGTAGACATCCCAAAGTATTGATCTAGGCCCATTTTGGTATATTTCATGCCACCATTTCACCGCCAAATGCGATTAAATACAAAAAATTGTTCACTTTTTCACTAATTTTTTCACAAACTTTTGGCTTCTCACTGAAATTATTTACAAACAGCTTGTAAAATTATGGCTTAAATTATTGTAAATTATTCTCTGGGATCCCCTTTGTTCAGAAATAGCAGACATATATGGCTTTGGCATTGCTTTTTGGTAATTAGAAGGCTGCTAAATGCCAATGCGCACTACATGTGTATTATGCCCAGCAGTGAAGGGGTTAATTAGGGAGGCCAATTTTGGTATATTTAATGCCACCATTTCACCGCCAAATGCGATCATATAAAAAAAAAAACGTTAAATTTTTCACAATTTTAGGTTTCTCACTGAAATCATTTACAAACAGCTTGTGCAATTATGGCACAAATGGTTGTAAATGCTTCTCTGGGATCCCCTTTATTCAGAAATAGCAGACATATATGGCTTTGGCGTTGCTTTGTGGTAATTAGAAGGCCGCCAAATGCCGCTGCGCATCACACGTGTATTATGGCTAGCAGTGATGGGGTTAATTATGTAGCTTGTATGGAGCTTGCAGGGTTAATTTTAGCTTTAGTGTAGAGCTCAGCCTCCCACCTAAAACATCAGACCCCCTGATCCCTCCCAAACAGCTCTCTTCCCTCCCCCACCCCACAATTGTCCCCGCCATCTTAAGTACTGGCAGAAACTCTGCCAGTACTAAAATAAAAGCTATATTTGGGCTTTTTTTGGCATATTTACATATGCTGCTGTGTAGGATCCCCCTTAGCCCCCAACCTCACTGATCCCCCACCAAACAGCTTTCTAACCCTCCCCCTCTGCCTTAATGGGTGCCATCTTGGGTACTGGCAGCTGTCTGCCAGTACACAGTCTAGTAACAAAAAGTATGTTTTTTGTTTTTTTATTGCCCTTTTCTGTAGTGTAGCTCCCCCCCCCAAGACCAACCCCCCACCCCTTCCAGAACCCTTAGATCATCATTATTTTGTTAAATATTTTTTTTTTTAACATTTCTTAACTTTTTTTTCTGCAGTGTAGCGGTTCCCTCCGGCTCCCACCCCGTGCACGCGCCCGCCCGCTGCCCCCCGTGCGCGCGCGCTCCTGTGCGCGCCCCATCTGTCGCTCCCCCGATTCCGCCCCCGATTCCGCCCCCTCCACTCGGCACATCGATGGCCGCCCACCCGCCTCCCAGACTTGCTCCCACCCACCGATACCGGCCACTGATGTCCGGTGCAGAGAGGGCCACAGAGTGGCTCTCTCTGCATCGGATGGCCAAGGGGGGTTATTGCAGGATGCCTCGATATCGAGGCATCACTGCAATAACCGGAAAGCAGCTGGAAGCCAGCAGGATCGCTTCCAGCTGCTTTCCAGACCAAGGACGTACGCCACACGTCCTCGGTCATTAACTGTATTTTTTTTGAGGATGTGTGGCGTACGTCCTTGGTCGTTAAGGGGTTAAGGAATATGATGTATAATACCTTTATATGTAGAGCATTTTTTTAATAAAAAAAACCTCTTTGCTACACGCCCCCATGACGTAATGAATGGAGGCGGGGTTTAGTGTACTAAAAGGAGCACCTGTACCTGAGTAATTTAGCCCTGAAGAAGCCCCGATATGTTTGGAGCAACAAGGGGTGAAACGTACGTTGGCGAGCTCCTAAAGAAGTCACACTGACTGACCCTAACAAGCAGTCCCCAAGTAAGATTGCACCATTTCAGCAAGCACCGCAATCAAGGAGTATCAGTTTACCTGCATGAGTCGGTTCCTGATTGGAAACAAGATACAGCTGACAACCTCAGAGTTGGTAAAGGCAAAGGAGTGAGCAGCTACTTACAAGTGTCCTGGGAATAAAAAATAGGGAGGTAAGACACCACAGATCGGAAACAGTAAGCGAAAAGCTGACCGGAGTAAAAGTGGAAGTCTGAAAGTTACCCCGGATGCAGTGCATGGCCTGGTTCTGTGCATATCTGTTTCTAATACGTTGCCTCAGATGGTATACAGCCCAGGAGAGGTGAGGAGACGCCAAACTAAGCGTGGCTGTTAAGACACGAATCTGCAAAAGGATTGATAACAGTGATCCGTTGTTTTTGAGCGTGAAAGCCCATATCGGTAGGGAGAGCAATACCGAATGGCGGACACCGCCGTGGAAATGGTAAAGTGAACTTTAACTTTTTTCTCATAACTCTGAGGAACTGGTGCTTAACAATAATGGTGCAACATTATTATATGGAATTATGACTATGCTAGCACGGTCTTACTACGCATAATTTGTCTTGAAGTAACATAATATCTATAAAGGGGACTGTTTAAAAGTTGCAACATTTGTTTGCTACATTTATTGCTACATTGTTATAATCTTTTGGATGACATTTTCTCTGTAGTGTTTAGCGCTGCTTTGTTGTGATTATATTTGGTTGTTTATATCTATATACCAAATCACCAATAGATCATATTTTAGACTGGCCAGTCATGTGTGATTTTCTGCATCTTTTTTTAATGTATGTCTATGATGTGTAGGTATTCTGCCTATTGATAGGGCTGGATTCCGCCAGTTTTAGATCTTGATTCTGTAATAAATTTATATAAGACTATTTTCAAAAAGAGTGCTGCAATCCCTTTTCTTTATACTTAATTTGTCGAAATTTTCTATACCTGATCTATCTTTGCTAATTTATCAATATATATATGTGTGTGTGTGTGTGTGTGTATATATATATATATATATATATATATATATATGTGTGTGTGTGTGTGTGTGTGTGTGTATATATATATATATATATATATATATGTGTGTGTGTTTGTGTATATATATATATATATATATATATATATATATATATATATATATATATATATATATATAGGGTTACCATATTGCCTCTTTAAAAAGGGACACATATGAAATATACATATGTCAGGGTTGTTTAAAGAAATGTTTTGTATAAGAACCCTGACATATGTATGTATGTGTGTGTGTTCAGTATTGCATACCGAAAAGGAACAAGGAAAAATACGAAAATGAATTATTTTCTTTTTTCGTTTTCAAATGCTGATTTTATGATGCAGGCAGGCTTTAGCCAATGAATGAAAACCAGGAAGAAGCAGTGAATAGATTGACAGGCCTGTCAGTGGAAGCTTGTGACATTTTCTGGCCATTCAGCATTCTCAGGGGGAGGGATTAAAGTCAAAGAGGGAATTCTAAGTTACTGCCTAACGTTTTCAGCCTCAGACCAGTGTGTATCAGTGTGCTAGCAGTATCTGTGTGACTGTGCCCCCTCACTGAGTCATTTGCGATTGCTTGTTGCTAATATTTCTATTGCTTGTGTATTATATAATACTAGTCTTAAAGCTTGTGTACATAGGGCAAAATATGTAAGTCCAGGTATGTTTGTAGCTACCTAACTCCCCCCCCCTTCCTTCCCTCTGATCCCATCTCCCTAGCATCTGATCCCCCCATCCACTCGGATCCCCTCTCCCTCATTCCCCCTCTCTGCCGCTGTCAACATTTTATTCTGTAGCGTATGGTCCCAACCGCTGCAGCCCGCTGAGGTGCCGCCCACCCACCTCCCTCTTAACCCTCCCAGCACTGGAATGTCAATATTTTTTTTCTGCAGTGTAGTGGTCCCATCCGCTCCCCTCCAGGGAGGCGCCACCTCTCTCCTAAACCTCCTGGCACTGATGGGTTTTTTTCTGTAGCATAGCAGTACCACTCGCTCCCCCGCTCCTGCCCCCTCCCGCCCACCTCCAGTGAGGTGCCGCCCACCTGCCTCCCTCCTAACCCTCCTAACCCTCCCAGCGCTGGTTGTCTCATGCATTGTCTTGTGCATAGCCCAATCGGCGGTCACTGAACCTTATGGCCAGGTATGTTCGTCTCGCACTGCAGTTTCTACTGTGCATGACTGCATCAGACAAACATACCTGGCCTTTAAAATATAGGATTACTATAATGCTTGTGCCACTGCTTGACAATGCCTTCTTTAAAGAGAGATTAGATGAGAAGAATATACCAGCACCTTGTGTGTTATTAATATGTTTATTTTTAATCTACATACATATCTAATTAATTTATTTGAAACATTTTCATCTACAGGACAGCAGATTAGTTGTAGGGTTCAAGAGTTGTGTAAATTGTTAAATATTTAATTTTAAAAAGTTAGTACAGCAGTTTAGTAGAATGAATAGTTTGAGTAAAACAAGTTCTTCATTTTTTTACTAAGATTGTTATATTAAGTTGAAAAATTTCTTGAGGCTGCTAGTGTCTTCTTTTGAAGGGACATTTTTTTTTGTTTAAAGGGACACTGAACCCAAATTGTTTCTTTCGTTATTCAGATAGAGCATGACATTTTAAGCAACTTTCTAATTTACTCCTATTATAAAATTTTCTTCATTCTCTTGGTATCTTTATATGAAATGCAAGAATGTAAGTTTAGATGCCGGGCCATTTTTGGTGAACAACCTGGGTTGTTCTTGCTGATTGGTGGATAAATTCATCCACCAATAAAAAAGTGCTGTCCAGAGTCTGAGCCCCCCAAAAAAGCTTAGCTGCATTCTTTTTCAAATAAAGATAGCAAGAGAATGAAGAAAAATTGATAATAGGAGTAAATTAGAAAGTTGCTTAAACTTGCATGCTCTATCTGAATCACAAAAGAAAAAAATTGGGTTCAGTGTCCCTTTAAGTTCAATAGTACTAAGTTAATAGTTAAAAAAACAAGTTCTTCTTACCTTTTGTTGCATTGCTGTTAGTGGCTGCTGGTGGACTGGTTTAATGTGCACTTAGTACTGAAAACAAAAATGTCCCTTAAAAAGACACTCTCAGGTAGATTACAAGTTATGCGCGCTATAGGGAATTTAACAAAAGCAACACAAGTTGCGTTATTTAACCCTCTATAGCGCAGCCATTACAAGTTTTGAAACAGCCGGCTTGTGTGTGCATTATCGTGGATTTAAGTTCCATACCGCACAAAATACAAGCGCTGTTTTGACATGCTTGTGCACGCTTTCCCCATAGACTTCAATGGGGAGAAGGTATCAGAACAAAAACACCTGCGATCATGGGATGAAAAGCTCCGTAACACAAACCCATTGATGTCTATGGGGGAAACAAAAAGAAACGTTTAAACATAACACCCTAACATAAACCCCACGTCTAAACACCCCTAATCTGCTGCCCCCGACATCGCCAACACCTACATAATGTTATTAACCCCTAATCTGCTGCTCCTGATATAAATACAAACTGACCAGTGAAATATAACCTAAGCTGCCTTACACTAAAACCTAACATTAAAAAAAATAAAAAAACTACCATTACAAAAAATAACAAACGAAAGTATTCAAAACAATAAAATTTATTCCTATTCTAATACCCTTTAAAAAAACACCCCAAAATGAAAAAAAAACCCTAATCTATAATAAGCTACCAAGGGCCCTTAAAAGGGCCTTTTGTGGGCCCTTAAAAGGACCTTTTGTAGGGCATTGCCATAAAGTTAACAGCTCTTTTGCTAAAAAAAGAAAATCAAACACCCCCTAACAGTATACAAACCCCTTCCACCCAAATCCACACAATAAAAATATAGTAAAACCTAATCTACCCATTGCCCTGAAAAGGGCATTTGTATGGGTATTGCCCTTAAAAGGGCATTCAGCTCTTTTGCTGCCCATTAAAAAAAAATTGCTATTCTAAAAAAGAAAAACCCACCCCAAAACGAAAAAAAAAAACATTACACAAAATAACGAATTATCAAAAATAATAACAATTATTCCTATTCTAATACCCATTTTAAAAAAAAAATCACCCCAAAATAAAAAACCTAATCTATAATAAACTACCAATAGCCCTTAAAAGGGCCTTTTGTAGGGCATTACCCTAAAGAAATCAGCTCTTTTTTTAAAAAAAACAAAAAAATGCAAAGACCCACTAACATTACAAACCCCCACCCCCCAAACCCACAAAATAATAAAAAAAAAAACTATCTAAAAAAACCTAATCTACCCATTGCCCTGAAAAGGGCATTTGTATGGGTATTGCCCTTAAAAGGGCATTTAGCTCTTTTGCATTGCCCTGAAAAGGGCATTTAGCTCTTTTACGAAAAGCCCAAATCCTAAACTAAAGGATCTTTATACCGGCGGCTCCATCTTCATCCAGGCGGCTCCATCTTCATCCAGACGGCATCTTCTATCTTCATCCCAGCGGCATCTTCTATCTCCATCCCAGCGGCGTGGAGCGGGTCCATCCTGAAGACATCCGGCGCGGAACATCCTCTTCATACGGTTGCTGCCAAATACTGAATCTTCAATGCAAGGTACGCAATTCAAAATGGCATCCTTTGCATTCCTATTGGCTGATTTGATTTTGGAAATTCAAATCAGCCAATAGGATGAGAGCTACTGAAATCCTATTGGCTGTTCAAATCAGCCAATAGGATGAGAGCTACTGAAATTCTATTGGCTGATTTGAATAGCCAATAGATTTTCAGTAGCTCTCATCCTATTGGCTGATTGTAACAGCCAATAGGATTTTAGTAGCTCTCATCCTATTGGCTGATTTGAATTTCTAAAATCAAATCAGCCAATAGGATGAGAGCTACTGAAAATCTATTGGCTATTCAAATCAGCCGTATACTGGTTTGTCATTGGTTTGTCATTTGAGCATTATCTATTGTGTACTGTGGCCCGCCTATTAAGTGACACCTGTTTCCTTGTATAGCCTCTGTATCTTTTATTTAACCTTGTTTTATTTGGACCTGTGCCTTTTGGGGTGTTTTGAGACCTGGGACATTATATTGGGCATAATGCTATCCTGTCCATCTAATGTTGTTTTAGTAGGGTTTCTATGTTTGGTAAATTGGTATTTTGGCTCTTGCCTGATTTTTATCCTCTGGTTGGATATTCTACTTTATAGTGTTTTTTATATATGGATTTATATTGCGTTTAATAACTTATGCCCCCTTGTGTCTGGTTATGGGTTTTCCCATCCCCCTCTGTTGTGTCCTGGTCTCAGCTTTTGGTTATTTTGGTTTTATTTGTATTGTATTTTAGAGTACCTAGTCCACGCATATCTAGGTGGTCATTGGGCATATGTGGGGGTGCTCTATTATAAGGGGTTCAGTTGTCTATATGGCTCTTTGGCATATGATTGGTTCCCTCCGGCTGTAGGGACTTTCTGTCTTGTTGATTACACTATTAGTTTGGAGTTAGTATTCTGTGGATTTGTAGTTATTATCTCTATGGTAGACTGGCCCTGGACCTGGAATTTGTAATTTTAGGGCCTTACGATGGATATTTCTATAGTAGGATTTATAGGGTTTCCCTTTTATGTTTTGTGACCGATTTGGATAACTTGGGCAATTTTGATGTATTGCTCGTTTTATGTATGGGTTTGTTGTCCGTCTATGGCATTTGGTTGGCCCGTCCTATGTTTTGGGATAGATGTATTGACAGTATCATGCCTTTTTGCTAATGTTGGGCATATATGCCAGGTTATTGATTACACACGGATTGCGTGTGTACCGACTTGTGTTTACATTCTGACAGATGACGGCTGTAAAACTCTGGACGTGTGTGGGGGCGTCGTCCCTTACGCATGCGTTGATTGGTTGAGCGGGTTTGTGTTCCTTTGAATATGCGGCTTTCGACACTCCCCCTGTTTGCTACAGGGGTGTTTGTTTTTCGCTGCGGTTGCGACCACTGCTTTGCTATATTCAGGATGCCTCTATTGTTTCTTGATTGTTTGTACGATTGAATTATGAGGTACGTTTAAGTGTTTCATGCTATTACTTGCTAATATTATTCCTTAGACTCACTTACTAGGCGGGTTACTATGGTGACTGGATCACTTCCGGTTACATTATGGCTTTGTTGTGCCGGTGTTCTGTGAAGGGACCGAACTTTGTAAAACAGCGAACCATGTCACTTCCTGTGACGTTTCATCAGCTGTTGCTCTCAGTTTGAGCCTAATACTCATGCGTGGCAGATTCTTCACATTCCTGGGCACATACGTAACGGTAAAACTCTTTACAATTGTGAAATTATGAAACCATTGTATAGCGCATGCGTGGGCTTTTCTATCACAAATGGGGGTGTTTTATTGAACTATGTTTATTGAACACTGTACATTATGCTGTGAAACAGAAATAAATGTATAGTTATTTATACATATTTATTTATATATAAGTTAAAAACATAGAAACATTCAAAGCACTTGACTTTATATTTACTGTGAAATACGATATGCAGTGGCGATATCCGAGTGGCTGTTTGTCATGCAGGGAGGAATAAACATCTTTTCATGTTAGTGCTTTGAATGTTTGTATGTTTTTAACTTATATATAAATAAATATTTATAAATAACTATACATTTATTTCTGTTTCACAGCATAATGTACAGTGTTCAATAAACATCGTTCAATAAAACACCCCCATTTGTGATAGAAAAGCCCACACATGCGCTATACAATGGTTTCAGCATTTCACAATTGAAAATATTTATACCGTTACGTATGCGCCCAAGAATGTGAAGAATCTGCCACGCATGCGTATTAGGCTCAAACTGAGAGCAACAGCTGATGAAACGTCACAGGAAGTGACATGGTTCGCTGTTTTACAAAGTTAGGTCCCTTCACAGAACACCGGTTTGCTCAAACTACACGTTATGTATTTGAATCACTCTGCATCTATTTTCTATTTTTTATTTTTCAGTTTAGCAGACTATGGGATTGCTGTATTTATATTTCATATGCTGCCATGCTGTTTATGGTTTTGTTCATGTTGCCCTATCGTTGCCTGGGATATGACATCGCTGAATGGGTGGCGCCCTACTCAGGAGAGTGTATGGACTTACACTGCTGTGTATTTAAGTGTGTCTGGCGTTGGGGTTTGATATATATGTACTTGTATGTCGGAGGAAGGGGCTAAACCCCCGAAAACGTTCACTTTCAAGTAAAGAACTTTTCTAAAGTCCTGGTGAGTGCACTTTCTGTTATTGTTTTTATATATATATATATATATATATATATATATACATATATATGTGTATGTATGTATGTATGTATGTGTATATATATATTATGTGTACACACATCCACATATATGTATTCATACACACATCCACACATATATATATATATATATATATATATATATATATATATATATATATATATATCTGTAAATAGATAGATAGATAAATAGATAATATATCCAAAGAACACAGAACAAATCTAAAGTCGTACACTGGGTATAGCTCAGTTTATTTGGACGTGACAAACAAGTTTAGGTAGGCAGTCAAACCACACCTTAGATGTTTGCACTGAGGACATTCCCTGCAACTGTGACTGGAGGGCTTTATTGCCAGACCAGGATTGCTTACAGAAGTTGTCCACTACAGCAATGTGATAGGCTATTCTTACTTACTACTGCATAGTAGATAAACAAGAGCCATTATGGATCGTTTGCACACAGCCTAAGGAATCAAGATAAGTACTGTAACTTACCAACTCTAAGATTGCGACTTTGCCTTATTACTAGAGACTAATATTCTCCTGATTTGCTGCATGAGAGGTCCTAAATTGACCGATACTATTCTAACTGAACTTATGTAACAAGGACTTTGCAGCAATTACAAACACGCAAATTACTTGTGTATACTACCTAGAGGTGATATTTTGGTCTCTTTTATAACTTTTTTACAACTGAGGCCATTTCTTGATATTGTTAATTGTATAATATTCTCTTTATTCTAGATAGATAGATAGATAGATAGATAGATAGATAGATAGATAGATAGATAGATAGATAGACAGACAGACAGATAGATAGATAGATAGAAATCCACACAATCACAAGAAATGGCTTAGGTACAATACGTCATGGAGGGTAAACCCAATAGCAGGATTGTGTAAACCAATATTAAGTTAAAAAAACTATCAAACCAGGAGACAGTCTGTCAGTCCAAAAGTCTGGAAGATCCCTGAAGTGTGAAAAAAAAAAGTGAAAAATCATAGGAATGATGCTTATGAAGCAAGACATCAACTGTCATGCACAATCTCCTGCAACATCCACAGACTAATGAAATGCACAGCAAACAAATTGTGCAGCGCTGCATGCTGAATGGATAATCACCCCTATGATGACAGCCAATTCTCTGACATTTCATAGTTCAAGGATCCCAAGTATAGTATCACAATACAGCTCCGCCAAGCTGCTAAACAAATTAAATACTATATAGCCAATAAATAAAGTCCTCTGAAAATGAGTCAAATTAAATATCATTTTGAAGCATCATTAAAATCAAAAGTTCAAAATGCATATTAGAGTAACAACTTCATAAACATTTTGGCTATGCCTTATTCAAACCTATATAATTGAAAAGAACCTAACAGCTAGATTATGAGTTTTGCGTTAAGCTGAAAAAGCAGCGTTAACAGGTCCTAACGCTGATTTTTCCCTACCGCTGGTATTACGAGTCTTGCAGGTTTGGGGCACCTCACACTTCTTTGGCCTTACCGCAAACCGACTTACGTAAAGTTTGTAAAGTCTTTTTTTCTATGGGACTTCCATAGCGCTGATATTACGAGTTTGTCCTGGGAGGCCAAAAAGTGAGCGGTACACCTTCTACCTCCAAGATTCCTAACGCATTCTAAAGTCATTAGTTATGAGTTAAATATAATTAAAATAAATCGAATTAAAACCTACAATTATTATTATTATCTAAATTATTCCTATTTAAAACTAAATACTTACCTATAAAATAAACTCTAAGCTAGCTACAATATAACTAATAGTTACATTGTATCTAGCTTAGGGTTTATTTTTATTTTACAGGCAAGTTTGTATTTATTTTAACTAGGTAGAATAGTTATTAAATAGTTATTATCTATTTAATAACTACCTAGCTAAAATAAAGGCAAATTTACCTGTAAAATAAAGCCTAACCTAAGTTACACTAACACCTAACACTACACTACAATTAAATCAATTGTCTACATTAAATACAATGAAATAAATTAAATTAAATTAGCTTAATAACAAAAACCCCCACTAAATTACAGAAAATAAAAAACAAATTACAAGATATTTAAACTAATTACACCTAATCTAATAGCCCCCCCCAAAATAAAAAAACTCCTAGCCTAAACTAAACTACCAATAGCCCTTAAAAAGGCCTTTTGCAGGGCATTGCCCCAAAGAAATCAGCTCTTTAACATGTAAAAAAAATATATAAACAACCCCACAACAGTAAAACCCACCACCCACACAACCAATCCCCCAAATAACAGCCTAACTAAAAAAAACCTAAGCTCCCCATTGCCCTGAAAAGGGCATTTGGATGGGCATTGCCCTTAAAAGGGCATTTAGCTCTATTGCAGCCCCAAAGCCCTAACCTAAAAAATAAACCCACCCAATACACCCTTAAAAAATCCCAACACTAACCCCCAAAGATTCACTTACCGGGAGAAGTCTTCATCCAAGCGGCAAGATGTCCTCAACGAAGCCAGCAGAAGTGGTCCTCCAGACGGGCAGAAGTGGTCCTCCAGATGGGCAGAAGTCTTCATCCAGATGGCATCTTCTATCTTCATCCTTCCGGTGCCGAGCGGGTCCATCTTCAAGACATCCGATGCGGAGCATCCTCTTCATCTGACGGACTAACGACAAATGAAGGTACCTTTAAATGACGTCATCCAAGATGGTGTCCCTTAGATTCCAATTGGCTGATAGAATTCTATCAGCCAATCGGAATAAAGGTAGAAAAAATCATATTGGATGATTGGATCAGCCAATAGGATTGAGCTCGCATTCCTTTGGCTGATTGGAACAGCCAATAGAATGCAAGCTCAATCCTATTGGCTGATTGCATCAGCCAATAGGATTTTTTCTACCTTCATTCCGATTGGCTGATAGAATTCTATCAGCCAATTGGAATCTAAGGGATGCCATCTTGGATGACGTCATTTAAAGATACCTTCATTCGTCGTTAGTCCGTCGGAAGAAGAGGATGCTCCGCGTCAGATGTCTTGAAGATGGACCCGCTCCGTGCTGGAAGGATGAAGATAGAACATGCCGTCTGGATGAAGACTTCTGCCCGTCTGGAGGACCACTTCTGCCGGCTTCGTTGAGGACATCTTGCCGCTTGGATGAAGACTTCTCCCAGTAAGTGAATCTTCAGGGGTTACTGTTAGGATTTTTTTAATGGTTTATTGGGTGGGTTTATTTTTTAGGTTAGGGCTTTGGGCCTGCAATAAAGCTAAATGCCCTTTTAAGGGCAATGCCCATCCAAATGCCCTTTTCAGGGCAATGGGGAGCTTAAGTTTTTTTAGTTAGGCTTTTATTTGGGGGGTTGGTTGTGTGGGTGGTGGGTTTTACTGTTGGGGTTTTGTTTGTATTTTTTTTTACAGGTAAAAGAGCTGATTTCTTTGGGCCAATGCCCCGCAAAAGGCCCTTTTAGGGGCTATTGATAGTTTAGTTTAGGCTAGGGTTTTTTTTTTATTTTGGGGGGGCTTTTTTATTTTGATAGGGCTATTAGATTAGGTGTAATTAGTTTAAATATCTTATTTGTTTTTCATTTTCTGTAATTTAGTGGGGGTTTTTGTGTGATTTAGCTAATTTAATTTAATTTATTTCATTGTATTTAATTTAGGTAATTGATTTAATTGTAGTGTATCATTAGGTGTTAGTGTAACTTAGGTTAGGTTTTATTTTACAGGTCAATTTGTATTTATTTTAGCTAGGTGGTTATTAAATAGTTAATAACTATTTAATAACTATTCTACCTAGTTAAAATAAATACAAGCTTGCCTGTAAAATAAAAATAAACCCTAAGCTAGATACAATGTAATTATTAGTTATATTGTAGCTATCTTATGGTTTATTTTATAGGTAAGTATTTAGTTTTAACTAGGAATAATTAAGATAATAATTGTAGGTTTTATTTAGATTTATTTAAATTATATTTAAGTTAGGGGGTGTTAGGGTTAGGGTTAGACTTAGGTTTAGAGGTTAATAAATTTAGAATAGTGCCTGCGACATTGGGGGCGGCAGATTAGGGGTTAATAAGTGTAGGTAGGTTGCGGCGACATTGGGGGCGGCAGATTAGGGGTTAATAAATATAATGTAGGTGGCGGCGATGTTGGGGGCAGCAGATTAGGGGTTAATAAATATAATGTAGGTGGCAGCGATATCCGGAGCAGCAGATTAAGGGTTAATAAGTATAATGTACGTGTTGGCGATGTCGGGGGCGGCAGATTAGGGGTTAATAAGTGTAAGATTAGGGGTGTTTAGACTCGGGGTTCATGTTAGGTGTAAACATAACTTTAGTTTCCCCATAGGAGTCAATGCAGCTGCGTTACTGAGATTTACGCTGCTTTTTTGCAGGTGTTATACTTTTTCTCAGCCGGCTCTCCCCATTGATGTCTATGGGGAAATCGTGCACGAGCACGTACGACCAGCTCACCGCTGACTTAAGCAGCGCTGGTATTGGAGTGCGGTATGGAGCGCAATTTTGCTCTACGCTCACTTCTTGCCTTTTAACGCCGGGTTTGTAAAAATCCGTAATACCAGTGCTGCAGGTAAGTGAGCGGTGAGAAAAAACTCATAACGCAAAACTCGTAATCTGGCCGTAAGTTTGCCTAGCAGCTATTAGTAACGGCTTTTGCATAAACTTTATTAAAATCATCAGCCCCTTAGTGAATAGCAAGATTGAATAAAATGAAAAGCCAGTACTATAAAAAGGACTACCAGCGATATTTGTTGTACAACTAATAAAACATCATTAAAGCTTATCTCCTAGTTACTACAATGTAACCTCAATCTAGGGAGGTTTATTCAGATGCTTATCATGTACCTTAGGCCTAGTTAGAATGCGATAAGAATTTATTTTTAAAATTAATTTCAATAACTATTTACACATATCTCACACATTTGCAATATATTGCATAATTTTAAACTATTGTATGCTTGGCCTGCAGTTTTAGCGTCTAGGGATGACACGGTTACTGTTGGGAGTCAAGTTTATTTCAAACTTAACACACAAAGAATGTTTCAGTTTGTCTTTAATGTTATCATTAGCCAATGTAAATATTTCATTAATATTAGAGTTATGTGTGAGTCAGGTGAGATGTAAGATGGATGCTAAGGTCTTTGCGGTCTGTGATCTACCCAGTTCATTGATTAGTAACATGCCAATACTTTAAAATGAGTAAAAACAAAATTATGACCCTGAAGATGTTTTATAGTCTATTAGTCAAATAAACCACTTCAACTGATTCAATTTGCTGAAAGATATCTGTATTTCATAAGCAAAAAATAACCTTCTGCGTATGCAAGGGCACATGACTAGACTGATGTCACCCCTGATAAGATTGTGACCATCTGGCTATGATTGCAGTCATGCAGTGTAAGGTTTCTAGCTGGGTGTTGTATGTTACATATTCATTTCAAAGGCAGAAAAGGGATTAGCCAGTGTATTAGAAGAAAGTATCAATCATTTTACAAAAATAAACAAATAAATAAAGGCAATACACAGGTGATAACCTTGTTTAATTGTTAAAGGGATATGAAAACCACATTCTTTTCTTTCATGAGTTAGATAGAGTGTGCATTTTTAATTTACTGTTATTCTCAATTTTCTTCATTTTCTTGGTATCTTTTGTTGAAAAGCAGGGGCGTATGCTTAGGAGCCTGTCCATTTCTGGTGCACTATATGGCAGCAAAAAGATGAGTTCTTGAATTCCAAAAAGTGGTAAAAGGCAAAACCTTATTCATTAGCGTTAAAACTCACCACCTGTGACAGGAAAAGGATGGTTGTTTCGGCAGGCGCCATAATCATAGACCTGTTAGCCATATGCATAGAATGTTATCCATATTTATTTCTTTATTTCATTTATAAAATATTTTACCAGGAAGGATACATTGAGATTTCTCTCGTTTTCAAGTATGGCCTGGGTCCACAAAACATTGCATTGATACAATAGGGTACAATAAAATACAAAAACTATAATAATACACAATCGGCTAGATTTAGAGTTTTGTCGGTAAAGACCCGCGTAGCTAACGCCGCTTTTTTTTCCAACGCACCCTTAAGACAACGCTGGTATTGAGCGTTGTCTGAAGGGCTGCGTTAGGCTCCAAAAAGGGTGCGTTGAGCCTAATGTACCGCTACTTCAACCCTCAATACCAGCGTTGCTTACGGTAGCGGTAAGCAGCTAAAACGTGCTCGTGCACGATTCCCCCATAGGAAACAATGGGGCAGTTTGGGATGAAAAAAAACCTAACACCTGCAAAAAAGCAGCGTTCAGCTCCCAACGCAGCCCCATTGTTTCCTATGGGGAAACACTCTCTAAGTCTGCACCTAACACCCTAACATGAACCCCGAGTATAAACACCCCTAATCTTACACTTATTAACCCCTAATCTGCCGCCCCCGCTATCACTGACACCTGTATTATATTATTAACCCCAAATCTGCCGACCGGACCTCGCCGCTACTCTAATAAATGTATTAACCCCTAAACCGCTGCACTTCCGCCTCGCAAACCCAATAATAAATAGTATTAACCCCTAATCTGCCCTCCCTAACATCGCCGCCACCTAACTTCAAGTATTAACCCCTAATCTGCCGACCGGACCTCGCCGCTACTCTAAAAAATGTATTAACCCCTAAAGCTAAGTCTAACCCTAACACCCCCTAAGTTAAATATAATTTTAATCTAACGAAATAAATTAAATCTTATTAACTAAAGTATTCCTATTTAAAGCTAAATACTTACCTGTAAAATAAACCCTAATATAGCTACAATATAACGAATAATTATATTGTAGCTATTTTAGGATTTATATTTATTTTACAGGCAACTTTGTATTTATTTAAAGGGACATGCCACCCACATTTTTTCTTTTATGATTTAGAAAGAGAATGCAATTTTAAACATCTTTCTAATTTACTTATTTTATCTAATTTGTTTTATTCTCTTGATATGCTTTGATGAAAAGCATATTTAGATATGCTCACTAGCTGCTGATTGGTTGCTGCACATATATATATATATATGCAGGAATTTAACATAGAGCAGAAAGGAAATATTTAATCAACCATTACAGGTGCATTCTGTTTTGAAATATGTAGAGAGGGATCTCTTAAAGGATATTAGGCTTGGGGAAGGTTTGAAAGTGTGCGGGAGGTTGTTCCATAATTGTGGATCGAGCTGCTTTCTTTTTGTATTGAGCTAAATAATGTGCTGGTACTGGATCGGAGGTTATAGGAGGTGAGAATAACCGGGGAGAGCATTCTGCTCAGGTAGGGTGGGAGCATCCCAGAAAAGCTCTTAAACACAAGGCAGGAAAGATGGATGGTGCGTTTGGATTCCAGTGACAGCCAGTTTAGTTCTTTTAGCATGTCACAATGGTGGGTCCTGTAGTTACATTGTAGCACAAAGCGGCAGAACGAGTTATACAATGCATTCAGTTTATTAAGGTGAGTTTGCAGGTGCAGGTGCATACACTACATCACCATAATCTACGATTGGCATCAGCATTTGCTGTACAATCTTTTCCTTTACTGTAGGGCTTAGGCAGGATTTGTTTCTGTACAGGGCACCTAGTTTTGGATAAAGTTTAGATGCAAGTTTTTCTATGTGGAGGCCAAAAGATAGATTGGGGTCTAACAACAAACCCAAGTATTTGAAAGAGTGGACTGCGGTCAGTGGGCCATTTTGAGTTTTTGATGCATAGATGGGAATTTTGTAGTTTGTGTAATTCAGGTACCATTCCAAAGATCATTGTGACAGTTTTGTCAGTGTTTAAGAAGAGTTTGTTTTTTGTGATCCACTTTTTTACCTCTGTGAACTGGTCTTGGAGCACTGCCTCAAGCTGTGGCAGATCGAAATTGTTTGCATAGATTACCGTGTCATCTGCGAACATGCGTACAATTGAGGATTTGCAGACATTAGGCAGATCATTTATAAATAATGTGAATAGAAGGGGGCCGAGAATGGAACCTTGGGGAACACCACACGTGACTGGGAGAGGGAGGGAGTCGCTGTCAGAAATGGAGACATATTGTTATCGATCCTATACATATGATTGAAACCAGGTTGGTGAGCAGCAATACCTGAGTTTTTTAGTTTGAGCAGTAGTATGTCATGGTCTACTGTGTCAAAGGCCTTTGCAAAATCAAGGAAAATAGCTCCAATTAAGATGTCATTGCAAACTTTTAGAAAGGCAGTTGTAGTGGAGTGATTCGGGTGAAAGCCTAATTAATCAGGGGTCAGATAATTAGATTGTTGATAATATTCACATAATTGCATATGGACGCATTTTTCTAAGACTTTTGACAATACTGGGAGCAATGATATTGGGCGATAGTTAGAAACCAAGGTTATCTCCCCACTTTTATGGATAGGCACTACTCTTGTAGTCTTCCAAAATTTGGGCATGTATCCAGACACCAAGGATTCATTAATTAGGGTTGTGACAGGTTTAGCAATTGCCGGCACACTGAGCTTCAACAGCATTGCTGGGATTTGATCAGTTCCAGACTAGTTTTTCATTTTAAGATTATTAAGGTGTTTCTTAATGACGTTGATGGGTACAGGTCTAAAATTGAACTTCTCTATATTGGGTTTTTGCTGATTTAGTGGAGCCTGATCCACAATTGTAATTTCAGGATGCATGTCATTTATTAGTTTTTCAATCAGGGTGGTGGAGCATCTGACAAAATAATTGTTAAAGGCATTTGCTACTTCTAAGGGGAGTTGCAGGGTTTGGTTGTCCACATTGACAGTGGAGGGTTGGGAGTGGATTGGTGGAGTTTGTAAGTTATTTATGAGCTTCCAAAAAATTCTAGGGTTTGATATGTTATTGTTCAGATTTTCACAGAAATATTGGGCCTTGGCCAATTTTGTTTGTTTAGTGCATATATTTCGCCATTGTCTATATACACAGTGATTGTTCATAGAGCCAGTATGCTTGAACTTTGACCACAATGAATCCCGAAACTGGTACATTTGAATGAGGTCAGCTGTGATCCAATTCAAGTGTGCTTCTTTTACTCTCACCTTACGTAGCGGGGCATGTAAATTCAAACTTGTAGGAGTTCAGACTGAAAGA
Source organism: Bombina bombina (assembly GCF_027579735.1). Lineage (NCBI taxonomy): Eukaryota > Metazoa > Chordata > Amphibia > Anura > Bombinatoridae > Bombina > Bombina bombina. The sequence continues at coordinate 371,448,965 of NC_069500.1, forward strand.
ATTCAACTGCAGAGTCTAGATCTGGGATTAGGTATAATCTGTGCCGGGGAGGTTCTTGATATCATTTAGAAATTATTGAAGATTACATTTTTTGAAGGACCTGGTGATGTTAACCTTGGGAGAGGATTTAGTTGCCTTTATTTTGCACATGCAGTACACTAAGCAGTGTAATTGTTAGGGAGAACACCTGCCTCCTGGATTCAGTCGGGAGAAGTGAAGAGAATCCAATCGAGCAGGGTGTGATTATGGCTTTTGATGTTTATGCAAGTTGGGGAGGATCTATAAGAAAAAGAAGCACAGAGGCGCCAACATGGCCTAGTAACGTCACAGCAGTCGGATACAAAACATCAGCAGGATAGGAAATATACTCACAAGCGTAGCGCACCCAAATGGTGCTATTGTGGCAGCCTGGAACATCAAACAGTGGTCCAGCTCACTGGTGTCTCCAGCCAGATAGAGTTGATCCTTGGTGAGGGCCTATCCTATGATGCCTATAAGGGCAAAAAAGGCACACACATAGCCCAGTAACGTTTGTACACCAGATAAAAAAGGATTCAAGGTTGTACTTACAGGAAACAAAGCACCACCAGGTGCAATATCAGCAGTACTGGGACCTCTCAGCCGCCCAGTGGACTGTGGAATCCAATTTGCAGGATGCCGAAAATCACCACTTTGGAAGATAGGACTAGCACACACACTCTGCCCCCAAACAGGAGCAGAATAATTGTGATAAAGCAAGTGTATATTTAAAAACTTTTATTTTAAAAACAGCGACATGTTTCTCAGCTACCACAGGCTGTTTCCTCAGGCTATGTTAAAATGTTAACAACACTTGCTTTATAAAGACAATAGAACACATAAAACTAAATCTGATAGGCTAATTAATTTCTAAAGTGTGAACACCTGTTACACAGGTCAGCAGTTGGTAGGCATGGAAACCCCTATATACAAAGCTCTCATATGTAACACAAACCATTTTGAGCAAATCCCAAATAAGAATAGACATCTCTGTATTAACCTCCATACCACTGCCAAAACCAAAATAGACAATAGCAATAACCTTGTAACCCTTCAAATTAAGATTAAAAAATAAAAAATGGAGAACAGTAATATGACAATCACAATAAAAACATTTGTTATACACCTCAAAATAAAATAATCACAATATGTACAAAAATATAATATACCCACATAAAAAACATAAGCAAGATACATGTATTTTAATAGTCTCTATTCTACATATAATCACTTAATATGCCTGACCACATGTATGTTTTATATCACAATAGATCTATATTTTTCCTTTAGTATTATAGACCTTAATAGGTATTATATCTACATTGAACCCTCCTTTAAAGTGTGACATTTATTTCTCTGCCCTAACAAAAAAGCTCTCATTTGTAACACAAACCATTTTGAGCAAATCTCAAATAAGAATAGATATCTCTATATTAAGTATAACATTTTTTTAAAATAAATAAATAATAAATAAGTAATCGCCTTATGTGCAAACCTATAACAAGTAATTAATACTAGATGTGTCAACATGAATATATAAATAAATTTACTAAGAGGGAATCTCACCCCAATATATAATCAAGCTTTTACATGCTACCACATATTAAATAAAATGTAAAATGCAACTCTAGAGCACCTAAGCCATAGAAAGATTATTCCATTGTGAGACAGTTTAAACCTTGTGGGAAAGAAAAAAATGACACAATGACTAACTAATGTTAAACCCTATCTGTGATATCATATATGCAAAATGTATGTACCTATATTTAATATAAATGTACTAACAAGATATTTATAATATATAATAAAAATGATGAGCCAAGAATAAAGTGTGGAATGTAATCATAACCTAAACTATATCTAAATGACGTGCAGAAAGTATATATATAAATATGTGTGATCATTGGTCCAACATAAAGATACCCTTGTATCCTAAAAATAAGTCATCTGATCATGGTAATCTTATAAGTAATAATAATATTAAAGTGCTATACCGCTAATGTAAGTGGGAAAAAAAAAATTGACACACCGGCGAAATACTAAACAACCACTGTGTAGGATAATGCAAAAACAATCAGCAACCCCTATCTATGTGTGATGTGATATTGGTGTGAAAAAGTGTCAGTGTGACCTAGCCTAATAGAGGCCAAAAAAAAATAAAAAAATATTGGTATTCAGAATGCTGCCATATCAAGGTTCTCATTGAGCCCATCTGGTTGGAGAGCACCTAATCTTTTAATCCAAAATGTCTCTCTTCTCCTAAGGGTCATTAGAGCATTGGGACAAGATTTTGAAATCATTTCAATAGGTGTTATTTTGATAGGGTTCTTATCTTTTTTGTGATGAGATAAACAATGTCTGGAGACGCTGTGAGATTTGGTTTTTTTCTTAATGTTATAGGAATGCTCTCCCCATCGTTTTTTTTACCTTTCTGCAGGTGCGGCCTACATACTGGGCCCCACATTTACAGTCAAGGAGATATATCACAAAAGAAGTTTCACATGTCATGTGACTCTTAATTTTAAAAATTTCACCCGTATTCGAGGATCTAAAACTAGAAGTCCTATGACAAATATTGCTGCACATGCCACAGCGTTTCCTATAACATTTGGAGACTATATTCTTTTTAATTAGAGGCCCAACATTAAAGATGTTGGAGCCTACATTGTTGTTTACAAGGAATTTGTTTCTTACAATCTTACTGGGTGCTAGAACGGTCTTGAGCGTAGGTGCTCTTCTATATACCACTTTTGGTTTGGTCCCTATAATATTCCTCAGAGTGGAATCATCAGTAAGGATAGACCAGTGTTTATTAAGAATTTTATTGATTGCCATATGGTTTTAATTATATCTAGTGATAAATAACGGGGGATTTATTTCTTTGAAGCCTATTTGATCTTTAGATTTTTTGTTTTTATTAATTTTAAAATAACTTGATCTATCTTCCTCCCTAACCCTATTGATCTCATGATTTATCAGATCTACCGGGTAGCCCTTTTCTAGGAATCTGTCTCCAATAACCCTTGCTTGGATATCATAGTCCTCTATTTGGGAACAATTCCTCCTTATTCTTCTAAATTGCCCATATGGGACATTTAGCTTCCAGCTCTTATAGTGATTGCTTTCATAGTGCAGAAAGCTGTTGCAGTCAACAGTCTTAAAAAAGGTTTTAGACCCCACTTTACCATCAGTAGTTTTACTCAGTACTAAGTCAAGAAAATCAATTTCTTGCCGCTGGATATTCTGAGTAAAAGATATACCAAAATTGTTGTGGTTAAGATGATCAATAAACTTATGTATGTCCTCTTCAGACCCTTTGAATAAAAAAATAAGGTCATCTATATAGCGGCCATAGAACACCAGGTTCGCCGCGAATTGCGACTCGTATATATATATATATCTGCTCAAAGTTGCCCATGAACAAATTTGCGAAACTCGGGGCGAACCTGGTGCCCATGGCCGTGCCCTTAATTTGGAGGTAGTATTTACTCTGATAGAGAAAATAGTTATGCTCTAAAATGAATTTTATGAGTTGAAGGAGAAACTCAACTTGTTCAGTGGGCATATAAATATCTTGTACAAGGTAGGAACGTACAGCCCTAATGCCCAACTCGTGCTGGATGTTAGAGTACAGAGACCCCACATCGCAGGTAACCCACCAACAATCATCATCCAAGACACATTCATTTAATTTAGTAATCAAATCGGATGAATCTCTTATGAAAGATGGTAGCGAGATTACAAATTTCTGTAAAAAATGGTCGATATAAGCGGATAGAGAGTCCGTAAGACTCCCTATACCCGCAATAATAGGTCTACCCTGAGGTCTGAATGGGTCTTTGTGCACTTTTGGCAGATGGTAGTAAAAAGCAGTACAGGGGTATTTAGGGAGACAATAGTCTCTTTCATTTTTGTTTAAAATACCCATGTCCAAGCCCTTCTGTAGAAGTTCTTGTAATGATTCTAAAAATGCCAAAGTGGGGTCTCCATGTAGGATTTTGTAATATTTCTTACCATTCAAGATCCGATCAGCCTCTGTAAGATAGTCCTGCATATTTTGCAGGACTATTCCCCCATCCTTGTCCGCCTGTCTGATGACCAGATCAGATCTATTCATCAGACTATTGAGGGCTTGTCTTTCCTTATGGTTAAGGTTATTTTTATATCTCAATTTTTTCTGTTTTTTTGCTAATTTTTCAAGATCTGCCATAACAAGATTAGAGAAAATCTCTATATGGTTACCATTATTCCTTGGAGGCATAAAGCTAGATTTAGGCCTTAGGTTAGTGTGAATATAATCATCAAAGAGGTCTTCCATGAGCATGCAGGGTTCATAAGTGAAACAACCCTCGCTCAAATGGGAATCCATATGATCAGTAGTTATGGGTCTCAAATTATCATTTTTAAGTTTTTTGTCTGCAAAATATTTTTGCAGGGATAATTTCCTAACATAACTGTTAACATCCACGAATAATTCGTAGATGTGAAAGTTATTAGAAGGGCTGAAAGACAGACCCCTACCTAGTACTCTAATCTCATCATCGCTTAAAGTAGAGTGAGAGATTAAAAATTCCTTTTTTATATATCTCTAATTTCTCTTTTTTGCGGGTGATTGATTTCCCTCTGGTTCCTCGTTTACGAGTCGTCTTTTTTGTCTTTGAGGATATACCGGTCCCATAGGACCGTGCCACACCGGAGGTTCCTGGTTGAACCGCCCCCCCCCCCTAAAAAAGGCATATTAGAACTATTTGTACTAGTGGTTGGTTCGTTGTCAGCATTTTGTAGTGCCTGATATCTATTCTGATGTACAAAATTGGGCACTTGTGATCTCTGATCTGTATCTTGGTATCCCAATGCTCTATTTGATGATCTGTTGTCATTAGAAAAAGAAGGTACTCTTGCATGTGGAGACCTATTGTCATTAGAAAAAGATGGTGCTCTTATATGTGGAGACCTATCATGTTTGTTAAAATGTGTATTAGAAGTAAAAGTAGAGTCTCTGCTCCTAAAATTAGGCTGGTTAACTTCTCTCTGTGTCTGATAGGATGATGATGATTGATCAGAATAATATACCTTATTATCAGGTGTATATGTGTCCCGCATATGATTATTCTGTCTCCAGGTGAAATTTCTATTCTCTGGTTTTATTCTATCTCCTCCCATATATTGATGTTGGGATCCATATTGTCTCCTATCTCCTGATTGTTGCCCACCTCCGTTGTTATAACCTCTATCATTATGGGTAGATATGTGTGATCTGGATGTACCTACGTTGAATACGATTGTAAGTGAAAACCTGACCTTTGGTATAATCCTCATTGTCTCTCTCCATCTTTTTATTTTTGTAAGCAATAATTTGTTCCTGATACTCGTCTGCTTTATCATACGTGTTTTTTCTCAATTCTTCAAATTGAGGAAGTGATTTGTGTATATCTATGTCCTTTTGTAAATTGTCAATTTCCTGTCCTACTTCATTTACCAAAACTTGCCTATGTTTAATAAGTATATCCATAAGGGTCAAGGAACATGTATTTAAGGCATTTTCCCATTCTTTAATTACTTCTTCATTGTTTTTAAAAGAGCAGTTTTTGAACATTCTAAGCCCCCTAGGGATTTGGTTTTTACCAATGGCGGTGTTCAGTTTTAAGTAAATTTTCAAGTTTGTTAAAAGCAGACTGGAGAGACAGTGGTGGGTTAAGTGTACCAGAGCCTGATTGTTCGACATTAACCCTTCTATTTGCTCTTTCAGAGCAAGACAACATAGTGATGTTAATTTAGCCCCAAAATAGGAAAGATATTAAGAATATCAGTGTTTTGTCTATTAGGCTATATGCCCTACAGGACTAGAACAGTGGAAAGATAAATATATACTACAATAAGAACACTATACAATGAGAAGCAGCTCCCCTATTCGTGACCAAGCAAATGTGATAACAAAAGATATAAGGAGGGTGGTGCATATAGAACATACACCACACTCCTAGGGGGCGCTAACAATAAGCAGCAAACAGGTAAGCAAATATATACAGATAATTAAGAGAATATACAATATACCTAACACACTTATATCAGATTATTAGAGATGATATGCTCACAGATGATATTGGTGTAATCAAATAGCAAAATGTCCGCACAAAGAATAATCCAAAAGAAAGAAGGCAGCTCTCTGTCATAGGACGGTCATCCTGGTGTGGTGTGATCTATAAGAAAAAGAAGCACAGAGGCGCCAACATGGCCTAGTAACGTCACGGCAGTCGGATACAAAACATCAGCAGGATAGGAAATATACTCACAAGCGTAGCGCACCCAAATGGTGCTATTGTGGCAGCCTGGAACATCAAACAGTGGTCCAGCTCACTGGTGTCTCCAGCCAAATAGAGTTGATCCTTGGCGAGGGCCTATCCTATGATGCCTATAAGGGCAAAAAAGGCACACACATAGCCCAGTAACGTTTGTACACCAGATAAAAAAGGATTCAAGGTTGTACTTACAGGAAACAAAGCACCACCAGGTGCAATATCAGCAGTACTGGGACCTCTCAGCCACCCAGTGGACTGTGGAATCCAATTTGCAGGATGCAGAAAATCACCACTTTGGAAGATAGGACTAGCACACACACTCTGCCCCCAAACAGGAGCAGAATAATTGTGATAAAGCAAGTGTATATTTAAAAACTTTTATTTTAAAAACAGCGATATGTTTCTCAGCCACCACAGGCTGTTTCCTCAGGCTATGTTAAAATGTTAACAACACTTGCTTTATAAAGACAATAGAACACATAAAACTAAATCTGATAGGCTAATTAATTTCTAAAGTGTGAACACCTGTTACACAGGTCAGCAGTTGGTAGGCATGGAAACCCCTATATACAAAGCTCTCATATGTAACACAAACCATTTTGAGCAAATCCCAAATAAGAATAGACATCTCTGTATTAACCTCCATACCATTGCCAAAACCAAAATAGACAATAGCAATAACCTTGTAACCCTTCAAATTAAGATTAAAAAATAAAAAATGGAGAACAGTAATATGACAATCACAATAAAAACATTTGTTATACACCTCAAAATAAAATAATCACAATATGTACAAAAATATAATATACCCACATAAAAAACATAAGCAAGATACATGTATTTTAATAGTCTCTATTCTACATATAATCACTTAATATGCCTGACCACATGTATGTTTTATATCACAATAGATCTATATTTTTCCTTTAGTATTATAGACCTTAATTGGTATTATATCTACATTGAACCCTCCTTTAAAGTGTGACATTTATTTCTCTGCCCTAACAAAAAAAGCTCTCATATGTAACACAAACCATTTTGAGCAAATCTCAAATAAGAATAGATATCTCTATAAGTTGGGGAAGAGATTAATTGCGTTAGCTGCTAAGACTTAAACAGTGAGCAACAACTATTTTTTTTATTCAGCCAATCAATCTTAAAATCTCCAGAAAACAAAATTTCACTTTTTGGGTTTTGATCTATGGTTTCACTAAGAATATGTGCTATGTCAGAATGTGCTATCTTCCAGAGGCTACCTGTTTGCATAGAGCAGTGGGATAACTGAATATGCAGGTCTGTGGATTTCTTTCAAGACTGGGGCAGATATACTTTAAAATCAGGCTGAGGGAGAGAGATATATTAGTGTCAGATGGGCCTGAAAAAAGTTACGGGAGGGGGTATCATATGCAGGAACACTAGATGGCAGCACTATTTACTGCCATGTAGTGTTCCAGATTCCTACCTAGGTATTTCTGCAACACAGAATATCATGGGAAATAAGTAAATGTTATTACAGAAATAGATTGTAAACATTTTTAATATTGTGTGAATCACATAATATTTTTTGGGGGGTTTCATATCCCTTTAACTAGCAGGGAAACAATTGCAACCTTCAGGACACTGGAGTTCCATTGTGAGGTTTAATTACTCTATATACTACATATAAATATAATAACTAAGTTTTATTTGTTAATCAGTTTGTCTGATGAAGGCACCTCACTTTCCTGATAGTGTGTGCTTGTATTCCCTATTAGTTTTGTCTTTAAATGTATCCCCTGTACATATCTTTTCTTAAATAAAAATTATTTATGCTTTCTTCAAATGTTATAGAAAAGTCATGAACCTCTTATTACATTGAGATAAGGCATAGGGGCGATTTATCATTGTCCGACAAGATACGCTGTAGCATATCATGTCCAACAGACATCGCTGAATGCCGACAGCATATGCTGTCGGCATTTAACATTGCACAAGCAGTTCACCAGAACTGCTTGTGCAATGCCACCCCCTGCAGATTCGCGGCCAATCGGCTAGCAGGGGGTGTCAATCAGCCCAATCATATAGGATCGGGCGGATTGCAGAACGCAGCCTCAGATGCAGCGGATCAGTTATGAAGCAGTGGTCATAACTGTCATAACTGCTGTTTCCGGCGAGCCTGAAGGCTCCTGCGGAAACAGGGCATCAAGCTCCATTCGGAGCTTGATAATTTGGCCCCATATTGTGCATTGTGTGAGACCTATCTGTAAAATGGAATTTCACAAGTACCTTTCTTTATTTAAGGGGCCTAAATGCATGTGTAGAATAGGGGCAAATAAGCATTTTAATGATGAGCCATTTCACATGCCAGTGCTAAAGCCATTTGCAGTTTCAGTGCTCTGTTACCCAAATCATACATTGCTTTGTGGCAAAAAAAAAAACGTGTTAGAAAATAACCTTAACTTGCAAAAATATCCAAATGTGGCAAAACAGAGATTATTTTAAAAAGATTTTTCTATGTATAATTTTTGTTGTATTTTGTATAATACAAGCAGAGAATCATTATTTACTAAATATGTCAATTATACATTATGTTCCACACTTAAATCAGTTCACATTCCAATTTGATGTTTTGACCCCTGTTTTGAAACATAGCCTCTCCTCTTCAAAACAAAGGTCAATTGTCCCAGTTTAGGGGATCAGTAGAGTTGCTTAATTCCCTTTTAGAGCACAGAGTACCCAAAAGTTTACCATGAAGACAGGTGATTGATATTCACATGCTAATCACCCTCTAACTAGTGTAATGAGCGGTATTTTCTATAAGACAGAATTAATACATTAACAAATGTTCTATTTGTTAATTCCCTTTGTTCAATTAATAAGTGAATGTCTGAGAAATTATTTTTACTTTGTCAAATTAATAAATGGGAAAAAAATGTGTTCACATGTCTATTAGAGATTAACTCACACCAGGGGGACAAGTGACTGCAGCTTTTACTGAGGGGTCTTAAGTGGTTGTAGGGGCTGAGGCATATACAGCATATCTATATATCTCTATACAGCATCTGCCACACCACTAGCAGTGAAGTACCTTTGCTCCTGGGCACTTCCTCATTTTATGTGGAATCAACATGGATGTGATATAATCAAGCGGGTATTTGGAATGAGGAGATTCGGAGAGACCCTTGTTTCCTCCTCATTCCCCTACTAGAGATTAAGGAAAATGCAGGCCGGCTACATGGAATGTAGAGATCAACAATGCATCAACCTAAGCAATTCTGATTAAAGGGACATGAAACCCCACATTTTCTTTCATTATTCAGATAGCGCATGTCATTTTAAACAACTTTCCAATTTACTTCTATTATCAATTTTGTTTCATTCTTTAGGTATTGAGTATTGAACAAGCAGCTATTGTGAGCTAGCTGAAAACATTGACAAACCAACAATAAAAAGTATATGTATAGCCACCAATCAGCAGCTACCTCCCAACTCCTAAAACTACTTAGGTTTGCTTTTCAACAAAGGATGCCAAGATAATAAAGCAAAATAAATAATAGAAGTAAATTAAAAACTTGTTTAAAATAGTATGCTCTAGCTGAATCAGAAAAGAAAATGTTTGGGTTTCATATCCCTTTAAAATTAGATTTAAAATATTGTGATATGAAATATGTATTAACTAAACAACTAATAATTTTAATGTTTCCAGTTTAGGTTAAAAAAAGTGTTAAAGGGCCATTATAGTGATAAAATTACATTTTCTTATTTGTTATTTAATCACTAGCGACCTTGCAACTCTAGAAAAAAGACACTGATCCAATCAGCAGTGCTAGTCACATGACCCAGATGTACAACTAATGCTGCTGATTGGATCAAAGGTAGTTTCCGCTCTGTGGGTCCCAGGGCAGTACTTTTACTAGGTGTTAACCCCTTTTTTATACATAAATAATTATTTCTGGGGGTATAAAATAGCAGCAAAACGTCTGATAGTTAAAAAGAGACACCGGAAGAAGACCCATTGCATTGTTTTTATGCTATGACAGGCCAAGGTAAGTAAAGGAAAATAAAGTCATGACATTACCTGAGCAACTGTGGAACAGAAGGGAAGTATTGCTTTGCTTATTTACTGGGGTTGCAGAGGTCTTAATTTAGATCAGGCCTACACATCTAGGTGGCCCATCTGGCCCTGCAATCAGTAGTGGCAATGCTACAGGGGGGCCTGGGCTCCGTCTGCATCAAGTCTATCAATGGGTCTCATATCAGGGCAGAACAATAGAAGGTGCTGTAGATGCACATACACATGGGGCCATAGGGAGACTCAGACATTACTTGCAGCCCACCAATAATACTTATGTTACTGCTGATGCTGCCCCCACTTCCTCTATCATGAAGACTGCCTCTCCTTTGTGTTTAATTTCTTGGATGTCACGTAGGTGCAGCAGCCAAGCTTAGCACTCTCATCACTATCTCAAGTCCCTACACAAAGATCAGCAGCATAACCAGAATCAGCATGACATCCAAATTATCTGAGATCTCACTTGGGTTGAATATGGGATCATGGTAACTACTTGGTCCAAGAATCTGATCTGAGGTCTCACCTGGAATATAGCTGACGTAATGGGGGTGGCAGGGCCATGTATCTAGTCTGAGATCAAACATGGGCATGTATCTGACATGTAGAGCTGTAGGGTCATATAGTCTCATTTAGACAGATATAATGCATACAATAGGCTGCTGGATCCAAACATCTGATCATCAGGCTTCAGTTAGTCATATAGCTGGCAGAAGGGTGGTTGAACTGGCTATGCATCTGAGGTTTTTTTGGGCATATAACTGGCATAATAGGGACTTCAGTTACTGTGTCTCTGATCTGATAAATAAATGAATTATTTTTGGTGATTAAACAAATTCTTAAACTAATGTAATATAATTAGTAGTAGCCATTGAGTGTCACAAATGGTGAGCGGACCCAAACACATTTCCTGGGGTACTTTACTGACTAGTTCTGTCACTGCTCTGAAGTAAAATAGGCAACACCATGCAATAGAGCACACTACTTTACTTGACTTACTATAAGTAGAATGCCCTATGTCATTCTAGGATTCAGTTTAACCTCAATGAGCCTTGTGTGCGGTGCTCTTGCAGTCTTTAATGTGCAGGTCACCCACTTATAGGGAGAGTAGCAACAGTACTGAACTTACGCAACTTAAAGAAGACGTGTCTTACCATGAATATGAAGATGTTTTGAAATGCTTTTGTAGCCCTTTCCAGCTTTATGCATGTAAACATGTGAACTGTTCTTAAAGGGACAGTATACCCCAATGTTCATTTAACTACATGTAATAGACACTACTATAAAGAATAATATGCACAGATACTGATCTAAAAATCCAGTACAAAACCATTTAAAAACTTACTTAGAAGCTCACAGTTTAGCACTGTTGAAAAGGTTAGCTGAAACACCCACTGAAAGTGGTTCTATAGCAAAAAAAAGCAGACACTCCCTCCTCCTCCTTCCTCTGCATATGACAAGACTCTTTACACAAACAGAAGCAAGCTGGAGTAGGTATACGTCAGTATTCTCCTAAAACTTTGGGGCTTGGTTAGGAGTCTGAAAATCAGCACAATGTTATTTAAGCAAAACTATACATTAAAAAAAAAAAAAAAAGCTGTATAGGCTATGTAAATGGATCACCTACAAAACATTTATGCAAAGAAAAATCTAGTGTATAATGTCCCCGTAAGGTTAGGTCTTCTAAGATTTAATTTGCTTGAGTATGGTTCACATCAAGGAATCTAACTTCAAAATTTGTGATTATTATTATTTTTATACAGAGAAGGGCAGCTCTGACCAACACCTTCAATCTAGTCTACTTGACTAGACTCCAGTTTGGCTAACTCCTGATTCCAGATAGCTTTTGAAGAAGTCATTAACCTTGAGGAAAACAAACATTTTTCTGTGAATGATCAATAAAGATCATTAAAAATGTATAATTCTTTGTGTGTTATTCATTTAAGCAGACTGTGCTTGTCTCAATCAAGCTTTATGCTGAAATTAAAGGGACATTATACACTAATTTTTTTTGCATACATGTTTTGTAGATGATCTATTTATGTATCCCATAAAGATTTTTTTTTCCCCAAAAAAATGTATAGTTTTGCTTATTTTTAAATAACATTGCTCTGATTTTCAGACTCCTAACCAAGCCCCAAAGTTTTATGAGAATACCGTCAGATACCTCTACTCCAGCTTGCTCCTGTTTGTGTAAAGGGCCTTTTCATATGCAAAAGAAGGGGGAGGGGGAGTGTCCTATTTCCCACTTGCAGTGGACTTTCCAGCTACCTTTTCAACAGAGCTAAACTGAGAGCTTCTAAGTAAGTTTTTAAACAGTTTTATACTGGATTTTTATATCAATATCTGTGCATCTTATTCTTTATAGTAGTGTCTATTACATGCAGTTATATGAAAATGAGTGTATACTGTCCCTTTAAGATACTCCCAAAGGGTTCCTATACTATTTACTGCATATATGTATGTATAAATGTATGTATGTGTATATATATATATATATAAATATATATATATATATATATATATATATATATATATATATATAGATAGATATAGATATAGATATAGATAGATAGATAGATAGATAGATAGAGATAGATGATAGATAGATATTAAATGGTTTATCATTTAGGATGTTTGTAATAATCACTGCAGATTGAAAGGGTTACATTTCACATAGACCTTGATAATCCTATTAGGTGACTGTACTCTCTTGTCAGCAGAAGCTGCCACCTGTGTATAATTATCATTTGTAATTTTCAGCCTATAAACTGCAGTGGAATTCACATAAATGAGAAACTGTTAAAAGAAATAAGACTGTCACATCAATGCTCTCTAGTTTCCTGGCAGCCAATCAAAACCTATTATGGGCTAAGTGCAGTGAAAGAATGCTACAGAATGAGCAGCTGATAAAAGGCCAATGAGGTTCAAAGCAAGCTGTCATGTGGTAAATTAGCAGAATATCAGCAGAGAGCTGCCTGAAAGCCATCAGTGAAAATAGGCACTCAAATTTTCAATATTTCTTAACAATTCTCTCTGGGAAGAAATGTTTTATTAATTTTGCTTATATGTAACAGCTTTTTGCAATTGATCTTTTGTCAATAAATTATAAGTATCCTTTTTGTGTCAATATCACTGTCAGTTCTAGAGTCAGCTGAAAATTGTCTTTTTTCCTATAATTCATTTAATTCATCCAGAATTGTTATTGTTTCAAAAGATGGATATTCCCTTTATTACCCATTCCCTAGTTTTGCATAACCAACACTGTTATATTATTACCTCTGTGATTACCTTGTATCTAAGCCTCTGTAGACTGCCCCCTTATTTCAGTTCTTTTGACAGATTTGCATTTTAGCCAATCAGAGCCCTCTCATAAGTTACTCCAGAAGGATGAGCACAATGTTATCTATATGGAACACATAAACTAACGACCTCTAGCTGTGAAAAACTGTCAAATGCTTTCATATAAGAGGTAACCTTCAAGGGCTTAGAAATTAGCATTTGAGCCTACCTAGGTTTATCTTTCAACTAAGAATACCAAGAGAACAAAGCAAATTTGATGATTAAAGTAAATTGGAAAGTTGTTTAAAATTGCATGCCCTATCTAAATAATGAAAGTATCATTTTGACCAGACTGTCCCTTTAAGATCATAGTTACAGTTGAAACATCCTATATGAATCTGTAATGCTGTATAAGGCAGGTTTGCCCAAGCTGAGGCCACAGTGAGGCACATCACAAATACATTTTATTTGCCCCTTCAATTCTCCAAATTCTGTATTTTAACAGGAATTTATTTTTTATACTTTGATCATACAACAGTATTCCTCTTCAAACACAACAAGGGTTGTCATATGCCTGGTATGGAACAACACAATCTTGTATTGCAACTGTCTGTCTGTGAAATTTATATATTTATATATATATATGTATAAAAGATGGACACGTAAATGTATATTTAATTTCACTGTGCTGGTCATCTCTGATGGCAGCCAGTTAGAGGGTCACAAAGCTGCTTTTTCACTTATTCTTTTCTTGTCATCATTTATCTATTTGCCTGTTGACGTGCAGTGTGCTCTGCCCTCCCTCTACACATGTAACTCCTATGTCATTGAGAGGCAACAGGCTTTGTGAGGGGAAAACCACAGCCACATGAAACCAGTAGCATGGGAATGTCTAGACATGGACCTCCAAGATTCTCATCACAGGCTGAATGTGGCATGTAGCTGACAGAAAGGCTGCAGTTCCAGGTTTCTGATCTGAGGTCTGTTGTGGGCATGTGGCAGAAGGAGGGACTACATGGCCTTGGGGTCTGATCCAACATCTGATATTGGCCTCAGAGCCTTGGAGTCTATTGTGGGTATGCGGATGAGAGAGAAGCTGCAGAGAGGTCTTTCTGAGGTCCGATGCGACATGTGGGTGAAAGAGTCACTGTAGGTCCAGGGGGTCTGATCTTTGATACAATATGGCATGTTGCTTTCCTGTACGGCCAGGGGTCTAATCTTTGGTATTATATAGCATGCAGCTAAAAGAAGGGCTACTGGGACAGGGGTCTGATATGATCTCTAATAGGGTTTTGGGGATGACAGAGGTACTAATCTGAAGTTGTTTAAGGACATAGTTGAAAAGAGGGACTGCAGGACAAGAGGTTTGAGTTGGGTTTTAACAGAGGATCTGCAGGGCTATGGCATCTGAGGTGGGGTTTGGCTAATGAAGGGGCTGCAGAGTCTTAGGGACAAATGTGGACGTGTAACTGTTAGAGAGGCTGTAGTATCAGAGGTCTGTGCATGAAAGAGACCAGGGGTCTGATCATAGCTCACCTACTATCTCTTGAGTCAAAAGTCAGTCATCAAATATTTTTTATGAAGGCCACCAGGCACGCCGAGTATAGTTACAGCAATACATCACATTGCCAGGCAAATGTCAGCACTTTTTTTTTTTTATAAACTTTTTTATTAAGGTTTTGCGCAGTTGAAAACAGATAGAAACAACTGTAAAATACAGATGACATACATTCAGATTATACAAAACAATATAATGATATACATAAAGGGCATAGATAAAAGGTACTCTTCTGAAACCTTCATTTTATGATTTTTATAAACTATCATAACAGACTAATTAGCAGGTCCCTTAAGAACCTATTGATTTAGGTAAATCTTATAACGCACGTTAGTCATATCAAGGACCTTATTCGGCCCCATACCTTATAGCAAGTATAACAGCGGATAAATACCGCTTGAAATAGTACTGTATAAATACAGTTGTGGTATAGGGATAACACTCAAGTGAACATCACAAAATACAAAAAGTGAGAATAAGAACATATAGATTAAAGCATAAAAAATATAATGATTTGTTTGCTCTAAATGATAAATATCTCCCAACTATAACCCATGTACCCACTTTAACTAAGCTAACTTGCTACTGTAGCTAAACATGGCTCCTCGACTAAGTTTACATATTATTTAAAGCCTAAGCTTAAACAACAAGACCCCTCAACTCTCGCCGGCTGAGAGAAGAAGGTTGGGGTGTTTTATGAGCTTGTGAGCCATATATAAAAGACCAGATCGCCATCTGCAATGGTAATAATAATACATTGTGGGTAGCATGAAATTGTTACATAGCTACAATGTGGCATGGAAGCATGACAACAATGAAGTATACATAGCAAATTAAAAGGCACATTCTTATGACTCATAGTATAGGCTACTGATGTTATAGCATTATAGAATATGTGATGAACTTACAGAATAATAACAGATAATTAGATGTATATATGGGGGCTCAAAGTGAGCTCAGCAGAACCATAGAAATAACAACATTAAGACATGCAGGAAAACCCCTAAGGTATTAGACAAATGGGGTACTAATGCCTTAGTAACTGAAGCTTTTGCGACCTCTAATAGTAACTGAACTTATTTACCCTTGGCTGGTAGGGGTTAAAGCTTATCTCTAGCATACAAAATACATACTGAGTGGGAAAAATGTATAGAGCAAAACTGACTGGGCAGTGAAATATACAAGAAGGCAAACGCTGCACTAAGTGTGGTCTCATATCTTTTAACACGTCAGCCAGGTGCTATTCAACATATGCACCGATTGAGTCCAGCATAAAGTAAAATTAGACACTTCCACACAAAGGAAAAAAGAAAGAAAGAAAAAAGAAGTAGATTGGCACATTGAATCCCCTTGCAAAGTCACTGTTTCCAATACAAGAGCTCAGCAAACTGACATCAGTCCTAAGTCAGGTAACAGACCAAAAGCTCACCCTATACCCATCCTGAGGAATGATTCCAGTAAGCAACCTCTATACATGGAGTCACTACTGCCAAGCACATTTATCCGCAGCCAGCATATAGCAACGGAGACACACTGCACTGCCTCAATATCGCAAAGAGCTTCAAAAGATGTCCTCTCCGGTCCGCGGAAGTCGGCCGCACCTCCCCGGCCTCTGGACAAAGCTGAGGTATGTGCCACTGTATCTCTCCTGAAGAGCAGGCTATAGGCCGGCAAGTGGTAGTTCTCCATAACCGGGCATTGAAAAAACGCCACACAGGGTTCTTGAACAAAGCTGTATCCCAAGGGCTGACTGGATGCGTGATGCCGCACTTTAGGGGCATCTGGGTCTCTGCAAATGATTGGAGTGACCTTGCAAACAAACTCGGGGTAATATTCCAAAGGCTGCAGCGGCGGCGCCATCATTTTAGGTTGCTTCCGACTCGTGCTTCTAATAGTTGCAGCAAGATCCTCCATGCAGTTGTCCATTTTTGCTTCGAATCGTAACAACAATAACTGCAGAAGTCCACAGCTCTCCCTCATGTTGAATGTTGGAGGTTAATTATTCTGTGTTAGCAAGTAGCTTAACAAGCGTCGTATTATCCCACTCCCACACGGGAGAGTTAGAGGGCTTGAATTCTCGGCACTACGCCGCTGCCTGGGATTATGATTGTCCGGACCTGGGCTGAGTGCACATAAATATCACAACCAAAGTATAAATCTGATCAGAACGGCTTCCCCTAACAGATGATCAAATGTATTGCGTCTTAGGATCATTAGTGAACCAAATAAATAGCCCAAATGTAAGATTTCTTTAGGAGCCTCAGAGAATGTGATCTAGTATGGCGGCCGTCCAGACACGCCCCCCATGTATCATGTTAGCACTTTTTAAGCAAAGCAGTGGTATATGTCTTGCTAAATAAATATACATTTATTACTTTTAGATTGTGATGCAAACACCCCTTGCAAATCCTGGAGCAAGCATCCTAATTGGATGATTTGTGTTCCTTCACAAAAGGATATGTCTATCAACAAATATCTTTTTTAAATAAAGATGTTTATTTGATATTTTCTAGTCAGCTTTTTACTGATATTCTGCATCATGTTCAAGTGATTCAGCATTTGGGTAACATATCAATTTAAAGGGACATGAAACCCAATTTTTTGTATTTCCTGATTTAGAGCATACCATTATAAACATTTTGTTTTCAATTTACATCAATGCACTACTAGGAGTTGATAAGAATTCCTGTAAAAGACTGAAAAAGAGAGGCGCCACTCTTTTTCTGTCCTCTACAGGAATTCTTATCACGTCATTTTGCATTGGGAGTGCTGCCTAAGTTCTCAAGATCCGTCTGAGGTCTCTGATTCGTTTCACACAAACGCACCTCGTTAGGGATTTATGCTCTACTGACTGATTGATTACTAGGAGTTAGCTGAACACATTGCATGAGCCAATAACAAGAGGCATATATGTGCAGCCACCAGTCATATGCTAATTCCCATTGTTCCTCCTAAGCTTACCTAGGTTTGATTTTCAACAAAAAAGTAATATGGAAAGTTTTTTAAATTTGCATGCTCTATCCCAATCATGAAAGATTAATTCTGACAAAGCACTGCCACTAATTAATAACAGAACACTGCACTAAACAATTAAGTAAGGGCAGATGTGTTTTACATTGAAAATGAACACACTGCACTGTATAATTATTCTAAGTAGCTATACACTAAAATAGGACATGCTGTTGTACTGAATAATGATTATGACCATCTATAGACTTTTAATGTATAGCTATCATGTAGACTGATAGGACACATTACTGCACAGTTATATATATATGTGCTTACACATTGTGTAGAAGTGCATTGATATCTTGCAGTATATTAAAAGTTGGAGGAATTGTCAGTGCTTGTACAATTACCCATTACCCCCAGTAATACCCAGTAGGCAGTGGGTGGAGGCCTCTGTTACTGTCAACAGATGAACCAATCCAAATGTTGGAAAAGTTTTGCAGAGAGCACAGGGACTGTGCAGTCGGATATTTTAGTCAGATGCTTCCAGCTATTATGGCTGATGTTCACTCTCTGCCTTTTTATATTTCCGGGGTGTCCCTTCCCATTCCAGCCAATCGCAGTATGATGTTGGGGGCTATTCTGTGATTTTTTTTAATCATCTGTTTGCAAGGTTTGTGAAGCTTGTTTCTGTAACCCTATTTGTTTATGGTCCCTGATACACAGAAAACAAAATGATTTGTGTAACCAGTAATGTAAATATTAGTAATAAAGTGCTACTAGCTCTGCAGACTATAATTGCCCTTTAAGAACATTTTTATTTATTGTATTTCTATAAAAGAAATATGCAAAAAAAAAAAAAAAACTTAACACCCCCACCCTATTTATATATATATTTATATTTTTTTTATAAAAATCCTACAAAATTCTGCTGCAGTAAACATTCTATGAATTTATGATTTCCTTTTTAGAATCATTTTATTAATAAGTTTACTCTATTTTTATTAATATTTTAACCTTAGAAATCTGTTATTTTTTATCCCTAATCAGCAAATTCTGTACAACCCCGGCATTACTTTGAGAACTCACTAAGAAGCCGATTGGTTAGTAAACAAGATTAACATTCTTGAGTATCAATCTAGCTTGTCCGCAGTGTATATGCACCAATCAGATTCGTAGTTGGTTCTCAGATTAACATTGGTAGGTTGTTGAATGCGTCAGTCTGGCAAACAAATACAAGTATTCTAAGATAAAATGATTAATAATTATATCTAGCAAACCTTTTATGCTGGGGTAAAATAGTGTATTCATTTAATGACTACAGTAAAATGTTGTTGAGTTCTTATAACTGTATCAAGACCAGTTCAAACATTTCCTAGAAAAAAAATATTATGGAATGAAGTACGTCAACATTTTGGGATGGAGCCAACAGCTATCAAAGAACAGTTGCAGAGCAGAATTCTGACACTCAGGATTTCCTGGTAATCAGGCACTGAAACCTCTACTGTGAGCAGCTGAATATACAGAATGCAGCGTGACTAGAATGGATGTTGCAGCAAAAATATTATGATTAGGAAATGAACAATGCAGAGGAACTTAGTTTCCCATATATCAAGAGAAAGTATCTTTATAAAACAAATCACCCAGCATTATATTTTTATTAAGTGAACTTTTGAACCAAATCATCAGATTGTTTGGTTTTCATAAAAAAAAAAAAAAAGTCTAGGCAATTCTTACTAAGCAATGATAAAACATAATGACAGATAGAGCAGCGCAACTGAGTGCAGGGTGCGTTACCTTACACTTGGTTCCATGCTAAGAATAACACACATTCTGGATGATAAAAAAATATTATCCAGAGAATCTTAACGCAGCCAACATTTTTTTAGTGCACCCTATACATTTAATGGAAAGTGCAGGTTGTGCTAAGGGTGCTCATATTATAAGCAGTGAATTAAAGGGACATGAAACCCAAAATATTTATTTCAGAAACTTTCTAATTTACTTCTATTATAAATCTTTGTTCGTTTGATATCTTTTGTTGAAAAGCAGGAACATATGCTTAGGTGCCAGTGTTCTGTTGATTCTTGGCACCCTCTGAAATTTGCTACCTCTATCACTGAGCATACATGCAATTATGCCTGCATGCGCAGTGACAGAGGTAGCAACATTCAAAGGGGCGGGAAATTCCTCACTGTATTCCTCACATTTTTTTTACATGCTTACTGCGCATGCAACAGATTGCACATTCAAGGACCCTTTGTGTTAATGGTTAAGTGCTGGGCAAAGTGAGCCCCTTAATCTCAGTGTTACTGCAGTGGCCTAGCTGTTTTCAGTGCGGTAACTGTGAAGTACTGTTGCGCATGCGTGCGTGCTGTTAACGTGTCAAAAGAAATGTGAGGAATGCGGAGAGTAAGTTATGTCTCCATCAAATTTTGATATCTAGATCACTGCACATGCGGGGACTTTCATCAACACATTCCACACATGTTTTTGATACAGATGTGGAATGCAGTGACATAATTGCACGCATGCGCAGTGATAGAGGTAGCAAATTTCGACCGGTAGAAAAATCTAAAGAACACTGGCCCATTTCTGGAGCACTATATGGCAGCAGTTTTGCAAGAATGTTATCCATTTGCAAGAGCACTAGATGGCAGAATTATTATTTTCTGCCAGATGCCTACCTAGGTATCTCTTCAACTCAGAATATCATAGGAATGAAGCAAATTTGAAAATAGAAGTAAATTGAAAACTTTTTTTGGAATGGTATGCTCTGTGAACCACAAAATACAATTTTTGGGTTTCAGATCCCTTTAATTGCTGTGCTCGAGTACAGAATTTAAATTATAGCTATTCTTAATACATTTAAAACAAAGTTTTAAAAAATAAATTTAAAGACATATGGTATATGACAAGGTGCAGAACTAGGAAGGTGTATATATGTATGCATGTATGTGTATGTATATAGATAGATAGACACATATATATATATATATGTGTGTATACATGTATGTGTGTTTATATATATATATATATATATATATATATGTGTATTTGTACGTGTGTGTGTGGAGTGTTTATATCTATATCTATATATATGTATGTTTGTATGTGTAAAGTGATTTATATGTTTGTTTGTTTTAAATACTATAGTAAATAACTAAATGAAGATCATCACTACTTGATTGCAGGTTCAGCGTACAATCAGTTTAGTCCTTGAGCAAATAGCTGACATAAGTTTTTCAGAGAGCCCCGATAGAAATCTATTATGTGAACATTTTAGTGCCACCTTGTTTCACGACACCCAGATCCCCCCAAAACAGCTCTCCAACCCTTCCGCTGCTTCCTGCTATATTTGTTACTGACAGCCATTCTGACACTTATTTTGATTTCATGTTTCATTATTATTTATTTTATTTATTTTTCTGTAGTGTAGGGACCCCCCCTTACCCTCCTTCCTCTGTGATCACTTTTTTCTGTAGCGTTTGGTCTTCCTACTCCAGTCAAAATTGTCCCATAGTGTAGGGCCCCATCCCTCCCTTCAAAACTTTGCTGTCGTGTAGGATGCCCCACCCGTCCCTCCCCCTCCACTGCCAGGCCGCACACTCACCTCCATCCTTCCTTCTCACTGCTCTCACTCAGCTCATGATTGTTACAAAGAGTGACACAGACAGTGTCCCTCTGTGTAATGATTGGTGACTTGACTTTATATAGTAAAGCAGCACAAGAGCAGATGGCTTCTGCCCCCTGGTTGTGGCTCCCGCTGTCTAAGCTGGCAGTGGGGACCGCAACATGTGCCTCTGTGTTGGACGTAGGCAGTACATCCACACAGTACGCTGGGCAAAGTACTGTGTGACGTAGTAGATACTTAAAATTGGAGCAAGGGGTTAAAAAGTAATCCTAGGTGAGCTCAGGAGCGTGCACGTGTCTTTAACAATCAGGCAGCAGTGTTTGCAACAATGTTTATAGCAGCCAGTGTTATACGTAGTTGCAAACACTGCTGCCATAGAAACCTAAAGACAAGTCCTCACTCCGTTTAGCCTACATAGCTTTACTATTCAACAAAGAATACAAAAAGAACAAAGCATGTTTGATAATAGAAGTCAATTGGAAAGTTATTTAAAATTGTCTGAATCATGAAAGAAAATTTTTGACTTTAATCTCTTTGCACGAGAGTGATATCGGGTTTTTGCGGTTGTTTGCGCATAAGTTAAATTCTGTTCTTATTACAAAATGAAAGTAAATGCGAACATGTGAACGCAATTGTGAGTTACGCTTTATATGTGTGTACATATGTATTTATGTATTTATATGTGTATATATGTATTTACATGTATTATATACACATATAAACACATACATACATATGTATACATATATACATACAGTATCTCACAAAAGTGAGCACACCCCTCACATTTTTGTAAGTATTTTATTATATCTTTTCATGTGACAACACTGAAGAAATGACACTTTGCTACAATGTAAAGTAGTGAATGTACAGCTTGTACAACAGTGTAAATTTGCTGTCCCCTCAAAATAACTCAACACAGCCATTAATGTCTAAACCGTTGGCAACAAAAGTGAGTACACTGTCCAAATTGGGCCCAATTAGCCATTTCCTTCCCCTGTGTCATGTGACTCGTTAGTGTTACAAGGTCTCAGATGTGAATGGGGAGCAGGTGTGTTACATTTGGTGTTATCGCTCTCACACTCTCTCATACTGGTCACTGGAAGTTCAACATGGCACCTCATGGCAAAGAACTCTCTGAGGATCTAAAAAAATGAATTGTTGCTCTACATAAAGATGGCCTAGGCAATAAGAAGATTGCCAAGACCCTGAAACTGAGCTTCAGCACGGTGTGCAAAACCATACAGCGGTTTCACAAGACAGGTTCCACTCAGAATAGGCCTCGCCATGGTCGATCAAAGAAGTTGAGTGCACGTGCTCAGCGTCATATCCAGAGGTTGTCTTTGGGAAATATACGTATGAGTGCTGCCAGCATTGCTGTAGCTGTAGAGGTTGAAGGGGTGGGGGTTCACCCTGTCAGTGCTCATACCATATGCCGCACACTGCATCAAATTCATCTGAATGGCTGTCATCCCAGAAGGAAGCCTCTTCTTAAGATGATGCACAAGAAAGCCCACAAACAGTTTGCTGAAGACAAGCAGACTAAGGACATGATTTACTGGAATCATGTCCTGTGGTCCCATGAGACCAAGATAAACTTATTTGGTTCAGATGGTGTCAAGCGTGTGTCGCGGCAACCAGGTGAGGAGTACAAAGACAAGTGTGTCTTGCCTACAGTCAAGCATGGTTGTGGGAGTGTCATGGTCTGGGCCTGCATGAGTGCTGCTGGCACTGGGGAGATACAGTTCATTGAGGGAACCATGAATGGCAACATGTTCTGTGACATACTGAAGCAGACCATGATCCTTCGGAGACTGGGCCGCAGGGCAGTATTCAAACATGATAACGACCCCAAACACACCTCCAAGACGACCACTGCCTTGCTAAAGAAGCTGAGGGTAAAGATGATGGACTGGCCAAGCATGTCTCCAGACCTAAAACCTATTGAGCATCCTCAAATGGAAGGTGGGGGAGTGTAAGGTTTTAACATCCACCAGCTCCGTGATGTCATCATGGAGGATTGGAAGAGGCCTCTAGTGGCAAACTGTAACGCTCTGGTGAACTCCATGCCCAAGAGGGTTAAGGCAGTGCTGGAAAATAATGGTAGCCACACAAAATATTGACACTTTGGGCCCAATTTGGACATTTCCACTTAGGGATGTACTCACTTTTGTTGCCAACGGTTTAGACATCAATGGCTGTGTGTTGAGTTATTTTGAGGGGACATCACATTTACACTGTTATAAAGGCTGTACGCTCACTACTTTACATTGTAGCAAAGTGTAATTTCTTCAGTGTTGTCACATGAAAAGA
Source organism: Bombina bombina (assembly GCF_027579735.1). NCBI lineage: Eukaryota > Metazoa > Chordata > Amphibia > Anura > Bombinatoridae > Bombina > Bombina bombina. The sequence goes on from NC_069500.1 coordinate 371,473,066, forward strand.
TATAATAAAATATTTACAAAAATTTGAGGGGTGTACTCACTTTTGTGAGATACTGTATATATACATATGTATGTATGTGTTTATATGTAAATACTTTCGCTACATAGATGATATTTTCATCATATGGACAGAAGGAGAAAAAAACCTAGAACATTTTGATAAATCATTTAATATATTTCATGCATTAATCAGCTAGATTACAAGTTATGGGGTTATGGCTGCTCGCTAATTTTGTGTACGTTATGTTCATCGCTCACCTCCCTATTGCTTATTGCGCTGCTATTACAGGTTTGCAAAAAGCAGGCTTGCGCGGGCAATATGGTGGCGTTGAGCGCCATGCTTCACCCAAATACCAGCGCTGCTTTGACGTGCTCGTGCACAATTTCCCCATAGACATCAATGGGGAGAGCCGGCAAAAAAAAAAAAGCCTAACACCTGCGATCGCGGAAACAAAAGCTCCGTAACGCAGCCCCATTGATGTCTATGAGGAAAGAAAAGGTTATGTTTAAACCTAACACCCTAACATAAAAACCACGTCTAAACACCCCTTACAATAACATTACAGTTATTAACCCCTAATCTGCCGCCCTTAACATTGCCGCCACCTACATAAAACTATTAACCCCTAATTTGCCGCTCTCGATATAGCTGCCACCTACATTACAGCTATTAACCCATAATCTGCTGCCCCTAACATCGCCGCCACCTAAATACACTAATTAACCCCTAATCTGCTGCCCTTAACATCGCCGCCACCTACATTACAGTTATTTACCCTTAATCTGCCACCCCCAATGTCACCACCACTATACTAAAGTTATTAACCCATAAACCTCTGGCCTCCAACATCACTAACACTAAATAAATATATTAACCCCTAAACCTAACCCTAACATAACCCTAAGCATAACCCTAACCCTAACACCCCCTAACTTAAATATAATTAAAATCAATCTGTATAAACCTTACAATTATTAGCTAAATAATTCCTATTTTAAAACTAAATACAAACTTACCTGTAAAATAAAACCTAAGCTAGCTACAAAATAACTAATAGTTATATTGTAGCTATCTTGGGTTTTATTTTTATTTTACAGGTAAGTTTGTATTTATTTTAACTAGGTAGACTAGTTATTATATAGTTATTAACTATTTACTAGCTACCTAGTTAAAATAAATACAAAGTTACCTGTAAAATAAAACCTAACCTGCCCCACACTAAAACATTACAATAAAATGAAATAAATTTAGTTAATCAAATACAATTATCTAAATTACAAAAAAATAAACACTAAATTACACAAAATAAAAACGAAAATATCAAAAATAAAAACAAATTACTTCTTATCTAATAGCCCCCCAAAATAAAAAAAAACCTAGCCTACACTAAACTGCCAATGGCCCTTAAAAGGTCCTTTTGCGGGGGAATTGCCCCAAAGAAATCAGCTCTTTTACCTGTAAAAAAAATTACAAACAACCCCCCCTACCACCCACACAAACAAACCCCCCAAATAAAAACCTATCTAAATAAACCTAAGCTAACCATTGCCCTGAAAAGGGCATTTGGATGGGCATTTAGCTATTTTACTGCCCAAACCCTAAGCTAAAAATAAAACCCACCCAATAAACCCTTAAAAAAACCTAAGACTAACCCTCGATGATCCACTTATAGTTTTCGAAGACCGGACATCCATCCTCATCCAGGCGGCAGAAGTCCTCATCGAAGCTGGAAGAAGTCTTCATCCAAGTGAGCAGAAGTCCTCATCGAAGCCGGAAGAAGTCTTCATCCAGACGGCATCTTCTATCTTCATCCATCCAGCGCGGAGCGGAGCATCCTCTTTTTCCGATGGTCACTTGAAAATTGTTTCCCTTTAAGGTACGTAATCCAAGATGGCGTCCCTTACATTCCGATTGGCTGATTCTATCAGCCAATAGGAATTAAAGGGGAAAAAAAAGTTAATAACTATTTACTAACTAGTCTACCTAGTTAAAATACATACAAACTTAGCAGTGAAATAAAAATAAAACCTAAGATAGCTACAATGTAACTATTAGTTATATTGTAGCTAGCTTAGGTTTTTTTACAGGTAAGTTTTTATTTAGTTTTAAATAGGAATTATTTAGGTAATAATTGTAAGGTTTATTTAGATTTATTTTAATTATATTTGTTAGGGGGTGTTAGGGTTATGCTTAGGGTTAGGTTTAGGGGTTAATATATTTATGTAGTGATGTGGGAGGCCAGAGGTTTAGGGGTTAATGGTTTAATTTAGTATATCTCGTTGTGGGGGGCTTGCAGTTTAGTGGTTAATAGGTTTATTATAGTAGCGATGTGGGCTGACGACAGATTAGGGGTTAATAATATTTAAATAGGGTTTGCGATGCGGGTGGGTGGCGGTTTAGGGGTTAATAATTTATAATAGTGGCGACAATGTTGGGGAGTGGCGGAATAGGGTTTAATACATTTTAATAGTGGTGGCAATGTCCGGAGCAGCAGATTAGGGGTTAATAATTTTATTTTACTGTTTTTTTGCGATGCAGGAGGGCCTTGGTTTAGGGGTTAATAGTTAGTTTATGGGTGTTAGTGCACTTTGTGACAGTTTAGTTATGAGTTTTATGTTACAGCTTTGTAGCATAAAACTCATAATTACTGACTTTAGATGGCGGTACAGATCTTGTCATTTTAGAGTGTACCGCTCACTTTTTGGCCTCACCGCAAAACTCGTAATAGCAGCGCTATGGATGTCCCATTGAAAAAGGACTTTTCTTAAAGTGCGGTACTGACGTTGCATAACGCCGTGCGGTACACCTATTCTGACAATTCTGATAAAACTTGTAATAGCTGCGTTAGTGAAAAAGCATCGTTATGAAGCATAACTCATAACACAAAACTCGTAATCTAGCTGTATGTCAACAAATTTTTTGAAAGCAGCAGAGTAAATCCTATAACATTAAAGGGGCTTACTCATGTATATCTGCAAATGTGGTATACATGATACATTGCACTGCATGTGAAGTGGGATGTTATATTGGAGAAACAAGCCAAAAACTGCACCTTCGGATGAACTTACACAGACACTCAATCAAAAACAACTGTGAAACAAAATACTGTACCCCTGCTGGTCACCATTTCACCCAACCTGACCACTCCATCCAAAACCTCAAAATCAAGATTCTCAGAGGTAACTTCAATAACACCATGGAAAGAAAAACCTTTGAAATAAAAATTATAATGCACTTCAACTCGCTAAATTCTGGACTAAATGTGTACTCTGGTTTCTTAACCCATTATCAACATGATTTTTACGACACCCCCTCCTCCCCCTGCACTCAGACCTCTGTAACACTTTGTCTTTTTTAGCCATCCTGTGTTTTAAGATATAATCTGTAAATTCCATTAGTATTGCTTCAGACTTGAAAAAGGAGGACATTCTTCTGAAAGCTTGTCAACTTATAAATGTATAGTTAGTCCAATAAAAAAGTATATTATTGCTCAATGCAATACTCTTGTTATTTTGATTTCTAACTCTCTGGACTAACACGGCTATGTGTGTCTGTGTGTGTGTGTACATATGTAATTATATGTTTATATATGTATTTACAGTCATATATACACATATAAACACATAAATACACATGTACACATATAGAGACATATATATAAGTGCATTGGAGCCCTTTGCAGTTAAGTAGAGGAAAATATATAAAATCGTATTTATATTTAATAAAGTGTATATTGGCACCCCTGCGTTTCTGTCAGATAATGCAGCACTTCACCCAAAAAATTGTGGCAATTACAAATGTTTAGGCATTCTAATATTTATTTATTTTGTTTGTATTGGAATAGCACAAAAAAGTGGAGGAAAAAAAAAAGCCAAATCTGACACATTCCATGCAAAACTCCAAAAATGGACTGGACAAAATTATTTGGCACCTTTTCAAAATTGTAATTAAATTCATCTGTGTCAATTAACAGGTGCTGACAATATAGAAATCACAACGGCAACCAGTTAAAATGGTGAAAAATTAACTCAACCTTTCTGTTGTGTGTCTCTGTGTGCCACACTGAGCATGGAGAAGAGAAAGAGCAGCAAAGAATTGTCTGAGGATTTGAGAACATGGACAATCTCAAGGTTACAAGTCCATCTCCAAAGATCTTAATGTTCCTGTGTACACTGTGCGCAACATTGTAAGGAAGTTTACAGCCCATGGCACTGTAGCTAATCTCATGGATGAAAGAGAAAACAGATTGTGCAAATGGGGTATAAAGAACCTCGATCAACTTCCAGACAAATTCAAGCTGACCTTCAGGCATAGGGTACAAATGTGTCAGCTCACACTATACGTTGCCATCTGAATGAAAAGGGACGCGATGGTAGGAGACCCAGGAGGACCTCACTGTTTATACAGAAACATAAAAAAGCCAGATTGTAGTTTGCCAAAACCTACCTGAGGAAGCCAAAATCCTTTTGGGAGAATGTGCTGTGGACAGATGAAACAAAATAACAGTTTTTTGGTAAAGCCTATCATTCTACTGTTTTCAGAAAAAGAAATTAGGCTTTAAAAGAAAAGAATACAGTCATCACAGTCAAACATGGTGGAGGTTCACTGATGTTTTGGGGTTGTTTTGCTGCTTCAGGCACTGGATGTCTTGAATGTGTGCATGGCATTATGAAATCTGAAGACTATGATGTTGTGCAATGTAGGGCCCAGTGTCAGAAAGCTGGGTCTCTGTCAGAGGTCTTACAGCAGGACAATGACCCAAAGCACACGTCAAAAAAGCACCCAGAAGGGGGCGTGCCTAGGAGGTGGCCATGATCGGTCGCATTAACTAAGACTCCGGCAAAGAACTTATCTACTCCTTATCCTAATATCAGCTCAGCATCCTATATTCTTAACAAGGCTACTAAATCATCTTATGCAAGCTGTGTAGCTTCATATAAATATTGCAGAGATATCGACCACCTAACCTGGCTTGGAACCAATTGAACTGTGGACGGAGGCCTAGCACGAATTCCATCTCCCCCCCCCCCTCGTGCTACCAGGGTGAAGCACAAAAATGACTAACAAAGTGGTGGTTCACACAGCAGCATTATGCAACCTTCTAGCAGATATAGAATGGAAAATGTTTTGCAACTTCAGTAATCTTGTGCTGCTAATCCACGGGGAAGATACGGAGGATCCCTCTTTGATTGCAGGAGGGCCAGATCCTAACACGATGGCCAGTACACAGATTACGGCGTACTCACCCAAGATGGAGCATCCGCTAATGGAGTCTAGGTCTGCCGATACACAATCAACACTGATGAGAAAAAGTGACCATATCTGGAGAGGTGATGGACCTTTGGCGGTTCTCGAGGGAGGTGCGGCCAGCCCCCGGGGGGTTGCTGTTATAGTCTGACACAAGACGTGAATATACTGGCTCCTGATATAGCAATGACTGAAGGTGTACTCTAGGCTGTGAAGAACTTTGCTCTGATCTCTTCCTATAGTTCCTTGCATGTGATGACGCTTTTCATGTGTTCTACAACCCTCTGGAATTCTCTTGAGATGATTGCATGGCCACTCATGTACTGGTCAGCTACACCGCTTATACAGGTCTTTCTACAGTGCCTTTATGATCCATGCGGTATAGGCTGAGGAAATCTTCTCTATTACCCTTAGGACAGATGAGGAATGTCATTTTTCTCTCTTTTGTTACCAAATCTTGCACTTGTTATATACAAAGTACTGTTAAAAGTTATTAAATATGTAATATGCATTTAGCACATAGTAAATAGTTCAATCCTAATGTTAACTTTGCTAAAGTTTGATGTAAAGCTTAATACTATTCTTAAACTGCTTTTGTAAGAATTGCCTAAAGGGTTGACACCTTATATATATATATATATATAGACTACTATTAATACCAGTTTCCAGACACACTCTAGGCAGCTCCATCATGCATATAGGTTTGGGAAATCCTCTCTAGTACCCTTAGGACAGCTGAGGATTAGCCATTTTTCTTTTAGCTGTTCCCAAATATTGTATTGGTTGTATACTAAGTATTGTTAAAACTGTTAAATCTACGTTACATACTCGGCACATAGTAAACAGTTCAACCCCAATGTTAACTATATTGAACTATTTGATATAAATCTCAATCCTGTCTCTGAGTTGCTTGTATAAAAATTACCTAATGTATTATCATTGACTTATAGAGATATTTAATAACACAGCATTAGTAATATATTTTGAATACTATCAATATCAGCTTCCAGATATACTCTAGTTAGCGCAAGCATGTATCTCCTGTTTGTTTACCCTATTTCCCATGTGTGTGCTAAGTAGGGAACTAAAATGCCACAACCAGGATTTTGCTCTATTATGTGAATTACCGGTTCTTATACACTACTCTGTGCCCCCCCCCCCATATATTTTAAGCAAGTACCATACTAGCCATAGATCTGCACCACTGTACAGGCGTGCACAATTATATATCTTGTTAACTTACTAGTAAAACGGTACTCATTAAAACATAAAACATTTCTTAAACCAGGCTGTATGCAATATACCCAAGTAGAACACTCCTTCTGCAGGTAAACCTAATCCCATGTTACTGACATACTCCTTCAATACCATTTAGGATGATTAACTCTATCTGAGGATCAGAGATTCCCTATATATACCCTTAAGAATATCCCCCTGGAGCAACATTAGAATTTGGCTATACCACAATAAGATACTATATATTAACCAGATCAGCATAAAAGGAGGACATATGCTGTGAGTGTTTATGGGCTAACTGAACTTCCACAAGTCAGATGCTACTCTTAATTATATATTCATCTCATTTAATTTATGTCACCACAAGCGTTGTTTACCCGCTGTCCGCTGATAGACATACAAGCTTGTACAATTACCTACTAAGGTAAATAATATGACTATCATGAACTAATAGTTTTGCCTACATCATGGGTCCACAAGGGGCCAGATAATTAGTCATTTATGTAAGCTATTAAAAATGAAAAATGGAGGTTCCAGAAGTCCACATTTTCCTAGCTATCTTGTTTTTTTTATTTAAACCATTGTATTGAGTTTAACTGATATTTTGACATGTATATCATTGGACATTTATTTTATGTATTCCCTTTTGCACAACTTCAATAAAAGATTATTAAAAAAAGCACACAGAAATGGTTTAAGACAAAGCACTGGAGACTACTGAACTGGCCAGCAATGAGTCCAGATCTCAATCCCAAAGAGCCCCTGTGGAGAGATCTCAAAGCAGCAGTTGGGAAAATGAACCCTTCCAATCTAAAAATATATATATATGTGTGTGTAAAGATGTATATTTTTCCAAAAAAATCAGATATATAGAAATATATATGTATGAATAAATAGAATATATTCTTCTATGTGAAGAACATTGGAATGTGAAATATTCATATTTTTATGTCAGGTTATCACACTTGGGATTAGACGATCGGGTTTTCGTGTGAGTAGGGTGTTTTCCCCCACTTTTTTGCTCCATTGACTTCTATGGGAGAATAGGTTATTGCGCACGCAATATTCTAAGTTTGGCTTTTTGCACTCGTCGGGTTAGTACGTGAGAGAAAACAGTTTACTTTCATCTCATAATATGAGTGCAAAAACTTTACTTCTAGCACAGTTAACACTTGACCAGGAGCAGGAGCGTAAAGTAACATTCCACTTGTAATCTAGCCCATAGAAGGCCTAGATTTAACATTGTCCGGACAGACAGCCTGCATGAGAGCCGGCAGCCAATTGCATGTCTGATTCTTGAAGCCCACTATTGTGATGTGATTAGCTAGTACATACTGTTTCTGTTTATGTGTGAAATTTCATAGGTGAATCTACCTATATATGGCATTAGTGATGTTGGTAGAGCTGCCAGATTATTAGGCCCATCAAGTCTACCCACATTTCTTAAAGTGTAAGAGCAAGTACTAAAAATTCACAAAGGAAGTGGATATTTAAAAAAAAAATATTCAAAAGTCTGGTAATTTAAGCACAACAAAAATATAATAACTATGAGGGTCTGTTTGCTTTCCAAAGTCCTGTTATATTTACAAGATATATAAGTGCAAATATTTGAGAGCATTTACTTATTATTGCCCTATTGCTTGCATATAACTATATGTTTAACCCCTGCAAATGGATCAGCCAATCACAAAATGCATATACGTATAAACTGTGAGTTCTTACACATGCGTAGTACGATCTGATACCTCAGAAAGTCTGCATACAAAAAGATTGTGCACGTTTTAATAATGGAAGCTAATTGGAAACATTTTTAAAATTGTGTGCTCTATCTGAATCTTATTTAATTTTGACTTTATTGTTCCTTTAAAGGGAATGTCTAGTCAAAATGTAACTTTCCTGATAATTTAGATAGGGCGTGTAATTTTAAACAACTTTTCAATTTACTTTTATCATCAAATTTGCTTTACAAAATATAACTCAGCACACCTGATTAATGAAAAAGGCTTAACTTTATTAATATGGCTAAATAGTGAAAAAAAACTATACCCAAAATTCATGCTATTCCAAACATACATCAGTCATACACACATATAAAAAAGCGATTACACCCCAGGCGTCCCTAGGGGAATCAAAAGTATGCTGCCATCTTGATAGAAAAAAAGGTTTTAAAAGACGTAAAAATTCCAATGCTAGATTTAATATTTGTAATCCCAAAAATGAGGGTATTATATACTGGAGATCGTTCCAGAATTAATAAATCAGCAAAGTTAAGCAAGCAAAGTCAACGTCTAGAAATCTTATCTGCTAGATTGTTGTGTAAAAGCCACATATAGTAACAGTAACAGCATACTGACACAGTTGTACACAGTTGAAGTTTGTTTTCATCACTTATGTTACTATTGACTGTTGTACGGAGTAAATGTGACAACACACTGACAAGAGGCGTTGCATGCAGTATGACTTTACTATTAGGATCAACCTGAGATCGATTTGCATACAGCTACGAAAGGGTGCATAAAGGGCTTTATTTTGGCTTTTACGCAACAATCTAGCAAATGAGATTTATAGACGTTGACTTTGCTTGCTAAACTTTGCTGATTTATTAATTCTGGGATGATCTCCAGTATATAATACCCTCATTTTTGGGATTACAAATATTAAATCTAGCATTGGAATTTTTACGTCTTTCAAAACCTTTTTTTCTATCAAGATGGCAGCATACTTTTGATTCCCCTAGGGACGCCTGGGGTGTAATCGCTTTTTTATATGTGTGTATGACTGATGTATGTTTGGAATAGCATGAATTTTGGGTATAGTTTTTTTTCACTATTTACCCATATTAATAAAGTTAAGCCGTTTTCATTAATCAGGTGTGCTGAGTTATATTTTGTAAAGCAAATTTGATGATAAAAGTAAATTGAAAAGTTGTTTAAAATTACACGCCCTATTACCTAATATTTTGTATTATTTATTATAGTATTTATGGCGATGCTATACTCTTGCACCCTTTTCATATAATTGTCATTAAGGATTTATTGAATTAAATTATTTATTCATTATATTATCTTTAAAGTAGTGCTGTTACTATATTTTTTTGATCAAATTTGCTTTGTTCTCTTACACCTAGATTACGAGTCTTGCGTTAGCCTTAAAAAGCAGCGCTGAGAGGTCCCAAAGCTGCTTTTTTTTTCTAACGCTGGTATTACGAGTCTTGAAATGACAGGTGTACTGCTCACTTTTTTGGCCGGACTCGAAAATACAGCAAATCCATTTACATCAATTGTGTATCCTATATTTTCAATGGGACTTGCATAGCGCCGGTATTACGAGTCTTCCAAAAAGTGAGCTGTACAGCCTCTCCTGTCAAGACTGAATGACCGCATTTTAAAGTCAGTAGTTAAGAGTTTTATGGGCTAACGCCGTAGCATAAAACTCTTATCTAAAGTGCTAAAATGTACACTAACACCCATAAACTACCTATTAACCCCTAAACTGAAGACCCCCCCCCCATCGCAAACAATTAAAAAAAATTAACCCCTAATCTGCCGAACCGGACATCGCTGCCACTATAAAAAATATATTAACCCCTAAACCGCCACCTTCCCGCATCACAAACACTAGTTCAATTTTATTAACCCCTAATCTGCCGTCCCTAACATCGCCGACACCTACCTACATTTATTAACCCCTAATCTGCCGACCCCAACGTCGCCGCAACTATATTAAATGTATTAACCCCTAAACCTAAGTCTAACCCTAACACCCCCTAACTTAAATATAATTTAAATAAATCTAAATAAAATTACTACAATTCACTAAATTATTCCTATTTAAAACTAAATACTTACCTATAAAATAAACCCTAAGATAGCTAAAATATAACTAATAGTTACATTGTAGCTATCTTAGGGTTTATTTTTATTTTACAGGCAACTTTGTATTTATTTTAACTAGGTAGAATAGTTATTAAATAGTTATTAACTATTTAATAGCTACCTAGTTAAAATAAATTCAAATTTACCTGTAAAATAAATCCTAACCTAAGTTACAATTACACCTAACACTACACTATAATTAAATTAATTACCTAAACTAAATACAATTTTAAAAAAATTATCTAAAGTATGGAAAAAAAACAAACACTAAATTACAGAAAATAATAAAATAATTACAAGATTTTTAAACTAATTACACCTAATCTAATCCACCTAATAAAATAAAACGCCCCCCAAAATAATACAAAGCCCTACCCTATACTAAATTACAAATAGCCCTTAAAAGGGCCTTTTGCGGGGCATTGCCCCAAAGTAATCGGCTCTTTTACCTGTAAAATAAAGTACAATCCCCCCCAACATTAAAACCCACCACCCACACACCCAACCCTACTCTAAAACCCACCCAATCCCCCCTTAATAAAACCTAACACTAACCCCTTGAAGATCACCCTACCTTGAGAAGTCTTCACCCAGCCGGGCCGAAGTCCTCAACGAAGCCGGGAGAAGTGGTTCTCCAGAACTTGCTGAAAATAAACCTAACACCTGCAAAAAAAGCAGCGTAAAGCTCCTAACGCAGCCCCATTGATTCCTATGGGGAAATACTTTTTATGTCTACACCTAACACCCTAACATGAACCCTGAGTCTAAACACTCCTAATATTACACTTATTAACCCCTAATCTGCCGCCCCCGACATCGCTGACACCTGCATTATATTATTAACCCCTAATCTGCCGCTCCGGACACCGCCACCACCTACATTATACTTATGAACCCCTAATCTGCTGCCCCCAACATCGCCGAACCCTATGGGGAAATCGTTCACAAGCACGTTTTACCTGCTCACTGCTAACGTAAGCAGCGCTGGTATTGAGGTGAGATGTGGAGCTAAATTTTGCTCTACGCTCACTTTTTTGCGGCTAACGCCGGGTTTCTAAAAACCCGTAATACCAGCGCTGTCTGTAGGTGAGCAGTGAGGGAAAACTGCTCGTTAGCACCGCACAGCCTTACTGACAAAACTCGTAATCTAGGCGTTAGTATTCTTAACTATAAGCTAAACATAGATAGGCTCTTGTGCTAATTTCTAAGCACTTAAAGGCCGCCTCTTATCTGAATACATTTGACAGGTTTTCACAGCTAGAGGGTGTTAGTTCACGTGTGCCATATAGATAACTTTGTGCTCACGCCCATGTAGTTACCAAGGAGTCAGCACTGATTGGCTAAAATGCAAGTCTGTCAAAAGAACTGAAATGAGGGGGCAGTCTACAGAGGCTTAGATACCAGTTAATTACAGAGCTAAAAGGTATATTACTATAACCATGTTGGTTATGCAAAACTGGGGAATGGGTAATAAAGGGATTATTTATTTTTTTAAACAATAATAATTCTGGTGTAGACTGTCCCTTTAACCAAAGCAAGAAGCTCTGGAAATGTCATTGTGACTGCTTATACAGGACTTCATAAACCAGAGAACTGGCCTCTTAGGTTTTATTTCACACTATTTCAAGACTTTTATGCACAGAAGAAACACAATAATGCCATTTTAAATGTACTTAATATATAACTGTCTATATTATTAAGGCTATATTTATATTTGTTTTATAGTCTTTCACAATGAGTTGGTCCTGAGATTTAAATGTTAATTGGCCAATTATATGTCATGTCTCACAGTACAAGAGAACCAATAGAAATGCAAGAATACTTAAATAATGATCAAAACATTGGAAAAGCTGATGTGCAGACAGTTTCATGCAATGCCTGTATGTATTTAATTTTTACATTTTACTACTTTATTTATTTTTCTAATATATTAATAATAGTATATATTGATAATTGCATCTATACTGTAAATATATATACTGATCTATACTGATCATACCATTTATTCCATCACTTATAGATTATCCTAAAAAGCTATTTGATTGCCATCAAGACATCTATAGATTGGCATCAATATACCAACAGCAAACTCATAATAGTATATATTGATAATTGCCCCTATACTGAACTATATACTGATCATATAATATATTCTATCACTTATAGATGACTTATCACTTATAGGTAGACCCCAGAAAATATTTGGCACCTATAGATTTATAGGTTTGTAGATTTATTACTTTATTTACCACCTATAGATGTACTGTCTGTCATTTATTTATTTATTTAACAGTGGGTATTTATTTATTTTTGTAAATGTTTTATAATTACCAGTAGAATTATTTTAGAGAAAGAGCCCAGAAGTAATCAGTACTATATTATTCTACCAGATTTTGCCTCAAGATATATAATATAGATTTGGCAAGATAAAACATGACCAAAAGATATATATAATATTGAGTAGGCATACAACATTGTTAATGATACAGACTATGATATTGACCCCTCAGAATCAGAATACCAGCATAACTCAGTGAGTAAACAAGTGACTCTGATGCCGAGCCCCACATTCCCCCCCCCCCCTCCAAAAAAAAAAAATTCCAAAGGACCAAAGGCCTAATCTCCACAGACTGCCTAGTTGGACACAACAGAAGTGCTACAAAAATTACAGGATTTACAAATATAACAAAAGAAATGGATAGCTACAGTGGATGTAGAATCCCTGTATACCGGTAAAAAACATAGAGATGGCATAAATGCAATAAAATATTTCTGTCCACAGATAAATCAAAATTATTAATCATAATCATTATCTTAAAGGGACATTATACACTAGATTTTTCTTTGCATAAATGTTTTGTAAATTATCCATTTATATAGCCTATACAGTTTTTTTTTAAAAAAAAGTACTGTATAGTTGCGCTGATTTTCAGACTCCTAACCAAGCCCAAAGTTTTAGGAGAATACTGACGTATACCTACTCCAGCTTGCTTCTGTTTGTGTAAATAGTCTTTTCATATGCAGAGGAAGGGGGAGGGGGGAGTGTCTTCTCTATTTGGTATACTACCACTTTCAGTGGATGTTCCAGCTAACCTTTCCAACAGAGCTAAACTGGAAGCTTCTAAGTAAGTTTTTAAATGGTTTTATACTGGATTTTTATATCAGTATCTATGCATATTATTCTTTATAGTAGTGCTGATTACATGCAGTTAAATGAAAATTGGTGTATACTGTCCCTTTAAGATTATTACAATATATACGAACACATAATTATTTTACATTCAAAGATCAATTTTACCTTCAGATTCAAGGAACAGCAATGGGCACTGCATGTGCCCCAACCTATGCAAACCTGTTCCTTGGACATTGGGAACAAATTCAATTATTCAATGATGATAACAATCATTATATTAATATTTTTCCCATTGCGGATAAGATATATAGATGATATTCTGTTCCTAAGGGAAGGGAACTATAAAAAAAATGAAGAATTTTTTTCAAATGAGCCAACACAAATAAGTTGAATATCAAATTAACATTTCAAGCGAGTCAAAAGAAACAAGATGTTACTTTATATACAAAAATATATAGGACAGAGAGCTAACAATACATAGAAATACAACAGAGGGGTTTTTTTGGTTACGCACACCACAAAAGGACTGTTTAAACTTAACACACATATTGTGGGAGTGCTACCAAAGTGACCAAAATAATTACAAAACAACAAAAGATATTTTGGTGCACATCCAACCACTTAAGTCCACTCTTTCATGGCATATGAGTATATGCTTCTGTCTGCCAAATATACTTACATAGCTTCTAATAAGATTGGGATAAACATCTCACAATAATATGAGCTTATATTTGTGCTGCAAAAACAAATATACTTCTATCTGCTAAATATATTTACATAGTTCAAATAAAATTGAGATTAACATCTTGCAATAGTATTGACTTATATTTATGCTGCAAATTTTTTTTTTTTTTGTGCTTTTTAAAATGCCTTTAAATGAAATGGGATCTTAGTCACACAATATGATCATATTCTGCTAAGCCAGTCTACCACTTACAAGGTCTCCCACATCAGACCGGTCCTATACTAACCAGTTTCCACACTGCAGCAAGTCATGTCTACACAGTGTGAAGCTTTCTAGCTTATTGAGTATATTTATCAGGAACACACCTGGGCTGGGTGGCGTGCAGTAACCAAAGGGGAGGGATTTGGTCAGCTCCCTATTTAAGAAATACAACAGAGGGGTTTTTTGGTTACGCACACCACAAAAGGACTGTTTAAACTTAACACACATATTGTGGGAGTGCTACCAAAGTGACCAAAATAATTACAAAACAACAAAAGATATTTTGGTGCACATCCAACCACTTAAGTCCACTCTTTCATGGCATATGAGTGGTTGGATGTGCACCAAAATATCTTTTGTTGTTAGCTAACAATACATAGTTACACAAAACAAGAACACATGCTAAAGGATGTGGAGACGGACACATAACTGTTCATCAACACAAACATATCTACAAGAAAGTAACTCCATAATTTTACAGCTGCTCCAACAAGGGTACAGTAAAAGACAAATTAAAAAAGCAAAATACAGAGCTTTATCCAAGGATAGACAGAAACTATTACAATCTAAGAATATAGAAACAAGTCATGAATCTCAAAAAGTTTCCCCACAATTTGCTACAACCTATTGCTCACAAATACAAGAAGTAATTAAAATCATCAAAACTAACTGGCATATTTTACACAATGACCCAATAGGAAATAAATTGTGAATAGGATACAGGAGATCTCCAAATGTAAAAGACCAGTTAGTTCAAACTCATTATACACATGTATCCAGACCAATTGCCCAAAATCCAGGAATGTATCCATACCATAGTAGTTCAATATGTTCACAAGTCAATGAGATAAAAAACAGATACGTTTGGTCAAAAATATGAAATGAAACAACATTTTTCTTGCAGAACAAAATGTGTAGTGTATTTATTACACTGTTCCTATTCTAAGCTCTACATGGGCATGACAACACACCAGGTTACAATTAGAATTATGGAACATATGAGTAGCATAAAACATGAAAATAAACATGAAGAGATGGGCAACAAATTGACTACAGTAGCAGGGCACTTTCAACAAGTTCAGCAAAGCAATTATAAAACACCAAAATCTTCAGGGTTACAAAAAATCTCAGGTATAACAAGAGGTGGAAATTTGGAAAAATTCCGCCTACGAGCTAAATGTAGAAGAATTTACTTATTGGATTCAGTTAAACCTAAAGGATTGAATGACAATAACAATTATGTATATTTATAAAGCAAATTAAACTTGAGTCATAAAAATAATAACGATAATCCAAATGTACAAAATAAATACATCACACAGTTTACACAATAGAGTAGAATACCATGAGTAATCATTTGGATACTTAAAAGGACATTCCGGTCAAAATTTCAATGCACATAAATGAATTACATATTTGAATAGAAACGTATTTGCAATACACATGTCATGGCAAAAATGCTTCTAGTAAAAGTTATCACTGTTTTAGTGCATGTGCATGTGAGGCATAGCTAAATATTTTCAGTGTACCAGCATTTTAAATATTGCAGCTGAACAGAGCATCAGTGGGACTTGTATCATGTCAACAATTAACAAATTGGGGCCTATTTAACAAATGTCTGTCCGACATGATTCGATCAGCGGATCATATCTGACAGACATCGATGAATGCGGAGAGCAATACGCTCTCCGCATTAAGCATTGCACCAGCAGCTCTTGTGAACTGCTGGTGCAACACCGCCCCCTGCAGATTCACGGCCAATCGGCCGCTAGCAGGGGGTGTCAATTAACCCGATCGTATTCTATCGGGTTGATTTCCGGTGATGTCTGTCTTTAGACCGCTGCTTCATAACTGGTGTTTTTGGTGAGTCTGAAGGCTCGCCAGAAACACTGCCCTTCAAGCTCCATACAGAGCTTGATTAATGGGCCCCATTGAGTATTTAAAAGAGGTACAGCACCTTAGGCTCTCTGAGCAAGTGTTGTGTTTAAAATGCTGGTGCACGGTGCATACTTAAAGACACATTAGACTAATTGTACTTACACTAGTTAAATTGTCAAATATATTCCACAACATTCTAGTATCAAATCTCGCTTTGAAAAGATATGAGTAGTGACATCTAATATTTAAATTATAAAATATTAAACCATCAATGTGACACTTAAAAGTTGCTTTTGTTATTAATGAATCTTGAGACGACTTTGTTATAAAATAACGTTTAAAGGGACAGTCTACTCCAAAATGTTTACTGTCTCCAATAATACTCATTGTAGTGGAGGAAAGGTAGCAAATTACTTGGTAAAAATGTTTACATTACATAGTTAACAGCATTGGCCAGAAAGAGAATTAAAAGTAGAAAATCTTTATTATGGCATTCTTAAGAAAACACAGACACCACAGTCTTATTATGCCATCTAGATGACAATACAAAAATCCCCCAAACCTTCAATGTGAGAACATAGTGAGAATAAAGGGCAAACATTTCCCCAGTTCTATTCCCCCACAAGTAAAAAAGGCCTGGTCCAAAAAACGCTGCAAAGTTGGCTCAAAAAGGGGAATGAGGAATGATTCACATTTTCACTGTATGACATGTCCATCAAAACTGTATCAAAAATTTCTTTGAAAAATATCAAACATTTGAAAATATTGGTAAAAATGCTAAGTGTAATTAATTTGACAATCTCAAAATTTGCTTTTTTCCTATAAATATGGACAGCTGGTGATATAAAAACCATATAAATGAATACAGGCAGTTATGCTAAAGCAAACAAGCCATTAACCCTTTGTCCAAAGATCAAAATATTCCCTTTCAGAACTGTGTTTCACAGCAGCAATTAGCGGCCTTCTATGATCCTTTGCGAAAACATTTTTTGGGGCTCAATTTTAAAAATTAATGCTGTTCCAAATGGGCCCTGCACCCTTTGTCATAACTTGTCTAAAAATCCTTTCAGAAGTGTGGTTCGCAGGTGCAATTAGAGGCCTACTGATTACCAAAAGCAATGGTAAATACATAAAATGTCTGCTAATTCTGAAGACCGGGGATCCTAGAGAAGCCTTTGCAGCCATTTGTCTTATGATTGCACAAGTTGTCTATAAATAATTTCAATGAGAAAACCAAAGTTTGTGAAAAAGTTATTATTTTTTTATATAATCATATTTAGTACACATCTGACTGCCAACTGGTCGCATGAAATATACCATAATGGGCCTAGATTAATAACTTGGGTTGTCTGTTTTATAAGTATATATATATATATATATATATATATATATATATATATATAAAAATTTTGGGGGGTGAATAATGAGAATTTGGGCAGTTCTATAAATACCAAATGACAGTTACCTCATTGCATCATTTTAGAACATGATATACATATTTGTAGATAAAGACCTCATAATTTATTAAAACTAATAAAAAATGTATACATATTTGGGCCTCTAGTTATGAAGCTCCGTACGTACCTGCCTTCACCGGCCCCAATACGCTCGCCTAAGCTCGCCTCACATCGCTGCCGCGGACCTGAATACACTCGCCAAAGTTATCAATAAATCTGTCAAAAAGCCGTGCACCAAGTACGGGGCAATGAGCAGCGGACTGTGATAGTTATCAATCATCAATCTCGCTGCTCTTCAGCTTTTTTACAGCTTTATTGATACCCCTGTCACTAAGCACTCACACTATACTATACTGTTCTACCCTCTATACCAGTGTCCCCGGAGCCCCCGCAACTAAATAAAGTTATTAACCCGCTCCGAGACCCCGCCGCAACTATAATAAATATATTAACCCTTAAACCGCCGCTCCCGGACCCCGCCGCAACCATATTAAATATGTTAACCCCTAAACCGCCGCTCCTAGACCCCGCCGCAACTGTAATAAATATGTTAAACCCTAAAACGCCGCTCCCGGACCCCGCCGCCACCTACATAATACCTATTAACCCCTATCCTGCCCCCCCTATACCGCCGCCACCTATAATAAATTTATTAACCCCTATCCTGCCCCCCTACACCTCCACCACTATAATAAAATTATTAACCCCTAAACCTAAGTCTAACCCTAACACCCCCCTAACTTAAATATTAATTAAATAAATCTAAATAATATTACTCTTATTAACTAAATTAATCCTATTTAAAACTAAATACTGACCTATAAAATAAACCCTAATATAGCTACAATATAACTAATAATTACATTGTAACTATTTTAGGATTTATTTTTATTTTACAGGCAACTTTGTATATATTTTAACTAGGCACAATAGTTATTAAACAGTTATTAACTATTTAATAGCGACCTAGTTAAAATAATTACAATATCACCTGTAAAATAAATCCTAACCTAAGTTACAATTAAACCTAACACTACACTATCATTAAATTAATTATTCCAATTTAAAACTAAATACTTACCTGTAAAATAAACCCTAAGATAGCTACAATGTAATTAATAATTACATTGCAGCTATCTTAGGATTTATATTTATTTTACAGGCAACTTTGTATTTATTTTAACTAGGTACAATAGTTATTAAATAGGTATTAACTATTTAATAACTACCTAGCTAAAAGAAATACAAAATTACATGTAAAATAAATCCTAACCTAAGTTACAATTAAACCTAGCCAAACTAATTACACCTAATCTAAGCCCCCTAATAAAATAAAAAAAAATAAAAAAAAATAAAAGTCCCTACCCTATTCTACATTACAAGGTAATCAGCTCTTTTACCAGCCCTTAAAAGGGCTTTTTGCGAGGCATGCCCCAAAGTAATCAGCTCTTTTGCCTGTAAAAAAAAATACAACCCCCCAACATTAAAACCCACCACCCACATACCCCTACTCTAACCCACCCAAACCCCCCTTAAAAAAACTAACACTAACCCCCTGAAGATCTCCCTACCTTGAGTCATCTTCACCCAGCCGGGCTGAAGTCTTCATCCGATGGGGCAGAAGAGGACATCCAGACCGGCAGAAGTCTTCATCCTATCCGGGCAGAAGAGGACATCCGGACCGGCAGACATGTTCATCCAAGCGGCATTTTCTATCTTTATCCATCCGACGAGGAGTGGCTCCATCTTCAAGACCTCCGGCGTGGCACATCCTTCTTGCACGACGACTACCCGACAAATGGCTGGTCCTTTAAATGACGTCATCCAAGTTGGCGTCCCTCGAATTCTGATTGGCTGATAGGATTCTATCATCCAATTGGAATTAAGGTAGGAAAAATCTGATTGGCTGATGCTATAAGCCAATCAGATTGAAGTTCAATCCGATTGCCTCATTGGATCAGCCAAGGGCTGGTAAAAGAGCTGATTATTTTGTAATGTAGAATAGGGTAGGAACTTTTATTATTTTGGGTTTTTTTTTATTAGGGGGCTTAGATTAGGTGTAATTAGTTTAAAATTCTTGTAATATTTTTTTATTTTCTGTAATTTAATGGGGGTTTTTTTGTAATTTAGTTTAGTTTAGTTAATTGTATTTAATTGTAGGTATTGGTAGCTAATTTATTTAATTAATTTAATGATAGTGTAGTGTTAGGTTTAATTGTAACTTAGGTTAGGATTTATTTTACAGGTAATTTTGTATTTCTTTTAGCTAGGTAGCTGTTAAATAGTTATTAACTATTTAATAGCTATTGTACCTAGTTAAAATAAATACAAAGTTGCCTGTAAAATAAAAATAAATCCTAAAATAGTTACAATGTAATTATTAGTTATATTGTAGCTATATTAGGGTTTATTTTATAGGTAAGTATTTAGTTTTAAATAGGATTAATATAGTTAATAAGAGTAATATTATTTAGATTTATTTAATTAATATTTAAGTTAGGGGGGTGTTAGACTTAGGTTTAGGGGTTAATAATTTTATTATAGTGGCGGCGGTGTAGGGGGGGCAGGATAGGGGTTAATACATTTATTATAGGTGGCGGCGGTATAGGGGGGGCAGGAGAGGGGTTAATAAATTTATTATAGGTGGCAGCGGTATAGGGGGGGCAGGATAGGGGTTAATAGGTATTATGTAGGTGGCGGCTGGGTCCGGGAGCGGCGGTTTAGAGGTTCACATATTTATTATAGTTGCGGCGGGGTCCAGGAGCATCGGTTTAGGGGGTAATAAATTTATTTAGTTGCGGGGGGACAGATTAGGGGTGTTTAGACTCGTGGTACATGTTAGGGTGTTAGGTGCAGACACTTCCCATAGGAATCAATGGGATATCGGGCAGCAGCGAACATGAGCTTTCGCTATGATCAGACTCCCATTGATTCCTATAGGATCCGCCCCCTCCAGGGCGGCGGATTGAAATCCAGGTACGCTGGCCCGGAATAGTGGCAAGCGTATCTGGTAGTAGTTTGATAACTACCAAAAGTAGTCAGATTGTGCCGAACTTGCGTTTGGAACATCTGGAGTGACGTAAGCATCGATCTGTGTCGGACTGAGTCCGGCGGATCGAAGCTTACGTCACTATATTCTACTTTTGCCGGGCAGTAGGGGTTGATAACTAAGGTGAATCAGCCTCGCCACAAATACGCTGCGGAATTCCAGCGTATTTGCGGTTGACAGCTTGATAACTAGAGGCCACTGTCTTAACTAAATCAGAAGATGCCATAGGTAAAATAATAAAAAACAAAGGCACTATGGGGCCAAATTATCAATGTTTGTCCGACATGTTACGCTGTAGCGTATCATGTCCGACAGAGATCGCTGAATGACGACAGCATACGCTGTCGGCATTTAACATTGCACAAGCAGTTCTGGTGAACTGCTTGTGCAATGCTGCCCCCTGCAAATTCGCTAGCAGGGGGTGTCAATCAACCGATCGTATAGGATCGGGTTGATTGCTGTCCGCTGCTCAGAGCAGGCAAACCAGTTAAGGAGCAGCGGTCTTAAGACCGCTGCTTCATAACAGCTGTTTCCGGGGAGCCTTCAAGCTCACGCAGAAACAGGGGTATCAAGGGCCATTCGGCCCTTGATAAATCTGCCCCAATATCTGTTTAAATGGAGTGATAGCAAAAATGCTAACAAAAATCCTGAGTATTTTGGATATGTTTTTCTCTGAAATCGTGGGTAGTGAAGGGTTAATTAAATTCTAATTTGATGTGGTTTTGGTATAGAAACAAGATATACAGTGTGATGAGAGTGGGAGTGTGATGTCACCGGATGGGGGTATGGCTTATAGCCATTATAGTCTATGTTGCAGTTACTAAGTGAGATGTGTTGTGCAGTCTGTATACTTCTATGCTCTGCAATAAAATAGCGTTGTACCTTCTATGCTGTCAGAAGTACTTGCCTGCGCTTCTGTTTCCTGATTAATGATGATGTCGAAATTTACTCCACCTGAGCCTTTTGATTTCTCTTAGCCTGCAGCTTGGCCCACATGGCATCAGCGGTTTCAACACTTCAGGATTGCTTCCAAGCTGGACAAAGAGAGTGAGGAAGTACAAGTTAATTCTCTTTTATACTCTATGGGGAAAGATGTGGAGCCAGTGTTTAATGCCTTTACATTCCAAGAAGTGGAAGAGTTTGACTTTGAAATAGTCATGAACAAACTCAGTGCTTACTTTGTACTAAAACATAATGTGATTCATGAGAGGGCCTGTTTCCATAAACGCGCCCACAGTGTGGGAGAATCTGTGGGGTCATTTGTGTGCAGTCTGTATAAACTAGCTGAATTCTGTGAGTTTGGTGTTGCTAAAGAAGAGCAAATCAGAGACAGAATAGTTATAGGATTTGCAGATGCTGAGGTTTCACTGAAGCTACAATTGGAGGCTGAATCAATGTTAGATGGGGCTATTAGGAATGCCTGAAAGAGTGAACTGGTGAAAAAGCAAAGTGCTGACATGAGGTCTGAGAGTATTGTGGATGTAGTGCAGCAGTTCAGGTGAGTTGCAGGTGAAAGGCACAGTGTGAGCAGTAGACCAAGTAAAGCAGATAGGCCCAAAAGCAGATGGGTTCAGCAGGCTTGCTCCTGTAACCGTACTCATGATCAGAATGTCATATGCTCCGCTAAAGATAAAAGATGTAGAAAGTGTAACCAAATGAGCCATTTTGAAGTGGTGTGTAAAACTGAGTCCATTAAGGAGATGCAGGTGGATAGTGACCAGGAGGGTCTGTTGGTGAACTGTCCAGTTCAGATGAAGATTAGCAGGTTACCCTTACTGTAATGGGAGCCAAGGTTGCCTTTAAGATTGACAAAGGAGCAGACATCACTGTTATGGCCTTTGCAGCATTCATAAAACTGCCTCGACAGCTTCAGCTGGCGAAAGTTACAACGAAAGTTCATAGTCTTGGAGGCCGCATCGATTGTGTGGGGAAATTTCTTGCTAGCTGCGAGTACAAACAAAGGAAATTCACCATGTGGGTACATGTAATTAGAGGACAGTGTGTTAACAACCTATTGAGCAGGAAAGCAGCCTGTGGTTTGGGCCTTGTCGCCAGAGTGAATGAGATTATGGAAGACATGTTTGGTGAATTGGGCCTGCTAAATTGTAACCCAGTCTGAATATCACTTAAAGTTGATACAGTCCCATACAGCATTACTACTCCTCATAGAATTCCATTCCCGCTCATGCCTTAAGTGGAGAAGGAACTTCTGCGTATGAAGAATATGGGAGTTATTGAAGAGGTTGTCGAAGCAACTGATTGTTGTGCCCCCATTGTGCCCGTTGCAAAGAAGAACGGGAAGGTACGCATCTGCATAGACTTGAAACGGCTGAATGAGGCGGTGAAAAGAGATACGTGCTGCTGACGTATCTCTCTCTTTTCACATAGCTCTGAAACTGGCTGGGGTGATTTTCTTCTCTACCCTGGATGCTTCTAGTGGCTTCTGGCAGATACCTCTAGAGCCAAGTTACACCGTTAGGTCAGTTTTGCTTCTGCAGACTCCACTTTGGGATATCCTCTGTTCCTGAAATCTTTCAAAGAGAGATGAGTTCCCTCCTAAGAGACCACGAGGGCACGGCAGTCGTCATGGATGACATTTTAGTGTATGGTTCTACACTGGAAGAACATGATCAGTGATTGAGCTGTGTGCTGCAGACCATTAGAGAGTCTGGGCTGAAATTAAATAAAGAGAAATGCCCTTTTAGAAAATCTGAGTTATGTTACTTTTGGCATATCATCAATGGAGATGGCATCAAGCTGGACCCTGATAAAATCCTTGCTATTGAACAGATGAAAAGTCCTTCTGATGTACACGAGACACATATTGGGCCTTGTGAATTATGTGGGCAGGTTCCTACCAGATTTATCCACAGTACTACACCCTATCACTGAGTTGTTAAAGAAAGATGTTGCCTGGGTCTAAGGACCTCCACAATAAAAAGCATTTATACAGGTCAAGTTACTGCTTGGGTCTGCCCCAGTATTGGGGTTCTACAACCATTCTAAGAAGACCGCGGTCAGTGCCGATGCAAGCAGTTATGGGCTAGGAGCTGCTCTCCTGCAGCTGAATGAGAACAAACTACAGGCCATCACCTACTGGTCCCGTACACTGACGGCTGCAGAATCAAAATACGCCCAAATTGAGAAAGTGTCTGGCTGCAGTTTGGGCCTGTGAGTGCTTCCAGCATTACCTAGTGGGTTTAGAGAAATTAAGTCTTGAAACTGACCATAAACTACTTGTCGCTCTAAACAATTCCTATGATATTAACAAGACACCCCTAAGATGCCAGAGACTTCTGATGAGGCTACTCAGGTTCAACGTTCAGGCAGTGCATGTCCCAGGGAAACAACTGGTAGTGGCAGATACACTTTCCAGGCTCCCGCTGGCCATTGCTGAAGGATCTTCAACTGAATATGATGTGAAAGTGTACATGGATTCAGTTCTGGCATCTAAAGCCATCTCGTCAAGCTGGTTTCACGATGGCCATTTGGGCATTACAAAGTGCAGAAAAATGGCAACTACAGCGGTATGTTGGCCTGGGATCAGTACCGGCATTGCAAGCCACGTGTCAAAATGTGCCTTTTGCCGGGAACGCTTCATTTCTACCCCGCTACCTGCAGACCCGTGGCAGAAGATAGCAGCAGATTTGTGCGAACTCTATGGGAAGAAGTACCAGGTTTTGATAGACTATTAAACTTTAAAATGTAATAGCAAAAAAACTTAAAATTTTAAAATTTATAGGATTCAACTTCTTGAAAATAACCTCACATATGGTGGAATATGCTCCAAATGGTGTTCTGAATTCTAGCAAATAGTGGCAGAAATATCACTGTATGACGTGAAAAATGCACGTGCAAAAAGGTAAATATGTACCATGAAAAAAATCATGACAAAAATCAAATGTAGAAAAAGGTTCAAATGTGAAAAAATTAAGTAAAAAATTAAATGAAAAATATATATATATATATATATGGGGAAAAAATATAGTGAAAAAATGTGGTGGAAAATAAAGTCACAATCCAAGTAATATAGTTTGTTAAAAGAAAGTCTAACTTGTTTCTTGGTGGTGAGAAATCCAGTGATGGGAATCCTATTGGATCATGGTGGTCTCTCTGTTATCCATTCTAAATCCTGATAGAGTGTCCTGTAAAAAATAATAATATAGTGTAAAGCGTCCAAACTTTAATTAAAGAGTTGGAATTTAGTTTACCAGCTGATAGTCAACGCCTTTTGGCCACAGTGTAGGACTTTATCAAGACTGGTGATAGCGGCTGGCAGCTATAAATGCAGTTTCAAAAGCAATTGCCATAATTCCGGTGCCAAGTTCAACCGGATGTTACAAACCGGAAGTGAATACATTGTAATAGCGCCCAAATTATTTGGTATCATAAATGTGTTTTACATAAAAACTTGTTGGAATACAACAGATTTGATGAATATCAGTGCTGAGGCTTATACCCTGAGTCGATACGTACTAAAAATATTGAAAAAAACTAACTCCTCCGCTCACATTCAAGTACGGGTTCATCTCGTTGTACTTGTCTGTGATTGGTTGGAGGACTCAGACAAACTAGTGTCTGATTGGATGTAAGCGCGTGTTAGTAAACGAACCTTTACAGCTGATGGCTGGGACAGTGCACCAAATCATGCATGTGTCAGATCGGATCTGATAGTTCAGAAAGTGCCTGTAGGTAAATGTGTTTCCAACTAAAGACAGGCACATATCAAGCCTGTGAATGCTGGTTTGCAATTGGTGAATGAACATGTCGCTATCGCTAAAGTGTGGACTAATATTTTAAGCACTGCATATGATTGAGCCTGACTCAGGGGCTGTGCCCAAAGTGTCCATTTACATTAAAACTAAACTTTGACCATAAACTGTCTGTAAATCTGATAGTAATGGACTTTCTAAACACTATAAGAATATGATTTCCACAAGAAAATGGAAATAAATATGTATAACGATGTATGAAATGTATAGAAAATTAAAATGAAAGTGTATATTAAAAATGTATATTAAAAAATTCTGTTAAAAATCTATTGATGAAAATAAAATATAAGAGAGATGAAATAAACTCATAGACCTGTGGCATCAGTTTGTTATAAAGATGCTATTGGTATGTCGTTATACATTCATTGGATTCTGTTTATATTATCTAAGTGAGATATTTATTGACAGTCCTAGTATAGAAAGAGAGATGATAAGTTTTAACCTATTGCATCAGCTAATAGGATTTTTTCACCTTTAATTCCGATTGACTGATAGAATTCTATCAGTCAATCGGAATTCAAGGGACGCCATCTTGGATGACGTCCCTTAAAGGAACCTTCATTCTTTGTTAGCCATGGAAATGAGGATGCTCCACGCCGGATGTCTTGAAGATGGAGCCGCTCCGTGCTGGATAGATGAAGATAGAAGATGCTGTCTGGATGAAGACTTCGGCCCGCTTGGATGAAGACTTCTGCCGGCTTCGCTGAGGACTTCTGCCGCTTCATTGAGGATGGATGTCCGGTCTTCAAAAACTGTAAGTGGATCTTCGGGGGTTAGTGTTAGTTTTTTTTAAGGGTTTATTGGGTGGGTTTTATTTTTAGATTAGGGTTTGGGTAGAAAAAGAGCTAAATGCCCTTTTAAGGGCAATGCCCATCCAAATGCCCTTTTCAGGGCAATGGGGCGCTTAGGTTTTTTTAGATAGGATTTTATTTGGGGGGTTGGTTTTGTGGGTGGTGGGTTTAACTGTTGGGGGGTTGTTTGTATTTTTTTTTACAGGTAGAAGAGCTGATTTCTTTGGGGCAATGCCCCGCAAAAGGCCCTTTTAAGAGCCATTGGTAGTTTATTGTAGGCTAGGTTTTTTTTATTTTTTTTTGGGGGGGGGGTATTTTGATAGGGCTATTAGATTAGGTGTAATTAATTTAAATATTTGATAATTTATTTTTTATTTTGTGTAATTTAGTGGGGGGGTTTTGCAATTTAGTTAATTGTATTTAATTAATTATATTTATTTAATTGTAGTGTAAGGTTAGGTGTTAGTGTAACTCAGGTTAAGTTTTATTTTACAGGTAAATTTGTAGTTATTTTAACTAGATAGTTAGTAAATAGTTAATAACTATTTAGTAACTAGTCTACCTAGTTAAAATAAATACAAACTTACCTGTAAAATAAAACCTTAGATAGATACAATGTAACTATTAGTTATAGTGTTGTATGTTCTATGCTGTGTCCTGCATCTCATGACATACAGTATGGGATATTTTGCATTAAAAAAATGTGCAGAATGATTCATGTTTACTATATTGGGCTTTTAAACATTTCTCACACAGAAAACCGTGTTTTGAAAAAAGGAACCATTTCTACTATTAAGACTAATCAGTTGCTTCATTCTTGCATAACTAATTTCTCAGTGTACAGATCAGGATCCTGCCCGTTCAAAATACCGCCCCACTTGCAATCTAGGCCTATTTCTGTATTTGGATTTGAACTTTGTGCTGAATTATAAGGCATAAAAAGGAAGTCTTAAAATTATTTTTCATGTTGCTGATACATTTGTGATGTGTTTCACATTTCTCATTTCATATAAAGTGGAAGTTGCCAGATGAGTAAATAAATCTATTTTAGTTCTATCTTTTTCTGTAGAATAGACTTAGAGGACAGGATTTACCCTATTTACACGTGCCAGCCATACTCGCTCACACTTATCTTAAAGGGACACTACATCTTAAAGGGACATTCCAGCCAAATTTGGAATTTTTTGAATAGCAGCATTTTTCTAATATACATGTATTAGCAAATATGCTTCTAATAAAAGCTATAACTGTTTCAAAAGTGTATTTATGTATGCACTGTGCACCAGCATTTTAAACACAGCAGTTGGCCAGACAGTCTAAGCCGGTGCTTATACCATCTGGTAATGACTTCATTTGTTAATTGCTGACATGATACAAGCCCCACTGGTGCTCTGAGCAGCTACAGTATTTAATACTGGTGCATTGAGAATATCTAAATATGCTTCACAGGCAAATGCAGAGAAAAATGTTAACAATTAAAACACTGATAACTTGTACTAAAAGCATTTTTGCCAATTCATGTATATTGCAAAAATGCTTCTATTCCATAATGCATTCAAATTTTGACCAGAATGTCTCTAAAAATAAAATGCATATAAGATTGAGTTTTTAATTATAGAGAAAGTGTACTATGCATTTTTCCCCCCTTTAATGTGTTCCCAATTATCTATTTTACCTGCTGTAGTGTATTAAACTGTTTCCAAAAACCTCCTTTACCTTTATGTTGCAATTTGAAATAGATGCTTTTTTGTGTTGTATCCCCACCTAATATTGAAAATGTCAATACTTTAGTGCTGGTTATAGAAAAGCTATGTAAACAAGAATGTTTATAACAAATTAAATTATTTTGTTGGAGGTAGTACAGAAAGATACAAAATGGTAGTTTTCCATTGTTTTCTCTAAGGATTTTGTGTAAATATATATAGAAAAGCTAATAAGGTCTGCTCTCCCCAAAAGCTCAGCCCATTTGATTGGGTTTGGGGTTTAATTACCAGAGACAGTTATTACATATACAAAAATATATCTAAAGGAGCAATTTCCCATATAGGTGGTTTAACAAGCCATTGGCACTGCCCTCAGAACACATAACATCTGTGACTCCACCTCCACCAACCCTGTCCCCACCTACAACTAAACCCAGGAGTGCTTGCCCCCCAATAGCAAGGTCTCTGAAACCGCTACTGGATAGGCTACTCTAGAAATTAGGGTTGGCCCCTTGACCATGTTTCCCTTGACAGTTACACATGGTGCAAGGAGTGCAGGGAGGAACATGAATAGTGTTGTCCAGCAGCACTATTTGCTGTCAAGAGGCACAATGCATGTTCCACCCTGCACACCCTGCAGCATGTGTAACTAATAACTTTCCAAAAAAACATGGCTGAGGTGGTAACCCTACTAAAGAAGCAACATATATTTGAACAGTTTTGTTTTTTAAGTTCCTGGTATAACAACTTATGGTTCAAAGACTTGTAGATGAGTTGTGTTTGAATAGTGTGTGTGTAGTGGATAGTGGTTGTGCAGTGTGTGAAGTGTATGTAGTAGGGTTGCTACCTCAGCTATGTTTTCCTAGAACCTTATGAGTTACACATGCTGCAGGGTGTGCAGGAAGGAACATGTATTGTGTTTATGGACAGCTCTATTCATATTTCTTCCTGAACACCCTGCAGCATGTGTAACTCATAAGTGTCCAGGAAAACATGGCTGAGGTGGCAACCCTAATATGTAGTGTGTTTATGTTTTGTGAGTATAGTATTTGTGTTATGTTTAGTTTGTGGTATGTGTGTGTAGTGTGAGACAGTGTATTGGTGCCTGTGTGTTTGAGTGTAGCCTGATTACCACTAACATAAATAAATGCTACAATAAACTGCTGCAAAAGGGAAAAAAGAGAAGCGTTGGAACCGGAATGCTAATAAAGAAACTCCAAACTTTATTGAACACGATGGGCTAAAAATTGCCATTACAGGAAACAAAGAACATAGGACTAACAGATTCTATGAGTTTCGGCAGATGCCGTATTCATCAAACTGCTGCAGGCACTCACATTAATACACATAATGCAAAGAGCATTTAAAGTGATTGTAAAGTTTAAGGAATTAGTGTCCAGTATCTAGAAATAATCTTAAAAACAGGTGCACTTTCATTGATTAAACCTTACAAAGACGCTTCATTTTTAAAATACTTAGCTCTGCGTTATGGTAAAGTTTAATAAATGAAAGTACCCCTGTTTTTAAGATTATTTTTAGATACCTATGCTAGGGTTTACTATTTGACTTTTATAGCCCTAAGAATAGGTAGAACAGTTGTAATTTGAAACCAAACTATTGTAATATAAGTTAAAGGGACGTGAAACCCAACCCTTTTCTTTTTTTAATGATTCAGATAGAGAATACTATTTTAAACAACTATCTTTTTTTATTGGAAAATCAAATACAACAAACATACAGAAGATAACCTATAAATTAAAGGTACAGTAAGCACAAAAAAATAGATAATCCCTTTCAATTATGCATAATCAACATTGTTATATTAATATACTTTTTACCTCTTTGATTACCTTGTATCTAAGCCTCTGCAGACTGTCCCCTTATATTTTGACAGACTTACGTTTCAGGCAATTAAAGCTGAATTTTAAATGACTCCACTAAAGTGAGCACGATGCTATCTATATGGCACACATGAACAAACAGTACATGTTATTAGCTATTCTCAGCCAGGCTGTGAGATAAGAGGAGGACTGCAGAGTCTTAGAAATCAGCCTATAAGCTTATCTAGGTTTAGCCTTTAACAAAAAATACCAAGAGAAAAAAAGCAAATTTGATGATAAAAGTAAATTGGAAAGTTGTTTAAAATTACATGATTATCTGAATCATGAACGTTTAATTTGGACTGTCCCTTTACTCAAGTCAGTTTAAGTAAAAATTTATAAACAGGGTAACAAATCAGATATTGTCACATTTCAAACACAGAAAACAAATCAATCTTAAACAAATCGACCAAAGCACTTCTACTTACAATTACAATCCTCTAAGTTTATCTGGGTAGGTTACCTTCCAATAACATCAGTGTTTAATTCAAAATCAATCTTCTATTATCATAAAGATTACATAAATTAAATAGTGTTTCAAAAAGGAAAAAACAATACTAACAAACTAACGATAAAAAGTACATAGTCAATATACATCAGAATTCTAATATAAATACAATACTTTGTATAATACTTGGAATAGAATATAAATGTCTTACTTATTTATTTTTTGAAAACCTTGATTGATTTAAAAAAAATAAAAAATAAACCTCTAGTCCCAGTCACCCCCACACAAATTCCAAATCCAGCCTATTGGGAAACAATTGTCATTCTATAGCTCTTGTAAGATAGACAGATCCCAAGAAAGGATAAATCAATTGCCTCTGAATGTCTGTGAGATACAGTTGAATCAGTTTTTTTACCATTTGCATAGAAAATGATTCGGGCTCTAGAGAAGTATCAAATTGCTCCATTATTAACTGACTAATCTTAAACCCCTTTATCTCCTCTCCCTCTTCCCTCTCAACATTTTTTTTTCTGCAGCGTAGCAGTCCCATCCAGCGATGATCCAACCACCCACCTCCCTCCTTACCCTCCCATGCCACCAACTTAGCCGCGTACCAGTCCCACCCGCTCCTGTCCCCTCCAGCGATGATCCACCCACCTGCCTCCCACCTGCCTCCCTCCTAACCCTCTCACGCCACCAACTTAGCCGCGTAGCAGTCTCACCCGCTCCCGCCCCCCTCCAGCGATGACCCGCTCATCCACCTCATTCCTAACCCTACCACGTAAGGTCACGTGGCCTTTCTCGCGCAGACATGCGCCACTGATCCTCACGCGCCACTTGTAAGTCGGACCCTGCTTCTTACGGTCAGGTATGTTTGTCTCGTGATGCAGTTTCATCCAGAGACAATGCAACAGATCTTAATTAGATTACATTTAAAACACTGGCGGTATGATATAGCATCCATGTATTATTCTCATATGGGATTCCCTCCAGGTGGTTGAAATAGTTACCTTATCTGCTAAAACAAAGGTTTTTTTAATAACCTGAACTCTGCTTTGGCAGCGGTAATCATCACCACTAGGAGTGCTTCCCACTGCTCCCTTAAAGGGATATGAAACCCAATTTTTTTATTTCTTGATTCAGATGGAGCATGCAATTTAAGCTACTTTTAAGCTAATTTACTCCTTTGATCAATTTTTCTTAGTTCTCTTGGTATCTTTATTTGAAAAGCAGGAAGCTAAGCTTAATAGCCGCCCATTTGTGGTTCAGCACCTGGGTAGCGCTTGCTGATTGGTGTCTAAATATAGCCACCAATCAGCAAGCGCTACCCAGGTTCTGAACCAAAACTGGATCGGCTCATAAGCTGACATTTCTGCTTTTTTAAATAAAGATACCAAAAGAACAAAGAAAAATTGATAATAGGAGTAAATTAGAAAGTTGCTTAAAATTGCGTACTCTATCTGAATCATGAAAAAAAATTGGCTTTCATTTACCTTTAAACATGTTCACAACATTTATACTTGTATATAAGCATTGTACCTGCAGCCTCAGTCAGTCCAATGGGCATACTATTGGGTAAGTGTCAGTAGGGAAGAGAAAAGTACAGTACTGTGGGAATTTTATTTTATTTTTAATAACAATATATTATAAAAGCTAATTTAAAGGGACATGAAACCCAAAAATATTCTCTTGGGATTTAAATAGAACACTTGATTTTAAACAACTTTCTAATTTACTTAAATTATCAAATTTTCTTCTTTCTCTTTTGTTGAAAAGCAAGGACATAAATTCAGGAGTGTGTATTTTTCTGGAGCACTATATGGCAGTAGTTTTGCAAGAATGTTATCCATTTGCAAGACCACAAGATGGCAGCACTATTTCCTGCCATGTAGTGCTCCACACCTCTACCTATGTATTTCTTCAACAACAAAAAAACATGGGACGCATAGTTGATAATAGAAGTAAATTGGAAACTTTTTAAAATTGTATGCTCGGCCTGAATCACAAATGAAAATTTGGGGGTTTTATATCTCTTTAATATAGAGGAAAATTACAGTAGATTAGTCTATCAAGAGTGCCATAAATGTAATTGAACTCCATGATAAGCAAGGTGCTAAACCCATAACAATAAAACCAAGATGCAATAAAAATAAAACCAGTAGATGAGTGAAAATGTAAGCTCTGAAGAAAACTAATACATAAGCTCCATCCCAAGTGTCACTGGGAACTGCTTCTTATTCTGTCATCTCAGAGGTGGCAGAAATAACTCACTCATTTGGGTTGATTGACAGGCTCTGCTCTGGTAAAATTAGTTGCAGGATTGCAATATTAAATTTCACCAAATGATGCTGCATTGCAAGTGGGGATTGTGGGAGGACAGGTTCTTTGCTTGAGAACTTGTCCATCTGCAACTTGATAAATTTCCGTTTTTTGTTTTCTTTTGACCTGGACTGTCAGTGGAGTTTCTGCACCAAAGCTGAGTCAGGGTGGTCTAGGCTAGAACTGAGTGGGTCAGGGCATGATGGTGTCTCATTTCTAGGCAGGACTTAGGTGGTTCCCATTTAAAGAGAACTTCCAATCCAAGAACATCCTGAAAAAGAAGGAACATTTGGGAGCTGTGATATTACATAATGTGAAAAACATTTCTGACCAATATTTTACTATACCCAGAATGACACTACAGTACCAGTAGTACTAAAGTATTAGATTTACTCTAATGCATAATAAGTGTTTGCATTATGGTGCAGTTTGGTGCAAGGAAATTTACCAAAGCTTCGTTAAACTATCCAACAAAATGTTCTTGTTTGGAAAAAATTCTCACACCAACGTTACCATGGGGCATTAAGATGTGAAAGGCAATCAAACATTTGGTCACTCAGTCATGTGAAATTGACTTCAACATGGTAAATCTATTTAACACAATATGCAGTTACACTGGCAAAGTATTGGGCAAGTGAAGGCTAATTTATTTGCTCAAATAATCTGTTCCAATGTTTAATAAAGACGCAGTAGAATTGACAATAGAAGTACAAACATTAATAAACCCACTTTTACAATTATGAACAGAAGAGACATTGACAACATGAATATTCATTTTAACCAGACATTTTTCTTTAATTACAAGAAAATAAAGTTACATTTATGAAATAAAAATATGAAATAAAAATGGAAGGCATTTTTTCTAAAAATAAATAAAACAATAAAAGCTTGCTGTAGCAATTAGCGCTTATAAAGTTAATTAGAGATCTGATCTCTGGTTAATTTTATAAATGTGCCCCAAATGCCCCCAAACTACAGTGTAGTGTATTTTATTTAAAAATAAACATAGCAGCATCTTTTTTTTTTTTAATAAAATAACTGCACTAGGCAGTATTTTGGGGATAAAGTTGGCTGGTGTGGGGTGTTAGAAAAAAAAGGCACTGAAAAGTGTCTTTACATTGGGGTCTATAGGAACTGTGTGTTCCCAGTAAATATACATATATAAGCTTATATACATATATATTTATGTGTTAATATCTGTATATTTGCATATTAACACATAAATATATATATGTATATAATCATATACATATATATTTAAATTTGCTGCCATAGCTGCGCTACTTACCCCCTTCACTGCGTCTTTGACGGCATCAGAACGAGGCTCCCATTGGAGCCTATGGAAGTGCGCTCTCATGAGCACAATGCTTCCCAGCTGACAACTTGTAATACCAGTGTACATTACCTGCGCTGGTATTACACAGTGGAGCGCAAGTATCACTTTCATGAAAGCGATATTTAGCGCTCCACTTGTAATCTGGCCCTTATTTGCAAATATAAAGAGACATTTAAACACTGAGATTATAATGTAAAAAGGTTTAATTATATGTAGTAAAACTATTTGCAATATACTGTCATCATCTATCATGTCCCCTTTTCCTATAATTGGGAGCACATCCTAATAACCAATTTATAACTGTCCCTAGTTGACCCAGCAGTGATGGAAACCTAGGTTACAACATGGCAGCACACATTGCTTTATGGCCACTAAATTATTATTATTATTATTATTATTATCGGTTATTTGTAGAGCGCCAAAATATTCCGCAGTGCTAAATATTTGCACTTATTTATTTATTTTTATTAGGGTTCATTTCAAGGCATACACACTTTAGATGTCCCTTAGACCATATACAGCAAAGAAAAACTACAATTTCAAAGCTTACAACCAATATAAGTCATAGAAATTATGCAGTACATAACTAAATGACAAATTAAACATTGCAGTGGACATATTAGTCGCCAAGTAAGATGAACCCTATTTTCTATTTTATAATATAAGGTTCCTTTTAGACCTTCAAATATTATCTGAACAAAATAACACTGTATATATATATATATATATATATATATATATATATACACACACAGTATATATATATCTAAAATCACCATCCATTATATTATAACAAAACATATACGCATAAGTTTTCAACTCTAAGTGAGAAAACAAACCCACAGTATAATGTGAAGTAAAACAATAGACAAAAGGCAGGTATACTAAAGTTACTTTTGGACCCTTAGATAAAATATGTAGTGGAATAATTGGAGCATTACTCAGTGTCAAAATAATATATTGTAGATAGAAACTACCTATCAAAGATTTTACTTAGTGTCTGTAATTTTAAATCATAATGTAGTGGCCAGTGGGCTGAACTAGACCTCTCACTTTAGAGACTTAGTCCGTAAAGAGCACTAAGTAAGGGAATGTGAGAAGAAACGTATTAACAAGTAGGTGCTTTCTCTGTCAGAGATAATAAAGATCTAAAATATCCTCTATTACAGGGTTCATGGATCTACATCCTGAGTGGAGAGTCAGCACGATGGATTTACCTGCTCAATCACCTATCTAATCTATCAATGTATCTAAGAGGACTGGTGTCTGTGTTAGGAACTTGCAGGATATAAATAACAGAGCTTTGAGTCACTCATAGATTAGGGGGCTGCTTTTATAGAAACTTGTCTAAAGTGTAATATATATCATATCATCCGTCTAATTTAGTGG
Organism: Bombina bombina; assembly: GCF_027579735.1. Taxonomy (NCBI): domain Eukaryota; kingdom Metazoa; phylum Chordata; class Amphibia; order Anura; family Bombinatoridae; genus Bombina; species Bombina bombina. Next base: position 371,508,525 of record NC_069500.1, read on the forward strand.
TTGATGGTATATTTTTCTGTCTGTTATATTACATAGTTCAGCACACCCCATTATCCCAGCCGCTGACAGTGAGGCAGCATGATGACAAAACCTTAAAAATACCATCAGTAGTAAGGGCCTGGTAAATTAGAAGATGCGTTTAGGGTGATAGATAGAAAAACAGAAATATAATCTCATCATACCCTAAATACCCTAAGATAGCTATAATAAAAGACAAAAAATACCTTTGACCCAGTTTGTTTATGTAATTCTCCATGGGTACTCAACAACTATTTAAAGACTCTATAGACTCCACCCAGTGCTCTAAGTGATACTTAGATATCTCACAGTATATGATGCTAATTGAGTCACCAATATATAGTTTGGATGAGCTGAAAGTTTGAACATATGTGAAACTGATCCATACTATTTGTGTAATCCAGCTAACTCTCCTGAATACGCCAGCTCATATATGAGAGGATATGATACAATAAATATATAGATATGTGGCTATCTATCGGTAAATATAACTGACCAACTTAATTTTCTAAATAGGTAGAAGACTTGGTATATAATCACCTAATATAGCATTTAGAATTTACTTCAGATACAGCTAAAACAGTTAACACATTCTTCTTATATCCCAGACATGAAAAAAATAGGGTTTGGACATAAAATACCAATATAAATTTATGAATATACCCTTAACTTACCCGCTTATCATATACGGGTGGTGCATCTTAGAACACCTAAAGTCATAACAAATATAGCTGGGACTATAAACAAGTATGTCCTATACACCTGATATGAAGGAATAAAGACACCACATGACAACTAGAAGGTTAAACAAGAAATAAGAATATAAAAATATACATTTTAAGTTAGCACTAGACCATAGAAAAGTGTCTCTATTTCAACATAATAACTTGCTGTTTTCTCTGTTTCCCAACGTGTGAGGAAAGCACCAGTCCTGAATCTCAGATGCATCTTTAACCTACTCCCAGTCTCGAATCCCAAGGTCCACTAAGTAAGGCATAGAATTCCCAATAGTAACGTTGCCGTATCCATCCGTTGATCTTGAGTTGTCGCTCATTACTTAAATGCCTCCTATACTTGGTAATGTCTCTGCCGATATCCACAGTTGGGAGCGGATAGTTGTTACCATCCATGCCAGTAGAGTTCTGAAGAAATAGGTTTGAACATCTAACATAGTCCCCCCTCTGTACCTTATACTTGGCCGTTACAGCAGCACGGGATTCAAATGAGAGGAAGTGTCTCTTCCTGTGGAAACAGGTCTCCTTGTAGCTGCTCCAAACCAGCTTGGCCTTCCTTCCAGGTGCGGCCACCGCTCCATAGGCCCGATTGGCGACACAGTAATGTATTAGCTGGGTTGGTCACTTGTGTCATCAAGCTCTCACCACTATCTCCATCCTGCCCATCCCTCACTGCAGAGTGGACAACCTCCATGCATTGTGTATTGAGGAATAGACCCGTTACTTCTGCCTTTAGATTTGAGTAGTGGTTTTCTATGAGCTGTGTTATCTCTTCTTCCCAGTTAGCTAATGTCTCCATATTTAAGGAAAGTTATAGGCCGTTGCTCCACAGTACCACTTTTTTTTGTCTCCTTATGCTTAATGTAGCGATAGTTGGATGATGAATTTATCAGATGTCGAATATAATCTGTGTACTTTGTGACCCAGAGGCCTGGGGGGGGGGGATGCGAGTGGCAACCTCAGCCATGCTATTTTCTGTCCATGAATCGGTGATGGCCTAGTTAGTAAAAGTCATGCATGGCTTACTTGAAGAAAATAGGTCAAGCGTGTCATTAATTCGCTCCTGAACTCTGACAAAGTGTGTAGGCGGTTTCAGCTTCCAGATATGGAAGGTATAATAGGCTAGCTCTTCTTGTTTATAGATAAAAAAATGAATTTAATTAAATATAAGCAGGAGCTTCACTGAGACACGTCCTGCCACTCCAGGCGTAGGTTCCGCCTCTACACTTACTTTTTAATATTTAAACAACTAATATAATTTTAAAAATATACATCTAAACTTATTTTCTCAGGCCAATCTTTGCTTTGAATTCATAATTCTACATAACATGTTTTAAGTGTAAAATGTTAATTTGTGTCATTTTTTTACGTTCCTAACATGTATTAGCAATGAAGCACTAAAAAGTTCAATATACATGATATACATGATTATGTTTTAAAACTATTTAACACCATCATGAAGCTATAACAATTTATAAGGATTTGTAGACAGCAGTTCAGGGATATACCTTTTAGAAGATTTAGTGTAGAGGCGCTTACAGCTGTGGGTAATTAATCCTAAAAACTAGATCTATTTTCCATATATATCTCTATAAAACTTCTGGTTTGATCGCAGACTTTGTAGCAATAGTTGTGTGCTCAAACTTTTAAATAATAATCTCTATACCAACAGGGACAAATATTGCATGAAAAAATATTTATTACAACTTTATAATACACATACCTAGTAATACTTCTCACATCACATGCATAAAATCCTTTTAAAAAACTTTAATAAAAATAGCTATACATAAATTTGAAGAAAGTCTCAGTATTTACTCCAAATCTCGCGGAGTACGTTTGGCAATGGCTAATGATTAACTTTTCTGACCATGGTTTTAAATTTAAAACCATGGTCAGAAAAGTTAATCATTAGCCATTGGCAAACGTACTCCGCGAGATTTGGAGTAAATACTGAGACTTTCTTCAAATTTACTCAATTGTTTTGCATACATAGCAACATTTCTGACAATATCAAAATTTGGAATACTAGTTAGGACATTTATGTATAGCTATTTTTATTAAAGTTTTTTAAAAGGATTTTATGCATGTGATGTGAGAAGTATTACTAGGTATGTGTATTATAAAGTTGTAATAAATATTTTTTCATGCAAACTACTACTTTAAAACTGTCTAGGAAGGAGACAGTAACCGTAGAAAGGCAAGGTGGGCATAGCTTAGCGCCTCACACACACTAACTTTTTAAAAGGGATATACCTTTTGAAAAGACTGGTAGAATTAATGTTCCTGTACTCCTTTGCTGAGGCCAATTAGGTACAGGGTTAAAAGGGACGTCTACTTGATTTTTTTTATTGTTTACTACCCATTCCCTAACTTTGCATAACTAACATTCACCTAGATTACGAGTTTTGCGCTACAGAGGGTGCGAAACGAATGCAACAAAAGTTGCGTTATTTCACCCTCCATAGCGCTGCCATTACACGTTTCTGAAAAGCCGCCTTGTGCATGCGATTTGGTGGCAATAAGTTCAATACTGCACAAAATCCAAAGGCTGAGAATACGTGCTCATGCACGCTTTCCACATAGACATCAATGGGGAGAGAGTGTTAGAAAAAAACTAACACCTGAAGCGCGGAATGAAAAGCTCCGTAATGCAACCCCATTAATGTCTATGGGGGAAAAAAAGTAACGTTAAAACCTAACACCCTGGCATAAACCAATAAAGTTATTAACCCCTAATCTACCCCTCCTGACATTGCCGCCACTAATAAAAGTTATTAACCCTATTCCGCCGCTCCCCGACGTTGCCGCCACTATAATAAAGTTATTAACCCATATTACCCAACACCCCAACACTATAATGAAGCTGTTAACCCCTATTCCGCCTCTCTGCGACATCGCTGCCAGTAAATAAAGTTATTAACCCCTAAACCTCTAGCCTCCCACTTCACCGAAACTAAATAAACCTATTAACTGCCAAACCACCAGCCCCCCACATCGAAAAAAACTATATTAAACTATTAACCCCTAAACCTAACAACCCCCTAACTTTAAATTAAAATTACAATATCCCTATCTTAAAATAAATAAAAACTTACCTGTGAAATTTAAAAAACCTAAGTTTAAACTAACAATTAACCTAACATAGCTATTATACTAAAATTAAAATAACTACCAACAAAATAAACTAAATTACACATTAAAAAAAACTAACACTACTAAAATTAAAAAAAATTAAGTCTAAAATTACAAAAAATAAAAAATACTAAATTACGAAGAATAAACACTAAATTACGAAAAATAACAAAATAAATTATCCAAAATAAAAATAATTACACCTAATCTAATAGCCCTATAAAAATATAAAAGCCCCCCAAAATAAAAAAACCCTAGCCTACAATAAACTACCAATAGCGGACAACCAGGCAGCGACGTCTTCATCCATCCAGGCGGCGTCTTCTATCTTCATTCAGGCAGCATATTCTATCTTCATCCCGGCACCGTCTTGTATCTTTATCCCGGTGGCGCGGAGCAGGTCCATCCTTGAAGACATCCGGCGCGGAGCGTCCTCTTCATACGGTCACCGCCGTACACTTTATCTTTAATGCAAGGGAGCCTTTTCAAAATGGCATCCCTTGCATTCCTATTGGCTGATTTGATTTTTGAAATTCAAATCAGCCAATAGGATGAGAGATACTGAAATTCTATTGGCTATTCAAATCCCACGCAAAACGTCATTTTTTTGAGCGTGGGACTGATGTTGCATTACAGGCTAAAATGCTTGCGGTATAGCTATACCATCACAACTCGTAATGGTTGTGTTACTGTTTTTACGCTGAAAAGGCCACACGCTAAAACCGTAACACAAAACTCGTAATCTAGGTGATTGTTTTATATATACATACATACAGTCGTGGCCACAAATATTGGCAGATAATGCACCACTTCGCCCAGAAAATTGTTGCAATTACAAATGTTTAGGCATTATCATGTTTATTTATTTTGTTTGTATTGGTATGACACCAAAAAGTGGAGAAAAAAAGCCAAATCTGACACATTCCACGCAAAACTGGACAAAATTAATGGCACCCTTTAAAAATAATAAGAAATAATTGCATTCCAAGTTTGTGATGCTCCTGTAGTTTGTAATTAAACTCACCTGTATCAATTACCAGGTGCTGACAATATAGATATCACATCGGCAACCTGTTAAAAAAATTGGATTAAACCTTTCTGTTGTGTGTCTCTGTGTGCCACACCGAGCATGGAGAAGAGAAAGGGCAGCAAAGAATTGTCTGAGGATTTGAGAACAAAAATTGTGGAAAAGCAGGCACAATCTCAAGGTTGTACTGGGAGTCACGTTTACCATACTCTAAGAAGTGGAAGCAGAAAAAGAGATACATCTTTACCACAGATAGGGATATACTGTATATCCCCTCCGTGAGCATTCCATACCTCATACGTTTGAGGTTAAAAAAGGTGAGCAAGTTCTTTGAATAAGTGCTACTCACCACTGTATATGAACATACTACACTATTAGTTTGTTATTGTTTTTCTTCTCTCCATTTCTATGAGCGCTGTTCCTGGCATACCTACTGACAAAGATTTTCCCTATATCCACTGGTGATAGTGGATTCATCAGTTACAGCTACCTTTGAAACACACCAGGAGAGACTTTTTGCAAATTAACACAGTGCAATTTGATACTATATATATATATATACAGGGCTTGAAATTGCCAGTGGTCCCAGATGACTTAGAGATTGCAGCGACGACTTTAGTTTTTTACAATATTGCACTACAGCCGGACAGTGCAGGTTCATGTGTGCCATATAGATAACAGTGTGCTCACTCCCCTTGGAGAATGATAATGGGTTCACAAGAACTAGCAATAATTTGCTAAAATGCAAGATTGTAATAAGCTAAAACAAAAACAAAAATCACTGAGATAAGGAGCAGCCTGCAGGGGCTTAGATACACATAATCATAGAGGCAAAAGGTATATTAATATATCAGTGCTGATTGTGCAAAACAGGGGAATGGGTCATAAAGGGATTATATATCTTTTGATTGCTTATCTAAGCAATCACTGGGCAGAATGTTATAGTGGCAGTAAAATTCTATCATACTTAAGTATGACTGAGGTACTCCAGGCTCTCTGAAAGGAATAGAGCAAGCATTATTTTCAGTGGACTTTTAGAGCAAAACCTGGAAAGTGAATAATGAATATATACCGCAACAAAGTTTTCTTTTCCTTAATTAAACATTTTATGGTTAATTCAATTATGGGTTTAATGACCATTTCAATTAGAAAATATCTTAACAATAAAGGATTCCGCAATATTAAAAAATGTTTGTGATTAAATTAAAAAAATGTTTAAAATGAATAGCTGCTCAGTGATTAAATTCTCCGGCTCAAGCCCTGAAATTACTTCTGAACTGGGAAAGCCTTGTGCCCCTGGGCAAGATTTCTAATTTATCAGCATACTGTGAAATCTAATAGCATGCGAAACCACATGGTGTAAAATCAAATAGTATGTGTGATCACTTCTATAAAACCTTGTGTTGTCACGTAATTAGTATTCTCATTTCTAATTCTAGTGTCTACATCATATATGTGTACAACTGCGAAATCCTTTTGGGAGCATACAATTTAGTTGGATTAAGATAGAATGTAGCTCAGTTGTTCTGCTAGCAACCATACATTAGAACTAAAAAGTGCTTGATAATATAAGGTAGTATTTCTAGTATTATGCTTATTTTTTATATAAAGCGGCATGCAAAAGGAATACTGAAAAAATAGGTTTTTTTACGAAAAGTGGAAAAACACCCAACAAGTTGCGCAAACCCGATTGGATTTTCTCAAGTGCGCTAACCCAACATGAAATATTAATATTTCCTATTACAATGCTCGTCACATAGCAGAATATTTTCTATTTATTCATAAATATATATGTATATATATTTGATGGTATTTTGATAAAATATATATATCTATACCTGTATTTATATATATATATATATATATATATATATAAATATGATTGTATATATGTATAGATATATACAGATATATATAGGTATATTTATTTTAAAATATTTAGAACATATTCTCCTATGTGAAGAACATTGGAATGTTAACTATTTACATTAAATACACAGTTAAACACTTTATTAAACATGAATATTACATAAATATGCTTTTGCATGTTTTCAGCTACTTAATTGCAAAGGGCTCCAATGCACTTATATAGTGCCCTCCATTTATATTGGCACCCTTTGTAAATATGAGTAAAGAAGGCTGGGAAAAAATGTTATTTATTGTTTAACCTTTTGATAAAAAATACAGAAAATACTCTGCTCTCATGGATATCAAACAATTGCAAACAAAACACAGGTTTATCCAAAAAAATTATAATCTTTGTTAAATATATGTGTGGCACAATTATTGGCACCCCTGTGAATTCATATGAGAAAAATATATTTTAAGTATATTACAATTGATATTTTACATTTTTTTAGTACACCTGGGTGACTAGGAACAGGAAATTGTTCAACCATGGCTTGCTGTTCCACAAGGGTATAAATATGAGGTTACACATAGGCCAAATCCCCTTAGTCATTTATCAGAAAGGGTAAGACCATGGAATTTAGCTGTGGTGTGCGGCAAAAGGTTTTTGAGCTTCACAAAATGGGAAGTGGCTATAAGAAAATAGCAAAATCATTGAAAATGCCGATTTCCACCATCAGGGCATTAATTAAAAAGTTCCAGACAACTGGAATTTTTATGATTCAACCTGGAAGAGGACTTGTGTCTATATTGGCTCAACGCACTATAAAGGGATGGTTCGAATTGCTAAAATATCTCCAATGATCACAGCTGTTGAAGTTAGTTGTGTCTTAGGGTCAAAAAGTCTCCAAAACTACAATCCAACGTCATCTACATCACCACAAGATGTTTGGAAGGGTTTCAAGAAAAAAGCCTCTACTCTCATCCAAAAACAAACTCAAGCATCTTCAGTTTTCCAGACTCTATAGGAACTAACTTCAAATAGGATCGTTCTATGGTCAGATGAAACAAAACTATAGCTTTTTGGCAATAAACACCAGAGGTGAGTTTGGTGCACACAAAGAAGTAGCCATATGGGAAAAGTACCTCATTTCCAGGGTTAAATATGATATTGGCTCTTTAAAGGGATACTAAACCCAAATTGGTAGTGACTCTTTAAAGGGATACTAAACCCAATTTTTTTCTTTCATGATTCAGATTCAATTTTAAGCAACTTTCTAATTTACTCCTATTATCAATTTTTCTTTGTTCTCTTGCTATCTTTATTTAAAAAGCAAGAATGTAAAGCTTAGGAGCCGGCCCATTTTAGGCTCAGCACCATGGATAGTGCTTGTTTATTGGTGGCTACATTTAGTGGGCTGAACAGGGGAGTTCCATGGGAGTAGCTGAAATTACTCCAAAAGCGTATTCTCTAAACATTTCCCTGTGCAGATTTAGTTTTTTTCCCCCAAACAAAAAAGTCTCGCAATTTGCAGGATTAGCATGATTCCCTGCAACTGTCGGTGGGGTTTTCAATTTTCATCCAGCAAAGTTTTAATCATCAGGGACAAAGTCATGGATAGATTGAAAAGCTTCAGCAGCTAAAATAAAAAAAATGGCCTACATCATATTCAAATTGCTGTTGACAGTGACAAAGTCACATAGGGGCCGATTTATTAAAGTGCGAGCGGACATGATACGATGTAGTGTATCATGTCTGGCGCACATCATACGCTGTCAGCATTTATCATTGCACAAGCAGTTCTGGTAAACTACTTGTGCAATGCCACTTCCTGCAGATTTGTGGCCAATCGGACACTAGCAGGGGTGTCAATCAGCCTGATCATACAGGATCGGGCAGATTGAAGCCTGCAGCCTCAGAGGCAGCGGACAAGTTATGGAGCAGCGGTCTTTAGACCGCTGCTTCACAACTGCTGTTTCCGGCGAGCCTGAAGGCTCACAAGGAAACAGGGGCATCAAGTTCCGAATCTGCCCCATAGTATCAAATAGCAACAGGTTGGCCATCACACTTAACACTAGCAAAGGCACAAAGTGTAGGGGGATGGTTTCAGAGGCAGCAGATTTCCCAGTGCCTAGGAGAGTACAACAATTAAAGGACCACTAAATAAAGTAGAATTGAATAATCAATAAGGGCACAATAAAAAGACAAAGCAAAAGCATGTAGTCTTAATTTCAAATAAGTAGCAGAATTTTTTCGGACAAATTTCAAACTTAGTTCCATTTTCCGTCCCACTGCATCATGTGACAGTCATGAGCCAATCACAAAATGCATATATGTATATCCTGGGAATTGTTGCACATGCTCAGTAAGAGGTGGTGCTTCAGACAGTGTACATATAAAAAGATTGTACACATTTTATTAATGGAAGTAAAATTGTGTGCCCTATCTAAATCATAAAAGTTTAATTTTGACCTTACTGTTTCTTTAAATACACAGCTGTGTGCATGAGACCACAATGCCCACATTGCCGTCGATTAATTGCAAAGTAAGCCAAAAAATCATTGAGTACAGTTTGCTACACCATCAAGAGACACTTGAAAACTGTAAGAAACTGACGGAAAGAGATCAGATCTAAACCCACAACAAAGTTTCTGAGAGTCAAGAGCTTGCATCAGTGACTGAACTTTCGTGGTCGCAAAGGTTGAAGTGCGACCGGGCCCTGGAGTTCCGCCACACAGGGGGGCCCAGCAGGTACGACTGGAGTTCCACCACTGCTGTAGAATCTAGGAAGTGAGAAGTACCCAGTATGGGAGAGAGGGGGCCAGTACAGGAGCTGCATGAGAGTGGGAAGGGCCCAAGATGGGAGCAGCGGCCATAAGGAAGTTATCGGCTGTGTGTGACAGGCTCATCAACATGGGTGGAAGGTGCCCTGCCCCACCAAATAAATATTCCAAAAAGTCGAATTAATTAAATAAAAACAAATAAGTATTAAACATTGTTTTAGTATAGCACTTTTTTTTTATTACGAGCAAGATGGGCTACCCCGATCCCATATTTTCATGTGCACTAACCAACATGAATATTTCAAATTCCAATGCTCTGTACATTGCAGAGGTTCTATTTATTCATAAATACACACACACACATATATATATAAAATAAAGAAGCCTTATTCATAGAATGCATAGTGCCCAATTCTAGAATGCAAATATATATATGCTAGCCTAATGTCTGATTGGTTGATAATGCCCTGGTCTGCTGTCCTATGGTTATAGGGTTGAGGTAACTGTGTCCAGTTCTAAAAGTCTAAATAGGAAATTGTTCATATAACAAAGAATGGACATTTATAACTATTCATTTATTTGTTATAAATGCTATAAAATGAGAGTTAATGTATGTATATATATATATATATATATATATATAAAGTGTGAATGTACACTAAAGTATTTAAATCTAGGGTGCTTCAAATGCCAGCTTAATTGGACATGGAGTGGCATCCTAAAATAAGTGCCACAAAAAATATATATATATATGTATGAGTGGCTTACATTATACTGAAAAAGGAGGATGCTGTCTCAATGTAATCAAAAGCCAAAGCACCACCACTAGATGGCATATAAATCAAACGTTAGATTTTTCTTGCTAGTATAAATGTCTATATTGATTCCTATATTATTACTTCTATTAATAAAGGATTAATGACACCAAGGTATGGTTTAAGTAAAGGCCTAAGATTCACAATAGGAATCTTAAGCAATAGACAAGAGTAAGTAATGGTAATTAATATTCAAATAAATTCACTTCTTCAGTTTCTATGTTAAGACCTGAAGGTTGTCTGGTCCCCCTCCTTTTTTAGGAGGTCCCTGGATCTATCACCTCCACATGGTCTTTTAGAAATGTGGTCTATGACAGCCCATGCAAAGCCTCTCAAATCCCCTTGGTGGACCTCAGTAAAATGTTTGGCTGCCCCTGTGGCAAGGATACCACGTTCAATGTCATTGAGATGAGCACGTATTCTCTCCCTTGCCTCCCTAGAGGTGCAACCAACATATTGTTTATCACAAATTTCACATGTTATTATGTAGATAATGAAAGTGGATCTACAATTTGTGCAATATGCTTGGTTGTACACTCTTTGGGTCACTTTTGATTGAAAGGTCTTGCCTGTGGTTACAAAACCACAAGCCTTACAAGAGCTGGTTCCACATTTAAAGTGCCCTTTTTGTGCTAGCCAACTACTTTTTGATTTTGGTTTCTTCAGTACCGAAGGGGAGAGTTGGTTCCCAATAGTTATATTGCGTTCGGGAACGCAAAAGCAGCCATCCTTAATCTCATCCTTCAGAATATCATCTGCCAACAAAATTGGCAGATTCTTCCTGAGGATATTGCATACTGCATAATATTGTGAGCTTAAAGTAGTCACAAAAGTTGGCTTTTTTCTTTTGGAGTTCAGTTTAGGTGTATCTTTACATGAAACTTCATTGAGGGCTTTTAGTCCAATTGTACCCTCGTTCAAGGAACTTTTGTGTAAGGATATCACTCTCACAGAAGAAGCTGTCATCCTCCGAACATTTCCGACGCAACCTTAGGAACTGTCCCTTTGCTATCCCATAACTAGTATGGTTGGGATGGCAGCTTCTTGCATGGAGAAAGGTATTGGATGATATCGGTTTTACATAAAGAGAAGTGCTCACCCTGTTCTCTGAAGGCAATCCTATCAAGTTGACATCAAGGTAAGGTATGCTGGTTTTATCAGAACTGGAAGTAAAGGTCAATCCCGCCTCATTATCATTGAGGTATTCACAGAATTCCTTCATTTCTTCCATATATATATATATATATATATATATATATATATATATATAATGGTTTTTGCACAAATATTTATAAACAGTATATATAAACAGTATATATATATATATATATATATTTTATATAAATAATTATTTATAGGTATAGCTATATATATATATATATATATATATATATATATGAGTATCTATTTAGAAATAAATAGTTAAAACCATTATTAAATATGAATTTTGTATAAATATGTTTTTCATGTTTTCATCAGCTTAAATGAAAAGGACTCCAATGCACTGATATATATATATATATATATATATATATATATATATATATATATATATATATATATATATATATATATATATATATACTGTATATATGTTGCACCGCACAGCTCTAGCTGTTGCTAGGGACGCGGTGCTTGCTGTCTGCTCGTTGCCTAGGGGGGAGTCGGCTCCTCTCTGCATGCAGCGGTGACGTCATCGTTGCACGCTTCCTCCTTCAGAAGATGGTCTGGATCTCCTGTGGCACGAATCCTGAGCCTATGTAAATAACTTCAGTCCTACCTATCATTGCCTAAGTATAGGTGTTACTTACTGTTCTTCTGGGTGTTATTGATTCATATGCTGGATTGTTGTTTTATTGCTGACCCCTGCTTGTATAACCACTCTGCCTCTTTAATCCTTAACTGCTGGATTGATACTGCTGCTGAACTCTGCTTGTCTGACCCCTCTGCCTCTTTAACCCTTAACTGCTGGATTGATATTGTTGCTCAACTCTGTCTGACCACTCTACTTGTTAACCCCTATCTGCCATGGATTACCTTACTGTTGCCAAACCCTGCCTGCTTGACCATCCTAGTGGTTTACCCCTGGATTGCCTTACTGTTGCCAAACTTTGCCTGCCTTACCACCCTAGTGGTTTATCTCTGGTTTTCTGCCTGTTGCTGCCAAGGACTGTCCTGCCTGTGGTGAGTGCCATTTATCTCATCTTGCAAACCTACTCTTCTCTGGGATATTCCCTATCATTCCGGCTCGACGCCGGTATAACAAGACTACTGGTCGAGTTCAGTCTGATAGAGGAGTATCCCACGAGCATTACAATATATATATATATATATATATATATATATAAAAATATATATATATAGGTTTCTTCAAGGACTGCACTCACTGGATTCAGATAAAATATGTTATTTAATAAGTGGTAACGTTTCGGGGTTCGCAGACCCCTTCCTCAGACCCAACACAGTGCAAATGTAACATGGTGACTTTAAACACAATAAGCCCCTCCCACCTCACAGTACAAAAAAATTGTGTCAAAAAGTGTAGCCATGGCAACCAAATGGTTGCCTGGATACCATTATAAACAAAGATATACAGTCAATAAAGCACAACATAAACATCATATTTCCCCATCCTAGCTGTAATAGCCACACAGAAAAGGAATATAGAATAAAATAAAACCAAACAGTGAAGCAAGCGTGAAATACAATCTCACATGATATCATTCAATCAAGATCACTGTCATAGTATAGTAGCAAGTCCTAGCTCACAGCAGTGATTAAATTAGTAACAGACTAGACCACCTATACTCAGATTCATGTTATACAATTCAGGATATAACCTCCTAGATCATAGACAGTGGGTATAATTGCTGGGGTCCAAGGTACTACATACATTAGTGTATGTACGGTTTTACATATAACGTGCACTACATAACAAGTGATCATTATTTACACATCTATAGTTGTCATAATTTGACACATAAACAGTTGTGCGTGTCAAAGATACCCCGGTGGATGCAGGGCTTAAATAGTCTCAGAATGGGTAGTGCAATATAGCATCGTAGTTCATGGGATTATGTCTGGACCCATTTGTGCAAACATACCGTGTATACTACTATAGCCACTATAGCCTTACTTGATGGCTTCAAAGTGATCCAGTCAGTTGCAAAGAACAGTGCAGTTATCATTAGGCAAACCCCGCAGTCACTAGTTGCCAGTCAGTAGCTCTGTTCAAAGAGTGCATGGGTAATTTGCTTATTCACAATGTGTATATGACGTTAGTCTAGTTGTTTTGTAAGAAACGAGGCTGCTCAGGAAAATAGACAATAATGTTAGTTATTAACACTTGCTACATTGTGTAGGGGCCCAGAAAATAATGATACTAGGACAGTACATAAAGTGAGGGTACCGTATAGTGTCACATATTCTATTATCAATCATCATGTTGGATAATCAAATTGAATTAAAGTGTGGCCAGTCAGAAGCTCTGTTCAAAGAGGGCGTGGCTAATTTGCATCTTCACAATGCGTGTATGACGTTAGTCAAGTTGTATTGTAAAAGACAAAGCTACTCAGGAAAATTGACAATTATGTTTGTTATTGACTCTTGCTAAATCATGTAAAGGCCCAGCAAAAAATTATAATAGTACTGTTCATAAGTCCCGTCTAAGAGTGCATATTTCATTGTCAATCATCATGTTGGATAATCAAATTGAGTGTGTCTGTAAATGTATTCTGTGCAGCAAATAAATACTCGGTGTATATTTATCCCAATATGTATCACTAATGTGTATGCCACTCTGTTGGGGGACATTATAGTAATGTCTGATATCTGGGTAGCTTAAAAAACTATATTGTACGCAGTATAACCCACAATTATTATTACTGTAGTGTGGAAAAACACTGCAATATATAGAACACATTAGATCTCCTACACTTTGAAGCCATCAAGTAAGTGGCTATAGTAGTATACACGGTATCTTTGCACAAATGAGTCCAGACATAATCCTATGTAAGTACAACAACCGGGAAGCACTCAAAGACTTACTGCAAATGGTGTCTGGAGTCCTGCAGTGATCTTCACGTAGATGAACACACCCCCTTTGCATCACACCGACGTAACTCAATCAGCTGGTGCGGAGAAAAGAGCGTTCCACCATCGCTCTGACAAATGAATGAAATCCACAGCAATCAGCGCACCCAGTAGAAGTGAGAAACAAAGGCACTCAGAGCGTAAACAAGCCTACTTAATTCAATGTATCGAATCCACAACAAAGGCACCACAATAATGCAGATGAAAAGGCAACTGATACAAAAGGACAGGCAGCATAGGTCAAAACAGGACAGACGCGTTTCATAGTGTATCAAAACATAACTTCCTCAGTGACCATGCTTATCACCCATGATACAGCGCTATATAACACTGGGATAGACTCCTCCCAATGTATGTATGTCCAATAGAAGACAAATAATTTTATCAAGCAGAATATAATGGGTGAAAAAGGGGATAGTTAAACTATTCAATGATTAGTAAAAAATACAAGAAAATTTTGTAAATGTGAATGCTAACCAATACCAATCTAACTAATTTCATTACACAAATTCAAATCAGTGCATAGATAAATAAACATATGTATAAAAAAAAATTAAATAACAAAAAAACATATAATAACAAAGTGCTGAAAATATTTAAAGAGACAGTGAAACACTAAAACTCTTGATCTACATACAGTTTAACATCACAATCAGAGTTTAAATCTGCTGGCATCCTAGTATCCAATTGAAAAATCCAGAATACTTCCCTTTTGCTGAGAATAATTCATCTATTCCCACCTCTTGGGTGCCTGGGAATCAGTTGGATAGCTTGGAATGACAACAAGGAACTATCAGAATTGTGATATTTTTTGAAATGCAGGGAGATTGGAGTAGTAGACTCAGGGTCCTCAATAGAACACAAAAGTTGTAAGAAATGGTCCTTGAGGGCACATGTCGTTTGTCCTACATATTGCCTCAAACACCCCCTGCAGGTCAAAAGATAAATGACATAACAAGAGCTGCAAGTCATATCTTCCCGAATCTTAAAATTCTTTTTGTTTACAGTAGACACAAAACTAGTGCCAAAAGAAGCATAGGAGCAGGATTTGCATCTTCAACTCCCACACCTGAAAAAACCCGGCTTAATGGACAGACAGTTTTATTTTGTTGTTCCCTTGGCAACATAGAGGGAGATAAAAGATTCCCTAATGTTTGCGCTTTTCGTAATACAAAACATACACCTTCTTTAAGAATACCTTTTAAACTTTCATCTGTAACCAAAATAGGGAGTGCCTTACACACTATATTACAAATTCTACCATATTCAACACTATATGTAGTAATAAATGTGTTTTTTTTAAACCTATCCTGTTTGTTAGATTTAACAGACAAGAAGAGATCTTTTCTCTCGAGATGATCCACTTCATTTTTAACAAGATCAAGAGCTGTCCTACAATAACCTCTTTGAATCAATCTATCAGTTAATTCATTAGAATGTTTTAAATAACTCTGAACATTCATTCAACAGAGACCCTAATGAACTGCTCCAGAACATCATCATATTTAGAAAAATAATCCAGAAAAAAATAAATGGCCAGAATGCCCTTATCATGAGGGATACAAGTATACAATGAGAACACGTCAGTAGTAACAAAGATAAATTCCTCACGCCAATCAAGGCTCTCAACCTGTCTAAAAACATCAGACGTGCCTTTAATGTAACTCGCAAGATTCAAAATAAATGGTTGTAAATATCCATCTATCAACTCAGAGAGAGGCTCATTAAGTGAGCCAATCCCTGCCGCTATGGGTCTGCCTGGAGGGTTAATAATCTGTTTGTGGACCTTAGGCAAGTAATGAAAAATGACCATAACTGGATGTTCAATGTATAAAAAGTCAAAGTTAGATTCTTTAATAACCCCTTCCTGTAATGCCTGTTCCAAAATATTTTTCAATTCAGACTTGTAAAAGAATATAGGGTTATTCTTAAGCTTTTCATACCCTGTCACATCCAATAGCTGTCTGTAAGCCTCTATTAAATAATCTTTACGATCAAGAACAACCACCTTTCCACCTTTATCAGAGTTACGTATAACCAGCTCTCGATTTGCTTTTAATTCTTTAATAGACAAATATTGTGCTTTGGACAAGGTATCATTTTTGTGATCTAAATTAAGTTCAGGAGAATTAAGCTTTCTTAATTCTTGTTCTACCGTTTTCTGAAAAACCTCAATTGCACTGGATCTGGCCTGTAGGGGATAAAATCTTGATTTCCCCTTCATTTTTGTTATATCCTGTATGTCTCCATCTACATGCGGGTACAACTCTACATTTTCCTTATCCAATGCAATGAGATCTAGGACAGAGCATTCATCTGCAAAATCGAAACCAAATCTCATAGGACATGTTTGTCCCTACCTTTCACACTTGAACCATGATCAGTTGTTCCCAAAAAAATATTTCTTAAGAACAAGTGATCTCACAAATCTGTTGAAATCAACAACAGTATCAAATAAATTAATGTGCAAGGTAGGAGAGAAACCAAAGCCAAAGACAAAACCTCTATCTGCGCCTGGGATAAATCAAAAGATGAAAGATTAATAACATTTGTGGTATCTATGCATATTTCTGAAGTTGTATGGCTCTCCTTCTCTGCGGATACCGCCGAGACTTTGGTGTCAATGTCTCTAAATCCTGATTTTTACCTTCCAAACCTTCCACGGCCCCCTCTGTGTATTTTTTTCTTCTTACATGGGACTTCTGCAGGCCCCTCTTGTTTTTTGACTGTGAGGTGGTCGAAGTGGAAGGTGTTGCATCATGGATGTTAAGGGCAAAGGAACCTGTTCCCTCAGTTGTCACTGATGTATCACCTGTTACCTCTATATCCGAAGAGTCATAGTCATATTCAGTATCAGTCTCCGCAAACCTCACTCTTTTATAGTCAGAACCCTGACCTTTATATGTACTTCTATGGGGGGTAGTTATCAACGTGTCTACTTTTCCTGCCTTCGCCGGCCCAATACGCCCGCCTAAGCTCGCCTCACATCGCCGCTGCGGACCTGCAAAAATTTGCCTAAGTTATCAAAAAAGCTGTCAAAAATCCGCGCAACAAGTACGGGGCGATGAGCAGTGGACTGTGAGAGTTATCATTCATCCGATCTTGCTGCTCTTTGGCTTTTTTACAGCTTTCTTGCTAGCCTGTCACTAAGCACCCACACTAACTACATAGTTCTAGGTTTAGGGGTTTAACCCCTAAACCGCCGCTCCCGGACACCGCTGCCACCTACATTATACCTAGTAACCCCTATCCTGCCCCCCCATAACCTCGCCCTCAATAATAAAGTTATTAACCCCTATCCTGCTGATCCCGAACCTCGCCGCAACTACATAAATAGTTTAACCCCTAAACCGCAGCTCCCTGACCCGCCGCAACCTATATTAAATTTATTAACCCCTATCCTGCCCCCCCTACACCATCGCCACCTATAATAAATTTATTAACCCCTATCCTGCACCCCACCTACACCGCCGCCACTGTAATAAAATCATTAACCCCTAAACCTAAGTCTAACACTAACCCTAACACCCCCTAACTTAAATATTAATTAAATAAATCTAAATAATATTTCTATTATGAACTAAATTAATCCTATTTAAAACTAAATACTTACCTTTAAAATAAACCCTAATATAGCTACAATATAAATAATAATTATATTGTAGCTATTTTAGGATTTATTTTTATTTTACAGGCAAATTTCAATTTATTTTAAATAGGTACAATAGCTATTAAATAGTTATTAACTATTTAATAGGTTACCTAGCTAAAATAAAGAGAAATTAACCTGTAAAATAAAAACTAACCTAAGTTACAATTACACCTAACACTACACTATACTTTAATAAATTATTCCTATTTAAAACTAAATACTTACCTGTAAAATAAACCCTAAGATAGCTACAATGTAATTAATAATTACATTGTAGCTATCTTAGGATTTATATTTATTTTACAGGTAACTTTGTATTTAGTTTAGCAAGTTAGAATAGTTATTAAATAGTTATTAACTATTTAATAACTACCTAGCTAAATGAAATACAAAATTACCTGTAAAATAAATCCTAACCTAAGCTACAATTAAACCTAACACTACACTATCATTAAATGAATTAAATAAATTAACTACAAATAACTACAATTAAAGACAATTACATAAACTAACTAAAGTACAAAAAAAAAAAAGCTAAGTTACAAAAAATAAAAAAAATAAGTTACAAACAAGTTCAAAGCTCTTTTACCTTACCAGCCCTTAAAAGGGCCTTTTGTGGGGGCATGCCCCAAAGAATTCAGCTCTTTTGCCTGTAAAAGAAAAATACAAACCCCCCAACATTAAAACCCACCACCCACATACCCCTAATCTAACCCAAACCCCCCTTAAAATAACCTAACACTAATCCCCTGAAGATCATCCTACCTTTAGTCGTCTTCACTCAGCCGAGCAGCGATGGAACCGAAGAGGAGATCCGGAGCGGCAGAAGTGATCATCCAAGGGGAGCTGAAGAAATCTTCCATCCGATGAAGTGAAGTGATCCTCCAGTCGGCGCTGAAGAAGTCTTCCATCCGGGCGATGTCATCTTCCAAGAGGTGCTGAAGAAGTCTTCTATCCAGGTGATGTCGTCTTCCAAGCGGGGTCTTCAATCTTCAATCTTCATCCCGCCGACGCGGAACATCCTTCTTTACCGCCGGACTACCGACGAATGAAGGCTCCTTTAAGGGACGTCATCCAAGATGGCGTCCCTTCAATTCCGATTGGCTGATAGGATCACCAAATCGGAATTAAGGTAGGAAAAATCTGATTGGCTGATTGAATCAGCCAATCAGATTCAAGTTCAATCCGATTGGCTGATCCAATCAGCCAATCAGATTGAGCTCGCATTTTATTGGCTGTTCCGATCAGCCAATAGAATGCAAGCTCAATCTGATTGGCTGATTGGATCAGCCAATCGGATTGAACTTGAATCTGATTGGCTGATTCAATCAGCCAATCAGATTTTTCCTACCTTAATTCCGATTGGCTGATAGAATCTTATCAGCCAATCGGAATTGAAGGGACGCCATCTTGGATGACGTCCCTTAAAGGAACCTTCATTCGTTGGTAGTCCGTCGGTAAAGAAGGATGTTCCGCGTCGGCGGGATGAAGATTGAAGACTCCGCTTGGAAGATGACATCGCCCGGATAGAAGACTTCTTCAGCGCCGACTGGAAGATCACTTCATCGGATGGAAGATTTCTTCAGCGCCCCTTGGATGATCACTTCTGCCGCTCCGGATCTCCTCTTCGGTTCCATCGCTGCTCGGCTGAGTGAAGACGACTAAAGGTAGGATGGTCTTCAGGGGGGTAGTGTTAGGTTATTTTAAGGGGGGTTTGGGTTAGATTAGGGGTATGTGGGTGGTGGGTTTTAATGTTGGGGGGTTGTATTTTTCTTTTACAGGCAAAAGAGCTGAATTCTTTGGGGCATGCCCCCACAAAAGGCCCTTTTAAGGGCTGGTAAGGTAAAAGAGCTTTGAACTTTTTTAATTTAGAATAGGGTAGGGCATTTTTTTATTTTGGGGGGCTTTGTTATTTTATTAGGGGGCTTAGATTAGGTGTAATTAGCTTAAAATTGTTGTAATATTTTTAAAATGTTTGTAACTTATTTTTTTTATTTTTTGTAACTTAGCTTTTTTTTTTGTACTTTAGTTAGTTTATGTAATTGTATTTAATTGTAGTTAATTTATTTAATTCATTTAATGATAGTGTAGTGTTAGGTTTAATTGTAACTTAGGTTAGGATTTATTTTACAGGTAAATTTCTCTTTATTTTAGCTAGGTAAGCTATTAAATAGTTAATAACTATTTAATAGCTATTGTACCTAGTTAAAATAAATTGAAAGATGCCTGTAAAATAAAAATAAATCCTAAGATAGCTACAATATAATTATTATTTATATTCTAGCTATATTAGGGTTTATTTTAAAGGTAAGTATTTAGTTTTAAATAGGATTAATTTAGTTCATAATAGAAATATTATTTAGATTTATTTAATTAATATTTAAGTTAGGGGGGTGTTAGGGTTAGTGTTAGACTTAGGTTTAGGGGTTAATACATTTATTACAGTGGCGGCAGTGTAGTGGGGGGCAGGATAGGCGTTAATAAATGTATTATAGGTGGCGACGGTGTAGGGGGGCAGATTAGGGGTTAATAAATTTAATATAGGTTGCGGCAGGGTCCGGGAGCGGCAGTTTAGGGGTTAAACTATTTATTTAGTTGCGGCGAGGTGCGGGATCGGCAGGATAGGGGTTAATAACTTTATTATAGAGGGCGGCGGTATAGGGGGGGCAGGATAGGGGTTACTAGGTATAATGTAGGTGGCGGTGGGCTCCGGGAGCGGCAGTTTAGGGGTTAATACGTTTATTATAGTTGCGGCGGGGTCAGGGAGCGGCAGTTTAGGGGTTAATATGTATAGAGTAGCTTGCGGTGGGCTCCGGGAGCGGCGGTTTAGTGGGTAATAACTTTATTTAGTTGCGGCGGTGTAGGGGGGACAGATTAGTGGTGTTTAGACTCGGGGTACATGTTAGGTGTAGACAGCTCCAATAGAAATCAATGGGATGTCTGGCAGCAGCGAACTTGTACTTTCGCTATGGTCAGACTCCCATTGATTCCTATGGGATCCGCCGCCTCCAGGGTGGCGGTTTGAAAACCAGGTACGCTGGGCCGGAAAAGTGCAGAGCGTACCTGCTAGTTTTTTGATAACTAGCAAAAGTAGTCAGATTGTGCCGCACTTGTATGCGGAACATCTGGAGTGACGTAAGAATCGATCTGTGTCGGACTGAGTCCGGCGGATCGAAGTTTACGTCACAAAATTCTACTTTTGCCGGTCTCTAGCCTTTGATAACTAAGGCGAATCAGCCTCGCCACAAATACGCTGCGGAATTCTAGCGTATTTGAGGTTGACGGCTTGATAACTAGGCCCCTAAATCTCCTTCTAGTTTCTGACACAGTCCATTTGTAAACTTTGTTATGTTCATAATCTTGTTTGTCTCTTAATATTTTTTGTTTCTTAAAGTGCCAAAGGTTGTTATTAAACTCAGTAATAACCTTTTGAAGTTTTATGTCATATTTAGCAAAATCTGGATTCTCACTAAGGGGCCGTAAATAAGACTGCAGCTTTAACTTGTCATAGCTCAGTACCTGGCGTAATGTCTTTTTATATTCTATAAGTAAATCAATTAATGCTAAAGAGCATTCTGTTAGGATGTTATTCCATTTGTCAATAAAAGCCTGATTCATCACCTGAGAGGAAGGAAACTTTTTTATACGTAGCCCACGTGGTATACGCTGAGTCTTTTTATACATCTGGAAACTTTTAATGTCCATTTCTATCCTAGTGTCTTTCTTCAACAAAGAATCTATTTTTTAAAAAAAAAGACTGTCCAGATTAGTATTGGCTTCCTGTTCCATGGTGTCAGTGTTAAACAGGTCTTCACTGTTTCTAACTTCCTCAGCAAACTGCTGCAAAACATATCCCCCAGCTGCCATGTCCAAACTCAATATACCTTGTAAAGATATATATAAACAACTCTGAGTGCCGATGTGTATGTTGATTAAACTTCAGGGTGTACTACGACTTATGTCACATACTAGGATGCTATAAACTAACCATATATTACTCCTAAGAATGAACAATTTAGAAGTGTCCATGCAGCTTACCCTCTCCTGTGGTGTAATAATGTGATAAGTACAACAACCAGGAAGCGCTCGAAGACTTACTGCAAATGGTGTACGGAGTCCTGCAGTGATCTTCACGTAGACGAACACACCCCCTTTGCATCACACCGACGTAACTCAATCAGCTGGTGCAGAGAAAAGAGCGTTCCACCATCGCTCCGACAAATGAATGAAATCCACAGCAATCAGCGCACCCAGTAGAAGTGAGAAACAAAGGCACTCAGAGCGTGAACAATCCTGTTTAATTCAATGTATCGAATCCACATCAAAGGCACCACAATAATGCAGATGAAAAAGGACAGGCAGCATAGGTCAGACGCGTTTCATAGTGTATCAAAACATAACTTCCTCAGTGACCATGCTTATCACCCATGATACACCTCTATATAACACTGTGATAGACTCCTCCCAATGTATGTATGTCCAATAGAAGACAAATAATTTTATCAAGCAGAATATAATGGGTGAAAAAGGGGATAGTTAAACTATTCACTGATTAGTAAAAAAAAATACAAGAAAATATTGTAAATGTGAATGCTAACCAATACCAATCTAACTAATTTCATTACACAAATTCAAATCAGTGCATAGATAAATAAACATATGTATAAAACAATTAAATAACAAAAAAACGTATAACAAAGTGCTGAAAATATTTAAAGAGACAGTGAAACACTAAAGCTATTGATCTACATATAGTTTAACATCCCAATTAGAGTTTAAACCTGCTGGCATCCTAGTATCCAACTGAAAAATCCAGAATACTTCCCTTTTGCTGAAAATAATTCCTCTATTCCCACCTCTTGGGTGCCTGGGAATCAGTTGGATAGCTTGGAATGACAACAGGGAACTATCAGAATTGTGATCATTTTTGAAATGCAGGGAGATTGGAGTAGTGGACTCAGGGTCCTCAATAGAACGCAAAAGTTCTAAGAAATGGTCCTTGAGGGCACGTGTCATTTGTCCTACGTATTGCCTCAAACACCCCCTGCAGGTCAAAAGATAAATGACATAACAAGAGCTGCAAGTCATATCTTCCCGAATCTTAAAATTCTTTTTGTTTACAGTAGACACAAAACTAGTGCCAAAAGAAGCATAGGAGCAGGATTTGCGTTTTCTACTCCCACACCTGAAAAAACCCGGCTTAATGGACAGACAATTTTTATTTTGTTGTTCCCTTGGCAACATAGAGGGAGATAAAAGATTCCCTAATGTTTGCGCTTTTCGTGATACAAAACATACACCTTCTTTAAGAATACCTTTTAAACTTTCATCTGTAACCAATATAGGGAGTGCCTTACGCACTATATTAAAAATTCTACCATATTCAACACTATATGTAGTAATAAATTTGGGTTTGTTAAACCTATCCTGTTTATTAGATTTACCAGACAAGAAGAGATCTTTTCTCTCGAGATGATCCACTTCATTTTTAACAAGCTCAAGAACTGTCCTGCAATAACCTCTTTGAATCAATCTATCAGTTAATTCATTAGAATGTTTTAAATAACTCTGAACATTCGTACAATTCCGTTTGACCCTAAAATATTGACTCTTGGCGATAGAATCAATGGTATGCTTTGGAGGACATGACCGGGCATTCAATATAGTACTGTAGGAATAGATAGATAGGAGCGCCACAGATAGGCAAGGTCTTGCATAGTCTTGAAAAAGGCCTCTTTTGTAGGCCAAAACGCGTTGACAGATATATGGATTACAACTAAAGGGACATTCCAACAAACGGAGTAAATTCCAGGAACTCTCAAATCCTTCACCACACCTTCAAGTTTTTTAATCACGTTTACTAGTTTGTGTACAGACTAGTTGCTCACAAATTTTTCAACATTTTTCTATATTTTGAGATTTGCTCTCACAACTCTGGACTGAGTATATATATATTTTTTGTGGATCACATTTTGTATTTGTATCCATATTTTTGGTTCCACTACTTTTGTAGATCACGTTTTTGACATTTGTTTTAAATATTCTGGGATACCACGTTCACATCATTGTCCACCACGCTATTTGTTGCTCTCATCCCTATATGACATTTATTGCTGTTTCTTTGATTTTACAATCACATATATCTAATGTCATAAGTACCTTTGTATACTTATATACAATTATACATTATATAACAATACCTTTTGTATACCTATAACAGCTCTATTGGTCAGAAGGTATCCACGTGCTCACGTGTATATATATATATTTGCACAGCTGTATTTTCAGTATAGACTGCATTAGCGTGGTCACATACTAGTGTGACCACACTATCACTGTAGCATTTTTTATCTATATATGTGAGACTCATACATATATTTTTAATATTTATAATATTTTAATTTTCTTAACAGCGAAATCTGTTTTAGATTAATCAGGATATAACTTATAAAATATAAAATTTTGTTAACATGGATCCATGTACATAATTGTTTTTAACTATATGATACTTTGTGCTGAATGTAATAAACTTTATAACATTTTCTCTTACGATAACTTATACATAAAACACATCTGAGTTTATCCCTGTGCTATATTTCTATCTAGAGACTTTTTCCATATATTTACTACACGGTTTACAGAACGCTATCCTCACCTATGATCTAGCATTAAACCTAAAACTAAAACTATACAAGACCTTGCCTATCTGTGGCGCTCCTATCTATCTATTCCTACATTTCTTATTCACCTAGTGGGTGTTTGGGGACCCACTACAGACAGGAGCTAGAGGTCACCACATGCAGCGCTGCAAGATAACATCACTATTTAATTCAATATAGTACTGCCAGCACTGGACTTACGAAATAGTTCAGTCTCAATACATGATTTCTCAATATTAGAACATAATTCGATGTCTAAAAAAGAAATTGAGGTTTTACTATACTCCATAGTAAACTTGAGATTCATCAAATTGTTTTGAAGATAGTTCAAAAATAGCTCAAGAAGGTCTACTGGACCCTTCCAAATCAACAAAATGTCGTCAATATAGCGACCGTAAAAATGTTGTATTGCCTGAAGGGGTTCCTATCTCCATAGACGTGGGACAGCTCCCACCAACCCATATATAGGTTGGCATAGGAGGTGGCAAATGTAGCCCCCATGGCTGTCCCACGCCTGTGGAGATAGAAATCTCCCTCAAACAAGAAAAAACTTTGCGTTAATAAATAATCAACAGAGACCCTGATGAACTGCTTCAGAACATCATCATATTTAGAAAAATAATCCAGAAAAAACGTAATGGCCAGAATGCAATTATAAGTATACAATGAGACCACGTCAGTATTAACAAAGATAAATTCCTCACGCCAATCAAGGCTCTCAACCTGTCTAATAACATCAGACATGTCTTTAATGTAACTCGCAAGATTCAAAACAAAAGGTTGTAAATATCCATCTATCAACTCAGAGAGAGGCTCATTAAGTGAGCCAATACCTACCACTATGGGTCTGCCTGGAGGGTTAATAATCTGTTTGTGGACCTTAGGCAAGTAATGAAAAATGGCCATAACTGGATGTTCAGAGTATAAAAAGTCAAAGTTAGATTCTTTAATAACCCCTTCCTGTACATAATCCAATGTATATATATATATATATATATATATATATATATATATATATATATATATATATATATATGTGTGTATATATATATATATATATATATATATATGCATATACATATGTTAAAGCCCTTTGTCTACTTTTTTTTTCTAATACCTTAGTTAAACCTGATATCTTTGAGCCCTTATAACTTTTGTGTGCAATATTTATTTTTATAATTTTATTAGAGAGTGTTATTATTAATTTTACTTTGTAATGTATTTTTGATGTGTTTTGTGAGACTTTTTTGTTTTGCAAAATAGTTAACAAGAGTTCTGAGGTTGAGCCAACCCAATGTGCATTAACTTCAATTGGGCTCAAGTGATTGTGTTTACTTTCAACTTATAATACAAGCGGAAAACCCGTTGTGCGCAAAAAGCTGTGATAAACCCCTTTTCGCTTGCATGCAACTGTAAGCGCGCCATTAATAATCTAGACCTATTTCATTATTGGGGCTGGTGTCACTGTCATATGATATCAAGCAGGCATCCTGCTGTCTAATTATTTACCAGATATATCTTGTTTATACCTTCTCCTGTATGCTTTAATTGTCATTACTTAACAACTGCCTTATGGCGGAGAATTGGTTAAACAATGCCTTATACATGACATATATTTTGCTATAAATTGTTTTTCCGCTATGCTAAGGCTGTGTTACTACAGGGAGTGCAGAATTATTAGGCAAGTTGTATTTTTGAGGATTAATTTTATTATTGAACAACAACCATGTTCTCAATGAACCCAAAAAACTCATTAATATCAAAGCTGAATAGTTTTGGAAGTAGTTTTTAGTTTGTTTTTAGTTATAGCTATTTTAGGGGGATATCTGTGTGTGCAGGTGACTATTACTGTGCATAATTATTAGGCAACTTAACAAAAAACAAATATATACCCATTTCAATTATTTATTTTTACCAGTGAAACCAATATAACATCTCAACATTCACAAATATACATTTCTGACATTCAAAAACAAAACAAAAACAAATCAGTGACCAATATAGCCACCTTTCTTTGCAAGGACACTCAAAAGCCTGCCATCCATGGATTCTGTCAGTGTTTTGATCTGTTCACCATCAACATTGCATGCAGCAGCAACCACAGTCTCCCAGACACTGTTCAGAGAGGTGTACTGTTTTCAGTCTTGAAAAAGGCCTGTTAAAGAGGCCGAAACGCATTGACATTTTAGGTGAGCATTATTTCATTATTTCTTGCTTTTTGAAACTTTATTGCACTATGTTATTCTTTTGATTTACAGGGATTACCAGAGTTTATATTGAAAAGGAAAGTAAAATCATCTATCTCAAAGAGTTCATCACCATCATTCATATGGATTTAGCCACAAGGAGGATTATTCACTAATATTTAATAACTAAGACTTTCACCTGGATTATATTATATACACACTATTTTCAATTTATATTTATACTTATATTTTTGTTTAACCGGATTTCATATATATATTTTTTCACCTGGATTCTACACACACACAATTTTATTCTGTCATATATTTTGTCACCTATTTTTTGACACTTATTTTTGACACCTATTTTTAGGGGATCCCCCATTTTTAAGTTTTAATATATATTTTTTATATATTTTTATACATTTTTTATATTTTTTACATCATTTTTTTCACACATTTTTTCACAACCTCCCTCCAAGGGATTTTTTTCAATAGCTCTTTTTATCATCAGTTTATTTTTACATTTGATTTTTTCACTGGATTTTTTCACTGGTTATTTTCACTGGATTTATTCACTGGATTTTTTAAATACATAGACTTCAATTGACATATCTGAACTTTTTGGACCTTTTTATCCTAAAATATAATTATATATGACTCTAAATTTGTATATCCCCGTAATTGGTGGCATACCCATATACCCCTATATTGTGTTTTTAGCAACCATTGTGTTTTTAGTATTTATTTGTTAGTACTGTGAATTCCAATTTTTAAGTCTATTTGTTACATGGATCCATGTTTTAACTATATGTTGAATTAAATGTTTGATAATGTTTGATAATCACTGATTTATTTGTTAGATTTTTCCTTTGCCTTATAGTTGGCGCTCTTGGAATATTTGTGTTTTTTCTGTTGTTCCCACTAGGGTAAGCTAGATACCCTTTATCCAGGAGCTATAAGGAACTAGGCTGAGCGCTGTTAGATATCTTGTGTTCTGAAATATGGCCAAACTGGTGGCAAGTGGCATCTTGGCAGCTGCACGCTTGACTTTTCTCAGTTCATGGGCAGTTATTTTGCGCCTTGGTTTTTCCACACGCTTCTTGCGACCCTGTTGACTATTTTGAATGAAACGCTTGATTGTTCAATGATCATGCTTCAGAAGCTTTGCAATTTTAAGAGTGCTGCATCCCTCTGCAAGATATCTCACTATTTTTGACTTTTCTGAGCCTGTCAAGTCCTTCTTTTGACCCATTTTGCCAAAGGAAAGGAAGTTGCCTAATAATTATGCACACCTGATATAGGGTGTTGATGTCATTAGACCACACCCCTTTTCATTACAGAGATGCACATCACCTAATATGCTTAATTGGTAGAAGGCTTTTGAGCCTATACAGCTTGGAGTAAGACAACATGCATAAAGAGGATGATGTGGTCAAAATACTCATTTGCCTAATAATTCTGCACTCCCTGTATTATGCCAGTTGCTGTAAGTAGAATATGTTTTTTTAACATTTGTCTTGAACCTTTTAAAATTTGTGCCACACTTACTGGCAGCACATGTGTGAGCATGTATGGTTGTGTGGAGTTAAATTTTCTAATGATAGAGAGAAATGGACTTGATGTGCAAGTTTAAATCCAACAAAAGAATGTGCAGTATACTCACTCCTTCAGTAATGTGAGTTCAGCTTCTAAGGTGTGCCTTTCTCCAGAGAATAGGAAATAAATCACAAAGAGGATGTCAGCTGGGCTGGAAATGGATTGAAAACCCCATCAGCAATAAAATAGTAACTTTTATTACAAATCAAGTTGTAACTTACTTATCAAATATAGTAAGTCCGGCTCGTCACAGGAAAGAATGATTCCAAGTGTATGAGAGATAAAAAATATTTATTTTAGCTCTACGCGTTTCAACGCTCAAGCGTCTTTTTCAAGAGCAGTAAAAACAAATAAAAAGTTTGCATGATACTGTGACTCATTATAGCCGGGTTTATATACAGCTGTATCGATGTTCCAATTTCCTGTATCCAACAGGAAATTGGACTCACATAAAAACATAAGCATAACAGAGTTATATGGATGTTTAAGCCCAACTTTTATTCTTTGCATAGCAAAATTCCTTTTTATGTCGCTATATTAAAGTTAAAAATACTTTTTATAATATGGTTAGGCGTAAACATACAAACAAAAGAGTATAGCCAATGATTGCGTTCCTTTGAGATTTTATCCAATGAAAGTATACTAATGAATTAAGTTCTCATTCAAGTATTCCTTTTCTTTTAGTTCCTTTTCAGGTCCGTTGTAATGTCACGTGCTTTTTCTGGCCAATCCGATCACGCTAGGATACTCGCCGTTAGTTATTACAAATTGTAATACTTTGACACAATCGGACATAAACACTAAGAAAAGGATGGCTCTCAAG
The DNA here is from genome assembly GCF_027579735.1 of Bombina bombina. NCBI lineage: Eukaryota > Metazoa > Chordata > Amphibia > Anura > Bombinatoridae > Bombina > Bombina bombina. The sequence goes on from NC_069500.1 coordinate 371,537,894, forward strand.
ATTGGCTAAGAACAACATGTGATCGGACAGGCCCATGCAACGTCATACACTAACGGCGAGTATCCTAGCGTGATTGGATTGGCCAGAAAAAGCACGTGACATTACCACCGACCTGAAAAGGAACTAAAAGAAAAGGAATACTCGAATGAGAACTTAATTCATTAGTATACTTTCATTGGATAAAATTTCAAAAGAACGCAATCATTGGCTATAATCTTTTGTTTGTATGTTTACGCCTAACCATATTGTAAAAAGTATTTTTAACTTTAATATAGCGACATAAAAAGGAATTTTGCTATGCAAAGAATAAAAGTTGGGCTTAAACATCCATATAACTCTGTTATGCTTATGTTTTTATGTGAGTCCAATTTCCTGTTGGATACAGGAAATTGGAACATTGATACAGCTGTATATAAACCCGGCTATAATGAGTCACAGTATCATGCAAACTTTTTATTTGTTTTTACTGCTCTTTAAAAAGACGCTTGAGCGTTGAAACGCGTAGCGCTAAAATAAATATTTTTTATCTCTCATACACTTAGAATCATTCTTTCCTGTGACGAGCCGGACTTACTATATTCGATAAGTAAGTTACTACTTGATTTGTAATAAAAGTTACTATTTTATTGCTGATGGGGTTTTCAATCCATTTCCAGCCCAGCTGACATCCTCTTTGTGATTTATTTCCTATTCTCTGGAGAAAGGCACACCTTAGAAGCTGAACTCACATTATTGAAGGAGTGAGTATACTGCACATTATTTTGTTGGATTTAAACTTGCACATCAAGTCCATTTCTATCTATCATTAGAAAATTTAACTCCATATCAAGACCAGCGCCATCTATTTTTATTTGCCTATTGTCTGTACAGTCCCTGGGGAGAGACTGAAGGAAGGCAGCGGTCATCTTTATATCACTTTGACAAGGAGAGTATTGTTTTTTTAGCACATTGTGTTGAGCATATTTGTTTGTTAACATCTGACTTGTTTGCTATACACACATTATCTACATGTATGGTTGTGTATCTGAGGATATGCATGTGAGAGTGTGATTGTGTGTGAGAGCGTGTATGCATGTGAGAATGTATGCATGCTCATGCTGTTATGTACTGTATGTTTGTGACTATGTGTGTTTATGTTTGAGTGGTGCATGCTGAAGGCATGGGGTCGTATATCACATTCAGTGTTTCATTTTTGGAGGAGCCTAGGTGCCCCACTAACTCAAAACTTAAAGACCACCACTGGTGACAGCTAGCAGGAGCTAAAAGAAGCCACATGTTGAATGATGTGTTTGTGCTGAGGGTGAGAAGAGTGAGTCAGGTTTGAAGTTGTATGATAGCTAAACAGCTGTGTGCAAGGGGGAGGAGGCTAGAGAGTGAGGAAGGGGCTGTGTTAGGGAGAGAAGGACTGAGAGGGAAGGGGGAGCTGTATGTGAGGGTGAGGGATGGTGGGTAGGGGGTTGTGTGAGGAAGAAGGGGGCTAAGAGTATGATGAAAAGGCTGTGTAAGGGAGAGGATAAGGAGGGGCCAGGAGAGAAGGGCTGAGTGGGCTATGTGTGATGGAGGGAGGCTGAGATGGTGAGGAAGGGACTATGTGTGACTATGAGATTGAAGATGGGCTGTGTATGAGTGAGGCTCAGTGGTTGAAGAGGAGGCTGTGAGGGTTATGAGGGGGCTGTGTGTGAGGGAGGGAGGGTGAGGAGAGACAAGTGTTATCTGTGAGGGAGGGAGGCTAAGAGAGTAAGGAGGGGGCAGTGTGTTCGGGAGGGGGGCTGACAGCAAGGAAAGATGAGAGGATAAGGAGGGGCTGTGTGTGAGGGTAAGATTGGAGATGTGTTAAGGAGAAGGATGCTAAGAGTCTAATGAGAGGCTTTTTTTGGAGGGTAAGGACGGGATGTATATGAGGGAGAGGGGTCTGAAAGCATAAGGGGGTGCATGAGGGAGAAAGGGCTGAGAGGGTGAGAAGGGGATGTGTGAGGGAGAAGGAGGTTCAGAGAGTAAGGAAGGGGCTGTGTGTGAGGGAGAAGTGAGCTGAGATTGCAAGTTAGGGACTATGTGTGTGTGTGAGAGAGAGGGGTTCTGAGAGGGTGAGAAGGGAGGCTGAGAGGAGAAGCTGTTTATAATTGAGGGAGGTTGGCTGAGGAGGGGGTGTATAGGAGTGAGAGGGGGCTGAGAGGGTGAGGAGGGGCTGTGTGTGAGGAAGAGGGTAGCTAAGAGGGTAAGGAGGGGGGTGTGGAAGAGGGGAACTATATGGGTAAGGAGGGGGTTGTGTGTGGTAGTTGGAGCTAAGAGGAAGGGGATGTGTAAAGGAGAGGGAGCTAATAGGGTGAGGGGGCTGAGAAGTTGAGGCTGTTTTTTGGGGGCCTTAATGGATTCTTGCACCAGGGCCCTGAGGTTTCTAGTTACGCCTCTGGCTTGCATGATAGGTAGCTCAGATTACAACAACTTAACACTTTTCGAAGTAATAATTTCTCACTTTCAGCTGTATAAAGAATCTGTGCTGCTGATTTTGCAGGTCGAGCGACAGTAAGAAAGCTATTGCTAAGATGGTTACAAAAAAGGAAAAGAGGCTTCCATGATCCCTGATTCGCTGCCAGTAGACTGCTGAAGACTGGAAGAAGATGTTATGGACTCATTAATTATAAATAAATACATTTTACATTTTAGTTTATCGCACAGTGTTTTGTATGGAGTTGAGTAGGCAAAAGGATAGTTCCTCATTGTGCAAGACCAACAGTCAAATATGGAGGAGCTTTATGTCACTTTTATGCTTAACTAAGAAAGGGCTATATTACGATGGGAGCGCTATTTAGTGCTTTCGCTAGAGTGCTTATTGCTCTAGGAGTAAACTTTTTGCGCTCAATGTGGTGGCATTCGTATTATGAGTTAAAAGTTAAAATATATCGCTCTCGTGCTAACCCAATGCGTGCAAAAATACGAAGTTAGAATACTACGTGCGATAACCTATTCCCCCATACAAGTCAATGGAGACAAAAACACACCACTCTTGCGCATATACTCAAGTATAACCCCGACATAAAAATATGAATATTTCACATTCTAATGTTCTTCACATAGAAGAATATGTTTTATTTATTCATAAATACATATTTCTTTATTTTCTATATTACATATATATTTATTTTCTATAATACATATTTCTTTATTATTTATTTATAAGATATTTTACCAGGAAGGATACATTGAGATTTCTCTCATTTTCAATTATGTCCTGGGTCCACAAAACATTGCATTAATACAATAGGGTACAATAAAATACAAAAAACAATCGGCTAGATTTAGAGTTTGGCGTTAGCCGTCAAAAACAGCGTTAAGGGGTCCTAACGCTGCTTTTTACCGCCCACTGGTATTTAGAGTCAGGCAGGAAAAGGTCTAACGCTCACTTCCTTACAGCGACTCCAGGCTACCGCAGATCCCCTTACGCCAATTGCGTATCCTATCTTTTCTATGGGATCTGCCTAACGCCGGTATTTGGAGTCTTGGGAGAAGTGAGCAGTAGAGCCTCTACCGACAAGACTCCTACCGCCAAAAAAAGTCAGTAGTTAAGAGCTTTATGGGCTAACGCATGAATATAAAGCTCTTAACTACTGTGCTACAAAGTACACTAACACCCATAAACTACCTATGTACCCCTAAACCGAGGCCCCCCACATCGCCGCCACTATAATAAAATTTTTTAACCCTTAATCTGCCGACCAGACATTGCCGCCACCTACATTATACCTATGAACCCCTAATCTGCTGCCCTTAACATCGCCGACCCCTATAATATATTTATTGACCTCTAATCTGCCTCGCCCAACATCGCTGCTGCCTAACTACACTTATTAACCCCTAATCTGCTGACCGGACACTGCCGCCACCTACATTATACCTATGAACCCCTAATCTGCTGCCCCTAACACCGCTGATCCCTATATTATATTTATTAACCCCTAATCTGCCCACCTCAACGTCGCCGCTACCTAACTACACTTATTAACCCCTAATCTGCTGACCGGACCTCGCCGCCACTATAATAAATGTATTAACCCCTAAACCGCCGCACTTCCGCCTCGCAAACACTAGAATAAATAGTATTAACCCTAATCTGCCCTCCCTAACATCGCCGCCACCTACCTACAATTATTAACCCCTAATCTCCTGCCCGCAACGTTGCCGCTACTATAATAAAGTTATTAACCCCTAAACCGAAGTCTAACCCCAACACCCCGATAACATAAATATAATATAAATTAAACGAAATAATATTCCTAAAATTAAATAAATTATTCCTATTTAAAACTAAATACTTACCTATAAAATAAACCCTAATATAGCTGCAATATAATTAATAATTACATTGTAGCTATTTTAGGATTTATATTTATTTTACAGGCAACAATAGCTATTAAGTAGTTAATAACTATTTAATAGCTACCTATTTAAAGAAGTACAAAATTACCTGTAAAATAAATCCTAACCTAAGTTACAAATACACCTAACACTACACTATCATTAAATTAATTAAATAAATTACCTACAATTAGCTAAATGAAAATACAATAAAATAAACTATTCTATAATACAAAAAACAAACAAACACTAAATTACAAAAAATAAAAAATAATTACAAGAAGTTTAAACTAATTACACCTAATCCAAGCCCCCTAATAAAATAAAAAAGCCCCCCAAAATAAAAAAATGCCCTACCCTATTCTAAACTACCAAAGTAATCAGCTCTTTTACCAGCCCTTAAAAGGGCTTTTTGCGGGGCATTGTCCCAAAGTAATCAGCTCTTTTACCTGAAAATAAAAATACAATACCCCCCCAACATTATAAACCACCACCCACATACCCCTACTCTAACCCACCGAAACCCCCCTTAAAAAAAACTATCGCTAACCCCCTGAAGATCATCCTACCTTGAGTCGTCTTCACCCAGCCGAGCAGAATTCTTAATCCAAGGTGCGCAGAGGAGGTCCTTCATCCGGTAGAAGTCTTCATCCAAGCGGGGCAAGAAGAGGTCCTCCATCCGGTAGAAGTGTTCATCCAGGCGTTGTCTTCAATCTTCATCCATCCGGAGCGGAGCGGAGCCATCTTCAAAGGAGCCAACGCGGAGCCATCCTCTTCAACCGCCGACTTCCCGACGAATGAAGGTTCCTTTAAGGGACGTCATCCAAGATGGCGTCCCTTCAATTCTGATTGGCTGATAGAATTCTGTCAGCCAATCGGAATTAAGGTTGAAAAAATCAGATTGGCCGATGCAATCGGCCAATCAGATTGAAGTTTCGATCAGCCAATAGAATGCAAGCTCAATACGATTGGCTGATTGGATCAGCCAATCGGATTGAACTTCAATCTGATTTGCTGATTGCATCAGCCAATCAGATTTTTTTCTACCTTAATTCCAATTTGCTGATAGAATTCTATCAGCCAATCGGAATTGAAGGGACGCCATCTTGGATGACGTCCCTTAAAGGAACCTTCGTCGGAAAGTCGTCGGTTGAAGAGGATAGCTCCGCGTCGGCTCCTTTAAAGATGGCTTCGCTCCGGATGGATGAAGATTGAAGACGCCGCCTCTATGAACACTTCTACCGGATGGAGGACCTATTCTTGCCCCACTTGGATGAAGACTTCTACAGGATGAAGGACCTCCTCTGCGCACCTTGGATGAAGAATTCGGCTCGGCTGGGTGAAGACGACTCAAGGTAGGGAGATGTTCAGGGGGTTAGCGATAGGTTTTTTTAATGGGGGTTTGGGTGGGTTAGAGTAGGGGTATGTGGGTGGTGGGTTGTAATGTTGGGGGGGAATTGTATTTTTATTTTCAGGTAAAAGAGCTGATTACTTTGGGGCAATGCCCCGCAAAAAAGCCCTTTTAAGGGCTGGTAAAAGAGCTGATTATTTTGGTAGTTTAGAATAGGGTAGGGCATTTTTTTATTTTGGGGGGCTTTTTTATTTTATTAGGGGGCTTAGATTAGGTGTAATTAGTTTAAACTTCTTGTAATTATTTTTTATTTTTTGTAATTTAGTGTTTGTTTTTTTTTGTTTTATAGAATAGTTTATTTTATTGTATTTTAATGTAGCTAATTGTAGGTAATTTATTTAATTAATTTAATGATAGTGTAGTGTTAGGTGTATTTGTAACTTAGGTTAGGATTTATTTTACCAGTAATTTTGTACTTATTTTAACTAGGTAGCTATTAAATAGTTATTCACTATTTAATAGCTATTGTATTTTATTTATAGTTAAAATAAATACAAAGTTGCCTGTAAAATAAAAATAAACCCTAAGCTAGCTACAATGTAACTATTAGTTATATTGTAGCTATATAAGGGTTTATTTTATAGGTAAGTATTTAGTTTTAAATAGGAATAATTTATTTAATTTTAGGAATATTATTTCGTTTAATTTATATTATATTTATGTTAGGGGGGTGTTAGGGTTAGAGTTAGGTTTAGGGGTTAATAATTTTATTATAGTAGCGGTGACGGTGCGGGTGGGAGATTAGGGGTTAATAATTGTAGGTAGGTGGCGGCGATGTTAGGGAGGGCAGATTAGGGGTTATTACTATTTATTATAGTGTTTGTGAGGTGGGAGTGCGGCGGTTTAGGGGTTAATACATTTATTATAGTGGCGGCGAGGTCCGGTCAGCAGATTAGGGGTTAATAAGTGTAGGTAAAGTAGCAGCGACGTTGGGGGGGGGCAGATTAGTGGGTAATAAATATAATATAGGTGGCGGCGATGTTGGGGGCAGCAGATTAGGGGTTCATAGGTATAATGTAGGTTGCGGCGGTGTACGGGGCGGCAGATTAGGGGTTAATAATATAATGCAGGTGTCAGTGATAGCGGGGACGGCAGATTAGGGGTTAATAAGTGTAAGATTAGGGGTGTTTAGACTCGGGGTTCATGTTAGGGTGATAGGTGCAGACTTAGAAAGTGGGAAACAATGAGGCTGCGTTAGGAGCTGAACGCTGTTTTTTTTTTTTTTTTCAGCCCAAACTGCCCCATTGTTTCCTATGGGGATATCGTGCATGAGCATGTTTTTCTAGCTTACTGCTACCGTAAGCAACGCTGGTATTGAGGGTTGAAGTGGAGCTAAATTAGGCTCAACGCACCCTTTTCTGAGCCTAACGCAGCCACTCAGACAACTCTAAATACCAGCGTTGTTTAAAGGGTGCGCTGGGGGAAAAAAGCAGCGTTAGCTACGCGGGTCTTTACCGATAAAACTCTAAATCTAGGCAAATATTAATACATAATATATGCAATATTTAACATAGAACAGGTAGGAAATATATAATCAACCATGACAGGTGCATTCTGTTTTTAGATATGTAGAGAGGGATCTCTTAAAGGATTTTAGGCTTGGGGAAGGTTTTAAAGTGTGCGGGAGGTCGTTCCATAATTGTGGTGCTCTGTAGGAAAAGGATGAACAAGCTGCTTTCTTTTTGTATGGAGGCAAACAAAATAATGTGCTGGTACTAGATCTTAGGTTATGGGAGTGAGAATAGCCGGGGAGAGCATTCTGCTCAGGTAGGGTGGGAGCTTCCCAGAAAAACTCTTAAACACAAGGCTGGAAAGATGAAGGGTGCGTCTGGATTCCAGCAACAGCCAGTTTAGTTCTTTTAGCATGTCACAATAGTGAATCCTTTAGTTACATTGTAGCACAAATTTACAGATATATATTGGAATAGCTATTTATAAATACATATTCCCCTATGTGTATGTATGTATATATATATATATATATATATATATATATATATATATATATATATATATATACACACACCTATATATATACATATGTATGCAATTTTTTCTAATACCTGAGATCTCATATCTTTGAGTTTTTATAACTTTTGTGTGTAATTTTTTTTAATCATTTTTATTAGATGGTGTTATTATGAGTGTAAGTGTTTTGTATTATTTATGTGTTTTGTGACACTTTTTTGTTTTGCAAAACAGTTAACCAGAGCTCTGAGGTTTACGGTAATCATTCTTGCGTAAATTGCAATTTCGCTCACTCGTTCGCATTTATTTTCAACTTGTAATATAAGCCCAATTTAACTTGCGCACAAACAAATGCAAAAACCTGATATTGCTCCAACGCAACATTAGTGCTCCACTTATAATCTGGCCCAAAATGTGAAATTGTGTTTTAAAGTATTTCTGTGTTAGAACTTGAATACAAATACAATTTCTTATAATAAAACTGTATTTACTTATTTAGTTTGTTTGTTAGAAACATAGTCTGTGTTTCAGTTATTTTAAGACATTTCTTCTTTCTGACGAAACAACAACAGAGTGTGCCGTGCACTTGGGAATTTGTTTCTTGGATGGCACATTTAATTATGTTTGTAGTAGTGTTGTATAAGGTTTCTGGTGATCATATGCCGGCATTGCATGTCTATGGTAATATGATAAGTCTCCACTGTCATCATATAAACGAACAGTAAACAAATATAATTAGTACTGTCAGATCCTTGGAGGTCCCAGAGTATGTAATTAACATATAACCTTTCTATGTAATTATCTTTGTTACCAATAGGAATGGACACATTATAACATAATAAAGTGCTAAGGGTTTTCTTTGATTTCATCATTTTATGGGAATTATTCTGCTGGAAACATTGCATGAATGAAAAAAAAAGTTCAATTCAAATAGTTAGTAAGGGACGGTATTCAATATATATATATAAAAAAGCAGCAGTTATATTAAAAATACTTTATTATTGTACTTTTCCTTGCCTATAACTATGTGTTTAAACCGAGCAGTACTATGCTAATGGGACCTAGATGAACACATCTGATTAGCCAATGACAGTCATATGTGTGTAGTCACCAATCATCAGCTAGCTCACAGTACTGTAATTCATTGCTCCTCCTAAGTTATGCTTTTTAACAAATTATAATATAAGTAAACTGAAAATTATCTTAGATTGCAAACTCTATTCAATCATGACATTTTAATTTTATTTATTATCATTAACATTTCTGTTGTGTTGCTATAGGATAACATATCAGCCAAGCTTTCTGCTGAGTTTTCAAACTACCAAAAAAAAAAAAAATATTTGTATGTCTGTTTTTGCAAAACTGCATAAACTTTACCAAAGATTCCCAAATCTCTTGTCACACAAACATACAAGGCACAATACAATTACCAATCATCTCTGGATGGTAAATCTTCTAAACATGTATTTGCATGACTTGATTACATTGACTTTGTAACTTGCATTTTATTACTAGGGAAAGAAAAGAACCACAATGTATTCTCTAGTAAAATTCCCAAAAACTCCTCCACTTTAGAATATTTATATAAACAAAACCTGCTCATAGTAGTATGTACTCAAATATGGGGCAAGATTACGTGAAGAGTGCAAATTTAGCTTGAGTGTTAATTGTGCTAGAAGCAAGCTTTTTGAGCTTGTAGGGGTGCGCTCATATTTTTGAATGTAAACTGTTTTTGTTCTTGTGCTAACCCAACAAGCACAAAAAAGCAGAAGATAGAATATTGCTTGCACGTTCACCTATTCCCCCATAGAAGTCAATGGAAAAAAAAAATCACTGCACTCTTGCGCAAACCGGATCACATATTCCGTCATGAAAATATGAATATTTCACATTCAATGTTCTTCACATACAAGAATACGTTTTATATATTTATAAATAGATATTTCTACATATATCTGATATTAATTTGGTTATATATATATATATATATGATTTTATATATATATATATATATATATATATATATATACAGATATATACAGATATATATATATATATATATATATATATATATAAAGGTTAAAAATCCAAAGAATATTTTCTTCCATGTGAAGAACATTGGAATGTGAAATGTTTACATTAAAACATGAAATAAACTATACTAGACATTTAATATATATTAACTGGATATGTGTGGGAATGAAAGAAAAGAGAATGTCCACTGAAAGAATGCGCTAAAGCACTATATGCCCTAACTACTAGGCAGAAACATAAAGAAAAGAAATAATAAAATATAACTTAATTAAAATCATGAAGGAGAAGTGTTATCATATAAACCCTGCTAATAGTAACTCAATCGGCCTTTGTGTAATATCCTATGATTAGTAAGGGTTAACTAGATAACAGGAGCATTGATGAGGATGGAGGAAAGATTGTTCTGAGTGTCTTCAAATGTTTCCTCAATTTATTCCTCTAATCTCATATAAATATCACGTATGGGATATACATTCCTACCAGGAGGGGCAAAGTTTCCCAAACCCCAAAATGCCTATAAATACACCCCTCACCACACCCACAAATCAGTTTAACGAATAGCCAAGAAGTGGGGTGATAAGAAAAGAGTGCGAAAGCATAAAAAATAAGGAATTGGAATAATTGTGCTTTATACAAAAAAATCATAACCACCACAAAAAGGGTGGGCCTCATGGACTCTTGCTAATATGAAAGAAATGAATTTATCAGGTAAGTTCTTACATAAATTATGTTTTCTTTCATGTAATTAGCAAGAGTCCATGAGCTAGTGACGTATGGGATAATGACTACCCAAGATGTGGATCCTTCCACGCAAGAGTCACTAGAGAGGGAGGGATAAAATAAAGACAGCCAATTCCGCTGAAAAATAATCCACACCCAAAATAAAGATTAAATGAAAAAAACTGAAATTATAAGCAGAAGATTCAAACTGAAACAGCTGCCTGAAGTACTTTTCTACCAAAAACAGCTTCAGAAGAAGAAAACACATCAAAATGGTAGAATTTAGTAAAAGTATGCAAAGAAGACCAAGTTGCTGCTTTGCAAATCTGATCAACCGAAGCTTCATTCCTAAACGCCCAGGAAGTAGAAACTGACCTAGTAGAATGAGCTGTAATCCTTTGAGGCGGAGTTTTACCCGACTCGACATAAGCATGATGAATTAAAGATTTCAACCAAGATGCCAAAGAAATGGCAGAGGCCTTCTGACCTTTCCTAGAACCGGAAAAGATAACAAATAGACTAGTCTTTCGGAAATTCTTAGTAGCTTCAACATAATATTTCAAAGCTCTAACTGTAGCTCTAACTACATCCAAAGAATGCAATGATCTCTCCTTAGAATTCTTAGGATTAGGATTAGGACACAATGAAGGAACCACAATTTCTCTACTAATGTTGTTAGAATTCACAACCTAGGTAAAAATTTAAAAGAAGTTCGCAACACCGCCTTATCCTGATGAAAAATCAGAAAAGGAGACTCACAAGAAAGAGCAGATAATTCAGAAACTCGTCTGGCAGAAGAGATGGCCAAAAGGAACAAAACTTTCCAAGAAAGTAATTTGATGTCCAACGAATGCATAGGTTCAAACGGAGGAGCTTGAAGAGCCCCCAGAACCAAATTCAAACTCCAAGGAGGAGAAATTGACTTAATGACAGGTTTTATACGAACCAAAGCTTGTACAAAACAATGAATATCAGGAAGATTAGCAATCTTTCTGTGAAAAAGAACAGAAAGAGCAGAGATTTGTCCTTTCAAGGAACTTGCAGACAAACCTTTATCCAAACCATCCTGAAGAAACTGTAAAATTCTCGGAATTCTAAAAGAATGCCAGGAAAAATGATGAGAAAGACACCAAGAAATATAAGTCTTCCAGACTCTATAATATATCTCCCTAGATACAGATTTACGAGCCTGTAACATAGTATTAATCACAGAGTCAGAGAAACCTCTTTGACTAAGAATCAAGCGTTCAATCTCCATACCTTTAAATTTAAGGATTTGAGATCCTGATGGAAAAAAGGACCTTGCGACAAAAGGTCTGGTCTTAACGGAAGAGTCCACAGTTGGCAAGAGGCCATCCGAACAAGATCTGCATACCAAAACCTGTGAGGCCATGCTGGAGCTACCAGCAGAACAAACGAGCATTCCTTCAGAATCTTGGAGATTACTCTTGGAAGAAGAACTAGAGGCGGAAAGATATAGGCAGGATGATACTTCCAAGGAAGTGACAATGCATCCACTGCTTCCGCTTGAGGATCCCTGGATCTGGACAGATACCTGGGAAGTTTCTTGTTTAGATGAGAGGCCATCAGATCTATTTCTGGAAGTCCCCACATTTGAACAATCTGAAGAAATACCTCTGGGTGAAGAGACCATTCGCCCGGATGTTACGTTTGGCGGCTGAGATAATCCGCTTCCCAATTGTCTATACCTGGGATATAACCCAACGGAAACTAGACAGGAGCTGGACTCCGCCCATACCAGAATTCGAGATACTTCCCTCATAGCCAGAGGACTGTGAGTCCCTCCTTGATGATTGATGTATGCCACAGTTGTGACATTGTCTGTCTGAAAACAAATGAACGATTCTCTCTTTAGAAGAGACCATGACTGAAGAGCTCTGAAAATTGCACGGAGTTCCAAAATATTGATTGGTAATCTCACCTCCTGAGATTCCCAAACCCCTTGTGCTGTCAGAGACCCCCAAACAGCTCCCCAACCTGTCAGACTTGCATCTGTTGAAATTACAGTCCAGGTCGGAAGAACAAAAAAAGCCCCCTGAACTAAACGATGGTGATCTGTCCACCACATCAGAGAGTGTCGTACAATCGGTGTTAAAGATATTAATTGAGATATCTTTGTGTAATCTCTGCACCACTGGTTCAGCATACAGAGCTGAAGAGGTCGCATGTGAAAACGAGCAAAGGGGATCGCGTCCGATGCTGCAGTCATAAGACCTAGAATTTCCATGCATAAAGCTACCGAAGGGAATGATTGTGACTGAAGGTTTCGACAAGCTGATATCAATTTTAGACGTCTCTTGTCCGTTAGTGACAGAGTCATGGACACTGAATCTATCTGGAAACCTAAAAAGGTTACCCTTGTCTGAGGAATCAATGAACTTTTTGGTAAATTGATCCTCCAACCATGATCTTGAAGAAACAACACAAGTCGATTCGTATGAGATTCTGCTAAATGTGAAGACTGAGCAAGTACCAAGATATCGTCCAAATAAGGAAATACCACAATACCCTGTTCTCTGATTACAGACAGAAGGGCACCGAGAACCTTTGTAAAAATTCTTGGAGCTGTAGCTAGGCCAAACGGTAGAGCCACAAACTGGTAATGCTTGTCTAGGAAAGAGAATCTCAGAAACTGAAAATGATCTGGATGAATCGGAATATGCAGATATGCATCCTGTAAATCTATTGTGGACATATAATGCTCTTGCTGAACAAAAGGCAGGATAGTCCTTATAGTTACCATTTTGAATGTTGGTATCCTTACATAACGATTCAATATTTTTAGATCCAGAACTGGTCTGAAGGAATTCTCCTTCTTTGGTACAATGAAGAGATTTGAATAAAACCCCAGCCCCTGTTCCAGAACTGGAACTGGCATAATTACTCCAGCCAACTCTAGATCTGAAACACATTTCAGAAATGCTTGAGCCTTTGCTAGGTTTACTGGGACACGGGAAAGAAAAAATCTCTTTGCAGGAGGCCTTATCTTGAAGCCAATTCTGTACCCTTCTGAAACAATGTTCTGAATCCAGAGATTGTGAACGGAATTGAACCAAATTTCTTTGAAAAAACGTAATCTGCCCCCTACCAGCTGAGCTGGAATGAGGGCCGCACCTTCATGTGGACTTGGGAGCTGGCTTTGGTTTTCTAAAAGGCTTGGATTTATTCCAGACTGGAGATGGTTTCCAAACTGATACCGCTCCTGAGGATGAAGGATCAGGCTTTTGTTCCTTGTTGTGAAGAAAGGAACGAAAACGATTATTAGACCTAAATTTACCTTTAGATTTTTTATCCTGTGGTAAAAAAGTTCCTTTCCCTCCAGTAACAGTTGAGATAATAGAATCCAACTGAGAACCAAATAATTTATTACCCTGGAAAGAAAGGGAAAGCAGAGTAGACTTAGAAGACATATCAGCATTCCAAGTTTTAAGCCATAAAGCTCTTCTAGCTAGAATTGCTAGAGACATATACCTGACATCAACTCTAATGATATCAAAGATGGCATCACAAATAAAATTATTAGCATGTTGTAGAAGAATAATAATGCTATGAGATTTATGATCTGTTACTTGTTGCGCTAAAGCTTCTAACCAAAAAGTTGAAGCTGCAGCAACATCCGCTAAAGATATAGCAGGTCTAAGAAGATTACCTGAACACAAGTAAGCTTTTCTTAGAAAGGATTCAATTTTCCTATCTAAAGGATCCTTAAAGGAAGTACCATCTGCCGTAGGAATAGTAGTACGCTTAGCAAGAGTAGAGACAGCCCCATCAACCTTAGGGATTTTGTCCCAAAATTCTAATCTGTCCGATGGCACAGGATATAATTGCTTAAAACGTTTAGTAGGAGTAAAAGAATTACCCAAATTATTCCATTCCCTGGAAATTACTTCAGAAATAGCACCAGGGACAGGAAACACTTCTGGAATAACTACAGGAGATTTAAAAACCTTATCTAAACGTTTAGATTTAGTATCAAGAGGACTAGAATCCTTAATTTCTAATGCAATTAGGACTTCTTTAAGTAAAGAACGAATAAATTCCATTTTAAATAAATATGAAGATTTATCAGCATCAACCTCTAAGACAGAATCCTCTGAATCAGAAGAACCAATATCAGTATCAGAATGATGATGTTCATTTAAAAATTCATCTGAAAAATGAGAAGTTTTAAAAGACTTTTTACGTTTACTAGAAGGAGGAATAACAGACATAGCCTTCTTAATGGATTTAGAAACAAAATCTCTTATGTTATCAGGAACACTGTAACAGTACTAAAGGAAATATTATCTGCATTAGCAAGTTTGTCATGACACACAGTACAAACAACAGCTGGAGGAACAGATACCAAAAGTTTACAGCAGATACACTTAGCTTTGGTAGCTCCAGCACCAGGCAGCGATTTTCCAGAAGTATCTTCTGACTCAGCTTCAACGTGGGACATCTTGCAATATGTAATAGAAAAAACAACATATAAAGCAAAATTGATCAAATTCCTTAAATGACAGTTTCAGGAATGGGAAAAAATGCCAGTGAATAAGCTTCTAGCAACCAGAAGCACAAAATAATGAGACTTAAATAATGTGGAGACAATAGTGACGCCCATATTTTTTTAGCGCCAAAAAAGACGCCCACATTATTTGGCGACTAAATGCTTTTGGCGCCAAAAATGATACCACATCCGGAACGCCGACACTTTTGGCGCAAAAGAACGTAAAAAATGACGCAACTTCCGGCGACACGTATGACGCGTATGATATAGGGTGTTGATGTCATTAGACCACACCCCTTCTCATTACAGAGATGCACATCACCTAATATGCTTAATTGGTAGTAGGCTTTCGAGCCTATACAGCTTGGAGTAAGACAACATGAATAAAGAGGATGATGTGGTCAAAATACTCATTTGCCTAATAATTCTGCACTCCCTGTATATATATATATATATATATATATATACACTAGTCCTAAAGCCCGTTCACATGGGCCATTTTTTTCAGTACAGCGGTCCCACCCCTTGCGCTCTCTCCCTCCCCCTCTATTTTGCTCTCTATCTCTCCCCCCTCTCTTTTGCTCTCTCTCCCCCTCTCTTTTGAACTCTCTCCCCCTCTCTTTTGCGCTCTCTCCCCCCTCTCTTTTGCGCTCTCTCTCTCCCCCTCTCTTTTGTGCTCTTCCTCCCCTCCTCTATTTTGCGCTCTCTCTCCCCCTCTCTTTTGCTCTCTCTCTCTCCCCCTCTCTTTTATGCTCTCTCTCTCCCCCATCTCTTTTATGTTCTCTCTCCCCCATCTCTTTTGCGCTCTCTCTCCCATCTCTTTTGCGCTCTCTCCACCTCTCTTTTGAGCTCTCTCTCCCCCCTCTCTCTCTCCCTCCCCTCTCCCTCCCCTGTCTCCCTCCCCTCTCCCTCCCCTCTCTCCCTCCCTCCCCCCTCCTCTCTCTCTCCCTCCCCATCTCTCTCCCCCCTCCTCTTTCTCTTTCTCTCCCCCCCTCTCTCTCTCACACACTCCTCTCTCTCTCTCTCCCCACCCTCCTCTCTCTCCCCCCTCCTCTCTCTCTTCCCCCTCCTCTCTCTCTCTCCCCAGCTCCTCTATCTCTCCCCCTCCTCTCTCTCCCCTCTCCTCTCTCTCCCCTCTCCTCTCTCTCCCCCCTCCTCTCTCTCTCTCCCCTCTCTCTTTTGTGCTCTCTCTCTCCCCCTCTTTTGCTCTCTCTCCCCCCTCTCTTTTGTGCTCTCTCTCTCCCCCTCTCTTTTGCGCTCTCTCCTTCTTCTCTTTTGCTCTCTCTCTCTCCCCCCTCTCTTTTGCTCTCTCTCTCTCCCCCATCTTTTGCTCTCTCTCTCCCCCCTCTTTTGCTCTCTCTCTCCCCCTTCTCTTTTGCGCTCTCTCTCTCCCCCTCTCTTTTGCTCTATCTCTCTCCCCCATCTCTTTTGTGCTCTCTCCCGCCTCCTCTCTCTCTCTCCCCTCCTCTCTCCTCCTCTCTCCCCCTCTCTCTCCCCTCCTCTCCCTCTCTCCCCCCTCTCCTCTCTCTCTCTCTCTCCCCCCTCTCCTCTCTTTCTCTCTCCCCCTCTCTCTCTCTCTCTCTCTCTCTCTCCCCCCCTCTCCTCTCTCTCTCCCCTCTTCTCTCTCCCCCCCTCCTCTCTCTCCCCCTCTCCTTTCTCTCCCCCCTCTCCTCTCTCTCCCCCTTCTCCTCTCTCTCTCTCACCCCTTTCCTCTCTCTTCCCCCCCCCTCTCCTCTCTCTTTCCCCCCCTCCTCTCTCTCTCTCCCCCCCTCTCCTCTCTCTTCCCCCTCTCCTCTCTCTCTCCCCTCCTCTCTCTCCCTCCCCCCCTCCTCTCTCTCTCTCTCCCCCCCTCTCCTCTCTAACCTAGTTATCAAAGCCTACAGACCGGCAAAAGTTGAAATCTGTGACGTAACATACGATCCGCCGGTCTCAATCCGACACAGATCAATGCTTACATCATTACAGATGTTCCGAATACACATTTGGCACTATTTGACACTTTTTAAAAGTTATCAAATAGTTAACAGATATGTTCGCGGCTATTCCGGGCCAGCGTACCTGGTTTTCAATCAGCCACCCTGAAGGCCGCGGAGTCTGAAAGCAGTGAAAGCTTATGTTCGATGCTGCCAGATATCCCATTGATTTATATGGTAGAAAACCAGTTACGTTTACACCTAACAGCCTAACATAAGCCCCGAGTCTAAACACCCGGCCCGACGTCGCCGCCACCTACATAATGTTATTAACCCCTATTCCGCCGCTCCCCGACACCGCTGCAACTAAATAAATGTATTAACCTCTATCCCGCTGCTCCCGGACCCCGCTGCCACTAAATAAACTTATTAACCCCTAAACCTCTGGCCTCCCACATCACTACCATTAACTAAACCTATTAACCCCTAAACCGCCAGCCCCCCACATCGCCATAAACTAAATTAAGCTATTATCCCTAAACCTAACAAGCCGCTAACTTTACATTATAATTATAACATCCCTATCTTAAAATAAATTTAAACTTACCTGTAGAATTAAAAGAAACTAATTCTAAACTATTAATTAACCTACCCTAACCATTATACTAAAATTACATTAAACTACCAATTAAATAAACTATATTACATATTAAAAAACACTAACCTTACTGAAATTATTTCAATCTACTATTAAAAAATACTAAATTACAAAGAAAATAAACGCTAAGTTACAAAAAATAAAAAACAATAAATTACAAAAAAACACAGTATCAAAAATAAAAATGAATTACACCTAATCTTATAGCCCTATCAAAATAAAAAAGCCCCCCAAAATAAAAAAAAACCTAGCCTACACTAAACTGCCAATGGCCCTAAAAGGGCCTTTTGCTTCGCATTGCCCCAAAGAAATCAGCTCTTTCACCTATAAAAATAAATACAAACACCCCCCAACAGTAAAACCCACCATCCAACCAACCCCCCCAAATAAAAAGCCTATCTAAAAAACCTAAGCTCCCCATTGCCATAAAAGGGCATTTAGCTATTTTGCCTGCCCAGAGCCTACTCTAAAAATAAAACCCACCCAAAAAAACCTTAAATAAACCTAACACTAACCCCCGATGATCCACTTACAGTTTTTGAAGTTCCGCTTGAAGGATCCATCCAGCCGGCAAGAAGTCTTCATCCATCCGGCGAAGTTTTCATCCATGCGGCCTCTTTTATCTTCATCCATCCGGCCTCTTCTATCTTCATCCATCCAGCGCGGAGCGGGTCCATCCTGAAGACATCCGGCGTGGAGCTCCTCTTCAATACGGTCGCCGACGTAAACTGAAACTTGAATGCAATCAGCCAATAGGATGAGAGCTCAATTCTATTGACTGTTCCAATCAGCCAAGAGGATGAGAGCTCAATCTTATTGGCTTTTCCAATCAGCCAATAGGATTGAGCTCTCATCCTATTGGCTGATTGGAACAGCAAATAGGATTTTAGCAGCTCAAATCCTATTGGCTGATTGGAACCTTTCAGCCAATAGGAATGCAAGGGACGCCATCTTGGATAATGTCACTTGCATCAAGTTCCAGTTTACGACGGCAACCGCATTGAAGAGGAGCTCCGCGCCGGATGTCTTCATGATGGACCTGCTCCGCGCCAGATGGATGAAGATAGAAGAGGCCGCATGGATGAAGACTTCGCCGGATGGATGAAGACTTCTTGATGGCTGGATAGCAGCACTTCAAAAACTGTAAGTGGATTGTCGGGGGTTAGTGTTAAGTTTATTTAAGGGTTTTTTGGGTGGGTTTTATTTTTAGAGTAGGGTCTGGGCAGGTAAAACAGCTAAATGCCCTTTTAAGCTGATTTCTTTGGGGCAATGCCCCTTAAAAGGTACTTTTAAGGGCCATTGGTAGTTTATTGTAGGCTAGGGGTTTTTTTTATTTTGGGGGGGCTTTTTTATTTTGATAGGGCTATTAGATTAGGTGTAATTCATTTTTATTTTTTATACTGTTTTTTTTTCATAATTTAGTGTTTTTTATTTTTTGTAACTTAGCGTTTTTTTTTTTGTAATTTAGTCATTTTTAATAGTAGATTTAAATAATTTGAGTAGGATTAGGGTTTTTTAATATGTAATATAGTTAATTTAATTGGGAGTTTAATGTAATTTAAGTATAATAGTTATAATTATTATATATTATTTTAAGATAGGGATGTTGTAATTTTAATGTAAAGTTAGCGGCTTGTTAGGTTTAGGGGTTAATAGTTTAATTTAGTTTATGGCGATGTGGGGGGCTGGCGGTGTAGGGGTTAATAGGTTTACTTAATGGTAGTGATGTGGGAGGCCAGAGGTTTAGGGGTTAATACGTTTATTTAGTGGCGGCTGGGTCCCGAAGTGGCGGGATAGGGGTTAATAAATTTTATTTTGGTTGCGGTGGTGTCGGGGAATGGTGGAATAGGGGTTAATAACTTTATTAAAGTTGCGGCGGGATAGGGGTTAAACAATTTAGTATAGTGGCAGCGTTTAGTGACAGGGTATAAATAAAGTTGGTAAAAAGCCGAATAGCAGAGAGATCGATGACTGTTAGTTAACAACAGTCAGATGCTCATCGCCCTGTACTTGGTGTGCTGCTTTTTGCCGTCTTTTTTTTATAAATATGGTGGATTGATGTCCGCAGCCTCAGAGCAGGCGGACCAGTTAAGGCCGCTGCTTCATAAATGCTGTTTCCACCAGCACATGTCCTGATTACTGAGGATCTGAGGCTAAGGGCTCAATTCTCTAAAGATCTTTAGTCTGGTGAAGGCAAGCTCTATCAAATATTTTTAGAAAGGAAAATTGTAGCATGAGAGTTATTTATCTAATGTCAAGTTTCAGATGTGAAGGAGAGACAAAAACATTACAATATGATGTGTTTTCTCCATGATGGTGAGTTTTTGATAATCGTGCACTAAAAACCCATATATTTTTACATGTTTATTTTATTTGTCTGACATTTATTTCTGCCAACATTACATCTGTGTTCTACTTTAAGGGGAAATATTTGGGTTGGGACTGGTATGGGCCATACCATGGACGGGACAAACAAGGTTGTATCTAACAGGGGTGGGAAATAGGGGCCTGGGCTGGGAGGCCCCCAAAAATTTGTCTTGCCCGGTGTTACCCTGTATACGTATTTAGACAAACACCTTCTAATATATCATATACATTTTAACCATTATTAAAAAATAAATACATTTATATGGTTATTTTGTATCAGATAGTGTATTTATGAGTTGATGTTTATATATTGTGCTTGATGCAACTTTTACCCCTAAACTTTACACTAGGTCTTCTTTTGCACTAACCCAACAAGAGCAAATTTAGTTTGAGCTCAAACTTTCAATGTGAAATATGCACACAAATTACTTAGCTTGGTTGTGCCACTTGCAATCTAGCCCAATATTTGGATTATACTTTTGGTTGTTAAATAAAGCTGGGAGGTAAAGCTTCTTACAGTTTTGCATGCTATACATATGTGTTTCATCCCCTTGGTTAAGCACATATTAAATTATATAATTATGCCTAACTGGCCCAATCTTATTATAGGGTCAATTCAAATCTTTCCAAAATTCTCTTTCACTAATAGAAAAATTGTATTGGCCATTTTTTTATTATTAAAACAATTACCATCAAACACAGCCAAGGTGGATAACTCCCTCTGTGATGTTCAATCCCCATTTTCACACAATGGCACCATTAATTAATGGCTGTTAATCATCAGAAAATTAAATGAGTTAACTGAGTTAATTGAGTCCATTTGCATGTGTTACAATTAGACAGAGTGGTGTTTCTGATAAATGTTAAAAAATCTGAATACCATTTGTAAACGGACATGGTAGGTATACTGGGTTTGTTTGTTTTTTTAAGACATTCACTTTTGTTTCATTACAAATGTATATTCTTAACAAAAATATGTATATTCGTTTTGTTTTTACAAAACCAATATCCAAACTAATGCACAAATTTAAAGAAAAGGAATACATACTAATGAAATTCATTAGTATAGATTAATTTCTTTTAAATTAGCTTTAGAATGCACTATACTTATGCATAGGGTGCTTGGGAGCCACACTAATCCTGTCCTTTCTTTCCAGAATCCGGTGCCACGCTAATAGGAGGCTTAGTGCGGCAAATCCCAGAGCCTGCGCTAAAGAATCTTCTCCTTTAGCGCAGGCTCAGGGTTCCACCACACTAAGCCTCCTGTTAGTGCGGCCCTCAAGTCTGTAAAGAAGGATCCAGATTAGCATGGATCCCCCAGCATGGGGGCATGATTTTAAAACCAGAGTATCCTTATAGATTATCTGATGGTCCCACTTTGTCAAGGAAGCAGCTACATGCCATGTTGACTCTATTGAGGTGGTAAAATTTGAAAACTGGTGGTAACAAAAAAAATCTCCATAGACTTTATGGGCATACAGTATACAACAGAAGTAAATACACCCCTGGGCAATATCACTTATAATATTATAATATTTATTATAAACAATAAAAAAACAAATACATTAGAAAGATTATATTGAAAATACAGGCCCCAAAGTAGAAACTTAATGCAACAAAAGTGAATACACCTGTGGTCAGTGTCACTGACACACATGGTAGATCACTGAAACAAAATTGAGTACACCTATGATTTTCAATGGCCTAATTGCATGAGCATAGTTACCAGAACAGTCTAATTTTTGGACCAAAGGGCTATGTCTATCTGCAAGTCTGCATCATGTCTCCACATGGAAAACAAATGCCAGAGGAATTGAAAAAATCTGATTGTGAGACTTCACAAAGATGGAAAAGGATACAGGAAGATTGGTGACCAACTATAAATCAGTCAAAACGCAGCTGCAGCAGTAATCAGGAGGTATAGATCGATACACAGTGCCAAAAATCAGAGCTGCAGTGGCTGTCCTCCTAAAATGACGCCACGGACAGTGCGCAACTTGCACAATCTAGCTATGAAAAACAGGCAACAGGCAAGTGCTTCAGATTTGGCTCAGGGATTATCGATAGAAATTGGAGTTTCTGTGACAGCTCAGACAGTGCTAAGGACATTGCATAATGTCAACTTCTATGGACAACTTCCAAGGAAAAAACTCTTGCTTGCTCTTCGGCACAAAACTGCAAGATTAAACTTTGCTAAACAACATGAAAAGTCTGATGAATACTGGGAGCACATTATTTTGTAAAATGGCCAAGACCAAGATACAATTTTTCGGCTCAGATGGTGTACAGCATGTTTGATGTGAACCTGGTCAGGATTATTACAGTGAATGCATAGTCCCAAAAGTGAATCATGGAGGTGGGAGTGTGATGATACAGGGCTGCATGACTGCAAAAGGTGTTGGGGAGATGACATTTATAGATGGCACCATGAATGCCTGCAATTAATATACCAAAATACTGGCTGACAAGATGACTCCCAGTCTCCACAAGTTTGGCAGAGGAGGAATATTCCAGCATGATAATGATCCAAAGCACACTGCCAAAATCACAAAGGAGTTTCTAAAGGAGAAACAAGTGAAAACTATGACCTGGCCAAGTATGTCAACTGACTTGCACCTAGTAGAACACCTTTGGGATATTTTAAAGAGAATGGTAAAGCAACACAACCCCTCCAGAAAAGAGCAACTGAAAAAAATTATCTCTGAAGGACAGAACATCTCTCCAGAAATTTGTATGACACTGGTTTCTTCCATGCCAAGGATGATAGAGTCTGTCATGAAAAATAAAGGTGGACATCCAAAGTATTGAAAAAAAATAAAAGATTTGAATCTCAGTTGTTGCATTGATTTCCTGCTTTGGGCCAGTATTTTTAATATAGTAAATCTAAACTGTTAGTTTTTAATTTTACATAAGAACAAATACCCTACTGTAAAACTTAGCCATAATGCAGTTACTGTTAGGTTATACAATTTTGAATAATTTGACATTTATGTGATATTGCACTGGGGTGTACTCACTTCTGTTGTATACTGTAAATGTTTTTATCACCAGTTTCCAAACTTTACCACCTCAATGGAAACTACTAGGCCATAGTAAGAAAAACCTTGTTACAATCAACACTATTTGAGAGGAAATGCCTAAAGGACAACAAGCTTTTCCAAAATGATATCTACCACAACTATTACTATAAGTTCAAGCTCTTGAAAAACGTATGTGTTTTATAGCAGAACATGTTGCATAATTCCATGTTTTATTTGTTATGTTATTATTATTTTTTTTATTCATTATTTTTATTTATTATTATTTATTTTTTTTACTTCACAAATCAGAGAATACTTTAACTTAAATACAGTTTCATGTTTTACATCATCTATCATTGTGAAGCTCTATGTACAGGGAAAGTGTCACTTAAGTCAAGGAGCGTACTTCCCTTTCTTCCCAAAAAAAGCAACAACTCACCCCGAGACCATGTCCTTGGTGGCAACAAAATGTTCAGATACACAGGACTGAAGGGAGCATTCAGTAAAAGTTATTTTCGAAAGTAGCAATATATTTTGGGCAGCGGACTTGAAATAGAATTTAAGACAAATATTAACTTTTGTTATCAGAAATATTGTTTTATTCGCCTATGTACTATATCACAATACAGGTTTTGGGATTTGATACTGTAGCTATTGTATGGTTGCAATCACCCCACAGCTAACACCATCCTAATCTACAGAGCTACATTACCTTAGTTTATATGGTAATAAATGGTGATGGTAAACTTGGTAAGAGAGTCACTAAATTCATGCAACTCTACATTTAGACAAACATTAGCAAAGGTGTTAATAACATAGATTTATATGGTAGGCCATTGACATGTCCTTTGCTTTACCTAGGGTAAGAAGAGAGGTAAATAAAGACCATGGGGCCGATTTCCATATGGAGCTTGAAGCCACTATTTCCGTGCAAGCCTCCTTCAGGCTTGCCGGAAACAGAAGTTATGAAGCAGCGGTCGATTGGCTGCGAATCTGCAGGGGGCGGCATTGCACCAGCAGTTCGCAAGAACTCCTGGTGCAATGATAAATGCCGACAGCATATGCTGTCGGCATTTATCGATGTGCAGCAGACATGATTATTATTATTATTATCGGTTATTTGTAGAGCGCCAACAGATTCCGCAGCGCTACAACGTATCATGTCCGCTCGCACTATGATAAATCTACCTCCAAAAGGTTATTTAAATGACCATTTAAAGTAGTAGACAATAATAACGTTCATGCAGTATAAGCCGCAGCCATTAGCATGGGACTGTGTTTCAACCATTGTAAACACCCTAATCTTTATGGATGAGGACCATCTCTGTAGACAAATATACCCTTTTGCTATATTAGTCTTGGAAATTAGATTTAGAGATTCATTGGAAACTTCGTAATTAGAAAAAAAAAATTCTTATTAGAGAATTGTTTAAATTCTTAGCGATTCTACTGCAGTGGGTCATGGAGTGACTAATTAAGGGCTAGATTACAAGTGTCCCGCTAGTAATATCGGCTTTTTGCGCATCAGAAAAAAAGCTAGTATTACATGTTGAAAGTAAACCTGATAGCCAGAACGCAATCACATTTTATACTCGTTGGGTTAGTGCGACTGAAACCCTCATGTAAAGGATAGAGTGTTAAAATTTTTTTGCACTAAACACAACATAAATACATTTTAAAATACTGTTACACTTATATAAACATTATCTGATAGGTTTAGGTTTTGTGGATGTGCATTGGGGCCCTTCGTGTAGGGTTTCTTGAATATTAGGTGAAGCATTGCAGTGGGGTTATGGAGGGGGCTTTTTTGGAAGGGGTTTCAGTGATGGTGAAATTATAGCTTAGATCATTTGGGCTGTCTAAGTGTTGAGTGGTCTGTGGTAGTCTATTGTAGCTTGGTAGGATAGTGAAGAGGGTTGCAAATGGGACTAAGGTTGGATAGTGAGTCAGGGCTGCAAGGATGATGGGGGATCAACTAGTGGGGATGGGGTGAGCATGCTAAAGGTATATTGCTGTCGGGGCTGGGGTGGGGTTAGCGTTAATTATGGTGGTGGTTGCAGGTTAGGGGTTTTGCAGTAGGGCAGTTACATTCATGATTAATGAAAGTGAAGCATCCTTTACATTTATGAGACAGTAATATTGGTACTTAAGTGAAATCAGAACTGGTGTTATTGGAACCAGTCATGAGGAGCTGATATTATTTATTGAATCACAATTATCTTATAATCAATAAATAATAGCAAATAACCACATTGAATATAAAATCTGACACAATTTTTTCCTATACTGACTCCATAATAGTGTAGGGATGGAGAACAAGTCCCCTTCTTGGTATTTGTCGTTTTTATCTTTGTGCCAGTTTGGTTTGCATGTTTCTCTTGTCATTTCTTGCCTTTATGTTTACTTTTTTTTCTATACTCTTTGCAAATAGAGAGCAGTTTTTTTTTGTTTGAGACAAAAAGGAAAGATCTGAAAGGAATGAATAGAGAGATGTTGGCCCCGTCTGCATCTTTAGAGCTGTACATAGCAAAGACAACATAATTATGATTCCAAAATTGGAAGACTGTGAGTCTATGTGAATAGCAGAAAAATATATGCATTATATCTCGATATTCCTCTGAAATAAAATGCTTCAGAATCTGAGAAAAATAAAAATTTTATATGTGGGAGTCATCTGTCATTACATCTGTTGTTTGCAGTTATCTATTATAAGCTACTAAATGAAACAGGGTCCTCATGGTCATCAATATGCAACACTGTATAAATTATGCATCATTCACTGTTCTCGGAATATGCATATAATCT
The DNA here is from genome assembly GCF_027579735.1 of Bombina bombina. Lineage (NCBI taxonomy): Eukaryota > Metazoa > Chordata > Amphibia > Anura > Bombinatoridae > Bombina > Bombina bombina. Next base: position 371,563,653 of record NC_069500.1, read on the forward strand.
TTAAATTGCATTGTAATGAGGAGGGGAAAAAAAGCAGATGCTTATTAAGAGATTTTTGTAGGATATTATTTTACTATGAATGTTTTCTTAGCAATGGTAGTTTAGCTAGTGGCTACTCTTTAATAATGATTGATTTAAAGAGGAATTACTAAAGAGCATCTTGATTTTATTTGGTGTATAACTGTTCATCCTTAAAGGGACATTAAACACTTTGAGATGGTAATATAAAATGATAAATGATATATATATAAAAAAAACTCTGCAATATACTTTCATTATTTATTTTGTCTCCTTCTCCTGTAAATCAATTCTGAAATTGTGAGCTTTTTAGTTTCTGTTAGAAATGGTGCAGAACAGCAGTTATATTCCACACAGCCATTGGCTGCACAATCTAGTGACCTATTTATAACTGTCCCTAATTGGACACAACAGAGAAGGTAACCTAAGTTACAGCATGGCAGCTCCCATTGTTTTATAGACACTTGTTTTGTCAATATTTTTAAAAAAAATACATCTACATGTTATTCTCACACTAATCTTTTCTTTGAATGCATTACTCTGTCTAGATAACAAGTGGAGTGCTAAATATCGCTTGCCTGCAAGAGATATTAGCACTCCACTGAGTAATACCAGCGTACGCTAATGTGCGCTGGTATTACAAGTAATGCGCAATGAGAACGCGACCTCGCATTCGCATTGCACAAGAGCACGCTTCCTTAGACTCCAATGGGAGCCTAGTTCTCATGCCGTCAGCAGCAGTGATTGCAGCATTTTAAAATACATATGTATATGCTTATATACATATATCTTTATGTGTTAATATGTTTATATACACATATTAACACATACACATATATGTATATAAGCAAATACATATATATTTACTGGGAACACACAGTTCCCATAGACCGCAATGTAAAGGAACTTTTCAGTGCCGTTTTTTTCTAACACCCCACACTCACCAACTTTAGAGCCCCAACTGCCTTGTGCAGTTATTTTTTATTTTTGAAAAAATTTACTTTTTTAAAAAAATAAAACAACTGTAATATCCTCTATTTGAGGGCATTTGTGGCACTTTTACAAAATGAACCAGAAATCTAATCTCTGGTTAGGTTTATGAGAGATAATTTAGCACTCCGCTTGTAATCTACCTCTTAGTGTTTAATTTCCCTTTAGCTATGAGTGTAACATATTGGGGGTTCTTTAGATATCTGATAAACTTGAGCTTTGTTTTGGAGTAATTACATATATATGGATTAAAGGAACACTGATAAAGTAAAAATAAAACGTTCAAGATTCAGATAAAGCTTTTAATTGTAAACAACTTTCCAATGCGCTTCCATTATTTAAATGTGCACAGTCTTTTTATATATACACTTTCTGCTTAGGCGCATGTGCAAGATTTACAGAATATACATATATGCTTTTTGTGATTGACTGATGGCTGTCATTTGTCAGAAAGAAAATCTACTCTTTTGAAATTCAGATTATTTGCTTTTGTCTTTTATTTAGCATTTGTTTATTATACAATTCTACTGTATTTAATGGTCCATTAATGGTTTTTATTTTACAGAGGGTTCTCCTAATATGTTAACAGTATACAAAAACTAGAGCAGTAAAGTTATTTAAAGGGACATGAAACCCACATTTTTTTCTTTCATGATTTAGAAAGAGCATGCATTTTTAAACAGCTTTCTAATTTACTTCTATTATCTAATTTGCTTCACTCTTTTGATATTCCTTGCTAAAAAGCATATATAGATAGGCACAGTAGCTTCTGATTGGTGGCTGCACACAGATGCCTCGTGTGATTGGCTCACCCATGTGTATTGCTATTTCTTCAGCACAGGATATCTAAAGAATTAAGCAAATTAAATAATAGAAGTAAATTGGAATGTTGTTTTAAATAGTTTTCTCTATCTGAATCATGAAAGAAAAATTTTGGGTTTAATGTCCCTTTAATTTCCTTTTCGTTATCCCACACCCGGAACGATTTCTCTTAAGAATGATCCCCCATGGCTTTTGTAAAGAGCAGCTTCAAGTTAGAATTTTCAGTAGATCAGGTACCCAGACCATATCACGAGGGTCTCATGCAGAAACCTTATAGACCTTATATTTCATTCTATCATGCTAATTGAATGCCTAATCATGGAATTAACGTTTGCATTTTTTAGCACCATTGGTCCATGAGAAAACAGATTTAGTATATGGCAATGTGTGCATCACTCAAAGGGACAATTTCTCCTTAGGGAACACTTGCCCCAGGGCTAGAACAACAAACAATACAACTAGTGCTGAGATAGAAAGGCTCATGACTTGTGTGTGTGTGGGGGGGGGGGTGAAACACCACTGAAACAGTAGAGGAGCCCCTCCTATCTCATCATGCACAGAAGCTTACTGGTCCAATAGGTACAGTCAAAGAACCACGCTACTGGGACTGGTATTTTTAGGAATAGTGCAAATCAGAAGTGTTGGCCAAAGTGGTATAACTGGCTAAGCCAGCAAGCTGAAATAAGTAAAAAGAATTAAAGGAAGGAGTATCCAAGAATGAGAAACAGGCAGGAAAGCATGAACAAATAAACCAAGAAAATAACAGAGATAACCTCAATGGCAATATACAGGAAACTCAAGCTAAACTTCACCTATACTGGTGTAAGAAGTCAGATCATGGACGTCCTTATATTAAGTAGGTGACAGCTTCTTAATTGTTAAAGCTTGCAGAAGGGTACTGCGAGAGTGGGACAACTAGATGATCTATAGGTGACCCAAAGAAAGAAAGAGGGAGATATCAGGGACAAAAAAATACAAAGCTCAACCAAGTAGCAATGAACAAAGCCAAGATGGAAGACAAGGATGAGGTCTAGAAGGAGAATGGGACTTTGGACCAAGCTACAGAAATACAGTATATATGCATCAAGGTACCGGAGGAACTCTTTTTTAATGCTAAACTTTCACATTGACAGAAATGCTTATATAAAGGCCAGGTAAATGAAGATTTCTTCTTCATGGGTAGACTTAGGAATACCCTCTTCTGAGTCAAAATATGAAATACCTGGTTTAGGATCAAAGCCCAGAGTGCCATGTTCAGAGTAGCCGTTCACTTCAGAGGAGTCACATGAGCTGATTGCTTTGAAGAAGAGATATATATATTGACTAATATAAATGTGAGTTAATGTTATAGATGATGACTACATATATCAATATTCATAGGAAGCAAGTGGTATAATAAAAAAGGTTGCTGCTAACCAGCCATGCCTATAGGCAATCTAAATCTTAAAAATAGAAGAAAGTTAATAAAAACAATAAAGAAATTGAATATGTTAATTTAAAAATGTTACATAAGGAGCATTTTTTAATGGAACAACTTTTTAGTAACCTTGATGTCTTCACTGTTAAAATAAACTACACATTTCACTATTTATTTTTCACATTTTTTCTTGTCTTATGTTGTAGTTGGTGATGCCTTGATGGATCTGAAAAAGCATATAAAACCTTTAGACAAGGTTGAGCTAGGTTTATTTGACAAGAGCCCATTCAGTTTTTGTAGGATGCTATGTATTGAATAATATTTTATGTTTGATTGGGTTTTTACTACCTGGAATACACCATGTATAAAAAAAAAGTTGTTTTTCAAAGTCTACATAAGACGAGATGACAATATTGTTTGTGTAAGATGCAGTGAAAGAGAAGTGATTTAATCTTAACTTTAGTCCCCAAATGACCCACAAGGTGGAGATGTCAGGGAGTTTTTAGGCTTTCTAGTGGAGGAGTTAATATTGCTATTATTAGCAGCATGACAAGCACAGACTAACAAGCACTTCTAATTGCTTCCCTTTAGGCTCTGATTTCTTTCCCAGAAGTGGTCACATAGCAACATATCATTGTCTGCTTCCTTTGTGTAATACGGTTGCCTCTCACAGCCATGCCACAAGATCCTTGCCAAACAGCCCTTCTAAAAATACAGCCCCACTATTCACTGCCCATCGCGAGAGAAAACGCTGCTTCTCCCCACCACTACTGAAACAAGTCGGTATCCATGGCAGTAAATGGGTTTCTAAATCAGCTATTGTTCACATTATATAAAGCTGGATTATAGGCTTCTGCGCTTGTTTATTCATAGCTATCATATTTTAGCAATGTTACTTCTAATATAGCTTTTTCCTAGTGTGATACAAATACAATAAGGAGCAATTAATCTGTTTGTTTATATTCCTTTATTCTTATTTATTTAAAGGATGCCGACATATCCTCTTGTATATGGGGATACAGTGTGTCAGAGTATATATATATATATATATATATATATATATATATAAATATGTGTGTGTGTGTGTGCAGTAAGTACACACAACTCGTCATTAAATAATCCAGATGGCGGGAAAAAGGTATGTCTCGATGTGCGACTGCGGCGTAGAAAATATGACAATGCAAAAAAAGGATGTGTGTGAAACCAGCTGAGAAGGTGAACAATCCTTTGCTAAGAGAAAACAATGTTAGAGGAGCTCAGGGGGTGTGAGAAATGTGTAATTTTCTATAAAGTACATGGTAAACATCAGCATATGAGTCATTACTTCCTATTTATTTCAACAACCCATTTTATTGCTAATTTAAAACTAAAAAAAAAAAAAAATTGTCCCCTTGCACTACCATGCAAATTATGAAGAAAATAAGTAGGAATTAACAATCAATTTCTTCTCTTTACACTGTGAGAAACCATTTTGGTGCCATTCATTGACTGTTTTCTAAATAAAATAAAGTGCATATCACACATTAATGTGTAAAACTTGTACACTAAATAAATATGAGCATCTGAATTCTCATTCATGATTGCAATTAAATGTTTATACATATATATTTACAGGGAGCACACAGTTCCTATAGACTGCAATGTAAAGGCACGTTTCAGGTTTTTTTCTATTACCCTACAGCCACCAAATTTAGGCCCCAAAAACTGCTAAGTGTAGTTACTTTATTAAAAAAAAAAAATAATAGCATCTTTATTTTTTTAATAAATATAATACACTTGATTTTGGGGGCAGTGTGTGGACATTTATACAATTAACCAGATATCTAATTACTGGTTAATTTTATAAGCGCTAATTGCTACCACAAGCTTGTGGTAGCAAATACCAGCCATTACAAGTTGTAATGGCTGGTTATTTATCATGCACCCGCTAATGGGCAAGTTTGACCATTGTCGATTGCGAGATAAATTAGCACTCCCCTTGTAATCTATTACAAAAAATATTCACCTAAATTACAAGTTTTGCAATACGCCTATACTGCTGAAAAATTGGCCTTTGCGTGCAGAATGGAAGGTCATCTGTATTACAAGTGACAACGGTACGGTTACTGCTAGCGTTTTAGCCTATACCGCAACTCTACATTCCACACTCAAAAAATGGCTTTTGAGTGTGGAATTTTCAGGTCACCTGTATTACAGGTTGTGCCATCCGGCTATTACGCTAGCGTTATAGCTTATACCGCCACGATCCATTCCACTAACAAAGACCAGTAGTTATGGATTTTGCAAAACAAAATGTTTCACAAAACTCATAACAAAAATGTTGCTAAGTATATTAGCACCCATAAACTACCTATTAACCCCTAAACCGCATCACAAATACTATAATAAACCTATTAACCCCTAAAATAACAAACAGAATTATCCAAAATAATTAAAATTATACCTAATTTAATACCCCTATAAAAACAAAAAAGCCACCCCAAAATAAAAACACCCCCTAATCTAACACTAAACTACCAATAGCTAGGCTTAACATAATTTTTAGAGGTGAAACTGGGACCACCTAGTGCGGTGCCAGTGGGGGTGTGGTCAGGAGTGTGGTCAAGGGGGCGTGGCAATTACCGGTCCTTTTAAAGTAGTAGCTTTTATGTGTGTAATTTTTTGTGGATACTCTACCCTTCCTCAGTCAAACAAGTGAATCATACAGTTTAAATAGACCATAACACCACCCCCTAGAGAAAAAGGCACCATTACGTTGTCATGGCAAATATATCATTAATCTAAATCTCAGATTCTAAATAATGCCAAACATCAAGCATAATTATCACTTTCATAATGATCAATTTCACAATTTAATATCTGCAGTGTAATATGTGTTTTATGTGTCTAATTAAGGAACAGAGCCAAATACTGATAAGGCATAAATACAACATTGAATGAAAGTAAAAAAGAAACACGTACCTGCTAAAGCTGTTTAAGAGGCTACTCTATACCATAATGCAGGAAGATTATAGCCAAAATGCTATCCTGCATGCAGTAAAGCAAGATCCAGGCCTAGTCATACCCATATGATTCCCCTAAAGGTGTATTACCGGCAATGTCACCAGGGGTCGAGGGGTGTTAAATTCTTAGAAAAATAAACAAAGTAGTACTACAAAATTAAAAAAACCTATGCTGCTCACTCAGCCTGTATTACTAAATGTAAACTTTGAAGGGCACGGACGTTAAGCTAAGCAGGGCTGTATGTAACAAAGTACCAGCATCCAACTATGCTGGAGAGCCACAGTCCAGTCATTTTGAATAATGTGTCCGGGTTTCAGGTGGTCTGAAACCCGGACACATAATTTGAAACCTGGAGGTGGCAATCCTACTGGGACAGAATGAACAACTGGGTGGGACACTGGGACAGCGCCTCCAAACCGGGACAATCCCAGTAAAAGTGGGACTTCTGGTAAGCCTACCAATAGCCCTTAAAAGGACCTTTTGTAGAGCATTGCCCTGAAGCAATCAGCTCTTTTCTGAAAGAAAATTACAAAGTCACCCCTAAAAATACAACCCCCCACTCACCCAAACCCCCAAAATAAAAAAGACCTAACTAAAATAAACCTAAACTACCCATTGCCCCTAAAGGGGCGTTTGTATGGGCATTGCCCTTAAAAGAGCAATCAGCTCTTTTGATGCCCATTAAAAAATAAAAAAAGCCCTGATCACAGACAAAAGTGGACCCAGAACCTTTTTGATTATTCTTGGACCTGTAGCCAGACCAAACAGAAGAGCAACAAACGGCAAATGCCTTTACAGAAAGGCACACCACAGAAACTGGAAAGGAGCTCTGTGAATAGGAACAAAAAAGTAAGCATTATTTAAATCTATTGTGGACGTAAACTGACCTTGCTGAACAAAAGACTGAATAGTCTAAATAGTTTCCATTCTGAAAGATGGAATTCTTACAAACCTGTTCAGAGCTTTTACATCTAGAACTGGTCTAAAAGTACCTTCCGTTTTTGGAACCCCATCCCCTGTTCCTGCAAGGAACTGGAACAGTCACTCCCATATCTTCCAGATCTGAGACAGGTTGAAGAAAAGCTTGAGCTTTTACAGCATTCCTTGGAACATTGGACAGATAAAAAAAACTTCCTCTCGGAGGCCCTGTTTTAAATCCTATTCAATATAACTGAGAAACAATATTCAGAAACCAAGTCTCCTGAAAAAGGTTTAATCTGCTCTTACCTGGATCAGAAGCTGCACTTTCATGCAGTTTTGGTAGTAATAATACAGTAAAAGCTGCAGTAATCTTAATTTCTTACCCTGCTTTGACTAGTTCCAGTTAGCATTAGGTGTCCAGACTGAACCAGAGGAACCTGGCTTTTGAGTAGATGAGTCAGCTTTTTGTTTCTTATTCTGACTAAAGGAATGAAAACTTTTAGAATTTTTGGATTTCCCTCTAGACTTTCTGTCTTGATAAAGAAAAGCCCCTTTATCTCCAGTAACAGTAGATATAATCTAAAGCAGAACCAACTAACATATTTTCCTGAAAGGAAAGAGATAATAATCTAGATTTAGGCATCATGGGTAAGATTACTGCTCGAACATTAATTGCGGTTGAAGTAAGCTTTTTGCGCTTGTTGAGCACAAAAAGCTGAACTTTTGCCAGGGACTCAGATACTGCAGTGCCAGACGTGTCCCCCTGCTTAAGCCAGTACATGTCCGGGCCTGTCTGAAGTATGCTAGAGAGCATTTGGATGATCCAGAAGCGGATTGGGAGAATGTCATATGGTCAGATGAAACCAAAGTAGAACAGTTTGGTAGAAACACAACTCGTCGTGTTTGGAGGAGAGAGAATGCTGAGTTGCAACCAAAGAACATCATACCTACTGTGAAGCATGGGGGTGGCAACATCATGCTTTGGGGCTGTTTCTCTGCAAAGGGAACAGGACGACTGATCCGTGTACATGAAAGAATGAATGGGGCCATGTATCGTGAGATTTTGAGTGTAAACCTCCTTCCATCTGCAAGGGCATTAAAGATGAAACGTGGCTAGGTCTTTCAGCATGACAATGATCCCAAACACACTGCCCGGGCAATGAAGGAGTGGCTTCATAAGAACCATTTCAAGGTCCTGGAGTGGCCTAGCCAGTCTCCAGATCTCAACCCCATAGAAAACCTTTGGAGGGAGTTGAAAGTCAGTGTTGCCCAGCGACAGCCCCAAAACATCACTGCTCTAGAGGAGATCTGCATGCAAGAATGGTCCAACATACCAGCAACAATGTGTGACAACCTTGTGAAGACTTACAGAAAACGTTTGACCTCTGTCATTGCCAACAAAGGATATATAACAAAGTATTGAGATGAACTTTTGATATTGACCAAATACTTATTTTCCACCATAATTTGTAAATAAATTCTTTCCAAATCAGACAATGTGATTCTCTGGATTTGTTTCCACATTTTGTCTCTCATAGTTGAGGTATACCTATGATGAAAATTACAGGCCTCTCTCTCAAGTGGGAGAACTTGCACAATTGGTGGCTGACTAAATACTTTTTTGCCCCACTGTATAAAAACATACATATACATTTAGAAATGTATATGTATACATGTCTATCTTAAAGTCCTTTGCCTGACTTTTTTTCTAACACCTGAGATCTCATATCTTTGAGCCTTTAAGTGCAACATTTTTTTTGAATAATTTGTATTAGATTGTGTTATGATGATTGTAACTATACGTTATAATATATTTTTGATGTTTTGTCGCTGTAATCATTCTAGCGTAAATCGTGATTGCGCTCAAGCGATTGCGTTTTCTTTAAACTTAATAGCAGCAGTAAACCTGACGAGCGCAAACCCCCGCTATAAACCCCTTATCGCTCCGGTGCAAACATTTGCGCTCCTCTTGTAATCTGGCCCCATATCAGCAGACCAGGATTTAAGTCACAAGATTCTCCTGGCATGGACAGCTAAAGACATGCTTTTGACATAAAATCAAATACAGCATCACAAATAAAATAATTGGCTGGAGAAGGCACTTTAGAGTTCTTACAATAAAAGGGACACTGAACCCAATTTTATTTTCTTTCATGATTCAGATAGAGCACAACATTTTAAGCAACTTTCTAATTTACTCCTATTATCACATTTTCTTTATTCTCTTGGTATCTTTATTTGTAATGCAAGAATGTAAGTTTAGATGCCGGTCCATTTTTGGTGAACAACCTGAGTTGTCCTTGCTGATTGGTGGATAAATTCATCCAACAATAAAAAAGTGCTGTCCAGAGGTCTGAACCAAGAAAAAAGTTTAGCTGCCTTCTTTTTCAAATAAAGATAGCAAGATAACGAAGAAAAAATTATAATAGGAGTAAATTAGAAAGTTGCTTAAAATTGCATGCTCTATCTGAATCATGAAATAACATTTTTGGGTTCAGTGTCCCTTTAACCAATGCAATAAACAAAAAAACTCCCTTAAAAAGCTCTTGAGGTATGGAAATCACTTACCCCTTCTAAACAGCTTTTAAAAATAGACTCACAGGTATAATGTGCGCTAAGCTAAACTGAAAAACAAAGCAGGAGAAATTAACTTTAAATTTGAGGATAGATAACGCTACTTAGTGCATCATCTGACAAATAAAAATGAGATTCCCGGGGCCATATATATTAGCAAATATATAAATATCTATAAAAGTGCCCAAAACATAGCTATATGAGTGCCTAAGGCCCCGATATGCAAAGCATCGACAAATCATAGAGAAACTGCATCACTGGCCTTGTCAGGCTCGCAGTCCGACAGTTTGTTGAGATATTCAAAGAAAAGGGGTGTGTCCGAGTAATGCCGGTGAGCAGTGATGTCTCTCCCATAGAAGTCAATGGGAGTGTGACGTCATCACCCCCAATGCCAACATTGGCCCTGATGTTGCTGCGACCTGCGTGGGCCCTATTTGAAGTGTGCCTACATTTCGCAGAGAGTGCTCTCACTGAAACTAAAAATAGTTTCTGTGTAGGCACACTGGCAAAACCCCCTAGGCCGATAGTCCGTGGGTCAATTCCGGTTCGGCACTGAGTTCCAGGAGCCCAGATAGGCCAAGCAGGTTTTGCCGGTGCTGATTGGCGTTTTAGCACATCTCTGTGACAAAATATGCATTGTCATGTAAAATGTAGATTATTTAAAGTATTGGAGATATCTTAAAATAGATTTAGTAGCTGCTTGTTATAATTTCAAACAAAAATATATATTTGAAGATATATGTTTATGTTTAAAATAATTTTAAGCAAACATTAAATCCATTTTAAGATATCTACAATAATTTAAACTATATGCATTGTACATGACAAATCATATTATTTAAACATTGACCCCTAATCAGCAATAACCTAAAACTAACTGTATAAGCTAAGGTCCAAAACATAAATATTACATTTTTAAAGTGATGGTAAATCCTAGCGTTTCTGAAACGCTAGTATTTACCGTTGGAACAAATAAAGGGGACTTTCATTCATTAAGTATAAAAATCACTGGACTGAGCTGCTAAAGAAGGCCCACCGGTAGAACGCTTTTTTCGCTATTTGGCTGAGAGGTGACGTTTCCACCTCTTAGCCAATAGTTGTGCGAAATCCAGCTTGGCGCCGCAATAAGCTGGATTTCCCGCACAGCTATTTAATAAAATACAATTAATTTCCATGAAATTTAAAGTATTTTACAACACTGTGAATTCTCATTTTGCATGATTCATTATATTTTACATGTAACGCTAAGCAACATTGTAGCTTTTGAAGGAAAAAGGCCAGTTAAGTGTGTTTGACAACCACCTGTCATCGTGGGGTCACTTTCAGAGCTCATTGTAATCTCCCCATATACTTTCCTTTAAATTCCTGGTGGTGCAGTGGACCAGCATCGTCGGGGATACCAGAAAGTGAAAAGGCAGCTCCCTAGGACTTGAGGGAGCTGCATGGAGGGTAGTATTTAAACCCCTAAATCTCAGCTCCCTTAAGTCCTAAAAAAAAACAAGACCCTCCAATATAAAGTCATGTATCATGTGACAGCTATCAGTCAATTACAGACTCATATACATATTGTACAGAGGAAATGTCTGTAGGCAGGGTCACCTTAACATTTGTGAGGCCCTTGGCAAGAAAACATTGTGGTGCCCATCAGCCCAGCACCTTTATCCCCCCCCCCCCCATATGCCCTGCACCCTACCTATATGGCCTGTCCCTGTCCAGACATTCAGTGTTACCTATAGAAAGAATAACTGTATATTACACCTCCTGATACCATAAACACTTCTTCAGAAACTAATAAATACAGGATGCACATTGCACCTTCTCATAACCTCACCACTGACATTGTGGTGCCTTTAAAGTGCAGGGCCCTGTGCGTTTGCCCCTCTCACTCTGTCCAAGGGCCAGGCAAGTCTGTAAGTGTAGCATTTCACATATCTGAATTTTCTCACTAGATAGAATAAGAGGCATTTCTGAAACCCTGCAGACAGACCTAGGAGGTAGCTGTTCTGGGAAGTCCCTTAGGAGTGATCTTTTTTTTTTTTACCTAAAGCTCAGTCAAGCATGCAGAATTCATAAAGACTCTAAAAAAAAACTGTTTGAGCTGTGACATTTTTGAGCTACGGCTATTTTTTCTGCAAGTTATTAGTTTCACTTAGTGATGTTAGTAAATCTATGCTATTGTAAGTGGTCAGCTTTGAGTGCAGGAGAGAATTCCATCTTTTTAACTGTTATCATATGGTCAGAATATAATTTCCCATTTCTCTATTCTGGGCATAAATTTAGCCTCCTATTTTCTGCAATAAAGTAAAATATCCCAGTAGTTTAATTGAACCCACACTTCTGCAGATTTCAAACTCTGCAATGTTTGTATTCATTGTACAACTGCATTCCACTTAACAGTTGAGCACAGTGTGTTAATTATTTGCATGATGGAAATCATTATGCAGACTTGTAATGACTATCAGATGTGCACAGGTATAATTTACGAAGAACATCTATTTGTGTTCTAGTTCATGGGAGAGAGATATTAATAAAGCAGGGTCACAAATTGCACTCTTGTTCCTTCCAAGCAATGTTGTCATAGTTACATAGCACAGCTTGCTAGATTGCATAGTTGTGCATCTGATAAATTACTGTGTTATTAACCAGCCAATATGAAATCAGATAAGCTTTTGAAAATATTATAGCAGGAAAACATTGAGTAATAGAATTAATAATTTTCTGGCATAATCTATAGGTAAACTGGGACACATCTTTAATTAATTGTGATATGCATTATTCAGTCTGTGGCCATATTGTGTAGAGACTTGTAGGTCTGGTGCTCAAACACAGCTATAAGTAAACTTTTAACACGTGCAGGTTAGCGTGCATATAACAAGTTGAAAGTAAAATGTTTGCTCAGATGCGAAACACGATGCCAACTAACTTCAGGACTATTGTTACCATGCTAATTTCTTCTCCCCTTAGACTTCAATAGAGTGCATTATGGGAAGAAATCTAACACTTATCACTTACACGCTAACCCGACAATGGGTTAGACCTACAGTGCTAAACCCGAAGGTTCTTCACATAGAAGAAATTTTTATTTTTAAATATATATATATATATATATATATATATATATATATATATATATATAGAGAGAGAGAGAGAGAGAGAGAGAGAGAGAGAGAGAGCGAGAGAGAGAGAGAGAGAGAGAGAGAGAGAGAGAGAGAATAGTGGGAAAGGAGGGCACTCACAGGATTTGAAATAATCAATAATGTTTATTTTGAATACATCACAAGTTGTGCGTGAAAAGTCATGGTCGACGTTTCGGCTCTTTCAATGAGCCTTCTTCAAGACACATTTTAATCTCTACCCGGCTAACAAGCCGTGCTCCCGACGTATGATTAAAAAATGTTTTAAATATATAGCTATACCTATATATCTACATAAAAATATAGAGGTAAAGATATATACAGATATATTTATACGTATACATATTTAAAAATACAAAGAACATTTTCTACTATGTGAAGAACATTGGAATATAAAATATTTACAGTAAATACACAGTAAAACACATTTTAAAATATTAAAATCGAATAAAAATGATTTTTCATGTTTTAAGGTATTTGAGTGGAAATGGCTCCAAAGTGCAAATTTATGTATATGCATGTGTACATAAGTACATAAATTCACATGTATATACACATATATGCACATACTGTATATATACTCACCCACATTTTTTATTAATATTTTTTATCAAATAGTTTATATACGAGTGTAACAGTTTATTTGAGTGTATTTGTGTTGTGTTTCGTGCACATTTATTTTTAAGCCTTGGGGGTAGATTTATCAAGCAGCAGATGCTGCAATCTACCCCCGTAGTTTCAGGTTCCCCTGAAACATAAGTTAAGAAGCAGCGGTGTTAACACTGCTTCTCCTTAACTCGTCCACCACCTCTGAGGTGGCGGACAGCAATCATCCTGATTGGATACGATCGGAATGATTGGCACCCCCTGCTAGCGGCCGATTGGACATGAATGTGCAGGTGATGGTTTTGCACAAGCATTTCACACAAAATGCTTGTGCAATGATAAATGCCAACAGCAGGGCCGGATTGGGACCAAAAAGAGGCTCTGGCATTTAAGGGCAAGGAGGCTCACCCCCCCTCCACTCAACATTTCTTATTTAACCATATACCAAACATTGAAATGTATAATACTTGTTTAAGTGACAAAAACATTTAAAATTTCCAACATCCTATAATCACTGTATTTTGTCAATAGGTTGGTATGAAAAAATAAAGTAAAATATAAAAAATAACCACAACATGATGATTGATTTAACTTATAGGTCCCAAAGTGTACATCACATAACAGACATTTAGGGGTAGCTATAGTGCACAAAGTATATGTCACATAACACATTCTGCTGTAGGTATATAATAAGATCCTTAATTAGGAGCATTATAAATATTACGTGATATCTAAATGAATGTGATAGTGTTTGAAGGGAAGATAAATGTAGTTATATGTATGTATGTGTGGCCCTAGGGATACTGTGATTATTTTATGACATGTATGCAAAGACACAGAGAGAGTATGGATCACAGATTATCATATATCATAAATCAAATGCCGCTAAATCAACACATTCATTCAAACCATCAGGAACTAAGGTATGTAATTTGTGTATCCAATAAGTCTCTCTACGACGTAAAGTTAACATAGGATTGTGACTATTTTGTGGTATTTGTTCTATAGGTAATATGAAAGTTATTTTGAGGCTTCCTTTATGTGCATAGGCACAATGTCTAGATAAACTGTGTTTTAGGAATTTCTTTTTAATTTTATATGTGTGCTCACTCCATCGCTTCTTAATAGTGCGACTAGTGCGCCCCACGTACTGTACCCCACAGGAACAGCCAATTAAATATACTACATAGGTAGATTCGCATGATAGTCTTTTTGTGATTTTGAACTGTTCCCCTGTGTAATTGGAGAGAATGTGTTGGTCCCACTTTTCACCACCTTACACATATTGCATCTAGGCTTCATACATTTATATACCAAATTCCTAGGTAAAAAATTGCCCAGAAAAGTACTATTTAAACCTCCCCTAGGATTATGGCCAGAAATCTTATCTCTGACTATTTTACTAGGGGCTAATTTATTTTTCAGGGTGGGAGCCCTTCTGTAAACTATTCATGGTTTAGAGGAAATATAGTTCTTGAGGAATGCATCGCATATAATTGGCCAATGATTTAATATAATTTTTTTTATTTCACGATGTTGGCTGCTATAGCCTGTAATGAATAGAGGTGTTTTAAAATTATCATTAGTTTGTTGTCTATCATCATTCTTTTTATTTTTATCTTGTGATAAATATTTGTTTCTATCATTATTATTATTATTATTATTATCGGTTATTTGTAGAGCGCCAACAGATTCCGCAGCGCTATCATCATGCAGAGCTCTAAGGTATCCCGTTTGAACCAAATCTAAAGGATAGCCTTTTACTAAAAATCTATCTTTTAGTATAAGGGACTGTTTTTTGTAGCACTCAATCGTGCTGCAATTTCGTCTGATCCGTTTGAATTGCCCATATGGCACATTCTTATTCCAACTGTGGTAGTTATTACTACCATAGTTAAGGAATCTATTACAGTCTACCTTTTTAAAAAAAGTTTCTGACATGATGACACCAGTAGCGGAAAAGTAGAATAATAGATCCAAATATTCAATCATATTGGGTTGGATGTTACTAGTAAATTCCAAGCCAAAATCATTATCATTCAAAGAAGACGTATATAATGTGGCCTCCTCATGTGACCCCCTAAAAAGGAATTTAAGATCATCTATATATCGGCCATAGAACACCAGACTCGCACCCATAGGAGACCCATAAACATGGGTCTCCTCAAATTTTCCCATATAAAGGTTGGCAAAACTGGGTGCGAATCTGGTGCCCATGGCCGTACCTTTAATTTGGAGATAATACTGTCCTTGGTATAAGAAATAGTTATGATGTAAAATAAAATGGATTATTTCATTAATAAACTGTTGTTGTTTTAAAGGCATATAAATATCTAGTTCTAAGTATGATTGAATTGCTGTCAAACCTTTATCGTGTGGAATATTTGAATATAATGAGCTGACGTCGCTCGTAATCCACCAGAGGTTTTGATCAGCCTTTGTAATCCCCAAATTCATCAATTTATTTAGTAGGTCAGTAGAGTCTTTAATGAAAGAGGGTAGATTAACCACATGTTTTTGTAGAAAAGAATCCACATAAGCAGATAGATGGTCAGTGAGGCTATCGATGCCAGCCACTATAGGGCGCCCAGGAGGGTTAGAGGAATTTTTGTGTATCTTGGGTAGGTGGTAGTAAAAAGCTACACTCTGTTTTTTTGGATAAAGATAATCCTTTTCTTTTTTAGTCAAAATACCTTCATCAGAACCCTCTGATAGAAGAGAGTTGTTTTATAAATATGGAAGTAGGATTACATGGTAAGACCCTATAGTAGTTGACATCATTAAGAATTCTATCTGCCTCAAGAATATATCTTTAATGTTCTGGAGCACAATTCCCCCACCCTTATCCGCTTGGCGGATCACTATATCCCTATTTGTACTCAAAAATCTGAGAGCGTGGAATTCACCAGGGCTTAAATTATTTTTATATCTAAATTTCTTGGGGAGTTTTTCAAGATCTTTTAGCACCATAGATTGAAACATGCTTATATGTGAGTTCTTTGTTCTAGGTGGGTTAAAGTTTGATTTCGGTTTGAAATTTGAATGTATATCATTTTCAGTCAATTGTTCTAAGAGTGTATCAGGTTTATACATAATCAGACCATCATTTAAGCGATCATTCCTAGAATTTACAATAATCGGCCTATTCACCGTATTTTTAAGACGTTTATCTGCAAAGTATTTTTGCAGTGATAACTTTCTAGTAAAGTTATTCACGTCCACAAATAATTGAAACATATTGGGACTGTTTGATGGGCTGAAGGATAATCCTTTCCCGAAAACTCTAATTTCGTCGTTAGAGAGCACATGATCTGACAAATTGTGAATTCCCTTTTTATATTTTAATAATTTTTCTTTTTTTATGGTTGAGGATTTTCCTCTATTTCCCCGTTTGTGTACGCTCTTTTTTGTCCCGGTGGTCGGGGGGACATCGACCACTGTTCTATTTGATGATTTGGGCCTACATCATCAAATTGTTCATCATCGTAAGATGTAGATGGATTACTATTAGATTGGCGACCCTCAATATTTAATGGTTGGTACCTGTTTTCTGACTCAAAAGGTTTATTGGTGGTCCTAAATTGTTCCGTTTGATCTCGAGGTCTTGATGGGTTATAGATAGTTCTCTCTTTATTATAAGGTCTATCTGTATTGGTTTTTGTAATTGTGTTTTGAGGACTCTCAATATGATATTGATTAGTTTGTCTATTGGAATTGTATTCTGAATGATTGTAGGAGTTGGAATGGCGATGTATAGTATAATTACTTTCTCTATTTACAAAATTCTGCTCAGTTGGTCTGTTCCAAGTGTTATGTGTATTGGAATAATTTTAATCATATTGATAATTTCCATTGTTATTATAGGATCTATCAGAGTTAGAATGTGAGTTATTATACCATTGATGGTATCTCCCATTAGTTCTTGTAAAGGAATAATCAAATTGTCTTGGCTTATTATAAGCTTGTTGTTGTTTATTATTTCTATATGTGTTATATTCAGAATGTTGAGGTTTATGATGTATATTTGTGTCTATATTTGTACGATTATCTCCTTGGTCATGGGTCTGTCTTTTAAAGAGTTATTGTCATTGTACCTCTAATATGTATGTCTAGGCATGTTTTTCATAGCATTATCATGTGAAAAATGAGCATAATTTCTTCTGTTGTTAGTGCGGTTAAAGGTATAAACTTCGCCCTTAGAATAGTCACCCTCATCCCTAACAAATTTCTTATTTTTCTTTTTGATAATTTCACTTTGGTATTCCTCTGCATGATTATAAGCTATTTTCCTTTGTTTCTCAAAGTCACTATGTGTAAGAAATGTCTCTAAATCTTTCTGAGTCTTATCGATCTCTATGCCAACTTCATTATACAGTTTTTGTCAGTGTTAATTGGTATATTGGTATATCCATGAAGGTATGAGCACAGACATTAAGGGCATCCTCCCATTCTTTTTGGACTTCAGAGTCATCTTTAAAAGAACAGTTTTTAAACACTCTGAGTCCTCTTGGGATTTGTTTCTTACTTTTGTATTTTTGGAGGGTTTCAAAATCCCACCAATGTCTGTGCTCAACCTTCAATAAATTCTCTAATTTGTTAAACAATGATTGCATAGAAGGATCAGAATTGCTCTCAGTACTGGATTCAATTGTACAAGTAAAACCATTGTTTTTCCTCCTATTGGTTCTCTCTATGGCGGATAACATATTAAATTCAGGTCGACTACCCCTAGTGGCCAAAAAAGATACACACAAATCTGTGTGTCTTGGGAAAGAAAGACAATATATATTAGGGGGCGCCCTTGAGATCACAATTTCCTATAGTTACAATGTTCAAATACTATTACAGTATTAGGAAAATAATAGATCCATCTACTTATAGTGCCACATACAAAAATTCAAAACATCAACTGTTAAGATCACTCTGATAACTATACCTCGATAATAATCAAGAGAATATCAAACTATCACAATTGTAATTGTGCATATAATGAGTAGATGTATATTAGAAGGCACAATTAAAGTAATGCAGAAATCACATATACAATAATCTAAGCTGATATAAACAATGAAATGATCAATGTTACCAAAGTAAAAGTAAGTCTCTGATGGTTATAATATCTATAGAATATATTTGATAAAATAAATAAAGTCTCTTTTTAGATATATTCTATAGATATTATTATTTATCTATTTTTTACTTTGGTAACATTGATCATATCATTGTTTATATCAGCTAAGATTATTGTATGCGTGATTTCTGCATTACTTTAATTGTGCCTTCTAATATACAAAGTTTGTATAAAGGCAAAGTTTGTAAAACTGAATTGTGGGTGTGGTGAGGGGTGTATTTATAGGCATTTTGAGGTTTGGGAAACTTTGTCCCTCCTAGTAGGATTGTATATCCCATACGTCACTAGCTCATGGACTCTTGCCAATTACATGAAAGAAATATACATGTATGAATCTGTATTTACTGTTAGCCTTTTAAAAATGAAACCGTTTTGTCTTTGTCTGCTGCCCCCGATGGCCTAAATCCAGTATTACAGCCACAAAGCATTTGGCTGTTGAATATAAATTTTCCCAGTAGCCAATCAGAGAAAAGGGCGTATCCAAATCTATCGAATGATTAAGAAAAGGGGAGGAGTTTTGTCTCAGACAAAAACTCCCTGCACAGAGAGAGAAAAGATCTTGTTGGAAAAATTTTGGTTGGGACTGTTTGCAATCCTGCGGTTGCTATTTTTGCTTATAGAGAGACCAGAGTGCGAACACAGTTTTCTGTAAGACAAATACGTTCGGACACCCTTTGTGGATAAGAGACTATCAAGATTAATTCTCTTACAAATGGGCATAATTTTCCTAAAACATATGACGATAGACATATTTGAATAGTAACTGAATACTTGGACTGGTGACCTGGTAAAGTATAAGAAATAGATAAATATATATAATATTTAAATCAAGGGCATTCTAAGGCTATATTTAGATTACAGCTGGTAAATTTAAATAGCATACTTTCTGCTAGATTACGAGTCTTGCGTTAGCCTTAAAAAGCAGCGTTGAGAGGTCCCAATGCTGCTTTTTAACGCCCACTGGTATTACGAGTCTGGCAGGAGAGGGTGTACCGCTCACTTTTCTTCCACGACTCGAGCTTACTGCAAATCCCCTTACGTAAATTGCGTATCCTATCTTTTTAATGGGATTTGCCTAACACCGGTATTACGAGTCTTGGAAGAATGAGCGGTAGACCCTCTCCTGTCAAGACTCCTACCGCATTTAAAAGTCAGTAGTTAAGAGTTTTATGGGATAACACCGTAACATAAAACTCTTAACTAAAGTACTAAAAAGTACACTAACACCCATAAACTACCTATTAACCCCTAAACCGAGCCCACCCCCCCACATCGTAAACACTTAAATAAAGTTTTTAACCCTTAATCTGCCGACCGGACATCGCTGCCACTTTAATAAATATATTAACCCCTAATCCGCCGCACTCCCGCCTCGCAAACACTAGTTAAATTTTATTAACCCCTAATCTGCCATCCCTAACAACGCCGACACCTACCTACATTTATTAACCCCTAATCTGCCGCCCCCAACGTTGCCACTACTATATTAAATGTATTAACCCCTAAACCTAAGTCTAAACCTAAATCTAACACCCCCTAACTTAAATATAATTTAAATAAAATGAAATTAAATTACTACAATTAAATAAATTATTCCTATTTAAAACTAAACACTTACCTGTAAAATAAACCATAAAATAGCTGCAATAATAATAGTTACATTTGTATCTATCTTAGGGTTTATATTTATTTTACAGGCAACTTTGTATTTATTTTAACTAGGTACAATAGTTATTAAATAGTTATTAAATAGTTATTAACTATTTAATAGCTACCTAGTTAAAATAAATACAAATATACCTGTAAAATAAATTCTAACCTAAATTACAATTACACCTAACACTACACTATCATTAAATTAATTACCTAAACTAACTACAATTAAATACAATTAAATTAAATGAACTAAAGTACAAAAAAACAAACACTAAATTACAGAAAATAAAAAAATAATTACAAGAATTTTAAACTAATTACACCTAATCTAATCCCCCTAATAAAATAAAAAAGCCCCCCAAAATAATAAAATTCCCTACCCTATACTAAATTACAAATAGCCCTTAAAAGGGCTTTTTGCGGGGCATTGCCCCAAAGTAATCAGCTCTATTACCTGTAAATAAAATACAATACCCCCCCACATTAAAACCCACCATCCACATACCCAACCCTACTCTAAAACCCACCCAATCCCCCCTTAATAAAACCTAACACTACCCCCTTGAAGATCACCCTACCTTGAGTAATTTTCACCCAGCCGGGCACAAGTTGACCTCCAGAGGGGCAGAAGTCTTCATCCGATCCGGGCAGAAGAGGATCTCCAGATGAGCAGAAGTCTTCATCCAGGCGGCATCTTCTATCTTCATCCTTCCGGAGCGGAGCGGGTCCATCTTGAAGCCAGCCGACGCAGAGCATCCTCTTCTACCGACGACTCCCGACGAATGAAGGTTCCTTTAAATGACGTCATCCAAGATGGTGTCCCTTGAATTCCGATTGGCTGATAGGATTCTATCAGCCAATTGGAATTAAGGTAGAAAAAATCCTATTGGCTGATCCAATCAGCCAATAGAATTGAGCTTGCATTATATTGTCTGATTGGAACAGCCAATTGAATGCGAGCTCAATCCTATTGACTGATTGGATCAGCCAATAGGATTGAACTTCAATCCTATTGGCTGATTGCATCAGCCAATAGGATTTTTTCTACCTTAATTATGATTGGCTGATAGAATCCTATCAGCCAATCGGAATTCAAGGGACACCATCTTGGATGACATCATTTAAAGGAACCTTCATTTGTCGGGAGTCGTCGGAAGAAGAGGATACTCCGCGTCGGCTGGCTTCAAGATGGACCCGCTCCGGGTGGATGAAGATAGAATATGCCGTCTGGATGAAGATTTCTGCTCGTCTGGAGGTCCTCTTCTGCCCAGATCGGATGAAGACTTCTGCCCCTCTGGAGGTCCACTTGTGCCCGGCTGGTTGAAGACGTCTCACGGTACGGTGATTTTCAAGGGGGTAGTGTTAGGTTTTATGAAGGGGGATTGGATGGGTTTTAGAGTAGGGTTGGGTGTGTGGATGGTGGGTTTTAATGTTGGGGGGTATTGTATTTATTTTTTACAGGTAAAAGAGCTGATTACTTTGGGGCAATGCCCCGCAAAAAGCCCTTTTAAGGGCTATTTGTAATTTAGTATAGGGTAGGGAATTTTATTATTTTGGGGGGCTTTTTTATTTTATTAGGGGGATTAGATTAGGTGTAATTAGTTTAAAATTCTTGTAATTATTTTTTTATTTTCTGTAATTTAGTGTTTTGTTTTTTTATACTTTAGTTTATTTAATTTAATTGTATTTAATTGTAGTTAGTTTAGGTAATTAATTTACTTATAGTGTAGTGTTAGGTGTAATTGTAACTGAGGTTAGGTTTTATTTTACAGGTAAATTTGTACTTATTTTAGCTAGGTAGTTATTAAATAGTTAATAACTATTTAATAACTATTCTACCTAGTTAAAATAAATACAAACTTGCCTGTAAAATAAAAATAAACCCTGAGATAGCTACAATGTAACTATTAGTTATATTGTAGCTAGCTTAGGGTTTATTTTATAGGTAAGTATTTAGTTTTAAATAGGATTAATTTATTTAATTGTAGTTATTTTCTTTAGATTTATTTAAATTATATTAAAGTTAGGGGTGTTAGGGTTAGGGTTAGACTTAGGTTTAGGAGTTATAATAATATATATTTTTTTTAAATTAATCTAGAATTATTTTTTTTTATGATTATATACTTCAAAATTATTATTAATATTTTAAAATATTTGTTTTTCTTTCTTGTTGGTCAAAATTGTATTAGCATTTTAATTTAACCAAATACTAAGCCAATATAATAATGTCTGTTACTAGAAGTGAATCAATTGAATCTATACATAGTATTGAAATATGTTCCCCAAAATCGCCTGTTAGTCAGGCAGAAACACTTAAAACAGAAGCCATTACTCACCTTAAAAATAGATGAAGTATTAAGGGAGAATTAAGAGTTTACATTAAAATGCTGAAGACTAAAACCAAAAATATTGCAAATAATATATGGTGTGGTGAAAGAGAAATATTTCAAGGGTTGTTAAAATTGTCACCTCATGTTATAAATTCAGGGAACTGCTATACCTCAGATGAGGAGGGGGAGGGCATATCTAGTAGTGAGTCAGAGGGCAGAGCCAGCTACCCAAATAGCCCATGTAGTACTAATGTACATAGGGGGTCTCCCCATAGTAAATATAGGGCAGATAGGGGGCACTCCAGCCCCAAAAATAAGGTTCCTAGGAGAGTCCAAGATACGTCTAATAAGGTATTTGACACCCCTAAAATAATTACTTTCTTAAAGGTTGCAGTACTTAAATTTTCCAAAAACAGAACCACTTCTATAATTGACCACTTAGAGAACTATGAAAATGCTTTATCCATAATAAATTTTACTAGTTAGCGGTCAAAAATTTAATTTCTGCCCTGGGTATTTGAGGGTAAACATCACAAATTATTTGCTTCATTCAAGGATATGAATATTCATTCCTGGAGTGAAAGAAAACATCAGTGCAAAAAAGAATTTGGAAAATATTGCACCAAAACCGCAGCAAAAATAGAGGTTTAAAATGTGGCTTGAATCAAAGCCTTATAGAATTCCATTCTGTACTAAAAATTGCTTACAGTATGGCCGAAGGCTACCCCATATTTGAAAGCTCAGAATTTGTAAATTTATTTTTCGAAGCATTGCCCGCACACATCAAAATTAATTTAGCTAGAGATTTTGATGAGAACTGCTCATTGGACTGTCTGATCAAAGAGAGTACAAAGTTATACTCTATTCAGCAGTCCAGTGAATAGGGGGCTAAAAAAGAACCAAGGTCCTGCCCCAAAATTGTGGCAGAAACTAGGGTGTCACCTAGCCCCCTAAATTTGGGTTCTAACAAGGAAACTTATGCGGAAGTGGCCCGAGAAAACAGGCCTTCCCCACAAAGTTTTAACTCTGCCCCTCCACCATCATGGGCCGAGGTGCAAAGAGAATATACTCAAAATGGGGGGCATACCCAAACAAATAGTTATCCCCAAAGAGATGAAAACCCACAAGGTAATCAGCACCCCCGTAAAAATATTTACCAAATGTGGCAAAAATACTCTTAGGGTAAGCAGACACCCCAAGTAAACAGTGCTCCCCAAGATATTAACGCTGAACAAGTTGAACCCCAAAGACAACCACGTCAAAATAGGAACAATAGCTATGATTCTGAGGGATCCAGGAATCAGCACCCTGGGATATCAAAAAATCGGTCCATGAGTAAAGATAGTTTGTCCATTCAGTATGCAAGCAAGTCAATTATGTACACTATTTAATAATATGCATCAAGCTTTCACGGCTAAGCACCCTAATAGTCCTTTTTTAGGGGTACAGCCAGTGGCCAGCAGTGGGCCACAGACACAGTCATAAATACTGCAGTATTACCTGAAAGAGAGGGGAGAGATATACCAAATAAAATGATAAATGTCAATAATGGTACTAATCATGTTCTCTCCCTACAGACTGGAAAAGGACGATTTAGCAGTTATGACGAGCAATCTCAGCCTGGAAGTTCTAACAAATCTCTTCCTTTGCAGTATTCTCTTAAACTTATTTCCACAGATGCAGTGCACAGGAACCCTGTCAGCCCTATTATAGAGGAGAGGACCGGTAAGAATGAGAATTCTTCTGCATCAGGTAACATGGTGTATTCAGGTAACTCGTGGCGAAGCTCAAAGATGTGTAATCATGCCAATTTTATGTGTGAAATGGTAGTAACTACAGCAAGATATTATGTATTAGCTGAGCTCCAGGATTCAGTTGCTAACCCTATCATGGGATGAATTGATACTGGATCTCAGGCAGCTATTTTATCCCACAGGTACTACCCACAGCTAAATGAGCTAACACCCCACAAATCTAAAATAAAAGAAGTTGATGGTTTACTAATAGGTGTTGGGGGTGACTCTCTTAATCCTGAAGCAATTAAGCACCATAATTGATTGCATAAATAATGTAATTTGGTCACAAGTAAAAAAGCCTATTAATTATTAGCGGTCCGGTATATCTCACACCCGACATAACTTTCACATGGTGGAAGAGAAGCCAGATGCTGTGGAGATTCATTTCAGGAATGACTCTATACCTGAAATCACTATCCTACAAATAGATGATCAGACTCCTTTAAGCGGCTCTGATGGTAATACTTTTAAAATTTAGCATGGAAAGATAGCAAATATTTCCTTAGACGGAGATGTATTAACCATATACCTCCATAAGGGGGACCCTAAATCCCCTAAAGGAGGAGATCATTCGCAATTCCTCGCAGAAATTGTGAAAATTAAAGAGAATCTATTTATCCCTAGGCAAGTGCATGACCTTGGGAAAACCAAGTATGCCAAATTGAGCTTAAAACAGGAAGCTAGCTATATAAGCGAAGGTTTATTAGCGCAGATGGCTGAACCTCTAAGGTGATTAAATATCTTTCTCCCGAAGACCACTGTGTCCATGGCCTGGATGACAGGTTTGAAAGCTATAATGTCACAGCTAAATGTTTATTATCTATCTCTATAGGTAATAAATCAGCAAAGCACCTGTTTTTAGTTTTAAATACTCCCCATAATCAAATATACATTGGCAATGATCTCTTACATAGATATGCCATACAAATATATTTAATTAACCTTTGCCTCTGGAGCAGGTTAAAGGGGGACCCTGAAGAATTTCAGGATGAAAATGCAGCCCTGAAATCTAACCAACAATTGCCATATGATGTGAACATGCAGGTGTCTAACGATGTTGTAATCCCTGCTGGGGCTAATAAATTCCTCTTACGCTTACAGGTAAAAAGAGGTCAGAAATTAAAAACTTCTGAAACACTAATATGCATATCCCATAGAATGCAAGATCTGGGTAGAGCAATGACCCCTTCTATGGTAAATATTGGAACTATTCCAATACATGTTATTGTGCATAACATGACCCTACAGGATATCACCTTATCCAAGGGAACTACCATAGGATATGCACTGGAATCAAGTTATTACACTTTTGGACTCCAGAATAATATAATTGGGCTAATACGTGAAGGATACCTAACTGAAGAACAATTAATAGAACAATCCTTTGCATCTATGCCAGAGGGACTATTTACAATTCAGTCTATTTTTCCCTTCAGCTCAGAGGAAGGCATCTGTAAAATTAAAGAAGCCTCTCTAGTATTTGATCAGCTGATCAAAGATTAAGAATACCCCAATACCCAGAGTCATGGGGGCAATGTAAATTATAATTAAGGGGATCTCGCCTCTAGGTTGGAAGAAGCCTATGAGATAGGACAGCATGAAATCTTTCCTGGATTTCAGCAAATAGTCGAAGAGCAAATCTCCTTAGCTAATGGCTGTTCCAGTGATGATGAACGCCAACAGCTACGAGAACTCCTGATGGAGTACAAGGATATTTTTGCTAGGGATTGTTATGACTGTGGGACTACAGACTTGCACATTGCAAGAAACCAAACAGATCCCAATGCACCACCTGTCTTTGTTAAACAATACAGACTTCCTTTAGCCTCATATGATTCTCTTGCAGAAATCATAAGAAACTTGGAAAAAAGAGGTATTATCCGACAGGTGCATAGCTCTTATAACAATCCTATTCTAGGTGTTCTTAAGCCCAATGGACAATGGTGTTTGTGTGCTAACTTAAGACAGCTAAATAAATGAGTGTACATGTCTGGCTGGCCTGTGCCATATATTGTTCAGTGCCTAGCGCAGATGCAGGGATTTAAAATATTCACCGCCATTGATTGTGCACAGGGATATTGGACCATAAAGGTACATGAAGTGGACCAGTATAAGCATGCATTCTCATTTCAAAAGGTCCAGTATGCATTCCAAAGTCCGTTTGGATACATAAATTCAGGACATGAATTTGCTGTGTTCATGCATAAGACTATGCCTGATGCACTGGAAAGGGGGACCTTATCTTATGTTGATGATGTTTTAATCAAAAGCACAGACTTTGAAAAACACATCACAGAGCTAAAACATGTCCTCAGCCAACTTAAAAGAGCAGGTGTCAAATTATCCCTACAAAAAGCTTAATGCTGCCGCACTCGTGTAAACTTCTTGGGACATGAAGTTACTTCTGAAGGGTTAAATCCTCAGAAGAAAAAGTTGGAAGCTATAACAAATTCTAAGAACCCAACTAACAAAGAAATTGAGATCATTCCTAGGTATGATGAATTATTCTCGCAAATGTATTGATAATTATGCAGAATTAGCTAAACCACTGCTACTTCTTCTAAAGAAGGATGTGAAATGGCACTGGAGTAAAGCTCAAGAGACAGTCATCAAGGAGCTGAAGAGAAAACTCACTCAAGCACCTTGCTTAGGGTACCCTGAAAGTGGTAAACCTTTCTACTTAGAAACAGGTTACACAAATATAAGCATGAGTGCTGTTTTATACTAAAAGCATGATAATTTAAGCAAAGTCAATGCTTATGTGAGCAAAACTCTATCCTCAGTAGAAATAAACTGTAGCGATTGTGAAAAAGCCCTCTTATCTACTGTATGAGCTCTACAAAATTTCCGCAGCTATATACAGGGTGAGAAAATTATTGTAGAAACGGCCCACCAGCCTTTGCTATATCTGCAAAGTGAGAGAATAAGAGATGGAAATGTGTCTAATAGCTGCATAATAGCTTGGACTCTTTCCTTACATGGATGGCCTTTAGAAATTTAGAAAGCAAAATAAAAAGAATCCAGTCGCACAGGGGCTTGCTGAGCCCCATGACTGTACTGCTAAGGATCATAGGGGAGAGTTATTAGAAGATGATTTCCTGGAGGAACAATTGCTTTCCCTGTATAAAATATACAATGAGGACTAGTGTCAAACATTACCTTGGGTATATGTTGATGGTTGTTCTTACCATGCCACTATTGAAAATGAGTGCAGATTAGTCGCCGGCATTGATATAACTTGGGCAAATGGATTCCCAAACATTTCTGTAAGTTTCAACATTGTACCAAGATCCAGTCAAGTTGCAGAACTAACTGCTGTTCTAAAAACCATTGAGATGGCTATTAAACACGATATTCATGAATTTGTGATCATTACTGACTCAAATTACGTGCGTGACAGTTTTGTTGAATATCTGCCAACTTGGAAAAGTAATGGCATGCCGAAAACTAACAACAAACTAGTCAAACATGGCAAGTTGTTCTGCGAGATTGATAATCTAGTGGTGTCCAATGATTTAACCATACACTGGAAAAAGACCAAGGGTCATTCCAGGGTTCTAGGTCCTGATAAGGAAGGCAATGATCTTACGGATTCATTAGCCAAACAAGGAGCCATAACTGGAGAACTCCTTAATATCGACCACTTAATGGGTGCAATTCAGGTAGAAGCCATTACCAGAAACCAGGCTAAACAACAAAGTGAGCCTAACCTGGTACAATGGAGTCTCCCAGTGAGGACCTGATCACTAGTCAAAAAGAAGACCCCATTGTAGGCATCTTCTATAAACACATAGAAGATCCTGAAAGCAACCCCATCTCAAAATAGGACAGTATTGGCAAGGAAGATCTTAGAATCTTAATGAAATCCAAATTACAATTCATGTTACAGGATGGTTTGTTAATTAGAACCTCCAAAACTGGCATCCAGCAATGGGTGGTACCTTCAAAGTTCAGAGGTCTTATGCTTCAACATGCCCATGATGCCCCCACATCTGGTCATCGTGGTGCCAAATTAACGTATGAAATATTGCGTAATTACGCCTTTTGGCTGCATATGTTGAAGGATGTTCAAACCTACTGTCAAGGTTGTTTAATCTGTCCATAGTTCCAACCCACTGCGCCATCGCATAGAGCGCCATTGCAGAAAAGGGGGATGGTAATGCCATGGTCAGATATACAAATTGATTTTATTGGTCCAGTAACTAGGTCATCTAGAGGTAACAAATAAATGTTAACAGTGACATGCCTGTTCACTAAATGGGTAGAGTGCATCAGTGCACCTAACAATAGTGCTGAAACATGCGCAGCATTGCTCATCAACCACGTGTTTTCCAGATTTGGTTTACCCCAGAGAATTAAATCCAATCGGGGAACCCACTTTACTAGGGAAGTGATGAGCAAAATGTGGAAAATACTAGGGTTCAAAATAAAGCTCCATATTGCATATAGAGCTGTCTCAAGTGGTAATGTAGAGCGTTACAACCAATTCATTGTGAAAATCCTCAAAAAGTTTGTGAGTGAAACGGGTAAAGACTGGGATGTAAAATTTCCTCTAGTCCTAATGGCATTAAGAGCAACTCCAAGTAGTGCTACTAAGATGTCACCTTTTGAATTGATAACTGGTAGAAGAATGGTTCTACCTCAGCATCTACTGTACCGTACATCAGACCAGAACTTGATAAAAGCTGCCAATATGGATCAATATGTGGAGAACTTAAGGAAGCACCTGCAATATGCCTTTGCATTTGCTCAAAAGAACTTAGAGAAGGCTGCAACTGCCACTAAAACCTATTATGATCTCAAAACGTCCAAAAAGGAATATGAAATAAATGATAAAGTTTATTTTTATAATTTTGGAAGAGATCAGGTTAAGGAGAAGAAATTTCTTCCATCATGGAAGGGTCATTTTGTCATTACTGACAAAATATCTCCAGTTGCCTATAAAATCAGGATACCTAAAAATGATACTTTTATGGACAAATGGGTCCATATTAATCAGTTGCGAGCGTGCCATCATAAATCCCAACTACAAGTCATAGAGGGAGAATGAAGTGTCATATCCCCAAATACACTAAAGACATATTGTAGTTTAAAATGCCTAGCTAATAAGCATAAGGGCTAAAAAATAACAGACTCTCTTCATAAAAGGCTGTCTATGATCCATACTGTCAATACACTCACCAAGTGCCACTGACTTTAAGCCAATTAAAATACATGTGTCCTACATCTATTTAAAATTGGAAGGGGAATTATGTCACGGTATCTGTGAAGTGGCCTTAAATGAACTACAGATGGATCATATAATCTAATATTTTATTTTTAGCTAAAATCGAACAACTTCTTGATTTTTCCAGTATAGTGGTACACTCAGCAAGAGATATACAGATATGCAATAAATATTTTAATATGGGATACTGCAATATAAATATAGATGTGAAATTGCAAATGATCACTAATCTCAAGGTATGTATGTGATAATAAGATGATAACTGAGATATTAATTAGATCCATGCTAAAAGTATTAAAATCATTTTAAATACCGATATATTTTAAATGTATAAGAATTACTTTGTATTGTGGGAAGTGTATCATGTTTAATATTGATGAAATGCCCAGATTAAATATTAAGTGATCCTATACAAATTGGATATAATTGTTTGCTAAGACAAGAAATAGTGAATATACTAAATATACATTTAAAAATGTATATGAATCTATATTTACTGTTAGCAATTTAAAAATTAAACTGTTTTGTATTTGTCTGCTGCCCGCGATGCCCTAAATCCAATATTACTGCCACAAGGCAGAGAGAGAGAATAGATCTTGGTGGAACATTTTGGTTGGTGACTGTTTGCAATCCTGCTGTTGCCATGTTTGCTTATAGAGAGACCAGTGTGCGAACACATTTTTCTGTAAGACAAATACATTGGGACACTCTTTGTGGATAAGAGACTATCAAGATTAATGCTCTTACAAATGGGCATAATTCTCCTAAAACATATGGCGATAGATATATTTGGATATTAACTGAACTCTCAAACTGGTGACCTAGTAAAGTATAAGAAATTGTTAAATATATATAATATTTAAATCAAGGGCATTCTAAGATTACAGCTGGTAAATTTAAAGAGCGTACTTTGTATTTTAAGCTTGTGTTCATAGTCCTGTGTAGTTTAAAACTAGTCATATTTAGTACTAAGTAATTTCTATTTGCAACTATATATTTTAGAATTTGCTTTATTGTAGCTAAATGAGGTTATTTCAGTTCAGATAAACTGGCATATCAATTGGAGGTTAAAGTATTTTGTTATATTGTCTAACTAAGCATTGTTAAGTTAACGGTCCATATTCTGGTATTTCATTGTGGTATTTTAATGCGATTCATTGTGAGTAAGGTTGATTTTAAAGGTATATTTTTTTTTATGATCTTTGTATAGAATATTATAACAGTTTAAGTGTGTATGATTTGATTCACAATCTGGTTTCTATAAATATAATTCAATGTGTATATAGATTTTAACTAATCTTAAAGAATTTAGGAATAAATATTGATTTTAATTGTTTTGTATATATGTATATATATATATATATATATATATATATATATATTTATTGGGGGTTTGTTTTAAAGAATAATAATAAATAAATTGTATTATAACCCTGCTATATACTGACAAATGTATATATATATATATATATATATATATATTCACTCACAGTTTAGCAGTATAAGTGTATATATAGTCACTCACAGTTCAGCAGTATAAGTGTATACTGGATATAGTCAGTCACAGTTCAGCAGTATAAGTGCATATATAGTCACTCACAGTTCAGCAGTATTAGTGTATATATAGTCACTCACAGTTCACCTGCTGCTCTGTACACTTCACTTAAATATAATAAATATAATGTTATTTGAAATTATTTATTTCACAGTAATAGTTTAGCCAGTAGACTCACTCACTGTCACTGAGTGCTGCTGCCTGCATTACCACCCGGCGGTATCTCACTAACTCTCTCTGGTGCTGCTGCGTGTTTTCCCATGCCAAGCGTGCCAACCCCACCTCACGAAGAGAAGATTCGGCGCCAGTGCATGACATGGGCACGTGTTGTCCACATATAGGGCTGCGGAGTGGAACACTGCTAACAAAACAGTCCCTCTGTCTGACCTCACCTGCTGAGACTCGAGTTTGCTCTCACCTGAGATGATGGATCAGACGGGCCCGGCATATCTCCTATTCATGATCTGACAGTCTGTGTCACGTGGACACAGCATGCGGCATCATGTAGTGCGGCCGTGTGCCGTGTTTTGTTCACTCAGCCAGTCAGTTACAGTGTGCGGCCACCAGCCAGCCCAGGAACTATATGGCTGTGGGCTGGCTATTGGTAAAACAGGGTCAGGCATTTGGCAATTAGAATGCAATGTATGTGTCACATAAATATAATATAAAATACATAATAAACAATTTGTTGAACAAATTATACCATAATATATCAAATAATGCGTTTGCAGTGGGCAGAGCTAAACTACTGCGCGACCTACCGGGCATTTGCGCGGTATGCCCGACATTCAGTCCAGGCCTGGCTGACAGCATATGCTGTCGGGATTTATCGATGTCGGACGGACATTGTACGCTACAGTGGATCATGTCTGCCTGACACATGATAAATCGGCCCCTTAGTCTTTACGTGAGGTAATTTTATCACTTTTATTACCCTGCACACACATAGGTAAATTACTGCTAGTCCCAAGCGTAAACTGCTACTGAGCCAATCAGCAGGGATGGTTGCATAGATTGGCCATGTAAATAGCGCTGCTGATTAACTCATTGGCAGTTTATACTCAGCACAGCAGTTCTCTGCAGCTCCTCAACATTAATTTACAGTTGCAAGAAAAAGTTTGTGAACCCTTAAAAATTAACTGGATTTCTTGTATTGATTATTCATTAAAATGTGATCCTATCTTCATCTAAGTGACAATTATGGACAAACACAATCTGACCAAACTAATAAACACACAAACAGATGTAGTTTTCAAATTTTATATTAAAGATATTAAAGGGACATGAAACCTACAATTTTTCTTTCATGATTTTCACGAACTTTTTAAGTAACTTTCCAGTTTACTTATAGTATCAAATTTGCTTCATCCTCTTGGTATGCTTTGTTGAAGGAGAAGCAATACACTACTGAACACATGGGTGAGCCAATGACAATCGGTATATATATTCAGCCACCAATCAGCAACTACAAACTAGGTTATTTGCAGCTCCTGAGATTTCCTAGATAAACCATTCAGCAAAAGATAACAAGAGAAGGTAGCAAATTAAAAAATAGAAGTAAATGGTAAAGTTGTTTAAAATTCTATATTCTACCTAAATCATGAAAGAATTTTTGTTTTGGTTTCATGTCCCTTTAAGAAATCATTCACATATGGGTTTAACCTCTTTGTGGGGGTTTACCTCATAGATTTGCATGGTTGATTGTAATAAATTGACATGCTCCTTAGAGCATAACATTTTATCACTATAAAGGCCCTTTAAGGAAAAGAGGACACCATTGAGGTATGTATTCATTATTTTGCATGTTTTGCTTTAAAATACCTCTAAACAATGCTTTTTCCACTCCCCCATAGACCCTGGAGAGCTGTTGTAACAACTACAAAACCCAATATAAACACCCCATCTCACTCAACAAAATGATACCACAGCCACAAGGACCCTCCCAGCCATACTACCTCAACCCAAGGGACCTCACACTGTGAGCCAAACAAAACAAAATATTCCTTAAACCCAACTTTAGTTTAAAAAAAGTGCAAACACATATGATGAATGAACCATCAAATCATCTGGTAAGCTAAAGGGATAGTACACAGATCTGTATTTGTATTCTCTTTACAGGTTAATCACGTTGTCAAATGTTATTTGTTATACTTACATTATTCTTCAATACATTCAAGCTTGTCAATTTCATATCCCAACTAAGTAGATGCAAAGCAGCCATCATCAACATTACACTAACTGATGTTGAAAGAGTATACACTTGTTCACTGAACAGGGAACCTGTACCTCCACAACAAAACACACAATGAGATGATGTCATATTCTTAAATATCCTATAGCATAAGAGGACTCACTCTTACCAATCAGTAAGACCCCTCTTTGATACAAATCTTTATATCACAACCATCACCCATAATGGAAATAGCCATCAAGGGGTACAAACCATTTCAGGCAATAAAGTAAATGTACTTGTCAAACACTACATATGTCAAACCTAGAATTAGAAAATCTTGAAACAACTCAAATACATTATATTCTTAAAGGGACACTAAACCCAACATTTTTCTTTCATGATTCAGATAGAGCATGCAATTTTAAGCAGCTTTCTAGTTTACTCCTAATATCAAATTTTTTTTTGCTCTCTTTATTTGAAAAAGCAGGAATCTACGCTAAGTAGCCGGCCCATTTTTGTTTCAGCACCCGGGTTGCACTTGATTGTTGGTGGC
The DNA here is from genome assembly GCF_027579735.1 of Bombina bombina. Lineage (NCBI taxonomy): Eukaryota > Metazoa > Chordata > Amphibia > Anura > Bombinatoridae > Bombina > Bombina bombina. The sequence goes on from NC_069500.1 coordinate 371,597,559, forward strand.
TAAATTAGAAAGTTGCTTAAAATTGCCTGCTCTATCTGAATCATGAAAAAAGGGTTAAATAATTTATATTCATAATTCACATTTTAATAGAATATCTTTTAGATATGGCAAACATGATCTTCCAAAACAACAGCCCCACTACAGCGTCTTTACAGTAACCAGCAACAGTCCGACCTCCCATCAATTCCTCTGACCCACAGAAGGAAATTCGATCACTCACCATATATGTATTTACAGAGGTCTACAAGATGATAATTCTTTCCTGTAAATCCATTTGTTTTCTAACATTTTGCCATTTCTACAGCCGGTGGAATGTACTTGAAAAAGATAAATTAGGAAAACAAGACATATATAAGTTAGATATGCAATAATGATTGGATTCAGTACATGTGACATAAAACTTATGACAAATGTGCTGTGATACTTATAACTAAATCCTAATGGTACTAAGTTGATGAGGCAGAATATTCTGCCATTTCCGTATTGTCATTGTTTTAATACAGAAAGCAGACACATATTCAGTAATGTATGTGTGTTTGTTATAGAATTTATATAATAATAGCAATAAATACATTATAGAGAACAGTTTAAAATGACTATGTCTGTCTTCCCTGCATTAAAAAGCATTGTACATATAAAATATACAGAAGAATACAATACATTTATAAGACAGCACATTTTCACCACATGCAGCGTATTTAGGGCCTGATATTCAAAACTTCGCCGACATGGAGAGAAATCACGCAAAAATCTTTGGGATTTTTTTCAGTCCTTGGATTGTAATGTAGGGGTCTGTTTCACATAAAGAACACAGCAACATTAACATGTCTCAAGTCAAAATTTGTGAGACTTAGAAGATCTTGCCTGAGCAACAAGGTTTTGAATATCAGGTCCTTGTAGTAGGTTGCAACTAGCACTACTCACTTTCATATCTTAAGTTTATAGAAAAAAATGTTTAGCGGGTTACATTTTGCTTTAACTTCTTGTCTGCCACTAAATGTTGCAAAACTTTACATAGCAATGCATTGCAGTCCTCTCTGTTCTCTAAAGGGTTAATATGCATTCAGATAAACATGAAAATATTGAAAGGAATTTGTTATATTTGATTTGCTGTAATAAATTGAAAAGTAGTCTGACATTTTCAGAACATGTTTACTAGCATAGATAAAATCATAGCCTATTCAATTCCTAAGAATAAATAAATATAAACACAATAATAAATAAATAATCAGATAAATAAATAACACAATAATCAGAATAAATAAATTGCAAACAGTTTATTAAACTTTAAACCATGTGTAAATTGAATTATTAGAAAAATAGAGGGGAGAACATAACATTTGAATAACCTTTGTATATGTGTCTGTAAAAAGTAACCTCCATTTCACAGTGCACAGATTTGGAGGCAGATGTAATGACAGTGAGAACAGACCTGAGATGTACAGTAATTGGCCAGCTTCAACTATTGCATGCTGGTAGATGTAGTACTTTCCTGTTTTAGTATCTAAGGCTGTGGACTACAGCTGCCCATGTCTTAATGATATATTTACATTGAAGAGACAGGTAGAGCAGGATCTACAAATAGCATTGCTGCATGGGACAATATAAAAAAAATTGCCCATTAAGGTGGAAAGGGAAAACAAAAAGGAGAATAAAAAGGAAATTTATGCTTGCCTGATAAATTTGTTTCTTTTACGATATGACGAGTCCACGGATTTCATCCTTACTTATGGGATTACGCCTCCTGGTCAGCAGGAGGAGGCAAAGAGCACCACAGCAGAGCTGTACATATAGCTCCTCCCTTCCCTCCCCATCCAGTCATTCAACCGAAGTTAGGAAGAGAAAGGAAAAGCCAAGGTGCAGAGGTGACTGAAGCTTAACAAAATAAATACCTGTCTTAAAAATGACAGGGTGGGCAATGGACTTGTCATATTGTAAAACAAACAAATTTATCAGGTAAGCATAAATTTCCTTTTCTTTTACAAGATATGACGAGTCCACGGATTTCATCCTTACTTATGGGATACAATACCAAAGCTATAGGACACGGATGAAAGGGAGGGACAAGACAGGAACCTAAACGGAAGGCACCACTGCTTGAAGAACCTTTCTCCCAAAAACAGCCTCGGACGAGGCAAAAGTATCAAATTTGGAAAATTTGGAAAAAGTGTGACCAAGTTGCAGCCTTGCAAATCTGTTCAACAGAAGCATCATTTTTAAATGCCCATGAGGAAGCCACAGCCCTAGTGGAATGAGCCATAATTCTTTCAGGAGGCTGCTGTCCAGCAGTCTCATATGCAAAACCGATGATACTATTCAGCCAAAAAGAAAGAGAGGTAGCCGTAGCTTTCTGGCCCCTACGTTTCCCAGAAAAAAAAAACAAATAACAAAGATTATTGACGAAATTCTTTTGTCGCCTGCAAGTAAAACTTCAGGGCACGGACCACGTCCAAGTTATGCAACAGACGCTCCTTCTTAGAAGAAGGATTAGGACACAAGGAAGGAACAACAATTTCCTGATTAATATTCTTATTAGAAACAACCTTAGGAAGGAAACCAGGTTTGGTACGTAACACCACCTTATCAGAATGGAAAATAAGATAAGGAGAATCACATTGTAATGCTGAAAGCTCATAAACTCTGCGAGCAGAAGAAATAGCAACCAAAAATAAAACTTTCCAAGATAACAACTTAATATCTATGGAATGCTTAGGTTCAAACAGAACCCCTTGAAGAACATTTAGAACTAAATTCAAACTCCAAGGAGGAGCAATAGGTCTAAACACAGGCCTGATTCTAGTCAGAGCCTGACAAAACGATTGAACATCTGGAACATCTGCCAGACGCCAGACGTTTGTGTAGCAAAATAGACAAAGCAGAAATCTGTCCCACGCAGGAGCGATGAGAATCACCGAAGCCCTCTCCTGTTTGATCCGAGCAATCACCCGGGGAAGGAGAGCAAACGGTGGAAACACATAAGTTAGGTTGAACGACCAAGGCACTGCCAAGGCATCTATCAGTTCGGGCTGAGGATCCCTGGACCTGGATCCGTATCTCGGGAGCTTGGCATTCTGACAAGATGCCATAAGATCAAGCTCCAGTCTGCCCCATCTGAGAATCAGGGTGGCAAAGACCTCCAGATGGAGTTCCCATTCCCCTGGATGAAACGTCTGTCTGCTCAAAAAATCCGCTTCCCAGTTGTCCACTCCTGGGATGTAGATTGCTGACAGATAACAAGAGTGAGCCTCCACCCACCAAATTATCTTGGATACTTCTGTCATCGCTAAGGAACTCCTTGTTTCTCCCTGATGATTGATGTAAGCCACAGTCGTGATGTTGTCCGACTGAAATCGGATGAATTTGGCCGAAGCCAACTGAGGCCAAGCCTGAAGCGCATTCAATATTGCTCTCAACTCCAGAATATTGATTGGAAGTAGAGACTCCGACCGAGTCCACACAACCAGAGCCTTCAGGGAATTCCAGACTGTGCCCCATCCTAGTAGACTGGTGTCCATCATCACAATCACCCATGCGGGTCTGCAGAAGCATGTCCCTTGGGACAGATGATCCGGTGACAACCACCAAAGAAGAGAGTCCCTTGTCTCCTGATCCAGATGTATTTGAGGAGACAAATTTGCATAATCTCCATTCCACTGTCTGAGCATGCTCAGTTGTAGAGGTCTGAGATGAAAATGAGCAAACGGAATGATGTCCATTGCCACTACCATCAATCCAATTACCTCCATGCACTGAGCCACTGATGCCCGAGGATTGGACTGAAGGGATCGGCATGTATTCAGAATCTTTAACTTTCTGACTTCCGTCAAAAAGATTTTCATGGATACCGAGTCTATTAGAGTTCCCAGGAAAGGAACCCTTGTCTGTGGAATTAGTGAACTCTTTAATAGATTAATCTTCCTCCCGTGAGTCCTTAGAAAGGATAGAACAATGTCGGTATGAGACTTTGTCAGTTGATAAGACGACGCCTGGATCAGAATATCATCCAGATAAGGTGCCACTGCAATGCCCCGTGGCCTGAGAACCGCCAGCAGAGACCCTAGAACCTTTGTGAAGATCCTGGGCGCCGTGGCCAACCTGAAAGGAAGGGCCACAAACTGAAAATGTTTGTCCAGAAAGGCAAACCTCAGGAACTGGTGATAATCTCTGTGGATAGGAATATGAAGACATGCATCCTTTAAGTCCACGGTAGTCATATATTGACCCTCCTGGATCAATTGTCCGAATAGTCTCCATCTTGAAGGATGGAACTCTGAGAAACTTGTTTAGACTCTTGAGATCTAAAATGGGTCGGAACGTTCCCTCTTTTTTGGGAACCACAAAAAGATTTGAGTAAAACCCCTGCCCCTGTTCCTGTATGGGAACGGGACAAATTACTCCCATAGTGGAGAGGTCTTTTACACAACATAAGAACGCCTCTCTTTTTATCTGGTCTACATGCTGTCTTGGGAGCAGCAGCGGGCTTCTTGGGTTGTTTACCCTTGTTCCAAGCCTGTTTGGGTCTCCAGATGGCTTTGGCTTGAGAAAAGTTCCCCTCCTGTTTAGCGGCAGAGGAAGGGGGGACTCCTTTGAAATTGCGAAAGGAACGAAAATTACTCTGCCGTCCCCTTTGCTTAGATGATTTGTCTTGAGGGAGGAGATGACCCTTACCTCCCGTAATATCAGAAATGATTTCTTTCAAATCAGGCCTGAATAGGGTCTTACCCTTGAAAGGAATTGCTAAAAGCTTTGATTTAGAAGACACATCCGCAGACCATGATTTTAACCATAAGGTTCTGCGCGCTAAGATGGAAAATCCTGAATTCTTAGCTGCCAATTTGGCGATCTGAAAGGCGGCATCCGTAATAAAAGAATTAGCCAGCTTAAGGGCCTTAATTCTATTATTTCTTCTAAAGGAGTCTCAGTCTTAAGTGACTCTTCTAGAGCGTCAAACCAAAAGGCAGCCACAGTTGTGACTGTTACAATGCAGGCCGTCGGTTGTAATAGAAACCCTTGATGAATATATAGCTTTTTTAGAAGACCCTCCAACTTTTTATCCATAGGGTTTTTGAAAGCACAACTGTCCTCAATAGGGATAGTTGTATGCTTAGCCAGGGTAGAGATAGCTCCCTCCACCTTAGGGACCATTTGCCAAGAGTCCCGAACGGCGTCAACTATAGGGTACATCTTCTTAAAAATAGGGGAAGGGAGATCGGGATACCCGGTCTTTCCCATTCCCGTGTAACAATTTCCAAAATTCTCTTAGGAACCGGAAAACCATCTGAATAAGAAGGGACCTCTAAGTATTTGTCCATTTTACTTCATTTCTCTGGTGGGACCACAGTCGTCCAGAGTAATCAAAACCTCTCGCAGCAAAAGGCATAGCTGTTAAAATTTAAATCTGAAGGACATGACATCTGACTCTGTCGGGGGTAATGCACTTCCTGAGTCAGACAGTTCCCCCTCAGACAGGGCCTCCCTACCCCCCAATTTAGAGCCCTGGGAAGGTATATCAGACATAGCCATTAAAGCATCAGAAGTTGCAGGGACCACGTGGGTCTCTGTCCTACTGCGTTTGCCTTGTAAATCCGGCAACTTAGATAAAACTTCTGTAAGAGTGGATGACATAACTGCAGCCATATCCTGCAGAGTGAATGAAGTGGATGCAGTTGAAGAACATGGCGTCACTTGAGTGGGCGTTAAAGGCTGTGACGCTTGGGGAGAATGTTGCGGCATACCCTGAGTCTCATCAGTCTGAGAAACATCCTTAGATATATCCTTGTTAAAGAAAATCTGCTCTCTACATTGCAATGCCCTCTCAGTGCATGAGGGACAAAATGTAAGTGGGGGTACCACATTGGCATTTAAACACATGGAACAAGTACTGGCATTAAGATAATCCATAGTGAAAACAAAATGGTATTCAAATATGTAATACACCTTTTACAAAACCGTTGCAAAACAAAAACAACTGTGCCTTTAATAAAAATAAAAAATCTTTTGCTCAGCACACTGTACAAAAATCTTTTATTACAGAGGCTTTGGAGAAGAAAATGTCGCGTTTTATGTATCCCCAAAAAGTTAACTAAATTTGAGTATTAACTGCGCACTTTTAAAAATTAAATAATATCATCTCGCCACAGCTCTGCTGCGGCGCCTACCTGCTCCCTATGAGTACCCGAGCAGCAGAGTGTCTAAACCGCCGGTGTTCTACCACCCACGCAGTCCAGACAAGCACCGGAGTCAAGTATCTTTCCGATTCCCAGGAAGACACTGCACGGTTTCACCCAGCGCGCGAAAGAGTGCCTCGCCCATCGTGGGCGTACCAAAATGAAACTCCCGGGCGGCTCAGTACAGATGCAATAACAAAACAAAATGGAGCTGCCGGGAGAAAAGTTGCACCTAACACAAGTGTCTAACATTAAAAGAAGCCAGTCCCCCATTCAAACAAAATAACTTCCGGTCTGCTTGTGACAAACCCTTGATGGGAGTAAACTAGAGCAGTGTTATTCTGGAGTGTAATACTTCAATAAAAGTCCCCAGCGTCAGCCCAAACATAAGGGGGTTAAATAGTGTGCCTCTCTTACTAAAAAACACCCCAGATGAACATTATGCCCCAATGAATAGGTCAAATAATGACAGCAGCCCTCCAGAACCATATAAGGTCACAGACATAGGGTAGAAGAGCCAGCTCATAGAGGAAAACGACAGCCCTTTCTGAGTTACTAAGTGTCACAGAAAGCAGTAGACTGCACATACCTCAATGCTGAGGAACAGCATAACTTGTCCCACACTGCCAGAGGTCCTTCTTCTCCTCCAGGAATCTGTGGGAACAAACTGGGCCTTAGATAAAAACTGCTAAGACCATATTCAGCAGGGCAGCACACAGTCTGGGAGTCACAGAGAACACATACTTGAATCTGTACAGATCCCATTGCTTAACCCTTGAGCAAAATAGTACACACTGGCACCATTTAAAAATAATAAACTCTTGATTGAAGAATCTAAACTAACACCTCACTTTACCTCTTCCTATCACTAACACAGGCAAAGAGAATGACTGGAGTGGGAGGGAAGGGAGGAGCTATATGTACAGCTCTGCTATGGTGCTCTTTGCCTCCTCCTACTGACCAGGAGGCATAATCCCATAAGTAAGGAAGAAATCCGTGGACTCGTCATATCTTGTAAAAGAAATTAGTTTTTAAGGTGGCATTTTAAAGATGCATGATTCAGTTTAGAAAAGCACAAACATTAAAATAAAATTGCACCACCATAATAAAAATTACTAAATAAAAATTAGGAGACTGAAAATAAAATTAAGATAAGAATTATAATAAGAATAGTAATAAAAATAATAATAAGATGTTTGAAGGCATTTTGAAGGCAATGCCCTCACTGCCCAATAGATTAGCCACCACTGCCTTCCTCTCTTCCATAGAGAATTGATCTGACCATTTAATTTACATGTGGTAAGTACATAATGTGATCAATTAATGTGCTTTGTGAACTAGGTTGTTATCCTGCTCTCTGTGATCTATCTATACTCATATATTGCTCAATGTGCTCTTTCTGCACATGATGAAATGCATAGGTATAGACTGATAAGAAAAATGATACTTTACATGTAGATATGCACTATCAATTGTATTCAGTTCATATACCCTTGAAATGGTAGCTAATGTAGTGTTTGTTCTATGGGGGTCCAATCTTTTCTGTTGCAGTGCAGCCTAGTACAGGGCTTGAAACCCCACTTATGGGTATGAGTTTCGGTGCACTGTCCTCCTGTCCAAGGAATGACAACTACCAGAAGGATGCAGGGCTTTGGGGATATGCTTAAAGTGAAGGTCAAGTCTGGGTGACTCTTTCACACAGTTGTGCAGTTGATCAGAAATTAGTTTGACGTTCATTCATCATTTATCTTACATACTAATAGTACCTTCTATTTTTTAACTTTTATTTTCGCTCCTTTTCTCGTCCGCCCGCCATCTTGCCTACTTTGATTTACATAAATGTGATATGTGATTCTCCAATGTCTGTTTCCCCCCCGGGGCATTCAGCCCCTTTTCTCACAACATCATTGTTGAATTATGCACATGTGTTACTCCCTCAATAGCGTTATAGAGCTATCAGGCTCGTTCATGAGATGCCTGCGTAGTGTGCTATACAGGGAATGCAGAATTATTAGGCAAGTTGTATTTTTGAGGATTAATTTTATTATTGAACAAAAACCATGTTCTCAATGAACCCAAAAAACTCATTAATATCAAATCTGAATAGTTTTGGAAGTAGTTTTTAGTTTGTTTTTAGTTATAGCTATTTTAGGGGGATATCTGTGTGTGCAGGTGACTATTACTGTGCATAATTATTAGGCAACTTAACAAAAAACAAATATATACCCATTTCAATTATTTATTTTTACCAGTGAAACCAATATAACATCTCAACATTCACAAATATACATTTCTGACATTCAAAAACAAAACAAAAACAAATCAGTGACCAATATAGCCACCTTTCTTTGCAAGGACACTCAAAAGCCTGCCATCCATGGATTATGTCAGTGTTTTGATCTGTTCACCATCAACATTGCGTGCAGCAGCAACCACAGCCTCCCAGACACTGTTCAGAGAGGTGTACTGTTTTCCCTCCTTGTAAATCTCACATTTGATGATGGACCACAGGTTCTCAATGGGGTTCAGATCAGGTGAACAAGGAGGCCATGTCATTAGATTTTCTTCTTTTATACCCTTTCTTGCCAGCCATGCTGTGGAGTACTTGGACGCGTGTGATGGAGCATTGTCCTGCATGAAAATCATGTTTTTCTTGAAGGATGCAGACTTCTTCCTGTACCACTGCTTGAAGAAGGTGTCTTCCAGAAACTGGCAGTAGGACTGGGAGTTGAGCTTGACTCCATCCTCAACCCGAAAAGGCCCCACAAGCTCATCTTTGATGATACCAGCCCAAACCAGTACTCCACCTCCACCTTGCTGGCGTCTGAGTCGGACTGGAGCTCTCTGCCCTTTACCAATCCAGCCACGGGCCCATCCATCTGGCCCATCAAGACTCACTCTCATTTCATCAGTCCATAAAACCTTAGAAAAATCAGTCTTGAGATATTTCTTGGCCCAGTCTTGACGTTTCAGCTTGTGTGTCTTGTTCAGTGGTGGTCGTCTTTCAGCCTTTCTTACCTTGGCCATGTCTCTGAGTATTGCACACCTTGTGCTTTTTGGGCACTCCAGTGATGTTGCAGCTCTGAAATATGGCCAAACTGGTGGCAAGTGGCATCTTGGCAGCTGCACGCTTGACTTTTCTCAGTTCATGGGCAGTTATTTTGCGCCTTGGTTTTTCCACACGCTTCTTGCGACCCTGTTGACTATTTTGAATGAAACGCTTGATTGTTCGATGATCACGCTTCAGAAGCTTTGCAATTTTAAGAGTGCTGCATCCCTCTGCAAGATATCTCACTATTTTCGACTTTTCTGAGCCTGTCAAGTCCTTCTTTTGACCCATTTTGCCAAAGGAAAGGAAGTTGCCTAATAATTATGCACACCTGATATAGGGTGTTGATGTCATTAGACCTCACCCCTTCTCATTACAGAGATGCACATCACCTAATATGCTTAATTGGTAGTAGGCTTTCGAGCCTATACAGCTTGGAGTAAGACAACATGCATAAAGAGGATGATGTGGTCAAAATACTCATTTGCCTAATAATTCTGCACTCCCTGTATAGTGTAGTGTGAATATCAAGCACTTTGAGACGTTCCCAAATGATAACGATGACTGCGTAGTGTGCTATATAGTGTAGTGTGAATACCAAGCGCTTTGAGACGTCCCCAAATGATAATGATGCTCATGATCGCATAGGACTCAATGAATGTATGTATGCATTCATTGAATACTATGTTTCACTTACGCGACCACACATTTTCATGCATGCGCGATTCCGTTGCAAATACGCAAGTGCCGTTTCTTCTGAATCTTGTGCACAAGCTTTTCACTGACGTAGCAAGCGTGTGGGACTGCTTGCTATGTCACTAATGTTGAATAAGGAAGTGGTGGAGGGGAGGAGTCGTGATGGCAACGGAAAGTATAATAATAATTCATTTTTAATAAAAAGTACAATGTTTTGTGATAAATAAAGTTAGCGACTATAATGGGGGTATGTTATTTAATACATTTTAGTAGTCCATTGGCCTGAAATTTACCTTTACTTTAAACATAACCAGAACTAGTGCTCATCACCCATATTGGCTGCCAGTCCTTGACTGTAAACACATACGGCGAGATTACGAGTTTGGCGTTAACAGGGGTGCGTTGCTAACTAGCCTTTTTTTTCTAATGCTACCTTAAGCCAACGCTGGTATTACAGGTTTTTTTAAACCTGGCGTTAGCCGCAAAAAAGGTGAGCGTAGAGCAGAATTTAGCTCCACATCTCACCTCAATACCAGAGTTGCTTACGGTCGCGGTAAGCTGGCAAAACGTGCTTGTGCACGATTTCCCCATAGGAAACAATGGGACTGAGCTGGCTGGAAAAAACCTAACACCTGCAAAAAAGCAGCGTCCAGCTTCGAACGCAGCCTCATTGTTTCCTATGGGAAAATAAAAAATATGTCTACACCTAACACCCTAGCATGAACCCCGAGTCTAAACACCTCTAATCTTACATTTATTAACCCCTAATCTGCTGCCCCGACATCGTCGCCACCTGCATAATATTATTAACCCCTAATCTGCCGCTCCGGACACCGCCGCCACCTACATTATCCCTATAAACCCCTAATATACTGCCCCCAACATCGACGCCAATTACATTATACTTATAAACCCCTAATCTGCCGCCCCCAACGTCGCCGCCACCTACCTCCAATTATTAACCCCTAATCTGCCGACCGGACATCGCCGACACTTTAATAAATGTATTAACCCCTAAACCACCGCACTCCCGCCTCGCAAACACTAGTTACATTTTATTAACCCCTAATCTGCCCCCCCCCAACGTCGCCGACACCTACCTACATTTATTAACCCCTAATCTTCCGACCCCAACGTCGCCGCTACTATAATAAATGTATTAACCCTTAAACCTTAAAGTCTAACCCTAAGTCTAACCCCCCTAACTTAAATATAATTTAAATTAAACGAAATTAATGTAACATAATTAAATAAATTAATCCTATTTAAAACTAAATACTTACCTATAAAATAAACCCTAAGCTAGTTACAATATAACTAATAGTTACATTGTAGCTAGCTTAGGATTTATTTTTATTTTACAGGCAACTTTGTATTTATTTTAACTAGGTACAATAGTTATTAAATAGTTATTAACTATTTAATAACTACCTAGCTAAAATAAGTACAAAATTACCTGTAAAATAAATCCTAACCTAAGTTACAATTGCACCTAACACTACACTATCATTCAATAAATTACCTAAACTACCTACAATTAATTACAATTAAATTCAATAAACTAAATTACGATAAAAAACAAACACTAAATTACAGAAAATAAAAAAAGAATTACAAGAATTTTAAACTAATTACACCTAATCTAATCCCCCTAATAAAATTAAAAAGCCCCCCAAAATAATACAATTTCCCTACCCTATACTAAATTACAAATAGCCCTTAAAAGGGCCTTTTGCGGGACATTGCCCCAAAGTAATCAGCTCTTTTAGCTGTAAAAGACAAATACAATACCCCCCCAGCCAATAGAATGCAAGCTCAATTGCCAATAGGATTTTTCCTACCTTAATTCCGATTGGCTGATAGAATCCTATCAGCCAATCGGAATTCAAGGGATGCCATCTTGGATGACGTCATTTAAAGGAACCTTCATTCATTGTTAGGACGTCGTTTGAAGAGGATGGCTCTGCGTCGGCTGGATAGAAGATGGCTCCGCTCCGAAGGATGAAGATAGAAGATGCCGCCTGGATGAAGCCTTCTGCCGTCTGGAGGACCTCTTCTGCCCCGATCGGATGAAGACTTCTGCCGTATAGAGGACCACTTCTGCCCTGCTGGGTGAAGACGGCTCAAGGTAGGGAGATCTTCAGGGGGTTAGAGTTAGGTTTTTTTAAGGGGGGATCGGGTGAGTTTTAGAGTAGGGGTGTGTGGGTGGTGGGTTTTAATGTTGGGGGGTATTGTATTTTTCTTTTACAGGTAAAAGAGCTGATTACTTTGGGGCAATGCCCCGCAAAAAGCCCTTTTATGGGCTATTTGTAATTTAGTATAGGGTAGGGAAATTTTATTATTTTGGGGGGCTTTTTTATTTTATTAGGGGGATTAGATTAGGTGTAATTAGTTTAAAATTCTTGTAATTCTTTTTTTATTTTCTGTAATTTAGTGTTTGTTTTTTCGTAATTTAGTTTATTGAATTTAATTGTAATTAATTGTAGGTAGTTTAGGTAATTTATTTAATGATAGTGTAGTGTTAGGTGTAATTGTAACTTAGGTTAGGATTTATTTTACAGGTAATTTTGTACTTATTTTAGCTAGGTAGTTATTAAATAGTTAATAACTATTTAATAACTATTGTACCTAGTTAAAATAAATACAATGTTGCCTGTAAAATAAATATAAATCATAAGCTAGCTACAATGTAACTATTAATTATATTGTAGCTAGCTTAGGCTTTATTTTATAAGTAAGTATTTAGTTTTAAATAGGAATAATTTATTTAATTAGGTTAAAGGTATTTCGTTTAATTTAAATTATATTTAAGTTGGGGGGTTAGGGTTAGGTTTAGACTTAGGTTTAGGGGTTAATAACTTTAATATAGTAGTGGCAACGTTGGGGGTGGCAGATTAGGGGTTAATAAATGTAAGTAGGTGTCGGCGATGTTAGGGAAGGCAGATTAGGGGTTAATAAAATTTAACTAGTGTTTGCGAGACGGGAGTGCGGCAGTTTAGGGGTTAATACATTTATTAAAGTGGCGGCGATGTCCAGTCGGCAGATTAGGGGTTAATAATTGTAGGTAGGTGGCGGCGACGTTGGGGGTGGCAGATTAGGGGTTAATAAATATAATGTAGGTGTCAGCGATGTTAGGGGCAGCAGATTAGGGGTTCATAGGTATAATATATGTGGCGGCGATGTCCTGTCGGCAGATTAGGGGTTAACAATTTTTATTATAGTGTTTGCGATGTGGGGGGCCTCGGTTTAGGGGTTAATATGTAGTTTATGGGTGTTAGTGTACTTTTTATCACTTTAGTTAAGAGTTTTATGTTCCGGCGTTAGCCCATAAAACTCTTAACTACTGACTTTTAAATGCGTTAGGAGTCTTGACAGGAGAGGGTCTACCGCTTACTTCTTCCAAGACTCGTAATACCAGCGTTAGGCAAATCCCATTAAAAAGATAGGATACGCAATTGACGTAAGGGGATTTGCGGTAGCCTCGAGTTGCGGAAGAAAAGTGAGCGGTGAGCCTTTACCTGTCAGACTGGTAATACCAGCATTAGGTAAAAAGCAGAGTTGGGACCTCTCGTAATCTCGGTGATAGTATCAAGTTAGTACAATCAAACATTCATGACATTTGATTGCCCCTTTAATGGTATAGTCTTTGACAATTTCCATTTGTATTATTATTTATCATTCTTCTATTTAAGACATGTGCTGTGCTATGCTTATTATTACTAATTAATACATTTGCATTTATTTACTTATACTTCTGTACACAATTATTTTTTCTACTCTTTTTCAATTCACATATTAATTTTGGTACAGTGTGTGATTTCCATGGGAACCACTAGTGCAGTTTTCAGTCAGTGATGTCTGCAAACCTTCTATAATTCTGCAACTTATTGGTGTGGTTTCTAACAATTGGAGTATAAGATCATTTTCCATATAATTCTAGAGCTATTTGGTCCATATTTAGCCTTATAGTTTTAGAGCTATTTTGAACACAAGGACGTGAAGACTTAGGCCCCTAGTTATCAAGCCGTCAACCTCAAATACGCTGGAATTCCTCAGCGTATTTGTGGCGAGGCTGATTCGCCTTAGTTATCACGCCCTAGATACCGGCAAAAGTAGAATTTTGTGACGTAAGCTTCGATCCGCCAGACTCGATTCTTACGTCACTCCAGATGTTCCGCACACAAGTGCGGCACTATCTGACTACTTTTGCTAGTTATCAAAAAACTACCAGGTACGCTCGGCACTTTTCCGGCCCAGCGTACCTGGTTTTCAAACCGCCGCCCTGGAGGCGGCGGATCCCATAGGAATCAATGGGAGTCTGACCATAGCAAAAGTTAATGTTCGCTGCTGCCAGATATCCCATTCATTCCTATGGGAGCTGTCTACACCTAACACCCTAACATGTACCCCGAGTCTAAACACCCCTAATCTGCCCCCCCTACACCATCGCAACTAAATAAATGTATTACCCCCTAAACCGCTGCTCCCGGAGCCCACCGCGAGCTATACTAAATATGTTAACCCCTAAACCGCCACTCCCGGTCCCCGCCGCAACTATAATAAATGTATTAACCCTAAACCGCCGCTCCCAGACCCCGCTGCCACCTACATTATACCTAGTAACCCCTATCCTGCCCCCCCTATACCGTCGCCACCTATAATAAAGTTATTAACCCCTATCCTGCGGATCCCGGACCTCGCCGCAACTAAATAGTTTAACCCCTAAACCGCCGCTCCCGGACCCCGCTGCAACCTATATTAAACTTATTAACCCCTAATCTGCCCCCCCCTACACCGTCGCCACCTATAATAAGTTTATTAACCCCTATCCTGCCCCCCCTACACCGTCGCCACCTATAATAAGTTTATTAACCCCTATCCTGCCCCCCCTACACCGCCGCCATTGTAATAAAATTATTAACCCCTAAACCTAAGTCTAACACTAACCCTGACACCCCCCTATCTTAAATATTAATTAAATAAATCTAAATAAATATAACTATTATTATTAAATTAATTATTCCTATTTAAAACTAAATACTTACCTTTAAAATAAACCCTAAGATAGCTACAATATAAATAATAATTATATTGTAGCTATTTTAGGATTTATTTTTATTTTACAGGCATCTTTCAATTTATTTTAACTAGGTACAATAGCTATTAAATAGTTATTAACTATTTAATAGCTACCTAGCTAAAATAAAGAGAAATTTACCTGTAAAATAAAAACTAACCTAAGTTACAATTACACCTAACACTACACTATACTTAAATAAATTAATCCTCTTCGGTTCCATCGGTGGTAGGCTGGCTGAAGACGACTCAAGGTAGGATGATCTTCAGGGGGTAGTGTTAGGTTTATTTAAGGGGGGTTTGGGTTAGATTAGGGGTATGTAGGTGGTGGGTTTTAATGTTGGGGGGGGTTGTATTTTTCTTTTACAGGCAAAAGAGCAGAATTCTTTGGGGCATGCCCCGCAAAAGGCCCTTTTAAGGGCTGGTAAGGTAAAAGAGCTGGTAACTTTTTAATTTAGAATAGGGTAGGGCATTTTTTTATTTTGGGGGGCTTGTTATTTTATTAGGGGGCTTAGATTAGGTGTAAGTAGCTTAAAATTGTTGTAATATTTTTTAAATGTTTGTAACTTATTTTTTTTATTTTTTGTAACTTAGCTTTTTTTATTTTTTGTACTTTAGTTAGTTTATTTTATTTAATTTAATTGTAGTTATTTGTAACTAATTTATTTAATTAATTTAATGATAGTGTACTGTTAGGTTTAATTGTAACTTAGGCTAGGATTTATTTAACAGGTAATTTTGTATTTCTTTTAGCTAGGTAGTTATTAAATAGTTAATAACTATTTAATAACTATTCTAACTAGCTAAAATAAATACAAAGTTACCTGTAAAATAATTATATAAATCCTAAAATAGCTACAATATAATTATTATTTATATTGTAGCTATCTTAGGGTTTATTTTGCAGGTAAGTATTTAGTTTTAAATAGGATTAATTTATTTAAGTATAGTGTAGTGTTAGGTGTAATTGTAACTTAGGTTAGTTTTTATTTTACAGGTAAATTTCTCTTTATTTTAGCTAGGTAGCTATTAAATAGTTAATAACTATTTAATAGCTATTGTACCTAGTTAAAATAAATTGAAAGTTGCCTGTAAAATAAAAATAAATCCTAAAATAACTACAATATAATTATTATTTATATTGTAGCTATATTAGGGTTTATTTTAAAGGTAAGTATTTAGTTTTAAATAGGATTAATTTATTTAATAAGATAAATATTATTTAGATTTATTTAATTAATATTTAAGTTAGGGGGTGTTAGGGTTAGTGTTAGGTTTAGGGGTTAATAATTTTATTACAGTGGCGGCGGTGTAGGGGGGGCAGTTTAGGGGTTAATACATTTATAAGAGTTGCGGCGGGGTCTAGGAGTGGCGGTTTAGGGGTTAATAACTTTATTGAGTTGCGGGGGGCTCCGGGGGCGCCGGTATAGGGGGTAGAACAGTGTAGTTTAGTGTGGGTGCTTAGTGACAGGCTAGCAGTAAAGCTGTCAAAAAGCCAAAGAGCAGTGAGATCGGATGAGTTATAACTATCACAGTCCGCTGCTCATCGCCCCGTACTTGGTGCACGGCTTTTTGACAGCTTTATTGATAAAAACTTAGGCGAAATTTTGAAGGTCCGCGGATGCGATGGTAGGCGAGCTTAGGCGGGCGTATTGGACCGGCGAAGGCAGGTAAAGTAGACACGTTGATAACTACCCCCCTTATTGTTCTGATGCCTGATTGTGAGTTCTTTTGGGAATTACATTATTTTGATTATGTGCTTATATTACTGTTTTTGGATTGGTCTGAAGATGGGGTCATGTTTAATTAAGCATGAAGTATTCTACATGTATACATATATGTGTGTATACGTATATGTATTATGTGCTGGAATAACCACCGGCCACTCTTCAGAGCTTTCTATTCCCAACATTGCATGCCCCCGCAAACGTTATGATCAACTGTTGCCCATGTATAATGAGTTATCATACTCATATATGCTCTCCAATAACAAACATGATTAACAGACGCATGATATATAGGGTGACCATATTGCCGCTTTAAAAAGAGACACATGAAAAATACATATGTGAGGGTTCATATACAAAACATTTCTTTAAACAGCTCTGACATATGTATTTTTCATATGTGTCCCTTTTTAAAGCGGCAATATGGTCATCCTGATACATCATGTAAAGAATTACTCCAAATCTTGTAGCTATGAGGAAAATATTATTCACAAAGCAACTGTTGTAAAAGCATGTAAATAATGTGTCACTGTAACTTATTGTCTGATGATAAAAACAATTGAAATGTTATATTCACCAAGAATATGAGTGACAGATGTAGGGAGCACCCTTAGCCCATGTCGCCTGGGGACAGAGACACACAGCATTCAAATATACCTAATAGAATTACAGGTTTATATAATCGAAATGCATAATGTGAAGTGCTACACACGTTTTTATCATTATCAGTTTTAAGCAACTTTTTATAAAACATTTTTTTAATCGAAATAATTACAGAACATTAAAAAGAAATTCAGGCAGGGTTAACCTTAAAGTAACAAAGTGAAAATAATACTTTCAGAAATCAGATAGAACATTTAATTTTAAATAACTTTCCAATTTATTTATATTATCAAATTTGCTTCATTTTCTTGGTATCCTTTGTTAAAGAGTAAAGTAAATCTAGGTTTTCTTATGCTCAGGATTGTGCATTTGTCTTTGGTACTCTATGGCAGCAGTGTTTTGCAACATTGTTTGTTTGTTATCAATATTGATAACTGAAGTAAATTGAAAAGCCGTTTAAACTTGTATGCTTTATCTAAATCATTAAAGGGACATGAAACCCACATTTTTTCTTTCATGATTTAGAAAAAAGCATGCAATTTTAAACAGCTTTCTAATATACTTCTATTATCTTATTTGCTTTATTCTATTGATATCCTTTGCTGAAAAGCATATCTAGATAGGCTCAGTAGCTGCTGATTGGTGGCTGCCATAGATGAATCGTGTGATTGGCTCCCCCATTTGCATTGCTATTTCTTCAACAAAGCATATCTAAAGAGTAAAGCAAATTAGATAAAATAAGTCAATTGGAATGTTCTTTAAAATTATATTCTCTATCATAAAAGAAAAATGTTGGGTTCAATGTCCCTTTAAAGTTTAAATTTGTCCCCAAAGCTGCCATTATCACACACAGAGCAATGCATGCACTCAACAGTTAAAAACTCAGAGAACATTTCTCTTTTTACTTGTGATTTTGTTTTTCTTTAAAACCCAATAAAAGTCAAATTTAAAACAAAAAACAAAACTCAGAACAGAGATTTTAATACACATAAAGCAGTGGTTAAATAATACCTTTAGTGACTGCTAGATACACACAATGCAGTGATTTTTTTACTCTCCATGGCTGCCTTTAAAGAGACAGTAAACATACAAAATAATGTTGTGTAATTCTGCACATAGTGCAGAATAATATAACATTATCTTAGCAGCAGCGTTAAAAAATATGGAATTGCTTTAGTTTTATATTTCAAAGTTGGACTCCGCTCAAGGTTCTACTGAGCAGGTCTTTTTGTTCAAAAGCACTTTGCGGGCGCACTATCTAGTGACAGCACGCCAGATTGCTCCATTGAAGTGAATGTAGCTCACTCCTGCTACCAGATCAGAGCGGGAGCGAGCTACATTCACATCAATGGCGCGATCGGGCGCGCTGTGACTAGACAGTGCGCCCACAAACTGCTTTTGAACAACAAGGTAGAACCTTGAAATAAAAAATATGGAAATGCTTTAGTTTTATAACGCTGCCGCTAAGATATACTATGTGCAGAATTATATAACATTATTTTGTATGTTTACTGTCCCTTTAACACACATAGAGCAGTACATGTGCAGTGTTACTTCTTTCTGGGTACAAATGCAGAGGCTTTTAAAATGTAGATGTCATTGATGAGACTTTAAAAAAAAGGACATTTAAGTGTTAATACATCTGGCAACCCCACAGTGGGCCACATTACGAGTGGAGCTGTATTTAACGCTTGCATGCTAACTCCGCTAAAAGTAAGTTTTTTTTTGTGCGCTTCCGGTTGCGCTCGAATAACAAGTTGAAAGTAAAACGTTTTCCCTAATCTGATGCGTGCTAATAGTCTAACTAGAATATTGTGACAGTGTTAATGAATATATCCCAATAAAAGTCAATGGAACAAGAAAAGTGGGGAAAAAACACCCTACTCATGCACAAACTTGATCACATATTCTCAAGCATGCTAACCCATCATGAAAATATTAATATTTCACATTCCAATGTTCTTCACATTGCAGAATATGTATTATTTATTCATAAATACATATTTCTACCGTTTATCTGATGGTATTTTGGTACAATGTATATCTATACATATATGTAAATATGATTTTACATGTTTTTATCTACTTGACTGTAAAGGGTTCCAATGCACTTACTTATATATATATGTCTTTATATGTAAACATATGTATTTATGTGTTTTTATGTCTATATACAGTTTGTCAGTAAACTTGTAAAAAGAAGAAAGCAGAGCGACATCCAATATCCATAAAACTTAGCATTTATTAGTAAACGGGTACAACCTTAAAAATGCTTGACAGTCCATACACGTTAGAAAGAGCCTTATTCGTTCCAGCTTCAAAAAGCCATAATCATAGCATCAGTAAATACATATATACACATATAAATACATAAATAGTTATGTACACACTTATAAACATTTATACATACAGTACATACATATACATATTTAGACATATATAGGTATGTATCTTGTAATGTTAAAGCCCTTTGACTGCCTTTTTTTTCTAACGCCTGAGACCTCATGTCTTTGAGCCCTTATTACTTTTTTGCGCAATATTTTATGTTCATATTTTTATTAGATAGTGTTATTATGAGTGTAATTGTATTTTGTAATATATTTTTGATGTGTTTTGTGATACTTTTTTGTTTTGCGAAACAATTAACTAGAACTCTGAGGTTACACTATCCCAACGCTAGTTCAATTCAAATGCGCTCAAGCAATTGCGGTTACTTTTAACTGGTAATACGATCACTACATCCGACGCACGCAAACAGCTGTGATAAACTTGATATGGCTCGTGCATAACTGTTAGCGCGCCACTCGTAATCTCGTAAGCAAATGGTCTCTTACTTAAACAGATAGATGGTGAAACAAACATGTTATCAGTCCTCTTACTGACATCCAAAATCATCTGAATGTTTTGTCAGTTTGAAAAGATTTTGGTAAAGCAATATCAACAATTATGTTTGTATTACATGACTCCTTATAATAAACATCATACTGCTCAAAACTTGGATTTGTCCCTAAGAATAAATTATCATAGCTCAGATAAAATTTTTATAGCTGTATTTAAATTCGGCTAGATTACGAGTTTTGCGGTATGAGGGGTGCGTTAATAACTTGCACGTTATTGTCATCGCTCACTTTCCTACAGCGCTGGTATTACAGGTTTTCATAAACCCAGCATTAACAGGCAAGAAGTGAGCGTAGAGCAAAATTGAGCTCCATACCGCACTCCAACACCAGCGCTGCTGAAAGCTGCGGTGAGCAGCGTAAAGCTCCGTAACGCAGCCCCATTGATTCCTATGGGGAAACAAAATTTATGTTTACACCTAACACCCTAACATAAACCCCGAGTCTAAACACCCCTAATCTTACACTTATTATCTGCCGCCCCGACATCGCCGACACCTACATTATATTTATTAACCCCTAATCTGCTGCTCCCGACATCTCTGCCACTATAATAAACATATTAACCCCAAAACTGCTGCACTCCCACCTCGCAAACACTAGTTAAATATTATTAACCCCTAATCTGCCGCCCCTAACATTGCCGCCACCTACCTACATTTATTAACCCTTAATCTGCCGCCCCCAACGTCGCTTCCACTATATTAAATTTATTAACCCCTAAACCTAAGTCTAATCCTAACCCTAACACCCCCTAACTTAAATATAATTAAAATAAATCTAAATAAAAATTGCTATCATTACCTAAATTATTCCTATTTAAAACTAAATACTTACCTGTAAAATAAACCCTAAGCTAGCTACAATATAACTAATAGTTACATTGTAGCTAGCTTAAGGTTTATTTTTATTTTACAGGCAAGTTTGTATTTATTTTAACTAGGTAGAATAGTTATAAACTATTTACTAACTACCTAGCTAAAATAAATACAAATTTGCCTGTAAAATAAAACCTAACCTGAGTTACACTAACACCTAACATTACACTACAAATAAATAAATAAAATTAATTAAATACAATTACCTAAATTACAACAACCCACCCCCACTAAATTACACAAAATAAAAAAAGAAATTATCAGATATTTAAAATAATTACACCTAATCTAATAGCCCTATCAAAATAACCCCCCCCCCCAAATAAAAAACCCTAGCCTAAACTACCAATAGCCCTTAAAAGGGCCTTCTACCTGTAAAAAAAAAATACAAATAACCCCCCAAAAGTAAAACCCACCACTCACACAACCAACCCCCCAAATAAAATCCTATTTAAAAAAAACTAAGCTCCCCATTGCCCTGAAAAGGGCATTTGTATGAGCATTGCCCTTAAAAAGGAACCTTCATTTGTCGTTAGTCGTCAGAAGAAGAGGATGCTCTGCGCCAGATGTCTTGAAGATGGAGCAGCTCTGCACCGGATGGATGAAGATAGAAGATGCCGTCTGGATGAAGACTTCTGCCCGTCTGGAGGCCCACTTCTGCTGGCTTGGATGAAGACTTCTCCCGACTTTGTTGAGGATGGATGTCCGGTCTTCAAAACTGTAA
Source organism: Bombina bombina (assembly GCF_027579735.1). Taxonomy (NCBI): domain Eukaryota; kingdom Metazoa; phylum Chordata; class Amphibia; order Anura; family Bombinatoridae; genus Bombina; species Bombina bombina. The sequence goes on from NC_069500.1 coordinate 371,619,376, forward strand.
GTGGATCTTCGGGGTTAGTGTTAGGTTTTTTTAATGTTTTTTTGGGTGGGTTTTATTTTTAGATTAGGGCTTTTGGGCTGAAAAAGAGCTAAATGCCCTTTTAAGGGCAATGCCCATACAAATGCCCTTTTCAGGTTTTTTTTAGTTAGGATTTTATTTAGGTAGTTGGTTGTGTGGGTGGTGGGTTTTACTGTTGGGGGGTTGTTTGTATTTTTTTTTTTACAGGTAAAAGAGCTGATTTCTTTGGGGCAATGCCCCGCAAAAGGCCCTTTTAAGGGTCATTGGTAGTTTATTGTAGGCTAGGGGTTTTTTTTTTCATTTTGGAGGGGCTTTTATATTATGATAGGGCTATTAGATTAGGTGTAATTAGTTTAAATATCTGATAATTTCTTTTTTATTTTGTGTAATTTAGTGTGTGTTTGTTTTTTGTAATTTAGGTAATTGTATTTAATTAATTTAATGTATTTAATTGTAGTGTAATGTTAGGTGTTAGTGTAAGACAGGTTAGGTTTTATTTTACAGGTAAATTTGTATTTATTTTATCTTGGTAGTTAGTAAATAGTTAACAACTATTTAGTAACTATTCTACCTAGTTAACATAAATACAAACTTGCCTGTAAAATAAAAATAAACCCTAAGCTAGATACAATGTAACTATTAGTTATATTGTAGCTAGCTTAGGGTTTATTTTACAGGTAAGTATTTAGTTTTAAATAGGAATAATTTAGGTAATGATAGTAATTTTATTTCTATTTATTTTAATTATATTCAACTTAGGGGGTGTTAGCGTTAGGGTTAGACTTAGGTTTAGGGGTTAATAAATTTAGTATAGTGGCGGCGATGTTGGGGGCGGCATATTAGGGGTTAATAAATATAGGTAGGTGGCGGCCATGTTAGCGGCGGCATATTAGGGGTTAATAATACTTAACTAGTGTTTGCAAGGCGGGAGTGCGGCGGTTTAGGGGTTAATATGTTTATTATAGTGGCGTCGATGTCCGGAGCGACAGATTTGGGGTTAATAAATTTATTTTAGTGTTTGCAATGTGGGAGGGCCTTGGTTTAGGGGTTAATAGGTAGTTTATGGGTGTTAGTGTACTTTTTAGCACTTTAGTCATGAGTTTTATGGTAGAGCTTTTTAGTACAAAACTCATAACTACTGACTTTAGATTGCGTTATGAATCTTGCAGGATAGGCTGTACCGCTCACTTTTTGGCCTCCCAGAAAAAGCTTGTAATACCGGCGCTATGGAAATCCCATTGAAAAAAGACTTTACGCAAATTGCGTAAGTTAATTTGCGGTATGGCCAAAAAAGTGTGCGGTGCCCCTAAACCTGCAAGACTCGTAATACCAGCGGGAGTCAAAAAGCAGCGTTATAACCCATAACGCTGCTTTTTCACTCAGAACGCAAAACTCGTAATCTAGCCAATTGAAAATTATGAGTCATATTATGAGTCAAAATATAGTCTCTTTCTATCTGAACTGAATGTTATTTGCCTTTGCTTTTCAAATGTATTGCTTCTATTTTTTCTAGATGAATCAAACTAAATGAACCAAACAAATTTTTAAAGGATATAATACACAATTTGATGCGCATGTTCTCATTAGGTTAATGCTGAATGTGTAATGCTCCTAGATACTGGCTTAGCACTGTGCCGCAATATAAGTTTTAACCTTATTTTCTGTTTTTGTTTTTTTTGTTTTAAGAAATCCAACTGACTGGGCTTTATTAATATAATACTGTCTGTGTGGGGTTTTTTTTTGTGTGTGCTAAGAAAATCTTTTTTCTATAGTTTTCCAAACATGAAAAATGCTAGAGCTCCATCTAGCGGTAGCTACTCAAAATGCATGCTGTAGTTAATGTATAATAGAATGTTCTAACTTCTCTAAAGCAGTGTTTCCAAACCGCTGTCCTCAAGTACCCCCAACAGGCCTGGTTTTCATTATAGCTGAACCAGTGCACAGGTGAAGTAATCAGCTGATCGGTAATCAACCTGCTCTCATCCATCAGCTGATGATTTCACCTGTGCTCTAGTTCAGCTATAATGAAAACCAGGACTGTTGGGGGCACTTGAGGACTGCGGTTGGGAACCACTGCTCTAAAGCATTTTAACGCATAGAAACCCTTTCGAACAACAGGGTTTATCAAAATGTTTGCACTTGTTATCATAAGATAATAATTTAACTGATATTTTCAGTGAATTTTTTCATTGATCACAATCCCAAAATGCTTCTGGCTATTAGATCTCCATAAGCTCAGAATCATTAGCTGTTATTCACCTATTGTCATCACAATGCATCCTCAACACTAAGTATCCATATAAATGCTATATGTATCTTGGCAGGATGGACATACTTCTATAGACACTTCAAGACACCTACGTCTACAAATGGTGGGATTTTATGTTTCATATTTGAATGTATTTCTCCCTCATACTAGCATGATTGTCACAAACAGTACATGAGTTATTAATATTGCGTTTTTACAGGAGATTGTATCATATTCTACCAGTTTGAGGGTTACAGTTATAAAGGTTTGGTAGGCAAAGAAATTAGAATCTACACAAACGGATTACAATTAGCTATATTAGTATAGAGTACAATGTTAGCAAAAACTATCTGCTAGATTACGAGTCTTGCATTAGCCTTAAAAAGCAGCGTTGAGAGGTCCCAACGCTGCTTTTTAACGCCCACTGGTATTACGAGTCAGGCAGGTACAGGTGTACCGCTCACTTTTTTCCTGCGACTCGAGCATAACGCAAATCCCCTTACGTCAATTGCGTATCCTATCTTTTTAATGGGATTTTCCTAACGCCGGTATTACGAGTCTTGGAAAAAGTGAGCGGTACATCCTCTCCTGTCAAGACTCCTACCGCATTTAAAAGTCAGTAGTTAAGAGTTTTATGGGCTAACGCCGGAACATAAAGCTCTTAACTAAAGTGATAAAAAGTACACTAACACCCATAAACTACATATTAACCCCTAAACCGAGCCCCCCCCCCCGCACATCGCAAACACTTAAATAAATTTTTTAACCCCTAATCTGCCGACCGGACATCGTCGCCACTGTAATAAATATATTAACCCCTAAACTGCCGCACTCCCGCCTTGCAAACACTAGTTACATTTTATTAACACCTAATCTGCCGTCCCTAACATCGCCAACACCTATCTACATTTATTAACCCCTATTCTGCCGCCCACAACGTCGCCACCACTATATTAAATGTATTAACCCCTAAATCTAAGTCTAACCCTAAACCTAACCCCCCTTAACTTAAATATAATTTAAATAAATCGTAATAAAATAAGTACAATTAACTAAATTAGCCCTATTTAAAACTAAATACTTACCTATAAAATAAACCCTAAACTAGCTACAATATAACTAATAATAACATTGTAGCTATTTTAGGATTTATTTTTATTTTACAGGCAAGTTTGTATTTATTTTAACTAGGTAGAATAGTTACTAAATAGTTATTAACTATTTAATAACTACCTAGCTAAAATAAGTACAAATTTACCTGTAAAATAAACCCTAACCTAAGTTACAATTACACCTAACACTACACTATAAATAAATTAATTACCTAAATTAAATTAAACTAATTACAATAAAATAAAAGTACAAAAAACAAACACTAAATTACAAAAAATAATAAAATAATTACAAGAATTTTAAACTAATTATACCTACTCTAATCCCCCTAATAAAATAAAAAGCCCCCCAAAATAAAAAAAGCCCTACCCAAATTACAATACCCCCCCCAACATTAAAACCCACCACCCACACACCCAACCCTACTCTAAAACCCACCCAATCCCCCCTTAATAAAACCTAACACTACTCCCTTGAAGATCACCCTACCTTGAGATGTCTTCACCCAACCGGGCAGAAGTGGACCTCCAGACGGCCAGAAGTCTTCATCCGATCCGGGCAGAAGAGGACCTCCAGAGGGGCAGAAGTCTTTATCCAGGCGGCATCTTCTATCTTCATCCATCCGGAGCGGAGCGGGTCCATCTTCAAGCCAACTGAAGAATGAAGGTTCCTTTAAATGAAGTCATCCAAGATGGCGTCCCTTGAATTCTGATTGGCTGATAGGATTCTATCAGCCAATCGGAATTAAGGTAGGAAAAATACTATTGGCTGATGCAATCAGCCAATAGGATTGAGCTCGCATTCTATTGGCTGATTGCACCAGCCAATAGGATTTTTTCTACCTTAATTCCGATTGGCTGATAGAATCCTATCTGCCAATCGGCATTCAAGGGATGCCATCTTGGATGACGTAATTTAAAGGAACCATCATTCGTCGGAAGAAGAGGATGCTCCACGTCGGCTGGCTTCAAGATGGACCCGCTCCGCTCCAGATGGATGAAGATAGAAGATGCCGCCTGGATGAAGCCTTCTGCCCGTCTTGAGTTCCTCTTCTGCCCGGATTGGATGAAGACTTCTGCCCCTCTGGAGAACCACTTGTGCCCGGCTGGGTGAAGACGGCTCAAGGTAAGGTGAACTTCAAAGGGTTAATGTTAGGGGGGATTGGGTGGGTTTTAGAGTAGGGTTGGGTGTGTGGGTGGTGGGTTTTAATGTGGGGGGGTATTGTATTTTTTTTTTACAGGTAAAAGAGCTGATTACTTTGGGGCAATGCCCCGCAAAAAGCCCTTTTAAGGGCTATTTGTAATTTAGTATAGGGTAGGGAATTTTATTATTTTGGGGGGCTTTTTTATTTTATTAGGGGGATTAGATTAGGTGTAATTAGTTTAAAAAAATTGTAATTATTTTTTTTATTTTCTGTAATTTAGTGTTTGGTTTTTTTGTACTTTAGTTTATTTTATTTAATTGTAGTTGGTTTAGGTAATTAATTTAATGATAGTGTAGTGTTAGGTGTAATTGTAATTTAGGTTAGGATTTATTTTACAGGTAAATTTGTACTTATTTTAACTAGGTAGTTATTAAATAGTAAATAACTATTTAATAACTATTGTACCTAGTTAAAATAAATATAAACTTGCCTGTAAAATAAATATAAACCCTAAGCTAGCTACAATGTAACTATTAGTTATATTGTAGCTAGCTTAGGGTTTATTTTACAGGTAAGTATTTAGTTTTAAATATGATTAATTTATTTAATTGTAGCAATTTTATTTCATTTTATTTAAGGGGGGTGTTAGGGTTAGGGTTAGACTTAGGTTTAGGGGTTAATAAATTTAATATAGTTGCGGTGACGTTGGGGGTGGCAGATTAGGGGTTAATAAATGTAGGTAGGTGTCAGCGATGTTAGGGACGGCAGATTAGGGGTTAATAAAATTTAACTAGTGTTTGCGAGGCGGGAGTGTGGTGGTTTAGGGGTTAATATATTTATTACAGTGGCGGCGATGTCCGGTCGGCAGATTAAGGGTTAAAAACTTTATTAAAGTGTTACCGATGTGGGGGGTCCTCGGTTTAGGGGTTAATAGGTAGTTTATGGGTGTTAGTGTACTTTTTAGCACTTTGGTAAGAGTTTTATGTTACGGCGTTAGCCCATAAAACTCTTAACTACTGACTTTTAAATGCGGTAGGAGTCTTGACAGGAGAGGCTGTACTGCTCACTTCTTCCAAGACTCGTAATACCGGCATTTGGCAAGTCCCATTGAAAAGATAGGATGCACAATTTATGTAAGGGGATTTGCGGTAAGCTCGAGTAGCGGAAGAAAAGTGAGCGGTACATCTGTACCTGCCAGACTCGTAATACCAGCGGGCATTAAAAAGTAGCGTTGGGACCTCTCAATGCTGCTTTTTAAGGCTAACGCAAGACTCATAATCTCGCCGATAGAATGAATGTTAAATTTTATATAAAGACAAGTGAGTGCCTTTATCTTTGGAATTTTACTTTTTATTATTAAATATATATTTCTAATCGTAATATGCACGCTACTTCTGAAAAGCACAAGGAGCCTAGATATACCATTTCCCACAGGAACACAACAATTAGCGCACCACTAGATCCGATATTAATAATCTTCAAATAAAAATTAGAACCACCTAAAAAATAATAATACTCTTTATTGCCTCATCTATTCTAGATTCTCTTTACAGCTCTTCAAACACTAGAGTCAGTGTACATTAATACATAATACAAAACAGTATACCAGATAGTTTTTTTAAAAAAAATGTTGCCCCCTGCTGGTGATAATTCAGTATAGCACTGAAGCTATATAAATATCACTTTTTACAACTGCTATATGTCACACAAACACTCTCACATCATTTTGATTTGAAAAATATTTTGAATACATAATTTGCACAAATAACAGATGGTGTTTTATTTTCATCCCTTTCATTTCTCTAGAACATTAAAATATTTTTTTTCTTCATTTATCTAAAAAGTTTATAATAAAATACATATAGCTAGATTACGAGTTTTGAGCGCTATAGGGATTTTAATGACCACCACAAAAGCGGCGTTATCACCTCCCTATAGCGCTGCTATTACAAGTTTTAAAAAAGTAGGTTTGTGCGGGCAAAATGGTTGTGTTGAGCTCCATACCGCACCGAAATCAAGCGCTGCTTTGACGTGCTCATGCACGATTTCCCCATAGACATCAATGTGGAGAGCCGGCAAAAAAAAGCCTAACACCTGCGATTGCGGAATGAAAAGCTCCGTAACGCAGCCCCATTGAGGTCTGTGGGAAAAAAAAGTTACATTTAAACCTAACACCCTAACATAAACTCTGAGTCTAAACACCCCTAATCTGCTGCCCCTGATATTGCCGCCACCTACATACAGTAATTAACCCCTAATCAGCCCCCCCGATATCGCCGCCACCTACATACAGTTATTAACCTCTAATCGGCCACCCTCGATATCGCCTCCACCTACATAAAACTATTAACCCCTAATCTACCGCTCCCGAAGTCGCTGCCACTATACTAAAAGTTATTAACACCTAAACCTCTGGCCTCCCACATCACTAGCACTAAATAAATCCATTAACTCCTAAACCTAAACCTAACTTAACCCTAAGCCTAACACCCCCTAACTTTAACATAATTAAAATAGAGCTAAACTAAAGTTACAATTATTAACTAAATAATAACTATTTAAAACTAATTACAAACTTACCTGTAAAATAAAAACTAATAGTTATATTGTAGCTAGCTTATGTTTTATTTTTATTTTACAGGTAAGTTTGTATTTATTTTAACTAGGTAGACTAGTTACTAAATAGTTAATAACTATATATTAACTACCTAGTTAAAATAAATACAAACTTACCTGTGAAATAAAACATTACCTGCCTTACACTAAAACCTAACATTACAAAAAAAAATAAACACTAAAATTGCTAAAAAAAAATAAAAATAACTAAATTAAATTAAAAAAACAAGCACTAAATTACAAAAAATAAGAAACTAATTATCAAAAATAAAAAAGAATTACACCTAATCTAATAGCCCTATCAAAATAAAAAAGCACACCCAAAATAAAAAAAAAACCCTAGCCTACAATAAACTACCAATGGCCCTTAAAAGGGCCTTTTGTGGGGCATTGCCCCAAAGATATCAGCTCTTTTACCTGTAAGAATAATACAAACACACCCCCAACAATAACCCCCCCCAAATAAAATAACTATAAAAAAAAAAAACCTAAGCTCCCCATTGCATTTGTATGGGCATTGCCCTTAAAAGGGCATTTAGCTCTTTTACATGCCCAGACCCTCAACTAAAAATAAAACCCACCCAAAAAAAAACTTAAAAATACCTAACACTAACCCCCGACGATCCACTTACAGTTATTGAAGTCCCGCTTGAAGGATCCATCCAGCCGGCGAAGTCCTCATCCATGCGGCAAGAAGTCTTCATCCAGGTGGCCTCTTCCATCTTCATCCAGTCGGTGAAGTCCTCATCCAGGCAGAAAGAAGTCTTCATCCAGACGGCATCTTCTATCTTTATCCATCCAGCGCAGAGCGGGTCCATCCTGAAGACATCCGGCGCAGAGCATCCTCTTCATACGGTCACAGTCATAAACTGGAACTTCAAGATGGCATCCTGTGCATTCCTATTGGTGGAAAAATTTAAATCAGCCAATAGGAAAAGAACTGTACACTGAAGCTTCAATGCAAGGTAGCTATTTCAAAATGGCCTACCTTGCATTCCTATTGGCTGATTTGATTCATCAAATTCAAATCAGCCAATAGGATTTCAGTAGCTCTCATCCTATTGGCTGTTTTGAACAGCCAATAGGATTTTAGAAACTCTCATCCTATTGGCTGATTTGAATTAGAAGAATCAAATCAGCCAAAAGGAATGCAAGGTACGCCATTTTGAAACGGCTACCTTGCATTGAGCTTCAGTGTACGGGAGGACCATATGAAGAGGATGCTCCCCTTTAGGGGCAATGGGTAGCTTAGGTTTTTTTTAGAGTTAGGTTTTTTTATTTTGGGGGGTTGGTTGGGTGGTGGGTTTTAATGTTGGGGGACTTTGTATTTTTTTACAGGTAAAAGAGTTTTTTAACTTAGGGCAATGCCCTACAAAAGGAATTTTAAGGGCTATTGGTAGTTTATTGTAGGCTAGGGGGGGGATTTATTTTTATAGGGCTATAAGATTAGGTGTAAAAAAAATATTTTTTACACCTAATCTTATTAGGTGTCTTAATACGATTTTTTGTAAGCTTAGTGTTTTTTATTTTTCGTAATTTTAGATTTTTTATTTTTTTCCGTAATGTTTGGTTTTCTAATTTGTAATTTAGAATTTTTAATTGGTAGTATTCTTTATTTTATTAGAATAGTAAGGTTAGGTTAATTTATAGTTTAATGTTAGTTTTATTTTTATTTCACAGGTAAGTTTTTATTTATTTAAATATAGTTATATTGTAATTTTAATTTAAAGTTAGGGGGTGTTAGGTGTAGGGGTTAATAGTTTAATTTAGTGTTTTGCATTGTGGGGGGCTGGTGGTTTAGGGTTTATTTAGTGGCGGAGATGTGGGAGGCCAGAGGTTTAGGGGTTAATAGGTTTATTTAGTGGCAGCGATTTCGGGGAGCGGCGGAATAGGAGTTAGTAGCTTTATTATAGTGGCAGTAATGTCGGGGAGCAGCAGAATAGGGGTTAATATCTTTTATTAGTGTCGGCTATGTCTGGAGTGGCAGATTAGGGGTTAATAAATTTATTTAATAGTCGCAATGTGGGTGGGCGGCAGATTAGGGGTTAATAGCTTTAATATAGTGTTTGCAATGCAGGAGGATGGCGGTTTAGGGGTTAATAGGTAGTTTATGGGTGTTAGTGTACTTTGTAACACTTTAGTTATGAGTTGTGTGAAACATTTTTGTGGCGCAAAACTCATAACTACTTCGGTATAAAACATTTTAGCCTCACCGCACAACCTGTAAAACTGGCGCTATGAAAATCCCATGCAAAAACTGCATTTTTTTTTAATACGGGATGGATATTGCGTTACAGGTTAAAATGCTTGTGGTATAGCTATACCAACACGACTCGCAATAGCTGCATTACTGCTTTTACACTGAAATTGCAAATTTTCATCGTTAAAAGCCACAACGCAAAACTTGTAATCTAGGTGTCAATGTTACAAGCCCCACTGGTGCTCTGAGCAGCTGCAGCATTTAAAATGCTTGTGCACTGAGAATATCTAGCTATGCTTCACGTGCACATGCAGAGATACATGTTAACACTAAAAAGGTGATAACTCTTACTAGAAGCATTTTGCCAATACCTGTATATAGCAAATATGTTTCTATTCAAAGATGTAATTCATCTATGTGCATTTACATTTTGACTGGAATGTCCCATTAAAGAAAATACATTTTGTTTTCAAACAAAATTCATTGTGAAAGTTGTCCTTACAAGCCAATGAATAATTGTGCACAAGCATTCATTTCCTGACCGTTTAAATTAAACCTTTTTACCTTGATAACTACTGTATTTTAACATATTTATGTGTAGCGATTTCATATGCATTGTAGTGATTTTCAAGTACTACCCTTTAACTTTTTCAGAATAAATCAAATGAGCATAAATATATTTAGCTTAAAAGTGTTTTCAAATCATTTTGCAATGCATTTAAATGTATATTAAATAGTTTGAGGTTTCAATATAAAATGTTTAATTATGTGTAGTTAAAAAAACACCAAAAAACTCCAATTTTGAAAATAGTTTTTCTCAATTCCACTGAGTTTCTATAAAGTTATGTTTGCTTCTATTTTGGAAGAAAGATCACAATCTCATATGCTGAGGACAATTAGAGACAGATATAATATAGTTTGTGCAAGCACGGCTCTTTGGAATCCCTATTAGATATCTCAGTTACACCTAGATAACAAGTTTTGCGCTATAGTGGGTGCGAAACGAACGCAACAGAAGTTGCGTTATTTCAACCTCCATAGCGCTGCTATTACGAGGTTTTGAAAACCTGTCTTGTGCGCGTGATATGGTTGCGATGAGTTCCATACCGCACAAAATACAAGCGCTGCTTTGACGTGCTCGTGCACGTTTTCCCCATAGGCATCAACGGGGAGAAAGTGTTAGAAAAAAATACCTGCGATCGCGAAATGAAAAGCTCCGTAAAGCAACCCCATTGATGTCTATGGGGAAAAAAGTTACGTTTAAACCTAACACCCTAACATAAACCCCAAGTTTAAACACCCCTAATCTGCTGCCCCCGACACCTACATAAAGTTATTAACCCTAATCTGCCGCTCCCGACATTGTCGCCACAAAATAAATCTATTAACCCCTAATCTGCCACTCCCGATATCGCTGCCACTATAATAAAGTTATTAACCCCTATTCCCCCGCATCCCAACATCGCCCACACTATAGTAAATATATTAACCCCTATTCCGCCGCTCCTCGACATCGCCGCCACTAAATAAAGTGATTAACCCCTAAAATTCTGGCCTCCCACATCACTGCCACTAAATTAAACTATTAACCCCTAAACCTAACAACCTCCTTAAAATTACAAGATCCCTATCTTAAAATAAATAAAAACTTACCTGGGAAATTAAAAAAACCTATGTTTAAACTATAAATTAAACTAACATTACTATTATACTAAAATTAAAATAACTACAAATTAAAATAATTAAATAACACATTAAAAAAACCTAACCCTACTAACAAAATTAAATCTACAATTACAAAAAATAAAAAAACATAATTTATGTAAGAACTTACCTTAAGAATTAATTTCTTTCATATTGACAAGAGTCCATGAGCTAGTGACGTATGGGATATACAATCCTACCAGGAGAGGCAAAGTTTCCCAAACCTCAAAATGCCTATAAATACACCACTCACCACACCCACAATTCAGTTTAATGAATAGCCAAGAAGTGGGGTGATAAAGAAAGTAAAAAGCATCAAAAAAAGGAACTGGAAATATAATTGTGCTTTATACAAAAAATCATAACCACCATAAAAAGGGTGGGTCTTATGGACTCTTGCCAATATGAAAGAAATGAATTTATCAGGCAAGTTCTTACATAAATTATGTTTTCTTTCATGTAATTGGCAAGAGTCCATGAGCTAGTGACGTATGGGATAGCAATACCCAAGATGTGGAACTCTACAGAAGAGTCACTAGAGAGGGAGGGATACAAATAATAACAGCCATTTTCCGCTGAAAAAATGAATCCACAACCAAAAAAATATAAGTTTTTTCTCATAGTTGAAAAGAAAAAATCTTAAGCATAAGCAGAGGAATCAAACTGAAACAGCTGCCTAAAGAACTTTTCTACCAAAAACTGCTTCCGAAGAAGCAAATAGATCAAAACGGTAGAATTTAGTAAATGTATGCAAAGAAGACCAAGTTGCTGCTTTGCAAATCTGATCAACTGAAGCTTCATTCTTAAAAGCCCATGAAGTGGCGACTGATTTAGTAGAATGAGCTGTAATTCTTTGAGGCGGGGCCTGACCCGACTCCAAATAAGCCTGATGAATCAAAAGCTTTAATCAAGATGCCAAGGAAATGGCAGAAGCTTTCTGACCTTTCCTAGAACCAGAAAAGACAACAAATAGACTAGAAGTCTTCCTGAAATCTTTAGTAGCTTCAATATAATATTTCAAAGCTCTTACAACATCCAAAGAATGTAAGGATCTCTCCAAATAATTCTTAGGATTAGGACACAAAGAGGGAACAACAATTTCTCTATTAATGTTGTTAGAATTCACAACCTTAGGTAGAAATTTAAATTAAGTCCGCAAAAAACTGCCTTTTCCTGATGGAAAATCAGAAAAGGAGATTCACAAGAAAGAGCAGATAATTTAGAAACTCTTCTAGCAGAAGAGATGGCCAAAAGGAACAACACTTTCCAAGAAAGTAGTTTAATGTCGAAAGAATGCATAGGCTCAAAAGGAGGAACCTGTAAAGCCTTTAAAACCAAATTAAGACTCCAAGGAGGAGAGAATTATCTAATGACAGGCTTAATACGGACCAAAGCCTGTACAAAACAGTGAATATCAGGAAGCTTAGCAATCTTTCTGTGAAATAAAACAGAAAGAGCAAATATTTGTCCCTTCAAGGAACTTGCAGACAAACCTTTATCCAAACCATCCTGAAGAAACTGTAAAATTCTAGGAATTCTAAAAGAATGCCAGGAGAATTTATGAGAACACCATGAAATATGTCTTCCAAACTCGATAATAAATCTTCCTAGAAACAGATTTACGAGCCTGTAACATAGTATTAATCACTGAGTCAGAGAAACCTCTATGACTAGGCATTCAATTTCCATACCTTCAAATTTAATGATTTGAGATCCTTATGGAAAAACGGACCTTGAGACAGAAGGTCTGGTCTTAAAGGAAGTTGGCAAGGTTGGCATACCAAAACCTGTGAGGCCATGCTGGAGCTACCAGAAACACAAATGATTGTTCCATGATGATCTTGGAAATCACTCTTGGAATAAGAACAAGGATATAAGCAGGTTGGTAACATCAAGGAACTGCTAACTCATCCATTGCCTCCGCCTGAGGATCCCTGGACCTGGACAGGTACCTGGGAAGTTTCTTGTTTAGATAGGAAGCCATCAGATCTATTTCTGGAAAACCCCATATCTGAACAATCTGAGAAAACACATCTGGATGGAGCGACCACTCCCCTGGATGTAAACTCTGACGGCTAAGATAATCCGCTTCCCAATTATCTACATCTGGAATATGTACCGCAGAAATTAGACAGGAGCTGGATTCCGCCCAAGAAAGTATCCAAGATTCTTCTTTCATAGCTAGGGGACTGTGAGTCCCACCCTGATGATTGACAAATGCCACAGTTGTGATATTGTCTGTCTGAAAACAAATGAATGGTTCTCTCTTCAACAGAGGCCAAACCTGAAGAGCCCTGAAAATAGCACAGAGTTCTAAAATATTGATTGGTAACCTCGCCTCTTGAGATTTCCAAACCCCTTGTGCTGTCAGAGATCCCCAGACAGCTCCCCAACCTGAAAGACTTGCATCTGTTGTGATCACAGCCCAGGTTGGACGAACAAAAGAAGCCACTTGAATTATACGATGGCGATCAAACCACCAAGTCAGAGAGAGTCGAACATTGGGATTTAAGGATATTAATTGTGATATCTTTTTTTAATCCCTGCACCATTGATTCAGCATACAAAGCTGGTGAGGTCTCATATGAAAACAAGCAAAGGGGATCGCGTCCGATGCTACAGTCATGAGACCTAAAACTTCCATGCACAAAGCTACTGAAGGGAATGATTGAGACTGAAGGTTCTGACAAGCTGAAACCAATTTTAATTGTCTCTTGTCGGTTAGAGACAGAGTCTTTCTTTGGGACAATGAATAGATTTGAATAAAATCCCAGACCCTGTTCCTGAAATAGAACTGGTATGATTACCCCTGAAAGCTCCAGGTCTGAAACACACTTCAGAAAAGCCTGAGCCTTTACTGGATTTGCTGGGATGCGTGAGAGAAAAAATCTTCTCACAGGAGGTCTTACTCTGAATCCTATTCGGTACCCTTGAGAGACAATACTCTGAATCCATTGATTTTGGACATAATCTGCCCAAATGCTTTGGAAGAATCTTAATCTGCCCCCTACCAGCTGAGCTGGAATGAGGGCCGCACCTTCATGCAGACTTGGGGGCTGGCTTTGGTTTCTTAAACGGCTTGGATTTACTCCAACTTGAAGAAGGTTTCCAATTAGAACCAGATTCTTTGGGGGAAGGATTGAGTTAATTAAACACAAAATGAATTTTTTTGGCGCTAACAACATCCGGAAATGACACACTTGCGTCATTGCAGACGCAACCTAAGACAGCAGAAATGACGAATTTGCGTCACTGGATGTACCTTTGTATCAAAAAAATTCTTGCGCCAAAAATGACGCAATAAACATCAGCATTTTGCGACCTCGCAAGCCTAATTTTGCCCGTGAAAATTTAATGAAAAAGCAGTCAATTTGAAAAAAGACTATACCCCAGGTAAGAAAAATATTTTCCTAAATATGTTTCTTTCCCAAATATGAAACTGATAGTCTGCAAAAGGAAATATACATAAACCTGGCTCATGGCAAATATAAGTACAATACATATATTTAGAACTTTATATTAATACATAAAGTGCCAAACCATAGCTGACAGTGTCTTAAGTAATGAAAACATACTTACTGAAAGACAGCCATCCACATATAGCAGATAGCCAAACCAGTACTGAAACAGTTATCAGTAGAGCTAATGGAATATGAGAGTATATCATCGATCTGAAAAAGGGAGGTAGGAGATGAATCTCTATGACCGATAACAGAGAACTTATGAAAAAGATTTCCCGCAAGGAAAACCATAGAATTCAATAGGTGATACTCCCTTCACATCCCTCTGACATTCACTGTACTCTGAGAGGAATTGGGCTTCAAAATACTGAGAAGCGCATTTCAACGTAGAAAATCAAGCACAAACTTACTTCACCACCTTGTAAAACTGAATTGTGGGTGTGGTGAGGGGTGTATTTATAGGCCTTTTGAGGTTTGGGAAACTTTACCCATCCTGGTAGGATTGTATATCCCATACATCACTAGCTCACGGACTCTTGCCAATTACACGAAAGAAATAGTAAATTACAAAAAATAAAAAAAATAATAAAGTACAAAAACTAACAAACTAAATTATCCAAAATAAAAACAATTACACCTAATCTAATAGCCCTATCAAAATAAAAAAGCCCCCCGACAAAATAAAAAAAAAACACCAAGGGGGGGGGGGGGGGGGCGGAGCCAACTTTGGTACCAGACGGACGCACTTCCCAGCAGCTCCAACTATACTATATATAATAACCATAATTAGTGACCGTCTGGATCCATCTACTTTTTTATTAAACCACTGTCGTTGGCCTGAAATCACTGCCGTTCTTAATTCCTGCTTTTGAGGAGAGCAGCACTTTATGTACAGAATCCCACAACCCTGATGTGTTTGCAACTAACTGCGTGGTTTTAAGCAGCCATCTTGCGGCCTACTCGGCACCTTTATCTGTGAGCAGCATCAACCGTGGGTTATTATATTTAACCCCTAAGAGTGGAGATCGGTACCCCATCATATCATGGAGGAATCAGAGCACATCATGGATCAAATGCACAGGTTCCTCGATAGATGTAAGGCTGCGTTCAGATGGCATTCTACATCGGAGTCTCAGATGTTAGCAGCGACGTTAGCACCCAACACTACCTACTTCCCTATGCCTGCTCAGGAGAACAGGGGAGCTGCGGGCCCGCTAAGTTCCTCGCCTACAAAGCATCGGATGCAGTACCCGCTGGGAGCGAATCATATGGTAGCAGTGTCCTGTGCGTTCGTGGCGGACACGGAGGACAAAACCTACAGGCCTGGGCGCTCACGGCTCCTTAACAGTGGTAGCCTAGCTTGCCACGCAACCACTGAGCCCTCTCACATGAACGATCTGCCCGCAGTAGGGGTAGATGATTCTGCGGACTTACCACTTGTTTCTGCCCTGTCTGGGGACTTGTTTGTATCAGGTGTGGGAGAGCCCCCCTTACAATGGATCCTGCACAAGATGATGGCAGCGCCTATTCCATGGTGCTCTGAGCTGGGCATGTTGGAAAAGATCAAGTGGCGACAACAGCAAGACAGGCAGAGCACAAAAGGAAGAGTAAGCCCTTTAGTGGCTTTAACATACTTTGAGAACGGCTAGGTGCAAAAAACATGGGGCTCATTAAAATACCAGCTTAAATTTGGGCTTCTTTGGACTGGCATGCAACACGGATGCACCACTATGCCACCACCTTATATAATATTTACTTTTTAGTGTGTATGTTGTGTTTAGATTTAAGCATACTTGTATCTCATATACCCATATCCTTATTATGCTTAGAGGTTTTGTTCAAGTTCTTATCTAGAGCCTACACCTACAGCTGGCTTGGTTTCTCCAATAGTCTGTTTAACCATGTTTTGTCTATATGGTTCTGTTTTGCCCGTTTCTAAACATTATATGTAGCTTCCACTATTTTTTCAAAAAACCACAATCCCTAAAATTAGGCATATTTCCATGTACCCTGTCTATGCTATATTGTAATATCTGTCAAACCCTGCCTGATAATATATATGTCTGCTAAAATTGGTCTTACTCACTGGTGTTTTCTCTGGAAAGAGTTTATATTGCCTAGCATAACCCCCTGTTTTTACAGCTTTCCTTTTAATCCAATTGTCCATTCCATATCCCATACCTTTAGCATTACTTTTAGCACGCTCATAATATAATTTATGCCGCATCCATTCACAGCACCCCATAGAGCCCACTACCACTACCTTGCTCTCTATTTTAAATTGACCGTTGCAATGTATTGGCTGTACACTTGTTTACAATTTAATATTCTCACTTTAATGTTCTCAATGTTTGCAATTGCTTAACCTCAACATTAATGTTCTCTGAATTTCTAACGTTCCAGACCAAGTGTAGGATATACATGTACTTTGTAATTCTTAGGATGTTGGAATTATTTGTATATAACCCCTGTTTACTGGTCTTGTATGGTGACACCGCCGGCGGCCGAGGTGGTGAGCCATACGTAGCATGATTAATTACATTTCAATACAAGGGGTTATTTTTAATCCTCACATGCCATTAACTGTACTGGGTTATTTATGTCTATTTGTTTTCTTTCCTTTCTGCAACAGAACCTCTAAAGCCATCTAAATAGAAGTTAAAATTTGCGCTATAGTTTAACCTTTTGAGCCTGCTGGGGCTACAATGTGATCTACAGCTTTGTTACATAGCAGTAGGGGATAGGTTTCTAGGGTAGGCTGGACCTGCTCTGTTACTCTTATATCCCTATCCATGGTATACCACATAAGTCGCATAAACCTTATTTCACTTACCACCTCCTCCCTCCCCCCTTCCTTGTAATGTACCTCCTAATGTTGGAGGGCTATCTATATGGCTTATCTTGTCTATGCCATACCCTAACAAAGCGACCATTCAACTTGCTTAGTTCACAGCATTTCCTTTATCTACTTTAATAATTTACATCATCTCTTATCCTACTATATTACACAGAATTAATTACATCCTACACTACGTATTATATCTGGTATTTTTTTTCTCTAGCTTTATGGATGGTTAAATTTATTTGTTAAAGTTAAGAAAAATTGAGGCTGATTTAGCAACATTTTGTTATATGTGCACTACTATAGTTTGAACATCTTACAATACTGCAATTCTAATGACCATTTGTATTTTTATTATTTGTTTTATACTGGCTGTTTAAGCAGCAACACTGTAGTGCTTTCATTTTCTTCTTCCTCAATAAAAATATTATTTAAAAAAAAAACAAACAAAAAAAAAACACCAAGGGGCATATCTATCAAGCTCCGTATGAAGCTTGACGCCCCGTGTTTCTGGCGAGCCTTCAGACTCGCCAGAAACACAAGTTATGGAGCAGCGGTCTCAAGACAGCTGCTCCATAACCTGTCCACCTGCTCTGAGGAGGCAGACAGAGATCGCCACAATTCAACCCAATCGAGTACGATCAGGTTGATTGACAACCCCCTGCTGGCGGCTGATTGGCCGCGAATCTTCAGGGGGTGGCATTGCACCAGTAGCTCTTGTGAGCTGCTGGTGCAATGCTGAATACAAAGAGCGTATTGCTCTCCGCATTCAGCAAGGTCTGTCGGACCTGATCCGCACTGTCAGATCAGGTCCGACAGACCTTTGTTAAATAGGCCTCCTAGCCTACAATAAACTATCAATAGCCATTAAAATGGCCTTTTGTAGGGCATTGCCCTAAGGAAATCAGCTCTTTTCCCTGTAAAAAATTCAAAGACCCCCCAACAGTAAAACCCACCACCCAACCAACCCCCCAAAATAAAAAATCTAACTCTAATAAAAACCTAAGCTACCCATTGCCCTTTAAAGGGCATTTAGCTCTTTTAAGAATGCCTAAAACCCTAATCTAAAAAAAAAAAAAACACCCAAAGTTTTAAAAACCTAACACTAACCCCCGACGATCCACTTACAGTTTTTGAAGTCGGGACATCCAGGCGGCGAGAATTCTTTATCCAAGTGGCGAACTCTTCATCCATCCAGGCGGTGTCTTCTATCTTCATCCAGACGGCATCTTCTATTTTCATCCCGGCGGTGCGGAGCGACGGCTCCATCCTGAAGACATCCGGCGCGGAGCATCCTTTTCATACGGTCAGCGCCGTATACTAAATCTTCAATGCAAGGGAGCCTTTTCAAAATGGCGTCCCTTGCATTCCTATTGGCTGATTTGATTTTGAAAACTCAAATCAGCCAATAGGATGAGAGCTACTGAAATCCTATTGGCTGTTCAAATCAGCCAATAGGACGAGAGCTACTGAAATTCTATTGGCTGAATTTTTTTTAATGTGTAATTTAATTATTTTTATTTGTAGTTATTTTAATTTTAGTATAATAGTAATGTTAGTTTAATTTATAGTTTAAACTTAGGTTTTTTTTAATTTCCCAGGTAAGTTTTTATTTATTTTAAGATAGGGATGTTATTTTAGTTTAAAGTTAGGGGCTTGTTAGGTTTAGGGGTTAATATTTTAGTTTTTGGCGATGTGGGGGGCTGGCTGTTTAGGGGTTAATAGGTTTATTTAGTGGTAGTGATGTGGGAAGCAAGAGGTTTAGGGGTTAATAACTTTATTTAGTGGCGGCGATGTCAGGGAGCAGCGGAATAGTGGTTAATATCTTTATTATAGTGTGGGCGATGGAGTGCGGGGGAATAGGGGTAAGTAACTTTAGTATAGTGGTGATGATGTCTGGGAGCGGCGGAATAGGGGTTAATAACTTTAAAATAGTGTTTGCGATGCAGGAGGGCATCGGTTTAGGGGTTAATAGGTAGCTTATGGGTGTTAGTTTACTTTGTAACAGTTTAGTTATGAGTTTTGTTGCGCAAAACTCATAACTACTGTTTTCAGATTGTGGAACGGATCATATCGGGATAGGCTGTAACGCAAGCTTTTTAGACTCAACGCAAAACTTGTAATGGCAGCGCTATGGAAATCCCATGCAAAAACGTAATTTTTCTGAGTGCGGTACTGACGTTGCATTACAGGCTAAAAGGCTTGCGGTACAGTTATACCAACAAGACTCGTAATGGCTGCGTTGCTGTTTTAGCGCTGAAATGGCTATTTTTTCAGCATTAAAACACAAACGCAAAACTCGTATTCTAGGTGTTAATCTTTTTTTTTTTTTTTATTTCTTTATTGGAAAAAGAAAAAGTAAGCATATACAAATATATAAAGTAAAGTACCTTGCATGTAGCAACAGTCCAACAGAGATTGTTATTCCAAACAGGGTGCTTTGGTATCAGGAGCTTATCAGTACAAGAAATACTGTGATAATGAGTATAAACAGTGAACAATCAAACAAAACTTTCGGTTGCTGTACACAAGTTAAGATTTCTTAATAAAAAGGAAATAATTATTCAGACTTAAGAGTCATTCCCTGTTCAAGTAATATCAGTGAGCAGGAAGGCACAAAGTGTAAATTGATAGTTATGTAAGTCAAGAGTGTGAGGTCTACTAGAAAATTTATGGTGTCACTTCAACAAGGTATGATCATTCCGTTTTTTGGTGATGATTCCCAGAAGAACATCATGTTGTGACAGAAGTCGAGTTAGTCAATTGTGAAATAATAATATCTTTCTAAAGTAAGGCTAATTCGGAACTGATCTAGCCACATATTTAGTGTGGGTACAGTGTCTTTTTTCCAGAGTCTGGGTATTATTTGTCAAGCACTGTTTAGGGCAACTTGTAAGAGTGCCCTGTGAACTTGAGAATGTAATTTAGGGAGCAAATTAAAAAGAAATATGAATGGTTCTGGCTCAAGGTCACAGTTGAACATTTTATTTAGATAAATACAGATATTGTGCCAATAATGGGTGAGTTTGGGACAATCCCACCATAGATGTTAAGGTGAGCCTTTCCCCTGCAACTCCTCCAGCATCTATCTGAAGCGTCTTTAAAAATGAGTTTCAGTTTCTGAGGGGTGAGGTACCATCAAGAACATCTGAATGGGTGTGCCTCCATGTATCATGGAGTAGTAATAAGTGAAGGTTAGACCAGATTGTTTTGAGAGTTCGCTTAGCTATTGTTATATGAATATTAGAACTATCTATTGTAGGTTTTTAAAGGAGGATTGAAGTCTCCTGAAAAAATCAGTGAACCCTTGGCAAAACCCAGAATTTGTTTGTAATATTACGGAAAAATGGTCCCTGTCGTTTATTCGGGGCGTAAACATTAACAAAAGTTACCTGGCGACCGAACAGTAAGCTGTATATTCCTAAATATCTCCTTTCTTCATCCTTGTCTATTGTCAGTAGTTGAAAGGGGATAGTGTTTCTAATAAGGATACTAACTCCATTAATTTTTTCCCCTGGGTTGCTACTATGGTAATGTAGGGGTTAAGAACGAAAAAATATGAGGGTTCCCTACCCCTAAGTAAATGTGTTTCTTGAAGACACAGCACGTCTACCAACTTACGTTTGCAATCCAAAATGGCTATGGAACGCTTGTGTTGTATATTGAGACCTTTAGCATTCTGCGTCAATTCAGTTAGAGCCCTAGACATTGTGGCGTAAGGTCTAGAAAGATATAGGATAGTACATTATGCAAAAAAACCCCAGCTATATGTGCATAGGGGGTCAGCTCTTGTATTGAAACAATAAGGATGAACTGGGCGACACATATGAGAGTAGAATGGTACACCTAAAAATCCAGTAGGTTTTGTGCACAACAACAATAAACACAATAACAAGCAAAAAATTAATAAACATTAGTGACAATATGGTGAGGGCATGGTCCTGTCCTGTATATGTTATTCATGGAATTGAGGTAACCTACGGGGATTAATTGAAGGGGAAATTAACCAGCTATGGAGATATAATATCTAAATATTGATAGAAAGTAAGCATGAAAGAGTCTCTAGTACATCAGATCGGACTGATGTATTACATGTAGTTAGGTATCTAGTGAAAGTTCATCATCTCACCTATGTTGTGAATCATAGTCCATATTTCTTCATCTAACAGGTTGGGGAGAAGGTATGTCAGGACCTCTGTTCTTCCTTGCCAGAACAGTCTGCCACTTGGGTCTTTATGGTTTAGACATAGCAGGAGTACCTGGTTGAAGACTAGATTTGGTCTGGGCATTAGTATGGTCTTTCGGAGGTTCAATGTGTAGTTCTGGGCAGAATGAAGCAATTTCTTCCGGATCCTTACAGATTATCCTTAGGCCTTGATGTAATACTGAAAGGGAGCAGGGGAAAACTTTTGATCAAAGCAGTGTTGTAAGGAGTTGGAATTCTTGCCTGCGTTGTAGGGTGCCTTGGGCGAGATTAGCAAATATCTGTAAAGAGTGACCTTGAAATGATATCTGTTTAATGCATCTTGCAGCTTTCATTATGTCCTCCTTGATTTGGAAGTCCTTCAGTTTGAGTACGATGTCTCTAGGAGGGGAGTTGTCTGGAGGTTTGGGCCTGCGGGCCCTGTGTGCCCTATAGTTAGCTATAGTGCTTTCTTTGTCTGATCCCAACAGATATGAGAATAATTCTTGTAGGAAGTCTGGAATTGCAGAAGGTTGGACAGCTTCAGGGATTCCACGGATACGCAGGTTCTGCCTACTTTCCCTATTCTCTATATTGTCATGCTCGGCTGAGTAGGTTCAGGGGTTTGGAGCATGTGCAAGGTGATGGCTGAGTTAAGCTGAGAGGATGTGAAGAGGTGAGTAGGACTCAGTATAGCAGAATGGAAACACAGAACAAAGAAGGGCTTTTCTTAAAGTAACTTTACTAAGGTAATGCAAGGAAAACAAGAGGTAAAGCACATCGAGGTTATATTCCAAAGTGATAAATGTTCTTTGTAAAAGAACAGTTCAAGCAGAAGTCCTTCAACAGACACAGACGACCCTTACAAGTACTTGATATTAGGATCAAAGTGGGCATACATGGGTATTAGAGCCAGGGTACTTGGTATCATATGCCAGTATCTCGGTAAGGCAACTTGGTTTCAGGAAGGAGCCGAGCATACGCCAGTATCTCGGTAAGGCAACTTGGTTTCAGGAAGGAGCCGAGCATACGCCAGTATCTTGGTAAGGCAACTTGGTTTCAGGAAGGAGCCGAGCATACGCCAGTATCTCGGTAAGGCAACTTGGTTTCAGGAAGGAGCCGAGCATACGCCAGTATCTCGGTAAGGCAACTTGGTTTCAGGAAGGAGCCGAGCATACGCCAGTATCTCGGTAAGGCAACTTGGTTTCAGGAAGGGGCCGAGCATACGCCAGTATCTCGGTAAGGCAACTTGGTTTCAGGAAGGGGCCAAGCATACGCCAGTATCTTACAGCAGTGGAGTTTAGTACCAACAGCCAAGGAAGTATACAGGTACTCACAGCAGAGGTACTTGGCTTCAGGATAAACAGATGTCACAGTATAGTTGCTTAGACTCAGCAAGCAGATTAACATACAGTTCTTACAGCAGTGGAGTTTAGTACCAACAGCCAAGGAAGTATACAGGTACTCACAGCAGAGGTACTTGGCTTCAGGATAAACAGATGTCACAGTATAGTTGCTTAGACTCAGCAAGCAGATTAACATACAGTTCTTAAAGCAGTGGAGTTTAGTACCAACAGCCAAGGAAGTATACAGGTACTCACAGCAGAGGTACTTGGCTTCAGGATAAACAGATGTCACAGTATAGTTGCTTAGACTCAGCAAGCAGATTAACATACAGTTCTTACAGCAGTGGAGTTTAGTACCAACAGCCAAGGAAGTATACAGGTACTCACAGCAAAGGTACTTGGCTTCAGGATAAACAGATGTCACAGTATAGTTGCTTAGACTCAGCAGCCAGTTAGCTTACAGTTCTCACAGCATGGTGATAGACACAGTAGCCAAGTAAGCATACAGGATACAAAAGAATTGTCAGAATACAAGCCAAGGGTCAGTAGCCAGGAAAGCAGTCCAATCTTTCATAAAGCAAAAAGGGGAATCCAGAAGAATGGTCAATCAGCAAGCCGAGTTCAGATGCCAGTGATCCAACAACAACAGGAATTCAGGAAACAGAGGCACAAACAAAGGAAATCAATCACAATGTCAAGGCACCAAATGATTAGTGAAGCAGCCCTTTATAGCAGCTGCTTAGAAAACTACCTGCAGCTGGCAAGCAGGTGGAGCCAGTGAGTAATCCACTGCAGGTAACAGGTCTCCAAAAAGCTGCAATCATAAACAAATACCTCTGGTGGCACAGTAAAAAGAAAAACAGGCTAGGAACCAGGAGTCCCAGGTTTAAATCCAGGCACGGCCGTGACATATATCTTCAAGATTGTCCTGAAGCTGAGCAATAACTAAATAGTTCAAATCCTGTATGGACGATAATAATGACTTAGGCATTTGTACTATTTCAGTTGAATCTTTTTCTTCATTATCTGAAGGTGAGGGAGAACTTAGTGTCTGAGATTGTTCAGCACGCAATTTGGATGCAGGCAGGTTAGTCGTTTTAAAGAAGGTATTGACAGACATTTTAGCTGAATTTGGAGTGTTAGCCAGCCTTTCTGATTTCCACAGCTTTTTAGGTGGCATAATGCTCAGATATAATACGAATAAGGGTATAGATGTTCTGTAATAGGGCTCTGATAATGCAGTGAAAGCTCAGAGACTGCAGGTAAAGTGCAGAATATATATAGCTGTTGATTTGAAGTACTATAAGACCTCAGAGAAGGATCATCAGGTTTTGAAATTATCGTTACAGAACTAAATATAAATATCTAAAGTGTAATCCACAAGGGGCTACCAATTGTAGGCACTAAATGTTTCTGGTACTATAATTGAAATATGCAGGTAACGGGTTAAATGAGAGAGTAGCGTGGTTAGAGGTACATCACCTTTGCTTACAAAATCTTCCAGCTTCAAGTCTGCTGCTTACTTTCATGCCTAATGTGATAGCGTGTTTGTAATATTATGGAAAAATGGTCCCTGTCGTTTATTCGGGGCGTAAACATTAACAAAAGTTACCGGGCGACCGAACAGTAGGCTGTATATTTCTAAATATCTCCTTTCTTCATCCTTGTCTATTGTCAGTAGTTGAAAGGGGATAGTGTTTCTAATAAGGATACTAACTCCATTAATTTTTTTCCCTGGGTTGCTACTATGGTAATGTAGGGGGTAAGAACGAAAAAATATGAGGGTTCCCTACCCCTAAGTAAATGTGTTTCTTGAAGACACAGCACGTCTACCAACTTACGTTTGCAATCCAAAATGGCTATGGAACGCTTGTGTTGTATATTGAGACCTTTAGCATTCTGCGTCAATTCAGTTAGAGCCCTAGACATTGTGGCGTAAGGTCTAGAAAGATATCGGATAGTACATTATGCAAAAAAAAAAACAGCTATATGTGCGTAGGGGGTCAGCTCTTGTATTGAAACAATAAGGATGAACTGGGCGACACATATGAGAGTAGAATGGTACACCTGAAAATCCAGTAGGTATTGTGCACAACAACAATAAACACAATAACAAGCAAAAAATGAATAAACATTAGTGACAATATGGTGAGGGCATGGTCCTGTCCTGTATATGTTATTCATGGAATTGAGGTAACCTACAGGGATTAATTGAAGGGGAAATTAACCAGCTATGGAGATATAATATCTAAATATTGATAGAAAGTAAGCATGAAAGAGTCTCTAGTACATCAGAGTGGACTGATGTATTACATGTAGTTAGGTATCTAGTGAAAGTTCACCATCTCACCTATGTTGCGAATCATAGTCCATATTTCTTCATCTAACAGGTTGGGGAGAAGGTATGTCAGGACCTCTGTTCTTCCTTGCCAGAACAGTCTGCCACTTGGGTCTTTGTGGTTTAGACATAGCAGGAGTACCTGGTTGAAGACTAGATTTGGTCTGGGCATTAGTATGGTCATTCGGAGGTTCAATGTGTAGTTCTGGGCAGAATTAAGCAATTTCTTCCGGATCCTTACAGATTATCCTTAGGCCTTGATGTAATACTGAAAGGGAGCAGGGGAAAACTTTTGATCAAAGCAGTGTTGTAAGGTGTTGGAATTCTTGCCTGCGTTGTAGGGTGCCTTGGGCAAGATTAGCAAATATCTGTAAAGAGTGACCTTGAAATGATATCTGTTTAATGCATCGTGCAGCTTTCATTATGTCCTCCTTGATTTGGAAGTCCTTCAGTTTGAGTACGATGTCTCTAGGAGGGGAGTTGTCTGGAGGTTTGGGCCTGCGGGCCCTGTGTGCCCTATCGTTAGCTATAGTGCTTTCTTTGTCTGATCCCAACAGATATGAGAATAATTCTTGTAGGAAGTCTGGAATTGCAGAAGGTTGGACAGCTTCAGGGATTCCATGGATACGCAGGTTCTGCCTACTTTCCCTATTCTCTATATTGTCATGCTCGGCTGAGTAGGTTCAGGGGTTTGGAGCATGTGCAAGGTGATGGCTGAGTTAAGCTGAGAGGATGTGAAGAGGTGAGTAGGACTCAGTATAGCAGAATGGAAACACAGAACAAAGAAGGGCTTTGCTTAAAGTAACTTTACTAAGGTAATGCAAGGAAAACAAGAGGTAAAGCACATCGAGGTTATATTCCAAAGTGATAATAAACAAATGAGTCTTTGTAAAAGAACAGTTCAAGCAGAAGTCCTTCAACAGACACAGACGACCCTTACGAGTACTTGATATTAGGATCAAAGTGGGCATACATGGGTATTAGAGCCAGGGTACTTGGTATCATATGCCAGTATCTCGGTAAGGCAACTTGGTTTCAGGAAGGAGCCGAGCATACGCCAGTATCTCGGTAAGGCAACTTGGTTTCAGGAAGGAGCCGAGCATACGCCAGTATCTCGGTAAGGCAACTTGGTTTCAGGAAGGAGCCGAGCATACGCCAGTATCTCGGTAAGGCAACTTGGTTTCAGGAAGGAGCCGAGCATACACCAGTATCTCGGTAAGGCAACTTGTTTTCAGGAAGGGGCCGAGCATACGCCAGTATCTCGGTAAGGCAACTTGGGTTCAGGAACAGGCCGAGCATACGCCAGTATCTTGGTAAGGCAACTTAATTTCAGGAAGACAAATGTCACAGTAGAGTTGCTTAGACTCAGCAAGCAGATAAACATACAGTTCTTACAGCAGTGGAGTTTAGTACCAACAGCCAAGGAAGTATACAGGTACTCACAGCAAAGGTACTTAGCTTCAGGATAAACAGATGTCACAGTATAGTTGCTTAGACTCAGCAAGCAGATTAACATACAGTTCTTACAGCAGTGGAGTTTAGTACCAACAGCCAAGGAAGTATATAGGTACTCACAGCAGAGGTACTTGGCTTCAGGATAAACAGATGTCACAGTATAGTTGCTTAGACTCAGCAAGCAGATTAACATACAGTTCTTACAGCAGTGGAGTTTAGTACCAACAGCCAAGGATGTATACAGGTACTCACAGCAGAGGTACTTGGCTTCAGGATAAACAGATGTCACAGTATAGTTGCTTAGACTCAGCAAGCAGATTAACATACAGTTCTTAAAGCAGTGGAGTTTAGTACCAACAGCCAAGGAAGTATACAGGTACTCACAGCAGAGGTACTTGGCTTCAGGATAAACAGATGTCACAGTATAGTTGCTTAGACTCAGCAAGCAGATTAACATACAGTTCTTACAGCAGTGGAGTTTAGTACCAACAGCCAAGGAAGTATACAGGTACTCACAGCAAAGGTACTTGGCTTCAGGATAAACAGATGTCACAGTATAGTTGCTTAGACTCAGCAGCCAGTTAGCTTACAGTTCTCACAGCATGGTGATAGACACAGTAGCCAAGTAAGCATACAGGATACAAAAGAATTGTCAGAATACAAGCCAAGGGTCAGTAGCCAGGAAAGCAGTCCAATCTTTCATAAAGCAAAAAGGGGAATCCAGAAGAATGGTCAATCAGCAAGCCGAGTTCAGATGCCAGGGATCCAACAACAAATACCTCTGGTGGCACAGTAAAAGAAAAACAGGCTGGGAACCACAAGTCCAAGGTTCAAATCCAGGCACGGCCGTTACATATATCTTCAAGATCGTCCTGAAGCTGAGCAATAACTAAATAGTTAAAATCCTGTATGGACGATAATAATGACTTAGGCATTTGTACTATTTCATTTGAATCTTTTTCTTCATTATCTGAAGGTGAGGGAGAACTTTGTGTCTGAGATTGTTCAGCACGCAATTTGGAAGCAGGCAGGTCAGTCGTTTTAAAGAAGGTATTGACAGACATTTTAGCTGAATTTGGAGTGTTAGCCAGCCTTTCTGATTTCCACAGCTTTTTAGGTGGCATAATGCTCAGATATAATACGAATAAGGGTATAGATGTTCTGTAATAGGGCTCTGACAATGCAGTGAAAGCTCAGAGACTGCAGGTAAAGTGCAGAATATATATAGCTGTTGATTTGAAGTACTATAAGACCTCAGAGAAGGATCATCAGGTTTTGAAATTATCGTTACAGAACTAAATATAAATATCTAAAGTGTAATCCACAAGGGGCTACCAATTGTAGGCACTAAATGTCTCTGGTACTATAATTGAAATATGCAGGTAACGGGTTAAATGAGTGAGTAGCGTGGTTAGAGGTACATCACCTTTGCTTACAAAATCTTCCAGCTTCAAGTCTGCTGCTTACTTTCATGCCTAATGTGATAGCGTATAGATAGCACTAAATATCGCTTGCATGCAAGTAATATTAACGTTCCATGATAATGTGTGCTGGTATTACAAGTAAATTGCAATGCAAACGCGAGCTTGCGTTCATCTTGTTAGGAAGCATTGCGCTCACCAGAGCGTTCTTCCATAGGCTCCTATGGGAGCCTTATTCTGATGCCATCAAACTGCATCAGAACCTCACGCAGCAATGGGGGTAAGTAGCGCAGCGTTGGACAGGATTTTTAAATATATAGGAATATATACATATATATATGTATGTGTTAATATATGTATATACACATATTGCTAATATCGGAGGTAATTCAGACGGTACTTCCTAGGTTAAAAAGTATAAACTTTATTGGGTCATATAAAAACAGCAAAAACATCTCAATAGAGACTAGGGTAAAAAAGACAGGGCAATGCATGTGGGTCTAACGCGTTTCAGCTCAGAAGAGCCTTACTCATAGACCTATGATGCATTGCCTTAATGAACACACATATATACATATTAGTTAATTAATCAATTAAAAACAAATATGCCAATCCTGTGATTAACCCTATGCTTGATTCTCATTCACTGATGATATCCTTATTTCAAAACTTTTGTAAAACCATTCATTTGAGTTCAAATCCTATTCATTAAATGTGCATATATTTAAAATATATGTTGATGTATCTCTAGATACAATTACTAAGGGGAAAACATTACTTGCATATCCTTTTTATTCTTCATGTGCTTAAGGTGCAACCTATTATATTTCATGTTGAATACAATTTCAGTATTTTAGAACACAATATCCCCTCCTATCATCATAATGTGGAGGTGTCAAATAACACCTGCACAATATCCCTTCATATCTATATTAAATGGTGAAATGCCAGCTTTAATGTGGCATCCTGAATGCCATTGTGATAAATTTAATGTATACTAATTTGGAGACTGGTCAAGGTACAGAATCTGTTGTTATTGCCAAAAATGTATTAGGTCAAATCTTGAGTTGAAACCATCTGGTAACCTAGTCTTGAGAGTAAATATCCAATATACCTCTCTCTTACTTAGGTATTTGTCTAGATCACCTACTCTTAATGTCAGATTCACCTTTTCTACAACTGTCCATTTGAAGGACTCGGTTTTTCGCACATGCTTCTCAATAAAATGCTTAGCCAGTGGTGACACTCTTTTCCTACTCATTTCTGTGTCTACCGTAATACTAGATAGGTGCTCCCTGATTTGTGTCCTCACTTCTCTGGATGTTTTGCCTATATATTGAAGATGACATAATTGGCATTCTATGAGATACACTACACCCTTTGAACGGCAATTGACACAACTCTCCATTTGAAAGGACTCCTCTGTTGTTACCGATGTGAATTTGTTTCCTAGTCTGATGTGTTTACAAGCCTTACAGACTGTGAAACCACATTTATGCATCCCTTTTACTTGTAGCCATGATGACTGTTTATTGGGTAAGGGGGAATGGTGGGGGACACGTTGTTACCTATGGTCCTGCCTCTCCTATATGAGAAACGTACATTTTTTACTGGATTTTTTCCAAAACTATCATCAGCTGAGAGCATGGGAAGATGTTTTTTTTAATTATATTGCAGATGCCCCTATACTCTGTGGAATACTGAGTGACAAATTGAATATTGTTCCTATCTCTGTACACATGTCTATGTTTGTTCTTATCCTTGATAAGATCCTTTTGATCTATCGCTGATGCTGCTAAACGAGCATTTTTAACCATATTCCTATTGTAACCCCTTTCTATTAGGTCCCTGTCCAGTAGAGCTGCTTCTCTCTTTTGTGTATGCTGTTTTGTACAGTTGCGTTTAACTCTAAGGTGTTGGCCCTTTGCGATAGCTTTAAAGGTTTGAACAGGATGACTGCTTTTAGCATGGAGTATTGCATTTTTGGAAATAGGTTTCTTGTATAACTCTGTGGTGATAGATGAAGTGTCTGGGTTACCAGCTATTGTCAGGTCTAGATCATCAATCTCCCTCCTATTAACTGCATATGTGAATTGGACTGATGTATCTGATAATTCTATATATGTAAGGAATTGTTTAAGTATCTCCTCGTCTCCTTCCCATATAAGAATAAGATCATCTATATAATGTTTATATAGAGATATATGTGACCTGAAGGGATTTCCATCTCCATAGATGTGGCACAGCTCCCACCACCCCATAAAGAGGTTGGCGTATTAGGTTGCAAATTTGGCCCCCATAGCTGTGCCGCATCTCTGGAGATAGAAAGACCCTCCATAATAGAAATAATTGTGTGTCAACAAATACTCTATTGCTCTTAATATATATTCCTGCATATTCTGGCTATAGTCACTACGTTTTGACAGGAAATAAGATACTGCTTGAAGCCCTTGGGGTATACAGCTATAGAGTGACACTACATCCAGAGTTGCCCACTTGGATTCACCGTTCCACCCTAGATCATTTAGTATTTGAATAAGATGCTTGGAATCTTGAAGGTAACTGGCCAGCTCTATCACTAGGGGTTGTAAGATGGAATCCACCCATTCTGATACGGGTTCTAACATGGAACCCACTCCTGACACTATTGGGCGTCCCTTTATTTCTGATAGACTCTTGTGAACTTTTGGGACTATGTGAAATAGCGGTGTCTGTGGGTGTGTATTGGGTAGAAATTCAAATGTGGATCGATCAATAAAGCCATGACGAAGGCCCTCATCTAGAATATGGCACAATGTAATCATAAACTCTTTAGTGGGATCACCTGATAGTTTTGTGTAACTTTTATCATTCATCAATTGTCTCATAATTTCCTTATCATAGTCCGTTCTGTTGAAGACCACTACGCTTCCCCCTTTATCCGACTTTTTTTTATTATAATATTCCTGTTATCTTCCAGTTCTTTCAAGGCTTGTCTCTCCTTAACAGTTAAATTATTGTAACTATGTGTCTTATTTGTGTCCTTGTGTAGTGTCTCCAGGTCCCTAACTACATGTTCCTGAAACAATTCCAAGACTCCACCCCTTGAATGAACTGGATAAAAGGTTGATCTCGGTTTAAAACCTGTATGATGATACTTCTCAGTGGTGGAGTCTGGCAACTGTTCCCCTTGTAATTGTAAGAGTGTTTCTCTCATGCATGCATCCTTAAAATCAATATCAATAACAGTCCTACTTGTCTGTTCTATAGGAGGCACTATTTGCAAAGTGTTTCCTGAGTGTAAGATGTCTGACCATACTATTCACATCAACAACTGTGTTAAATAGATTAAACTTTGCTGTAGGTAAAAAATTGAGCCCATAGTTTAAGACTTTGCTTTGTTCTCTGGTCAGGATGGTGTCTGAAAACCTCAACATGTATCTGTTGGCTGGTAGTTGAGCTCTGCCTCTGCCTCTACCTCCTGTGGGATATGTACTCGTTTGTGGTGGTTGCTTTATAATCGGGGCAGGTACTAAAATACCTTGCTCAAATTTATTTCTGGCTCACTCTTGTGATGCATTAGTTTTATGGGTACTACTGGATATATATTTATTTGTATATGTCTTTTTCTTAGTTTCCTGGGACTCAAATTGTGGTATATTGACGATGGATGTGGTGTGAACTGTGTTTTCTGGGCTCTGAGCCTCCTCTACGCTATTGTCATCTGTGGATTCTGCCTCTGTATCAAAGAATGTTACCTTTTTCTTATTCTTATTACCTGTGGGATTAAACTTTCCACTATGTCTGAAGTTCTTTTTGTTATTATTTCCATAAAAGCGAGATCTGTCCTTTCTTTGCCAAATGTGTATATTATTAGTTTGATAGTCAGCCCAGTCTCTCAGAAACTTAGTGTGTTTAAAAGATACAATTTCTTCTGATGATTTCTCAACTACTTCAGAGAGGATTTTGTCAAATGTAGGATATTCTGTCATAGATTGGTGTCTTGTCAAATATTGTTGTAAATCAGTAATTTAGACATTAAAATCAACAAACAATTTCTCTTTGTATGCAATAATCATGTACATTAATCTAAATGAACATTCATCCAATACCACATTTCACTCTTCTTTAAACTTAGTATCATCTACATCAAACTTGGGGAATTTGTTGATCCTAAGACCCTTAGGTATCATTTTCAGACTGACATATTTTTTTAGTGTCTATTTGTCATATTTTAGTTTTTCAGCCTTTATCATTAGAAGTTCAACCCTGGCAAAAAGCTCAGTTAGATCTAAATTAGAGCCAGCTAATAAGAAAATGGAGTCAAAGTCCCTTGTACACAGTTCTAGTTCTTGAGGATCTCTTAGTGAACAAAAGCCACTGTGTGCATTCACTAATGCAATATTCATTTCATGTGCCCCTTTTGGATCGATACTTAGATATAATATATAGCAAAATGTCCCTTTATCCTGGTGACACACAGTCCACAGATGTACCGATATGAAAAAGTTGCAGAAACAGTTAGTAATACCCCAATGGAAAACAGGCTCTTAGTCCTTATCAAAATTTCAAAAGGGGCTCAATGTGGGGAGGTGGTGCAGAGTATGATGCAGTATAACTCACATGCGGTAAGTGTTGGAGCGCAAAACCTCCAGTGATATGACTCACCTCGATGTCACAAACCCCCACTCCGCTGGTCAGCTTCTGGTCTCTCTTATGTTTCTTCTCATGCGGCAATCAGCTACAAACCGCTCTTGAACTTCCACTGTTCGGACGCCATGCTTCCTGGTCACGTGTTAGTCACGTCTTTATTCTCACCTCCTCCACAGTGACATCATTCTTGATAATCCTGTGCTTGAACGGTTTCTCTGTCAGCACAAAGTTAACTGAGGACCGCTGGACTGCTGATGAATAAAAACTGCTAACATCGGAGGTAATCCAGACGGTACTTCTTAGGTTAAAAAGTATAAACTTTATTGGGTCATATAAAAACAGCAAAAATGTCTCAATAGAGACTGGGGTAAAAAAGACAGGGGCAATGCATGTGGGTCTAACACATAAATATATATGTATATAAGCATACATATACAGTTGTATGCAAAAGTTTAGTCACCCCTGACAGTTTCCATGATTTTCATGTATAAATAATTGGGTGTTGGGATCAGCAATTTCATTTTGATCTATCAAATAACTGAAGGACACAGTAATATTTCAGTAGTGAAATGAGGTTTATTGGATTAACAGAAAATGTGCAATATGCATCAAAACGAAATTAGACAGGTGCATAAATTTGGGCACCCCAACAGAAATATTGCATCAATATTTAGTAAAGCCTTCTTTATCAGAAATAACAGCCTCTAGACACTTCCTATAGCCTGTAATGAGTGTCTGGATTCTGGATGAAGGTATTTTGGACCATTCCTCCTTGCAAAACATCTCGAGTTCAGTTAGGTTTGATGGCTGCCAAGCATGGAGAGCCCGCTTCAAATCACCCCACAGATTTTCAATGATATTCAGGTCTGGGCACTGGGATGGCCATTTCAGATCATTGTACTTGTTCCTCTACATAAATGCCAGAGTAGATTTTGAGCAGTGTTTTGGGTTGTTGTCTTGTTGAAATATCCAGCCCTGGCGCAACTTCAACTTTGTGACTGATTCCCAGTGGCGTCACTAGAGTTGGTGTCACCCGGTGCAGTAAGTTATGGTGCCACCCCCCAGAAAGCAGACACACACAAACACAAAAACACAGGCACACACACATACAAACACTCAGACACACACACACACACTTAAAAACACACTCAGACACACACACAAAAATACTCAGACATACACAAAAAAACACTCAGGCACGCATACAAAAACACTCAGGCACACACACAGAAACACTCAGGCACACACACAGAAAAACACTCAGACACACATACAAAAACTCAGACACACACACACAAACAAAATATGTAAACTGCACTGCATTAATTATAAAGCTCATGCCTAGAGCTGCTCCTTGGCTCAGCAGAGCATCAAATGAAAGATAAACAGTGCACTCTAAAAAACATAATTTATGCTTACCTGATAAATTTATTTCTCTCGTGATGTATCGAGTCCACAGATTCATCCTTACTTGTGGGATATTCTCCTCCCCTACAGGAAGTGGCAGAGAGAGTACCCACAGCAGAGCTGCCTATATAGCTCCCCCCTTAGCTCCACCCCCCAGTCATTCGACCGAAGGCTAGGAAGAAAAAGGAGAAACTATAGGGTGCAGTGGTGACTGAAAGTTTAAAAATAAAAATATATATATATATATGCCTGTCTTAATAAACAGGGCGGGCCGTGGACTCAATACATCACAAGAGAAATAAATTTATCAGGTAAGCATAAATTATGTTTTCTCTTGTAAGATGTATCAAGTCCACGGATTCATCCTTACTTGTGGGATACCAATACCAAAGCTTTAGGACATGGATGAAGGGAGGGACAAGACAGGGACCTTAAACGGAAGGCACCACTGCTTGTAGAACCTTTCCCCCAAAAATAGCCTCCGAAGAAGCAAAAGTATCAAATTTGGAAAATTTGGAAAAAGTATGAAACGAAGACCAAGTCGCCGCATTACAAATCTGTTTAACAGAAGCCTCATTTTTAAAAGCCATGTGGAAGCCACAGCTCTAGTAGAATGAGCAGTAATTCTTTCAGGAGACTGTTGACCATGGTAGAACCGAAGACATGTCCACTAGGTCTGCATACCAAGTCCTGCGTGGCCACGCAAGTGCTATCAGAATCACCGAAGCTCTCTCCTGCTTTATTCTGGCAACCAGACGTAGAAGGAGAGGAAATACATAGGCCAGATTGAAGGACCAAGGCACTGCTAGAGCATCTATCAGTACCGCCTTGGGATCCCGGGACCTGGACCCGTAACGAGAAAGTTTGGCATTCTGACGGAACGCCATCAGATCCAATTCTGGTGTGCTCCATAGCTGAATCAGCTGGGCAAATACCTCCGGATGGAGTTCCCAGATGAAAAGTCTAACGACTTAGGAAATCCGCCTCCCAGTTCTCTACTCCTGGGATGGGGATTGCTGAGAGATGGCAAGAGTGATCCTCTGCCCATCGGATTATTTTGGTTACCTCCATCATCGCTAGAGAACTCCTTGTTCCTTCTTGATGATTGATATATGCTACAGTCGTGATGTTGTCAGACTGAAACCTGATGAATTTGGCCGCAGCAAGCTGAGGCCACGCCTAAAACGCACTGAATATCGCTCTCAGTTCTAGAATATTTATCGGGAGAAGAGATTCCTCCCGAGACCATAAGCCCTGTGCTTTCAGGGAGTTCTTGACTGCATCCCAGCCTAGCAGGCTGGTATCTGTCATTACAATGAGCCACTCTGGCCTGCGGAAACACATTCCCTGAGACAGGTGGTCCTGAGACAACCACCAGAGAAGAGAATATCTGGTCTCCTGGTCCAGATGCAGTTGAGGAGACAAATTTGCATAATCCCCATTCCACTGTTTGAGCATGCATAGATGTAGTGGTCTGAGGTGTAGGCGGGCAAAAGGAACTATGTCCATTGCCGCTACCATGAGTCCGATTACCTCCATATACTGAGCCACTGATGGCCGAGGAATGGAATAAATAGCTCGGCAAGTGGTTAAGAGCTTTGATTTTCTGACCACCATCAGAAATATTTTCATTTCTACCGAGTCTATCAGAGTCCCTAGGAAGGAAACTCTTATAAGAGGGAAGAGAGAACTCTTTTTTATGTTCACCGTCCAAACGTGAGATCTCAAAAAAGCCAACACAATGTCCGTGTGAGAATTGGATAGCTGGAAAGTTGACGCCTGAAATAAGATGTCATCTAGATAAGGCGCCACTGCTATGCCCCGTGTTCGTAGAACCGCCAGAAGGGACCCTAGCACCCTTGTGAAAATTCTGTGAATAGGGATGTGTAGATACGCATCCTTTAAGTCCACGGTGGTCATATATTGACCCTCCTGGATCAGAGGTAGAATAGACCAAAGAGTCTCCATCTTGAATGATGGAACTTTGAGGAACTTGTTTAGAATGTTGAGATCCAAGATTGATCTGAAAGTTCCCTCTTTTTTGGAAACCACAAACAGGTTTGAGTAAAAACCTAGCCCCTGTTCCTCTTTTGGGACTTTGCGGATCACCCCCATGGTATGTAGGTCTTCTACACAGCGTAATAACGCCTCTCTCTTTGTCTGTTTACAGACAATCAAGAAATGTGAAAAGTCCCCCTTGGAAGAGAGCCTTTGCATTCCAGAAAATATCCCTGGGACACAATTTCTAAAACCCAGGGATCGTGAACATCTCTTGCCCAAGCCTGAGCGAAAAGAGAGAGTCTGCCCCCTACTAGATCCGGTCCTGGATCGGGGGCTACCCCTTCATGCTGTCTTAGAGGTAGCTAAAGGCTTCTTGGCCTGTTTACCCTTGTTCCAAGCCTGGTTAGGTCTCCAGACTGACTTGGATTGGGCAAAATTCCCCTCTTGCTTTGCAGCAGAGGAAGCTGAAGCGGGACCACTCTTGAAATTCCAAAAGGAACGAAAATTATTTTGTTTGGTCCTCATCTTATTTGATCTATCCTGAGGGAGGGCATGACCTTTCCCTCCAGTGATGTCTGAAATAATCTCTTTCAGTTCAGGCCCGAATAGGGTCTTTCCTTTGAAAGGTATGTTCAAAAGTTTAGTTTTAGATGACACATCAGCAGACCAGGATTTAAGCCATAACGTGCTAAAATGGCAAAACCTGAATTCTTTGCCGCTAATTAAGCCAGTTGAAAAGCAGCATCTGTAATAAAAGAATTAGCCAATTTAAGGGCCTTAATTCTGTCCAAAATTTCTTCTAATGGAATCTCCATCTGAAGAGCCTCTTCTAGAGCCTCAAACCAGAAAGCAGCTGCAGTAGTTGCAGGAACAATGCACGCAATAGGTTGAAGAAGAAAACCTTGATGAACAAAAATTTTCTTCAGGAGACCCTCTAATTTTTTATCCACAGGATCTTTGAAAGCACAACTGACTTCAATAGGTATAGTTGTATGCTTAGACAGAGTAGAAAACACAATTTATGCTTACCTGATAAATGTATTTCTCTTGTGGTGTATCCAGTCCACGGGTCATCCATTACTTGTGGGATATTCTCCTTCCCAACAGGAAGTTGCAAGAGGACACCCACAGCAGAGCTACTATATAGCTCCTCCCCTAACTGCCATATCCAGTCATTCGACTGAAAACAAGCCGAGAAAGGAGAAACCATAGGGTGCAGTGGTGACTGTAGTTTAAATTTTTTAACCTGCCTTAAAATGACAGGGCCGGCCGTGGACTGGATACACCACAAGAGAAATAAATTTATCAGGTAAGCATAAATTGTGTTTTCTCTTGTAAGGTGTATCCAGTCCACGGATCATCCATTACTTGTGGGATACCAATACCAAAGCTAAAGTACACGGATGAAGGGAGGGACAAGGCAGGTACTTAAATGGAAGGTACCACTGCCTGTAAAACCTTTCTCCCAAAAATAGCCTCCGAAGAAGCAAAAGTATCAAATTTGTAGAATTTTGAAAAAGTATGAAGCGAAGACCAAGTCGCCGCCTTGCAAATCTGTTCAACAGAAGCCTCATTTTTAAAGGCCCAAGTGGAAGCCACAGCTCTAGTAGAATGAGCTGTAATCCTTTCAGGAGGCTGCTGTCCAGCAGTCTCATAGGCTAAGCGGATTATGCTTCTTAGCCAAAAAGAAAGAGAGGTTGCCGAAGCCTTTTGACCTCTCCTCTGTCCAGAGTATACAACAAACAAAGCCGATGTTTGACGGAAATCTTTAGTAGCTTGTAAGTAAAACTTTAAAGCACGAACCACGTCCAGATTATGTAATAGACGTTCCTTCTTTGAAGTAGGATTAGGACACAATGATGGAACAACAATCTCTTGATTGATATTCTTATTAGATACCACCTTAGGTAAAATCCCAGGTTTGGTACGCAGAACTACCTTATCTGCATGGAAGATCAGATAAGGAGAATTACATTGTAAAGCAGATAACTCAGAGACTTTACGAGCCGAGGAAATAGCTACCAAAAAAAGAACTTTCCAAGATAAAAGTTTGATATCTATGGAATGAAGAGGTTCAAATGGAACACCTTGAAGAACCTTAAGAACCAAATTTAAGCTCCACGGGGGAGCAACAGGTTTAAACACAGGCTTGATTCTAACCAAAGCCTGACAAAATGCCTGAACGTCTGGAACATCTGCCAGACGCTTGTGCAAAAGAATAGAAAGTGCAGAAATCTGTCCCTTTAAGGAACTAGCTGACAATCCTTTTTCCAAACCTTCTTGGAGAAAGGATAATATCCTGGGAATCCTGACCTTACTCCATGAGTAACCCTTGGATTCACACCAATAAAGATATTTACGCCATATCTTATGGTAAATTTTCCTGGTGACAGGCTTTCGTGCCTGTATTAAGGTATCAATGACTGACTCGGAGAAGCCACGCTTTGATAAAATCGAGCGTTCAATCTCCAGGCAGTCAGTCTCAGAGAAATTAGATTTGGATGATTGAAAGGACCTTGTAGTAGAAGGTCTCGTCTTAACGGCAGAGTCCAAGGTGGAAAGGATGACATGTCCACTAGGTCTGCATACCAGGTCCTGCGTGGCCACGCAGGCGCTATCAAGATCACCGATGCTCTCTCCTGCTTGATTTTGGCAATCAGTCAAGGGAGCAGAGGAAACGGTGGAAACACATAAGCCAGGTTGAAAGACCAAGGCGCTGCTAGAGCATCTATCAGTGTCGCTTCGGGGTCCCTGGACCTGGATCCGTAACAAGGAAGCTTGGCGTTCTGGCGAGATGCCATGAGATCCAGTTCTGGTTTGCCCCAACGAAGAATCAATTGAGCAAACACCTCCGGATGGAGTTCCCACTCCCCCGGATGAAAAGTCTGACGACTTAGAAAATCCGCCTCCCAGTTCTCTACACCTGGGATATGGATAGCTGATAGGTGGCAAGAGTGTCTCTCTGCCCAGCGAATTATCTTTGAAACTTCTGACATCGCTAGGGAACTCCTTGTTCCCCCTTGATGGTTGATGTAAGCCACAGTCGTGATGTTGTCCGACTGAAATCTGATGAACCTCAGAGTTGCTAACTGAGGCCAAGCTTGAAGAGCATTGAATATCGCTCTCAATTCGAGAATATTTATTGGAAGGAGTTTCTCCTCCTGAGTCCATGATCCCTGAGCCTTCAGGGAGTTCCAGACTGCACCCCAACCTAGAAGGCTGGCATCTGTCGTTACTATTGTCCAATCTGGCCTGCGAAAGGTCATACCTTTGGACAGATGGACCCGAGATAGCCACCAGAGAAGAGAATCCCTGGTCTCTTGATCCAGATTTAGTAGAGGGGACAAATCTGTGTAATCCCTGTTCCACTGACTGAGCATGCATAGTGGCAGCGGTCTGAAATGTAGGCACGCAAACGGCACTATGACCATTGCCGCTACCATTAAGCCGATTACTTCCATGCACTGAGCCACCGAAGGGCACGGAATAGAATGGAGAACTCGGCAGGAATTTAGAAGCTTTGATAACCGGGACTCCGTCAGGTAAATTTTCATTTCTACAGAATCAATCTTCCTAGGAAGGAAACTCTTGTGAGTGGGGATAGCGAACTCTTTTCCTCGTTCACTTTCCACCCATGCAACCTTAGAAATGCCAGGACTATGTCTGTATGAGACTTGGCAATTTGGAAGTTTGACGCCTGTATCAGGATGTCGTCTAGATAAGGGGCAACTTCGTAAAAATTCTTGGGGCTGTAGCTAACCCAAAGGGAAGAGCTACAAACTGGTAATGCCTGTCTAGAAAGGCAAACCTTAGGAACCGATGATGATCTTTGTGTATCGGAATGTGAAGGTAAGCATCCTAAGCATATATTGACCCTCCTGGATCATAGGTAGGATGGTCCGAATAGTTTCCATTTTGAATGATGGAACTCTGAGGAACTTGTTTAAGATCTTTAGATCCAAAATTGGTCAAACAGATTTGAGTAAAATCCCTGTCCCTGTTCCTCCTTTGGAACTGGATGGATCACTCCCATAACTAGGAGGTCTTGCACACAGTGTAAGAATGCCTCTTTCTTCATCTGGTTTGCAGATAATCGTGAAAGGTGAAATCTCCCTTGTGGGGGGGGGGGAGCTTTGAAGTCCAGAAGATATCCCTGAGATATAATTTCCAACGCGCAGGGATCCTGAACATCTCTTGCCCACGCCTGGGCGAAGAGAGAAAGTCTGCCCCCTACTAGATCCGTTACCGGATAGGGAGCCGTTCCTTCATGCTGTCTTAGAGGCAGCAGCAGGCTTTTTGGCCTGCTTACCTTTGTTCCAGGTCTGGTTAGGTTTCCAGGCCGTCTTGGACTGAGCAAAAGTTCCCTCTTGTTTTGTATTAGAGGAAGTTGATGCTGCACTTGCCTTGAAGTTTCGAAAGGCACGAAAATTAGACTGTTTTACAGTGTATATAATAAGCTAACAGAGCATTGCACCCACTTGCAAATGGATGATTAACCCCTTAATACAAAAAACGGATCAAAAAAATGAAATAAATGTTTTTTAACAGTCACAACATCTGCCACAGCTCTGCTGTGGCCCTACCTTCCTCAATACATGACTTGGAAAACCTTTAGAGCCCTTCAGAGTTGTCCTATAGCATTCAGGGGACTGCTGAGGGAAACTGAATGTCTCAGTCTGTAATTTTAACTGCGCAAAAAAGCTCTAAAATAGGCCCCTCCCACTCATACTACAACAGTGGAAAGCCTCAGGAAACTGTTTCTAAGCAAAAATCAAGCCAGCCATGTGGAAAAAACTTGGCCCCAATAAAGTTTTATCACCAAAGCATATATAAAAACGATTAAACATGCCAGCAAACGTTTATATTGCAATTTCATAAGAGTATTTATCTCTGATAGTAAGCATGATACCAGTCGCTATTAAATCACTGTATTCAGGCTTAACTTACATTAATCCGGTATCAGCAGCATTTTCTAGCAATTCCATCCCTAGAAAAACTTATAACTGCACATACCTCATAGCAGGATAACCTGCACGCCATTCTCCCTCTGAAGTTACCTCACTCCTCAGACATATGTGAGAACAGCAGTGGATCTTAGTTACAAGCTGCTAAGATCATAGAAAACGCATGCAGATTCTTCTTCTAAACACTGCCTGAGATAAAATAGTACAACTCCGGTACCATTTAAAAACAACAAACTTTTGATTGAAGAAAAAACTAACTATATTTTACCACTTTCCTCTTACTACCTCCATGCTTGTTGAGAGTTGCAAGAGAATGACTGGATATGGCAGTTAGGGGAGGAGCTATATAGCAGCTCTGCTGTGGGTGTCCTCTTGCAACTTCCTGTTGGGAAGGAGAATATCCCACAAGTAATGGATGATCCGTGGACTGGATACACCTTACAAGAGAAATAGCTCCCTCCACCTTAGGAACTGTCTGCCACGAGTCCCGCATGGTGTCAGATATGGGAAACATTTTCTTAAAAACAGGAGGGGGAATGAACGGAATACCTGGTCTATCCCACTACTTAGCAATAATATTCACAATCCTCTTAGGGACTGGAAAAAAAACATCAGTGTAAACAGGAACCTCTAAGTATTTATCCATCTTACACAATTTCTCTGGGACCACTATAGGGTCACAATCATCTAGAGCCACTAATAACTCCCTGAGCAATAAGCGGAGGCGTCTTTCCTGAATCAGAAATTTCTCCCTCAGATAACAAATCCCTCACCCCTACCTCAGAGCATTTTGAGGGCATATCAGATACGGCTACTAAAGCGTCAGACTGCTCAGCATTTTTCCTTAACCCAGAGCTGTCCCGCTTTCCTTGAAAACCAGGCAGTCAGGATAAAACCTCTGTGAGGGTTGTATTCATAACTGT
The DNA here is from genome assembly GCF_027579735.1 of Bombina bombina. Classification (NCBI taxonomy): domain Eukaryota; kingdom Metazoa; phylum Chordata; class Amphibia; order Anura; family Bombinatoridae; genus Bombina; species Bombina bombina. The sequence goes on from NC_069500.1 coordinate 371,661,392, forward strand.
GGCCATGTTTTGTAAAATAAATTAATTCGACGCACTAGAGGTACTTGGCGCCACTTGTGCGGGTGTTACTGGTTGTGACACTTGGGGAGAGCTAGATGGCGAACCCTCATTTACTTCTGACTGAGAATCATCTATTGCTCTATTTTTAAGTGCTAATATATGTTCTTTATAGTTTATAGACATATCAGTACAATTGGGACACATTCTAAGAGGGGGTACCACAATGGCTTCCAAACATATTGAACAAGGATTTTCCTTGGTGTCAGACATGATAAACAGGCTAGTAATGTAACAAGCAAGCTTGGAAAACACTGTAATCAAAGTAAATAACACTTAGAAATAAAACGGTACTGTGCCTTTAAGAGAAAAAAGCTGCACAAATTCTGCAAAACAGTGTAAAAAAGCAGTAAACTTAACGAAATTTTTACAGTAGTATCATATAGCCATAGTAACTTTGCACAGCTATGCAAATAAACAATTAACCCCTTAATGGCAAAACCGGATTGAAAAAAACATCAAAACCAGTAAAAAAGACTTTCAGCACTTTGCCACAGTTCTACTGTGGCTCCTACCTGCCCTTCAGAACAATTTGTGGGGAAAAAAACTTCTTTTACAGCCCTTAAACACGGCAGGAACCTCTGGAGAAGAAGTTAGAAGTCTCAGAGGAAAAGAAACTGCGCAACTGAGGCGTGAAAATAGGCCCCTCCCACCTCACTCAATGTTTTGAGGCCTAACAGACAAACACTAGAGCGTCTCTAAATTAACCATGTGGGTTAGAAAACTCAAAAACAAGCCACAATGACCCCTTTAGTCCCTTCAAAAAAACATTATAATTGCATCATTCACTGAATAAACAAAAACGTTTTTACCAAACAGTGTCACCAGTAACTAATGAGCCCTTCATGCAAGCTAAAATTCCTATCCAAGTGTCTGAATACAGCTTACCCTTCCCTCATGGGGATATTGCCAGCCTTTTCTAGAAATAACATAGTCTGTCTAGAAAAAAATAGACTGAACATACATTAATGCAGTTTAGCCTGCAAACTGTTCCCCCAACTGAAGTTTTCCTGTACTCTTCAGCCCTTGTGAGAACAGCAGTGGATCTTAGTTACAAAATGCTAAGATCATCATCCTCCTTGCAGAAATCTTCATCCCTTTTCTGCCAGAGAGTAAATAGTATACACCGGTACCATTTAAAAATAACAAACTTTTGCTTGAGAAAATAAAAACCTAACATTTTTGTCACCTCACTCCTCTTTACCCTTCCTAGCAGTTAAGCAGGCAGAGAGAATGACTGGGGGGGGAGCTATATAGGCAGCTCTGCTGTGGGTGCTCTCTCTGCCACTTCCTGTAGGGGAGGAGAATATCCCACAAGTAAGGATGAATCCGTGGACTCGATACATCTTACAAGAGAAATAAGGTTTAGGTGCGCAAACTATGAAAATTCTGCTCTCTGACTCTGTTCCAAGCCTGTCAGTGCACAGCCCCGGGCCACGTGCCTACCACTTCTTATGGCCAATCACCCCTGCACTCTGCCCACTGCTCAAGCACTGGCTCAAAGGGCAAAAAAATGTGTGTCTACATGTTCCCCAGTCCCACTAATGTTCACAAATGTTGGCCCCTCTAATAAAAATATCTATGCATTTCTACATTGTATTTCTTTGAATTTCACTAGGGGGGTGAAGCTCTTTAAAAACTTACTAGGCCAGAGGGCACTAATTTGAAAGCAGGATGCCAGCAGACTCCACACCTGACAGCTAGTTAGTGCATCAAGAAGTTAGGGAACCCAACGTGTGCAACCCTGATGCTTGTAGACGGAAATAACATAGCAAAATAATAGTTCTGTCCCAAGGCTATATATATTATAAAATATATATAGATTACCAAAAAGGCTTATACGGTGCCAAATACTTAAAACTATACTTAGCTATAGAAACTCAACTACTGGGAAACCAGTAGTAAGCTAAACCAGTGCTGAAACATACTGAAGACCCAGCAGGAGGAGGCAAAGGGCAAGTCCCTGCAACGCCCCTGGCTTATAACTAAATTTCCATGAGGTGAAAAAAAAATGTCACTACCCCTTCTCCATATACAAACATTGCACTGTGAGGGGAAATTGGCCTGAACTTAGTCTGAAAACATGCACATCTTAATTCTTCACCTTCCAAGACAAGATTTGTTTCCAGTAAGGTAGGAGGGGTTTTATAGAGTTCTTGGGGTTTGGGAATCTTTGCCTCCTCTTATTGGCCAAGAAGAGTAATTCCCAGGACTAATGTATAATGGACTCTCACCACCTTTATGAAAGAAATGTACTTTATATTCGTCATATTTATCTACAAGATCTGCTTGTACAAGTATATCCCTCTGGTCCATACCTTTCCTGTAGGAAAAAAAAATGGGGCCAATTTATCATCAAATTTTAATATTTTCCCGTTTTCACAAATCTCCTTTTTTACTTTTGTTAACACTGTTTTCCCTTTTGTCATGGTCTCTCTTTTACCCTCCCCAACATACTAGCAGGATATTACCTATCTTCTAATCTATGTTTCATCTCTGGTTCTAACGGTTAAGGATTGGATGTAAGTCTAATAACACTTAACATCTTTGTCTTAGGCAACAAATGTGGAACTTTATTTAAAATTAAAGGGATAGTAAAGCCCCAAATTTTCTTTTATGATTCAGCTAGAACATATAATTTTGAACAACTTTCCAATGTAATTCTATTATCAAATTTTCTTCATTCTCTTGTTATACATTGCTGAAGGGACAGCATTGCACTATTGACAGGATGCTGAAAATATCTATTTAGCCAATCACAAGAGACAAATGTGTGCAGGCACAAATTAGCAGCAGCTCCCACTAGTGTATGATAGGTGCGTATTCATTTTTAACAAGGGATACTAAGGCCTAGATTTGGAGTTTGGCGGTAGCCGTGAAAACCAGCGTTAGAGGCTCCTAACGCTGGTTTTAGGCTACCTCCGGTATTTGGAGTCAGTCAAAAAAGGGTCTAACGCTCACTTTTCAGCCGCGACTTTTCCATACCGCAGATCCCCTTACGTAAATTGCGTATCCTATCTTTTCAATGGGATTTTTCTAACTCCGGTATTTAGAGTCGTGTCTGAAGTGAGCGTTAGAATTCTAACGACAAAACTCCAGCCGCAGAAAAAAGTCAGTAGTTAAGAGCTTTCTGGGCTAACGCCGGTTCATAAAGCTCTTAACTACTGTGCTCTAAAGTACACTAACACCCATAAACTACCTATGTACCCCTAAACCGAGGCCCCCCCACATCGCCGCCACTCGATTAAATTTTTTTAACCCCTAATCTGCCGACCGCCACCTACGTTATCCTTATGTACCCCTAATCTGCTGCCCCTAACACCGCCGACCCCTATATTATATTTATTAACCCCTAACCTGCACCCCAAAACGTTGCAGCCAGCTACCTACAATAATTAACCCCTAATCTGCCGACCGCAAAGCGCCGCTACTTAAGTTATCCTTATGTACCCCTAATCTGCTGCCCCTAACACCGCCGACCCCTAGATTATATTGATTAACCCCTAATCTGCCCCCCTCAACGTCGCCTCCACCTGCCTACACTGATTAACCCCTAATCTGCCGAGCGGACCACACCGCTACTATAATAAAGTCATTAACCCCTAATCCGCTTCACTAACCCTATAATAAATAGTATTAACCCCTAATCTGCCCTCCCTAACATCGTCGACACCTAACTTCAATTATTAACCCCTAATCTGCCGACCAGAGCTCACCGCTATTCTAATAAATGTATTAACCCCTAAAGCTAAGTCTAACCCTAACACTAACACCCCCCTAACTTAAATATAATTTAAATCTAACGAAATTAATTAACTCTTATTAAATAAATTATTCCTATTTAAAGCTAAATACTTACCTGTAAAATAAATCCTAATATAGCTACAATATAAATTATAATTATATTATAGCTATTTTAGGATTAATATTTATTTTACAGGTAACTTTGTATTTATTTTAACCAGGTACAATAGCTATTAAATAGTTAAGAACTATTTAATAGCTAAAATAGTTAAAATAATTACAAAATTACCTGTAAAATAAATCCTAACCTAAGTTACAATTAAACCTAACACTATACTATCATTAAATTAATTAAATAAAATACCTACAATTACCTACAATTAAACCTAATACTACACTATCAATACATTAATGAAATAAAATACCTACAAATAACTACAATGAAATAAACTAACTAAAGTACAAAAAATAAAAAAGAACTAAGATACAAAAAATAAAAAAATATTTACAAACATAAGAAAAATATTACAACAATTTTAAACTAATTACACCTACTCTAAGCCCCCTAATAAAATAACAAAGCCCCCCAAAATAAAAAATGCCCTACCCTATTCTAAATTACTAAAGTTCAAAGCTCTTTTACCTTACCAGCCCTGAACAGGGCCCTTTGCGGGGCATGCCCCAAGAAGTTCAGCTCTTTTGCCTGTAAAAAAAAACATACAATACCCCCCCCCAAACATTACAACCCACCACCCACATACCCCTAATCTAACCCAAACCCCCCTTAAATAAACCTAACACTAAGCCCCTGAAGATCATCCTACCTTGTCTTCACCTCACCGGGTATCATCGATCGGTCCTGGCTCCAAAATCTTCATCCAACCCAAGCGGGGGCTGGCGATCCATCATCCGGTGGCTGAAGAGGTCCAGAAGAGGCTCCAAAGTCTTCATCCTATCCGGGAAGAAGAGTAGATCCGGACCGGCAACCATCATCTTCCAAGCGGCATCTTCTATCTTCATCCGATGAGGACCGGCTCCATCCTGAAGACCTCCACCGCGGACCCATCTTCATCCGGCGACGTCCAACTAAAGAATGACGGTTCCTTTAAGGGACGTCATCCAAGATGGCGTCCCTCGAATTCCGATTGGCTGATAGGATTCTATCAGCCAATCGGAATTAAGGTAGGAATATTCTGATTGGCTGATGGAATCAGCCAATCAGAATCAAGTTCAATCCGATTGGCTGATCCAATCAGCCAATCAGATTGAGCTCGCATTCTATTGGCTGTTCCGATCAGCCAATCAGAATATTCCTACCTTAATTCCGATTGGCTGATAGAATCCTATCAGCCAATCGGAATTCGAGGGACGCCATCTTGGATGACGTCCCTTAAAGGAACCGTCATTCTTCAGTTGGACGTCGCCGGATGAAGCTGTTCCGATCAGCCAATAGAATGCAAGCTCAATCTGATTGGCTGATTAGATCAGCCAATCGGATTGATTTTGATTCTGATTGGCTGATTCCATCAGCCAATCAGAATATTCCTACATTAATTCCGATTGGCTGATAGAATCCTATCAGCCAATCGGAATTCGAGGGACGCCATCTTGGATGACGTCCCTTAAAGGAACCGTCATTCTTCAGTTGGACGTCGCCGGATGAAGATGGGTCCGCGGTGGAGGTCTTCAGGATGGAGCCGGTCCTCATCGGATGAAGATAGAAGATGCCGCTTGGAAGATGATGGTTGCCGGTCCGGATCTACTCTTCTTCCCGGATAGGATGAAGACTTTGGAGCCTCTTCTGGACCTCTTCAGCCACCGGATGATGGATCGCCAGCCCCCGCTTGGGTTGGATGAAGATTTTGGAGCCAGTACCGATCGGTGATATTTCATTGTAGTTATTTGTAGGTATTGTATTTAATTAATGTATTGATAGTGTAGTGTTAGGTTTAATTGTAGGTAATTGTAGGTATTTTATTTAATTAATTTAATGATAGTATAGTATTAGGTTTAATTGTAACTTAGGTTAGGATTTATTTTACAGGTAATTTTGTAATTATTTTAACTATTTTAGCTATTAAATAGTTCTTAACTATTTAATAGCTATTGTACCTGGTTAAAATAAATACAAAGTTACCTGTAAAATAAATATTAATCCTAAAATAGCTATAATATAATTATAATTTATATTGTAGCTATATTAGGATTTATTTTACAGGTAAGTATTTAGCTTTAAATAGGAATAATTTATTTAATAAGAGTTAATTAATTTCGTTAGATTTAAATTATATTTAAGTTAGGGGGGTGTTAGTGTTAGGGTTAGACTTAGCTTTAGGGGTTAATACATTTATTAGAATAGCGGTGAGCTCCGGTCGGCAGATTAGGGGTTAATAATTGAAGTTAGGTGTCGGCGATGTTAGGGAGGGCAGATTAGGGGTTAATACTATTTATTATAGGGTTAGTGAGGCGGATTAGGGGTTAATAACTTTATTATGATAGCGGTGCGGTCCGCTCGGCAGATTAGGGGTTAATAAGTGTAGGCATGTGGAGGCGAAGTTGTGGGGGGCAGATTAGGGGTTAATAAATATAATATAGGGGTCGGCGGTGTTAGGGGCAGCAGATTAGGGGTACATAAGGATAATGTAAGTAGCGGCGGTTTATGGAGCGGCAGATTAGGGGTTAAAAATAATATGCAGGGGTCAGCGATAGCGGGGGCAGCAGAATAGGGTTAATAAGTGTAAGGTTAAGGGTGTTTAGACTCGGGGTACATGTTAGGGTGTTAGGTGCAGACGTAGGAAGTGTTTCCCCATAGCAAACAATGTGGCTGCGTTAGGAGCTGAACGCGGCTTTTTTGCAGGTGTTAGGTTTTTTTTCAGCTCAAACAGCCCCATTGTTTCCTATGGGGGAATCGTGCACGAGCACGTTTTTGAGGCTGGCCGCGTCAGTAAGCAACTCTGGTATCGAGAGTTGAAGCTGCGTTAAATATGCTCTACGCTCCTTTTTTGGAGCCTAACGCAGCCTTTATGTGGACTCTCAATACCAGAGTTATTTTTATGGTGCGGCCAGAAAAAAGCCAGCGTTAGCTAACTCTAAATCTAGCCGTAAGAGAACGAAGCACATTTGAAAATAGAAGTGAATTTAAAAGTGTCTTAAAATGACATACTCTATCTGAATCATGCAAGTTTAATTTTGACTTTCCTATCCCTTTAACATGGACAGTATAGGGAAATGGGGGCATGCTGCTTAGAAGCCTGTATCTCAAGCATCTATGCAGCTACAGACCCCCAAGACCCACCGTTGGAAACGTAATCACCTAACCTTTCCAACAGTATAAGTCTTGGGTATCTGGAAAAAAAGTATAAAAGTAAAAAATATATATATTTATAAAAAAAAAATAAAAAAAAAAATCCAACTTAGCACCCAGGTGGGAAATGGCTTAGCAGCCAAAGGGTTAAGGGTCTCAATAAAGTGGCTAGAGTCCTTAATAAATTAAGGAATTTTCTTGATACACTAGTGCAGAGAATCTTCTGCATATTTAGCCACAGGCTGATTTAGTGAGTCCATTGCAGATATTATAGGTCTCCCTTTAAGGACTTACTGTATGTAAAATAGTATTTTCAAGTTATCAGTGGTTATCATTTATTTTTCTTGCTCTGTAATCCAACAATATGTCACAACAATTTGTAGAATAGTTTCTAATTCCTTTTTGTACTTTTTGGGGATTTCTAGAGAGCAACAAATAATCATTTTTGTCACTCAACAGTCTCAAGTCCTCAGCTTTGTAATCCTTATAATCCATTAAAATAAGGCATTCACCCTTATTGTCAGGCTTCAGTATCACATGTTTGTTTTTATTTAAATTTCAATGGTCTTCCTCTCCCTCTGCTTAAATTCTATTTGATTTTTGAGTGTTTTTTTTTTTATTCCTCTAGATCCCTTTCAACCAGTTTAAGCCCATTGTTCAGCACCTTTTCTTCCTCTCTAGTGAGTGTCCTCTCTAGTGAGTGTCCCGACCAGTAAATACAGTAGATTTGCATAATCAACGAAAAAATAAAATCGCATGCTCTATCTGAATCATACAAGTTGAATTTCACTTAAAGTTAAATGTTACCTCTTCTTCCCTATGTTGCTGGTCCTGCTGCACATCACCTCGCCTGACCTTTGCTTCCTCTCCGGTTCCTCGTGAGTCTGCATGTTCTGATTGCTAACATGCTTACTTCTAAAACGGTCACTTCCAGAAGACCCTGAGTCTACCGTGCACACACTGAATCTCCTAACGCCTCCTTTTTCCTGGCAGAAAGATAATACATGGGTACATTAAAGGGACATGAAACCCAAATTTTTTCTTTCACGATTCAGATAAAGAATACAATTTTAAACACAATTCCAATTTACTTCTATAATTTAATTTGCTTTACTCTTCAGATATCCTTTGTTGAAGAAGTAGCAATGCACATGGGTGAGCCAATCAGGAGGTATCTATGTGCAGCCACCAATCAGCATACACTGATCCTATTTAGATATGCTTTTCATATCAAGAGAATGAAGCAAATTAGATAATAGAAGTAAATTGGAAAGTTGTTTAAAATGGAATCCTCTTTCTAAATCATTAAAGAAAAAAATGTGTGTTTCATGTCCTTTTAAAAATTAGCTTATAGCCTATGCCACTGTTCAGTGTTCATTCCATTTATACAATGTAAGATGGTGCAATGTATATGTTTATTTAGTTTATGAGAAGTGTTTATGGTATCAGGAGGTCTATAATATTTTGTGTTATTCTTTTTATAGGTATAACTGAATGTTGGCATGGAGTGGGCCATACGAGGAGCAGGGCATACAGGCAAGGGGGATAAGGGTACTGGGCTAAGGGTCCCCAAAAATGTATCTTGCCCAGGGCCCCTCAAATGCTAAGGTTGACACTGTCCATTATCTATATTTTTACTTACTTCTTCATAGAATCTAATTATATTACTTTGACATGATCTATTTCTCATAAAACCATGCTGATTTGAATTTATAATCTTGTTTACATGAATATACTCATCAATATAATCCTTTATAATCCCTTCAAGTATCTGCCCCACTATTGATGTCAGATTAACTGGTCTATAGTTTCCTTGATCAGCCCTGCTTCCCTTTTTAAAAAGTGGCACCACATCAGCTTTATGCCAGTCCTGGGTACTATGCCTGAGGATAATGCGTCTTGAAAAATTAAGACATAGGTTTGGCTATAACAGTGCTTAATTCCCGTAAAACCCTTGGGTGTATTCCATCTGGATATACAACAATAGAACCCAGTGCAGGAAGGGCACTCAAATCAAAATCTGCAGATAAAAGAGGGAGGTGATTTTTACCTATATCACAAATCCAATTATATTCATTACTGTAAGATGTTAAAAATGTAATCCTATTTTTCATTGTCCCTCTCTTTCTAGCTTCACTAAACTTCAACAAAGTCTTCCGGTGCCTGGAAGCCACCAACTTTTTTGTATCCTCAACAAGATCATAAGGGTAACCACGAGTCTTTACTCTATCTACCAGGGAATTTGCATGTATATCATATTTTATATCATATTAAGTCAAATCTGTACAGTTTCTGCGTAGGTGTATATATTGCCCTGATATTGGTTTTCTGTATACTTTACACTTTACCATACCCTTGTCCTCACAACCTCCTCTAGTGTTACGTCCAAATAGTTTATTTCTGTCAAATGAAAGTCGTGGATAATGGAGATACCCAAATCATTTTCATTGAGTCTATTCAAAAATTCCTTAGCCGACTCTTCATCTCCTTTCCACATGAAAAACAGATTGTCTATAAATCTTTTATAGACAATAATTTTAGATCTAAAGGGATTTTCTTCTACATAGAAGGTTGGCGTTAGAGGGGGCAAAGGTTGCCCCAGTAGCTGTCCCACAACTCTGGAGATAGAGTTGTCCCTCAAACTTAAAGTAATTATGTGTGAGCAGAAAAATAGTACTATGATAACAAAATCAGAAAATCCATTCTCATATTTCAAAGATCTTTTTAGGAAGAATCACACAGCTTCAATAGCTCCTTTGTGGGGGATAGATGAATAAAGGGCCCGAACATCTATTGTAATTGGGGATATTATAGGTAAAGAATTTTATTTACCCAGAGAACGATGACTTGCTACAAAACAAGATCAAATGCTACACAATCAGAATGTTTAGGAAAATAAAATAATTATAGAAATGAAAGAGAAAAAATATTGGAATTTATATATAATAATAATAATTTATTACATAATAATTACTTGCATTTGACACAGTAATAGAAAGTTCTAGTTGATAAGTAGCAAACAAAGAAAATATGTAGCAAATTTCTAAATAAATATGAGGGTTACAATTGGTCTATCTTAAATCTACCTTAAAAGCAGAAAAAGGTAACACCTATTGTTGTGTAACCTATCAACAGTTGTAAAGTGCTTTAAAGGGATAGTCAAGTCCAAAAAAAACCTTCAGGGTTCAAATAGGGCATGTAATTTTAAATAACTTTCCAATTTACTTTTTTTTTACCAAATTAGCTAAACCTAGGAGGTTCATATGCCAATTTCTTAGACATTGAAGGGCGCCTCTAATCTAAATGCATTTTGACAGTTTTCACCACTAGAGGGCATCAGTTCATGTGTTTCATATAGATAACATTGAGCTTGCGCACGTGAAGTTATCTGGAGTGAGCACTGATTGGCTAAAATGCAAGTCTATCAAAAGAACTGATATAAGGGGGCAGTTTGCAGAGGCTTAGAAACAAGGTAATCACAGAGGTAAAAAGTATATTATTATAACTGTGTTGGTTATGCAAATCTAGGGAATAGGTAATAAAAGGATTATCTATCTTTTTAAACAACACAAATTCTGGTGTTGACTGTCCCTTTTATATTGTAAGCAGGGCTAATGAAAAGCATGTAGCTATGAGTACAGCATAAGCTAAAATATGTTAGCTGACTTTTGCATGGCTCTGCTCATGAAGGATTGTCTGTGTGTATTTTTAATATGGTGCAATAAAGGACTTTGATTTTAATTTTGCACAATATCATTGTGTATCTCCAGCTTTTTTTTTCTTGAAACTTGTATTCCATCTGAGCCTTGAGTTTTATTTACCTTAATATTATTTAGTTTATTTATATACAAACATAAAAATATGCAGACGCACTCAACTGAGTCAGAACATAAGCTAGAAAAACTTCTGTGCTTGTTTACAAGGCAAGTGCCACTCAGGGTGCATACTTTTTTAGCACACTATGCCTTTCCCAGAGAATATCCTGTATCATAACAATCTGACCCTGCCCAATGACAGTCCAGCGCTGAAATACCAGGCAATTCTTCTCTGAACAAGAGAAAACAACAAACCCCAGACATACGTTTCGGCTTCCCTTGGGCCTCCTCAGTGAGGTGCAGTTGCATCTCTCTAGGGCATGTGTGCAAGGAGTCCACATCTGGTTTCCCCTTTTTACTCTTAGGGAGACCCAAGAGTAATTTGCATACAAACATAAAAATAGAGAGACGCACTCAACTGAGACAGAACATAAGCTAGAAAAACTTTGGTGCTTGTTCACAAGGCAAGTGCCACTCAGAGTGCAGTCTCTTTTAGCACACTATGGGGCATATGTATCAAGCTCTGAATGGAGCTTGATGCCCCGTGTTTCTGGCGAGTACGATCGGGTTGATTGACACCCCCTGCTGGCGGCCTATTGGCCACGAGTCTGCAGGTGGTGGCGTTGCACCAGCAGCTCTTGTGAGCTCCTGGTGCAATGCTGAATACAGCGAGCGTATTGCTCGCCGTATTTGCCGAGTTCTGGCGGACCTGATCCGCAGTGTCAGATCAGGTCCGCCAGATCTTCATAACTAGAGGCCTATGCCTTTTACAGAGAAAAAATATCATGTAGCATATAAGTCTGACCCTGTCCAATGACAGGCCAGCACCGAAATACCAGGCAATTCTTCTCTGAACAAGAGAAAACAACAAATCCCAGACGTACGTTTCGGCTTCCCTTGGGCCTCCTCAGTGAGGTGCAGTTGCATCTCTCTAGGGCATGTGTGCAAGGAGTCCACATCTGGTTTCCCCTTTTTACTCTTAGGGAGACCCAAGAGTAATTTGCATACAAACATAAAAATAGAGAGACGCACTCAACTGGGCCCTTGGGCCTCGTCAGTGAGGTGCAGTTGCATCTCCACAAGACATGGAAAGAATTATCCTCCAACCCACTATGAGGAGACAAAAACACTCCTACATACCAGAGCTACAAACCCCTTCCATTTACCTTGAATCCTCAGTAATTTTTTTGCCTCCATTTTTTGCAAGATTCCAGAGATTTGCATTCCTTGACAGGCATTATCATTAAAAGAATTTAAAAAACAGCCAATGGAAATGCGCGGACAACCCTATATAAGGAGGAAACTTGCATTTAAACGCATGAAGGTGACTGCATGAAGAGAACCTCTGCAAGAAGAAATGAAGATAAGAAGAAAAGAAGGATCGGATGGAAGAAGAAGATGAAAGTCAGAAAATGGAAGACAGAAGATAGAAGAAGAGGACGCCGCCATTAAGATGAAGAGGACTGCCCAGGAGGACCAAAGTTATGAAAAAAAGAAGAGGGGCACTGCAAGAGTCAAGTTGGTGAGTGGAAACTTTGCGGTTTATCGTTAGGATGTTAGGGTGGGCTTTTTTTTATTTTCAAGCTTAATGTTTTTGTCCCTTTTTAGATTATTATTTTTTTAAATTGGGATTTTGTTTTTTTGGGCAGAAAAAGAGCTTGGGGTATTGCCCTACCAAATGCCCTTCTTAGGGCAATGCCCAACCAAATGCCCTTTTCAGGGCAACCTGTTTTTAGATTAGTTTTATTTTTAGAATAAAATTAGGTTTTTATTTTTTTGGGCGGCAAAAGAACTGTGGACACAGCCCTACCATATGCCCTTTTTAGTAAATACAAATAACTTCAATCACAAACAAAATAATAATACAAATAAATGTGATATAAAAGGATATCGTGTAGGCGATCCTCAGTCCCTCAAAATAAAAGAGAGAAAAAGAAAATACAAATAATTTAATTTTGTTTACATCAATTTTATACAATATATAAGTGCCAAATAGCTATTCACATGAACCTGAGCTATCGTCTGCTCAGGTAAAAATGCAGTTCTGAGAACAAGGCTGTCAGGATCAGCTAATAGGTTAGGGGGCTTATTGCGTTGGGGGGTTGTATCAGTGTAGGGATTAATAGGTTAGGGGGCTAATTGCGTTGGGGGTTGTGGTAGTGTAGGGGTTAATAGGTTAGGTGGTGGTTAGGTCTTTAGGTTACTGCAGATTAGGGTTTATAGTGTAGGTTGTGCTGGGGGTGAGGGCGCCTAAGGGGTTAATAGTGTATTTCAATATTGAATTTATATCCAATGTTAAAATAATATGCATTATACATGACAATGCCTATCATTTTAAATATTGTATCTAATTTAAATGTAAATATGTTTATTGTTATATCTATTATTTTAAGCATGTCATTTAAATGATATATTTATGTTTAAAATATTAAAATGAACAATAAAAAATAACTACATTTTAAATTAGATAGAATGCTTAAAATAATAAGCATTATATATGCCAATGCATATAATTTTAAAATTGGATGTGAATGTTGCAAGATAGCTCCTTTAGTTATAATAGGGATATTTTTTTATATACTTTATTAGTCAGGTAGATTGCAGACATTACATAGGTGTAGGCATTCTGTGGGAGTTAGCCAGGTGTTGCAGGGGAAGTAAAAAGAAGACATTACTTAGGTGTACGCGTATTAGATAGTTAGTTGGTGCGTTCCAGGGAGAGTATAGTTAAGTATGACGTAAGTGTAGGCGTTCTGTGGGAGTTAGCCAAGCATTCCAGGGTGAGTAACCTGTACTTTAATTGGGATAAATTGCCAACAGTGCGATATATTACAATCTATGAGGTTACAAGTAGGGTGTCAGCCATGTTTTGTCTCACCACCTTGTTTTCAGTGATGAGACTTTACAGTGTGAGGCAGGTAGTGTAGGTCTAGTTATATTTAGGTCACACAGGCAATATTTGAAGTGTTCTGACAAAGAAACAATCAGCTAGATTACGAGTTTTGAGCGCTATAGGCACATTAACGACCGCCCTGCCTATACCCCCATGCCTTTACAGGTTTGAAAAAACCCAGCTTGTGCGGGCGATATGGTGGCGTTGAGCTCCATACCTCACCCAAATACAAGCAGTGTTTTGACGTGCTCGTGCACGATTTCCCCATAGACATCAATGGGGAGAGCCGGCAAAAAAAAAGCCTAACACCTGCGATCGCGGAATGAAAGGCTCCGTAACGCAGCTCCATTGATATCTATGGGGAAAGAAAAAGTTATGTTTAAACCTAACACCCTAACATAAAAACCACATCTAAACACCCCTATTCTGCCGTCCCTGACATCAACAAAACCTACATAATGTTATTAACCCCTAATCTGCCGCCTTAACATCGCCGCCACCTACATTACAGTTATTAACCCCAATCTGCTGCCCCCAACATCGCTGCCACCTACATAAATTTATTAACCCCTAATCTGCTGGCCCTAACATCGCCGCCACCTACCTACACTTATTAGCCCCTAATCTGCTGCCCCCAATGTCGCCGCCACTATACTAAAGTTATTAACCACTACACCTCTGGCCTCCCACATCACTAACACTACATAAATATATTAACCCCTAAACCTAACGTAACCCTAAGCCTAACCCTAACACCCCCCTAACTTAAATATAATTAAAATAAATCTAAATAAAACGTACAATTATTACCTAAATAATTCCTATTTAAAACTAAATAGATGCTTACCTGTAAAATAAAACCTAAGCTAGCTACAATATTACTAATAGTTATATTGTAGCTATCTTAGGTTTTATTTTTATTTCACAGGTAAGTTTGTATTTATTTTAACTAGGTAGACTAGTTAGTAAATAGTTATTAACGATTTACTAGCTACCTAGTTAAAATAAATACAGAGTTACCTAACATGCCTTACACTAAAACCTAACATTACAGTAAAATTAAATAAATTAAATTAATTAAATACAATTATCTAAATTACAACAAAAAAAACACTAAATTAAACAAAATAAAAAAACAAAATGATCAAAAATAAAAACGAATTACTACTAATCTAATAGCCCTATCAAAATAAAAAAAAAACTAGCCTACACTAAACTGCCAATGCCCCTTAAAAGGGCCTTTTGCGGGGCATTGCCCCAAAGAAATCAGCTATTTTACATAGCAATTAAAAATACAAACATCCCCCAACAGTAAAACCTACCACCCACACAACCAAACCCCCCAAAGCTCTTTTGCCATGCCAATAGGATTGAGCTTGCATTCTATTGGCTGATTGGATTAGCCAATAGGATGAAAGTTCAATCCTATTGGCTGATTGCAACAGCCATCAGGATTGTGTCCCCTTTTACTCCTATTGGCTGGTTCTGCTCGCTTGGATGAAGACTTCTGCCCGCTTGGATGAAGACTTCTGCCCGCTTGGATGAAGACATCTGCCCGCTTGGATGAAGACATCTGCCCGCTTGGATGAAGACATCTGCCCACTTGGATAAAGACTTCTGCCCGCTTGGATAAAGACTTCTGCCCACTTGGATGAAGACTTCCGGCTGGATGAGGATGGATGTCCGGACTTCGAAAACTGTAAGTGGATCTTCGGGGGTTAGTGTTAGGTTTTTTTAATTTTTTTTTGGGTGGGTTTTATTTTTAGCTTAGGGTTTGGGCACTTCGTAAAAGAGCTGATTGCCCCTTTCAGGGCATGGCAAAAGAGTAAATGCCCTTTTAAGGACAATGCCCATCCAAATGCCCTTTTCAGGGCTATGGTTAGCTTAGGTTTATTTAGATAGACTTTTATTTGGGGGGTGTGGGTGGTGGGTTTTACTGTTGTGGGGATGTTTGTATTTTTAATTGCTATGTAAAAGAGCTGATTTATTTGGGGCAATGCCCCCCAAAAGGCCCTTTTAAGGGCCATTGGCAGTTTAGTGTAGGCTAGGGTATTTTTTATTTTTGGGGGGCTTTTTTATTTTGATAGGGCTATTAGATTAGGAGTAATTCGTTTTTATTTTTGATAATTTCATTTTTTTTATTTTGTGTAATTTAGTGTTTATTTTTGTAATTTAGATAATTGTATTTTATTAATTTAATTTATTTAATTTTGGGGGCGGAGCCAACAGGCAACTGAGATGGTCGCATATTGTGGAAGCTCTGCATAATAATGTTGAAAAATGCTTTATTAGTGGTTGAATATCATAACTAATATATGTGATGGAGTGGATAGTATCTGCTGTGGACCTGTTCATGCTAGAGAGCGACTGCCGAGTCTCAAGATCTATGCCGAACTAAGTGCTTATATTGAAACTGATCGCAACACATGGCTATATAACGCCATTACTGATCAGCACACTCAACGTGGATATTGACTGCGCTACTCCTATACTTTTGACTTATGAGACTCAGCCCATCCCCTGCCTGCAAGAACGGCGATGATACAAAGTTTACAACTGATCCGGACCATCAGCAGATGCATACATATTTCATATGAAGGGAATCGCCATGTTGCAGGCTATGTGGAAAGAGGAGCTCGCCCAGATATTGCAGGCACACTTCTTGAGATTGAACTTCTCGCTATCCGAAGCCTATGGGATTACTTCTTCAGCAGAGGAGACTGGTAAACTGTGTGCAGGCATAGCTATTAAAGCGGCACCCCTGGAGAGGGATGCTTCCAGCCACGTGGCAGATCTCTATGAGGGTGATACTCCATGTAAACAGCATGAATTGGAACTACATGTAATAGGAGGTCCACAGTATGCTTATGTCTGCGACAAAGATGCTACTGCTCACTATGGTCTACAGTCTGACAGGGAGGAGAGGGATTTGGACTGTGTCTGCATGATGTGTACAGTGCTGGGAGCAAGGAACTTCCGATTACAGGAACTACTGAGAGCAGGGCTTCATGTAAGCGGTATGCAGAAAGCGCCAAAGAAGCACCCCAATTAGCTCCTACCCTAAAACGAATCAGTTTCTGTAAGACCCTAAGGGAACTAATCTTGTATGTGAAGTGGATGCCGTGGCAAAGTGAGAAAAGGTCGTATGCAGTTTTGGTTGTTAAAGGGACTCTATTGCTACCCTATGCAGTGCCTCACATCATCACACAGATGCTCAACTGGGACCCTGGGGGTTCATTTTTGTGGAACACTAAGGGATTGCAGTCAGCTTTCTAATGTGTGTGGTTTTTGTAGATGACAGCCATGCTTAAAAGCTTTCTCCCCGGTGGGATAAAATGCAGAAACTTTATGACGGACTTGTGAACTTACCACTGCATCTGCTGGATTAATCATCCCCAGTTACGTGCTATATGGACACAAACATATATTACTATGTGTTTCATTCATTATCTATTGTATTATTTCACCATTATAGTGGGTACTGTTCTATCATATTGACAATACGTTTATTACTGCTTGAACTGAGTTGCTTTTACAATCTTGTGGCTGTTGTTTGAATTGTTTTAACCTTACTCACAGGGCTTAGCACTCACTGTCTTATAATGTCTCTAATATTCTGTATTCAATAGATAGATCTCTTCCACATTACAGAAGTGAGACGTAAATTAATACTTTTTCTTAAAGGATGATATTCCCACTTATCGTTATTTGCATGTCTGATCTTTATATTATAGCTGAGTTAACTGTAACATCGAGTACTGGGGGTACTAGAGAGATATTGGGATTTGGAGTAAAACATGCACTGTTTAATATATTCTCAAGTCATTTGTTATCTGAGACACTTGTATGTATACATCGTACAGTAGAGTAAGGATTTAAAACAAACTATCTTGATAGTAGCTGTACTTACAATTTATCACCACTAGAGGGGAGTCAAAGCCTAGTTTCAGTTAGATTTTCACAATAAACTCATGCGATCTTACAACCCAATTCATTTTATCATTATCTTTATGTCCTGTTGGATTCCTTGCCCTGTAACTCTAGTTTTACTATCCATAACCACATTCTACAGGTATTTAAGACTATTTCTCTTTTATTTACTTCTGTGTTAGATTTTTACTGGTTACAAGGTTCTTCATTGCAGTGTAGTTTAAGATGATATAGGGCATGTTGATGCTATTTTATTTATGCCTTCAAAAACTTCAGTTGGTGTGCTCCTTTTTAACAGGGAATTTTGTCTCTAAAGATCTAAATCCTAATGTTTGTGATCCCCTTAACCTGTGACTCCTGTAAGAACTGAACTTTTTTTTTACAGAGGTTTAATTTACCATATATCTCTATAGGCTCTTTGCTTCTGTTTAGAATTCGCTTTTGCCAGCAGGTTAGAATCTCTCTGCAGCTTATTACCCATTAATAGCTGGTTATGTATGATCTTGTCGCCCTGTAACACTACAGCCTGCCTACTTAGCACTTGCTACTTATTACATTTCTCTAGTAGCTCTCCCTCAACCCACAATGAGCCGCTCAGTTCCTAAGCTATATATTTCACTTAGTATATTCACTTTTCCACCCCCCCCCACCCCCTCCATAATAAACCTCCTTTTGTAGGAGGATTAGCTACGCGGCCTATCTTTTCAGTGCCGCACCCCAATTATACTTACATATTCTACAATGCTAGTTACAACGCAAAATGATATTCTCACTATTGCTATTTTAAAAAAAAATAAAAACCTAACTACTAAATCACTTTAAGCTTATAACATATAGCGCAATAATAATAAAATTTGAGGTTTTCAGTATGAGGCCCATGAGAGGCCTCTTATTTTTGGGGTTACCTTCTGCTATAGTTGCTTAATATTTTTGTTCTGAGGTCCAAGAGTGGCCTCTTAGATAAATAAGAAGGTTCTAAATTTTTATTGGCATTTTTATTTTAATTGTTGTTTATTTCTTTTATTCTTGCAACAGGCGATTATATTTTATTTTCTTTGCTCTACATAGTGCATCTGTGATCCCGTATAATGATTGCTAATATACAACCTACACATTGTACCCTGTTAAAAGCAAATTCAAAATTTTTTATTGTATACTGCTGCAACTTTGTGTTTATATGCCAAATTATTACCTCAATAAAAATTATATACAAAAAAAAAAAAAATTATTTAATTTTATTGTAATGTTAGGTTTTAGTGTAAGGCAGGTTAGGTTTTATTTGACAGGTAACTTTGTATTTATTTTAACTAGGTAGCTAGTAAATAGTTAATAACTATTTACTAACTAGTCTACCTAGTTAAAATAAATACAAACTTACCTGTGAAATAAAAATAAAACCTAAGATAGCTACAATATAACTATTAGTAATATTGTAGCTAGCTTAGGTTTTATTTTATAGGTAAGTATTTAGTTTTAAATAGGAATTATTTAGGTAATAATTGTACGTTTTATTTAGCTTTATTTTAATTATATTTAAGTTAGGGGGTGTTAGGTTAAGGTTAAATTTAGGCTTAGGGTTACATTAGGTTTCGGGGTTAATATATTTATGTAGTAATGTGGGAGGCCAGAGGTTTAGGGGTTAATAATTTATTTTAGTATATTTCGTTGTGGGGGGCTTGCGGTTTAGTAGTTAATAGGTTTGTTATAGGGGCGGTGTGGGTGGACGGCAGATTAGGGGTTAATAATCTTTAAATAGTGTTTGCGATGCGGGAGGGAGTCTAAAGATCCTGGGAACCATGGCCATGAGAATAAAGGCCCACGATAGGGTTAGGACAATAGTTCGTGAGAGAGCCTCAAATCAGCTCAGGCAGGGAGATAGCAGCTATAAGATGCAGAGTGGTAACCTCAAAAATGAGAGATAAAAATAATTATAATAACAATTATAATTTAATAAAAGAATAAAAACATCAGCAACGCGTTTCTCAGTGTCCCAGCACGGTTTCATCAGGCTAATTTTATTTTAGTGTTTGCGATGCGGGAGGTCCTCGGTTAAGGGGTTAACAGGTAGTTTATAGGTGTTTAGTGTACTTTGTGACACTTTAGTTATAAGTTTTATGCTACAGCTTTGTAACGTAAAACTCATAACTACTGACTTCAGATGGCGGTACGGAACTTGTCAGTATAGGGTTTACCGCTCACTTTTTTGCCTCCCAGGCAAACTCGTAATACCGGTGCTATGGAAGTCCCATTGAAAAAACATAACTGAGTCCACGGATCATCTTAATTACTGTTGGGAATATCACTCCTGACCAGCAGGAGGATGCCAAGAGCACCACAGCAAAAGCTGTTAAATACCACTCCCCCTACCCACAATCCCCAGTCATTTGACCAAAGGGAAAGGAGAAAGGAAGTAATCTAAGGTGCAGAGGTGCCTGAAGTTTATAGAAAAGCAAACTGTCTGATAAACAGGGCGGGCCGTGGACTCACTGTGTCAAGACATAAATAAATTTATCAGGTAAGAATAAATTATGTTTTCTTTCTAATGACATGGTGAGTCCACGGATTATCTTAATTACTGTTGGGAACCAATACCCAAGCTAAAGCACATGCTTGGGTAGAAGGCATCACTGCTTGAAGAACCTTTCTCCCAAAAGAAGCTGAAGCAAAAGTATCAAATTTGTAAAATTTAGAAAAAGTATGCAAAGATGACCAAGTCGCAGCCTTGCAAAGCTGATCTACAGAAACTCCATTTTTGAAAGCCCAAGAAGAAGAAACAGCCCTTGTTGAATGAGCCGTGATTCTCTCAGGAGGCTGCTGACCAGCAGTCTCATATGCCAAGCGAATAACACTCCTCAATCAACAAGAAAGAGAAATAGCCTTCTTAACCTTACGCTTCCCAGAAAAGACAACAAATAAAGAAGAAGACTGGCGAAAATCCTTAGTCGTCTGCAAATAATATTTCAATGCACGAACCACATCCAGGTTGTGCAACAAACGCTCCTTATGACAAGATTAATATTCTTATCAGAAACAACCTTAGGAAGAAAACCCAAGGCAGTACGCAGAACTACCTTATCAGAGTAAAAAATAAGAAAAGGTGATTCATACTGTAAGGCTGAAAGCTCCGAAACTCTTCGAGCCGAAGAAATAGCCACCAGAAACAAAACCTTCCAAGATAACATCTTAATATCCAAAGAATGCATAGGTTCAAACGGAGCCTGTTGAAGGACTCTAAGAACCAAATTAAGACTCCAAGGTGGAGTAGTAGACTTAAACACAGGCTGAATTCTAACCAAGGCCTGACAAAAAGAATGAACATCTGGCACATCCACCAGGCGCTTGTGCAATAAAATAGATAAAGCAGAAATTTGACCCTTCAGGTACTAGCAGATAAACCTTTCTCCAAACCCTCCTGGAGAAAAGACAAAATCCTAGGAATCCTAACTCTACTCCACGAGTAGCCTTTGGATTCACACCAAAACAAATATTTACGCCAAATCTTATCAAAATAAATCTTCCTAGTCACAGGCTTACAAGCCTGAATCATAGTCTCAATGACTGACTCAGAAAAACCACTCTTAGAAAGAATTAAGTGTTAAATCTCCAAGCAGTCAGCTTCAGAGAAACGAGATTTGGATGAAGGAAGGGACCCTGCAGAAGCAGGTCCTTCCTTAATGGAAGACGTCAAGGTGGAAGGGAAGACATCTCCACCAGATCTGCCAACCAGATTCTGCGAGGTCACGCTGGAGCAATGAGAATCTACAATTCCCTCTCTTATTTGACCTGAGCAATGACCCGAGGAAGAAGAGCAAACGGAGGGAACACATATGCCAGACTGAAAGTCCAAGGAACTGCCAGAGCATCTATCAGAACAGCCTGAGGATCCTTTGACCTCGACCCGTACCTCGGAAGCTTGGCATTCTGATGAGATGCCATGAGATCCAACTCTGGCTGCCCCCAACTGAGAATCAAGCTGGAAAATACCTCTGGATGAAGTTCCCACTCCCCCGGATGAAAAGTCTGTCTGCTCAGAAAATACGCTTAAAAATACAATGGAATCAGATGGCGCTAAAAGCTGTGGGTTAATTAATCACAAGTAATTCCTTCGTATCTATTCCAAATACAATTTTATGGATATCTGTATAATAATATCCTGAGATAAATCCTATTTCGTGATTTACGTATATTTTTATATATTCATAACAATTGAGGAGGAGAAATGTATTCTTTTAGACCAATGCTACGGTCCTACTAATTCCTCTGTTAAATGAATTTGTTCTTAGAGGTAAAATAATTATTAGAGATTTAAATAATTAAAAAAAAAATTAAAACATTTCTTTGCGTTAAAAAATTGTATTAAAAAAGAATTTATTAACCACATATATAATGTACAGGTCAAATCAATGCAGTC
Organism: Bombina bombina; assembly: GCF_027579735.1. Lineage (NCBI taxonomy): Eukaryota > Metazoa > Chordata > Amphibia > Anura > Bombinatoridae > Bombina > Bombina bombina. Next base: position 371,683,546 of record NC_069500.1, read on the forward strand.
GTTTCACTCCCGCTCTCTTCATACATTCAAAAACAATTCAAAAACAATTAGGTTAAAACATAACCAGTATTACGGCAAAAATTGTGCTACATGTAGCGATTTTACCTAAGAGAAGCTGACTGATCTACAAATCCTTTGTTAACAATTGTCAATGACTTTCCAAAAGGACCAAAATGTTGTAACCCTCAAGTTCAAATAATGTCCTTTATGTTATGCAGTTTTGCAGTGTTGTGCTATATACTGTATAGCAATTGTCCCAATACGACATAAACTCATTGCCAATGACTGATGTTATTAAATCATTCAATGTTTGTTTGCCACTCTCATATTACACAACAGGCTTATTAGGCTATAAGTTCAAAATAACTCCTTTACGCACGGAAGAACTCCCCCTAGGGTTAAACCTGTGAGCCTTCTCTGACCTGGGGGCTCTCTTACCTCACCTTTCGATCAAAAATTTCTGGGCTTTGAGCTCCGTTTGTTTCCTTCTGTTCGCTGCTGCACCGATGTGCTCTCCTCGTCCGGTTCTTCCACGCTATGCGTGTGACGTCACCCGGCTTTCCGAACTCCTGATGATACTTGCGCAAGTATATGATGTTCTTAGATTCCTCGGTCCAACTTATCCAAACTCGACTCTGCACTTTAGTACAAGGTACGCAGAGCTAACGGCACTTCTTCACCAATAAACCTTTGCTGGCTTGGTATTTTCTTGCTATTGTATAGCTAACAGGGTCTGTAAAGTAGATCCTTGTCATCACAAATCACAGTTCTACGCTTTTAACCCCTCATATGGGGCTTTCTCAAGATCAGGGTGATCTACTTTACAGACCCTGTTAGCTATACAATAGCAAGAAAATACCAAGCCAGCAAAGGTTTATTGGTGAAGAAGTGCCGTTAGCTCTGCATACCTTGTACTAAAGTGCAGAGTCAAGTTTGGATAAGTTGGACCGAGGAACCTAAGAACATATACTTGCGCAAGTATCATCAGGAGTTTGGAAAGCCGGGTGACTTCACACGCATAGCATGGAAGACCCGGACGAGGAGAGCACATCGGTGCAGCAGCGAACAGAAGGAAACAAACGGAGCTCAAAGCTCAGACATTTTTGATCAAAAGGTGAGGTAAGAGAGCCCCCAGGTCAGAGAAGGCCCACAGGTTTAACCCTAGGGGGAGTTCTTCCGTGCGTAAAGGAGTTATTTTGAACTTATAGCCTAATTAGCCTGTTGTGTAATATGAGAGTGGCAAACAAACATAGAATGATTTAATAAAATCAGTCATTGGCAACGAGTTTATGTCATATTGGGACAATTGCTATATATAGCACAACACTGCAAAACTGCATAACATAAAGGACATTATTTGAACTTGAGGGTTACAACATTTTGGTCCTTTTGAAAAGTCATTGACAATTGTTAACAAAGGATTTGTAGATCAGTCAGCTTCTCTTAGGTAAAATCGCTACATGTAGCACAATTTTTGCCGTAATACTGGTTATGTTTTAACCTAATTGTTTTTAATTGTTTTTGAATGTATGACGAGAGCAGGAGTGATTGTGAAACGACTGCATTGATTTGACCTGTACATTATATATGTGGTTAATAAATTCTTTTTTAATACAATTTTTTAACACAACGAACATTTTTTATTTTTTTTTAATTATTTCAATCTCTAATAATTATTTTACCTTTAAGAACAATTTCATTTAACAGAGGAATTAGTAGGACCATAGCATTGGTCTAAAAGAATACATTTCTCCTCCTCAATTGTTATGAATATATAAAAATATACGTAAATCACCGAAATAGGATTTATCTCAGGATATTATTATACAGATATCCATAAAATTGTATTTGGAATAGGTACGAAATAATTACTTGTGATTAATTAACCCACAGCTTTTAGCACCATCTGATTCCATTGTATTTTTTAGTACTAAAGCAACTACCTAGGAAGGAGGTAGTTATCTCAGATAGGTTAGGTGGGCAAGGTTTTAGCGCTACACCTCATATATATATTTAAATCAGAAAATACGCTTCCCAATTGTCCACCCCTGGAATATGGATAGCAGACAGACAACAGTTGTAAATCTCCGCCCACTGAATAATCTTGGCTACCTCTGTCATGGCCAAGGAACTCCGAGTTCCTCCCTGATGATTGCTGTAAACCACTGATGTTAGGTTGTTTGATTGAAATCTGATAAACTGGGTTGAAGCTGAGGCCAGGCTAGAAGAGCATTGAAAATTGCTCTCAGTTCCAAAACATTTATTGGAAGAACCAACTCCTCCCGAGTCCATAGACCCTGAACCCTTAATGAACCCCAGACAGCACCCCAGCCCAGAAAACTGGCATCCATGGTTACAATCACCCAGGCAGGTCTGCGAAAGTAAGTTCCCTGAGAGAGAAGATCCTGAGACAACCACCATGGAAGAGAATCTCTGGACATCTGATCTAGAACAATCTTTGGAGATAGATCCGGATAATCCCCATTCCACTGCCTGAATAAGCATAACTGCAGAGGTCTGAGATGGAACCGAGCACACGGAATGATGTCTATGACTGACACCATCAGACCAATAACCTCCATGCACTGAGCCACTGATGGCCGAGGAAGGGACTGAAGAGCAAGAATTGAAAAATTTTTACCTTCTTGCTTCTGTCAGAAAATTTTTCATCTCTAGAGAATATATAATGGTCCCCAAAAATACCACTCTTGTAGCCGGAATTAAGGAACTTTTTCCTAAATTCACCTTCCAACCGTGGGAGCGCAGAAAAGACAACAACAACTCTGTGTGGGAGTTTGCTAGTTGAAAAGATGGAGTCTGAACTAGACTGTCATCCAGATAAGGAGCCACTGCAACACCCTTCAATTGAAGTACCGCCAACAATGCTCCCAGGACCTTTGAAAAAATTCTGGGAGCTGTTGCCAGACCAAAAGGAAGAGCTACAAACTGAAAATGTTTTCCTAGAAATGTAAATCTTAGGAACCTGTGATTATCCCTGTGGAATGTAATATGCAGATATGCATCCTTTAGATCCACTGAGGTCATGAACTGACCTTCCTGAACCAAAGGAAGAATGGAACGAATAGTTTCCATCTTGAAAGATGGAATCCTGAGAAACTTGTTTACACTCTTGAGATCTAAAATCGGTCTGAAAGTTCCCTCCTTTTTGGGAACAACGAAGAGATTGGAATAAAAACCCAGACCCTGTTCCTGAACCTGAAGAGGAATTATCAGTCCCATGTCAGAAAGGTCCTGAACACAATGTAAGAATGCCTCTCCTTTTATCTGGTTTATAGATAACCTGGAGAGAAGAAACCTGCCTCTGGGAGGAAAATTCTTGAACCCCTGGGACACAATATCTACCACCCAGGGATTCTGAACATCTCGAACCCAAGCTTGAGCGAAGAAAGAGAGTCTGCCCCCCATAAGATCCATTCCCAGATCGGGGGCAGATCCTTCATGCTGATTTTGATTGAGCAACAGGCTTCCTGGACTGCTTCCCCTTATTCCAAGATTGATTTGACTTCCTAGATGGCTTGGACTGTTCCTGCTTGGAGGAAGAAAAGGAAGATTTACCAGAGAAGTTACGAAAGAAAATTACTCTGCCGACCCTTCTGTTTATTTCTTTTATCCTGAGGAAGAGAATGACCTTTCCCTCCTGTAATATCAGAAATAATCTCAGCCAAACCTGGCCCAAACAAGGTCTTACCCTTGTAAGGAATAGACAAAAGCTTAGACTTAGAGGACACATCCGCAGACCAGGATTTTAACCATAAAGCTCTGTGAGCTAAAATGGCAAAACCAGAAAAGTTAGCTCTCAACTTGATGACCTGTAGAGAAGCATCTGCAATAAAGGAATTAGCCAACTTCAAAGCCTTGATTCTATCTTGAATTTCTTCAAGAGAAGTATCTTGCTGAATAGAATCAGACAATGCATCAAACCAAAATGCCGCCGCACTAGTAACCGTAGCAATATATGCAGCCGGTTGCCATTGATACCCCTGGAGTACATAAATCTTTTTAAGCAAAGCTTCCAACTTCTTATCCATAGGATCTTAAAAGGAACAGCTGTCCTTAATAGGAATAGTGGTCCTCTTGGTCAGAGTGGAAACTACTCCCTCCACCTTAGGAACCATCTGCCAAGATTCCTTAATAGAATCAGCAATAGGAAACATTTTCCTAAAAATTGGAGAAGAGGAAAAAGGAATCCCAGGCTTCTCCCATTCTCGTGCAATAATATCTGAAACACGATCTGGTATAGGAAAAACTGCCACCGAGGAAGGGACATCAAAAAACGTATTAAGTTTACTAGATTTCTTAGGAATAACCATGACTGACGCCTCAGAGTCATCCAAGGTAGCCAAAACCTCCTTGAGTAACCAACAAGGTGCTCCAGCTTAAACCTAATGGACACAACCTCAGGTTCAGAAGAAGGATTTAGACTATCAGAATTCGAGATCTCACCCTGAGATGCTACTGAAAAACTTTATGGTTGCAATTAATACACAAACAAAAAACATGTACACCAAAGTGAAAACATAATAAACTGAGCCAAACATCCCCAGTGCCTGCAAAACTTCCATACAATAAACCGTTAACCTAGAAGGCTGATTGACAGTTAATTCTGTCTAAATATACAAAGTGCCAAATTCTCCTATATCAAAACAGGGAAAGAAATAGGCACTTACCTCAAAAATCTATCTGGCAGCAGGACAGCTCACTTGGTATGAGAGGAGCTTCCTACCTCACATGGACCTGTGGAAAAAAGAAAAGGCTGAGTAAACTTACTCAAACTTTCAACCAAGGGCAGCATGAAATTACTTGGTAGGATTATACCCCACAAGTTCCCAAATGCTTAAAAGCCACCAACTGCTCTACTGAAGAGACTGACGTGGACTACCGCTAAACCCCAAAGAAAACCAGAGCAAACTTGCACTGCTTAAAAAAGGAAATTTATGTTTACCTGATAAATTTATTTCTTTTACGATATGAAGAGTCCACGGATTTCATCTTTACTTGTGGGATTAAACCTCCTGCTAGCAGGAAGTGTCAAAGAGCACCACAGCAGAGCTGTATATATAGCTCCTCTCTTCCCTCCCCCTCCAGTCATTCGACCGAAGTTAGGAAGAGAAAGGAAAAGCCAAAGGTCAGGTGACTGAAGTTTAATAAAAATAAGTACATACCTGTCTTAGAAATGACAGGGTGGGCCGTGGACTCGTCATATCGTAATATAAATACATTTATCAGGTAAGCATAAATTTCCTTTTCTTTTAAAAGATATGACGAGTCCACGGATTTTATCCTTTTTTGAGGGATAAAATACCAAAGCTATAGAACACGGATGAAAGGGAGGGACAAGACAGGAACCTAAACGGAAGGCACCACTGCTTCTCCCAAAAATAGCTTCAGAAGAAGCAAAAGTATCAAATTTGGAAAATTTGGAAAAAGTGTGCAGAGACGACCAAGTTGCAGCCTTGCAAATCTGTTCAACAGAAGCATCATTTTCAAATGCCCATGAGGAAGCCACAGCCCTAGTAGAATGAGCCGTAATTCTTTCAGGAGGCTGCAGTCCAGCAGTCTCATACGCCAGACGGATGATACTCTTAAGCCAAAGAGAAAGAGAGGTAGCCGTAGCTTTCTGGCCCCTACGCTTTCCAGAAAAAACAATGAAGATGATTGATGGAATTCCTTAGTCGCCTGCAAGTAAAACTTCAGGGCACGGACCACGTCCAAGTTATGCAACAGACGCTTCTTCTTAGAAGGAGGATTAGGACATAATGAAGAAACAACAATTTCCTGATTAATATTCTTATTTGAAACAACTTTAGGAAGGAACCCAGGTTTGGTACGTAAAACCACCTTATCAGAATGGAAGATAAGATAAGGCGAGTCAAATTGTAACGCTGAAAGCTCAGAAACTCTACTAGCAGAAGAAATAGCAACCAAAAATAAAACTTTCCAAGATAACAACTTAATATCTATGGAATGCATGGGTTCAAACTGAACCCCTTGAAGAACATTAAGAACTAAATTCAAACTCCATGGTGGAGCAATTGGTCTAAACACAGGCTTGATTCTGGTCAGAGCCTGACAAAAGACTGAACGTCTGGAACATCTGCCAAATGTTTATGTAGTAAAATTGACAAAGCAGAGATTTGTTCCTTTAAGGAACTTGCTGATAACCCTTTCTCCAATCCCTCTTGGAGAAAAGACAGAATCCTGTGAATCCTAACTCTACTCCATGAGTAGCCCTTGGATTCGCACCAATAAAGATATTTACGCCAAGTATAAATGACCGAATCAGAGAACCCCTGCTTAGATAAAATCAAGCGTACAATATCCAAGCAGTCAGCTGCAGAGAAACTAGATTTGGATGATGGAAGGGTCCCTGAATGAGAAGGTCCTGCCTCAATGGAAGCTTCCACGGCTGCAGGGAGGACATGTCCACTAGATCGGCATACCAAGTCCTGCAAGGCCCCGCAGGCGTGATTAGAATTACTGAAGCCCTCCTGTTTGATCTGAGCAATCACCCGGGGAAGGAGAGCAAACGGTGGAAACACATAAGCTAGGTTGAACTACCAAGGCACTGCCAAGGCATCTATCAGTTCGGCCTGAGGATCCCTTGACCTGGATCCGTATCTTAGAAGCTCGGCATTCTGATGAGGCGCCATCAGATCCAATTCTGGTCTGCCCCATCTGAGGATCAGAGTGGCAAAGACCTCCGGATGGAGTTCCCACTCCCCCGGATGAAACGTCTGTCTGCTTAAAAAGTCCACTTCCCAGTTCTTCACTCCTGGGATGTAGATTGCTGACAGACAACAAGAGTGAGCTTCCGCCCACCAAATTATCTTGGATACTTCTGTCATCGCTAAGGAACTCCTTGTTCCTTCCTGATGATTGATGTAAGCCACAGTCGTGATGTTGTCCGACTGAAAGCGGATGAATTTGGCCGAAGCCAACTGAGGCCACTCCTGAAGCGCATTGAATCTTGCACTCAACTCCAGAATATTGATTGGAAGAAGAGATTCCAGCTGAGTCCACACACCCTGAGCCTTCAGGAAATTCCAGACTGCACCCCAGCCTAGTAGACTGGCGTCCGTTGTCACTATCACCCATGAGGGACTGCGGAAGCACGTCCTCTGGGACAGATGATCTGGCAACAACCACCAAAGAAGAGAGTCTCTTGTCTCCTGATCCAGATCTATCTGAGGAGACAAATTTGCATAATCTCCATTCCACTGCCTGAGCATGCTCAGTTGTAGTGGTCTGAGATGAAAACGAGCAAACGGAATGATGTCCATCGCCGCCACCATCAATCCAATTACCTCCATGCACTGAGTCACTGATGGCCGAGGATTAGACTGAAGAGCTCGGCATGTATTCAGAATCTTTAACTTTCTGACCTCCGTCAAGAAAATTTTCATAGATATGGAATCTATTAGAGTTCCCAAGAAGGGAACACTTGTCTGTCAGAAAGGACAGAACCATGTCTGTATGAGGCTTTGTCAGATGGTAAGACAACGCCTGGATCAGAATATCATCCAGGTAAAGCGCCACTGCAATGCCCCGCAGCCTGAGAACTGCCCGAAGTGACCCTAGAACCTTTGTGAAGATTCTGGGTGCTGTGGCCAACCCTAAGGGAATAGCCACAAACTGAAAATGTTTGTCCAGAAAGGCAAACCTTAGGAACTGGTGATGATCTTTGTGGATAGGAATATGAAGATATGCATCCTTCAAGTCCATGGTAGTCATATATTGACCCACCTGGATCAACGGTAGAATTGTTCGAATAGTCTCCATCTTGAAGGATGGGACTCTGAGAAACTTGTTTAGACTTTTCAGACCTAAAATAGGTCGAAACCGGCCCTCTTTTTTGGGGACCACGAAAAGATTTGAGCAAAACCCCTGCCCCTGTTCCAGTATTGAAACGGGACGAATTACTCCCATAGTAGAGAGGTCTTTTACACAAAGTAAGAATGCCTCTCTTTTTATCTGGTCTACAGACAATCGTGAAAGAAGAAACCTCCCCCTTGGGAGAGAATTTTTGAATTCCAGTTGATACCCTTAGGACACGATTTCCAGTGTCCAAGGATCCTGAACATCACTTACCCAAGTCTGGGCAAAGAGAGAAAGTCTGCCCCCTACTAGATCCAGTCCCGGATCGGGGGCCACCCCTTCATACTGTCTTCGTAGCAGCAGCGTGCTTTTTGGGTTGTTTACCCTTGTTCCAAGCCTGGTTGGGTCTCCAGACTGACTTTGCCTGAGCAAAATTCCCTTCCTGTTTGGTGGAAGAAGAGGAAGAAGAGGGGACTCCTTTAAAGTTCCGAAAGGAACGAAAATTATTTTGTTTACCCCTCAGCTTAGCAGTTCTATCCTGAGGTAAGAGATGATCCTTACCTCCCGTAATGTCAGAAATGATTTCTTTCAAGTCAGGCCCGAATAGAGATTTTCCTTTGAAAGGAATAGCCAAAAGCTTTGACTTAGATGACACCTCAGCAGACCAAGATTTTAACCATAACGCTCTAGGCGCTAAAATGGCAAATCCAGCATTCTTAGCCACCAATTTGGCAATCTGAAAGGTGGCAACTGTAATAAAAGAATTAGCCAGCTTAAGAGCCTTAATTCTGTCTAAAATATCCTCTAAAGGAGTCTCAGTCTTAAGAGACTCTTCTAATGCATCAAACCAGAAGGCCGCCGCAGTGGTAACTGGTACAACGCAGGCCGTCGGTTGTAACAGGAATCCCTGATGAATAAACAGCTTCTTAAGAAGACCCTCCAATTTCTTATCCATAGGGTCTTTGAAAGCACAACTGTCCTCAATAGGAATAGTTGTACACTTAGCCAGGGTAGATATCAAACTCAGGATCAAATAAAGAAAAATTCAAACTGAGCCTGAGAAGCCATTGACAGAAAATCCCAAAGTATCTTCATCCTCTACAGGGAAGAATATCTGGGATAGCAATTTTTAAGCAATCATACTGATTGAAATTAATTCCTCTAGAAATGTTTACTTCAGCATAGGAAGAACTATGATATATGAAAAGTTAGAGGAAGTGCAGGACACTGTAAGAGGGCCATAATTATACGTGGCATGCAAACAACAGACTCCTATAACAGAATGAGTCGCAGAAAAACAATAACACCGTTGTTGTTCTTTTTTTATTCTTTTAATTTAAAATCAACACACACGTTATGATCTCTTTAAAATTAAAGAGTAATAATTCTCCGTGTGAACATATCTCATCCTAAAACATAAAGGCTGGATATAAACAAACAAGTAAATGTTAAAAAACCTAAAATAAAGACTAACAGATAACTCTGTTACTGTCTCTAAGTGTAAAAATCACTCATTTAGTGCATACGTGCCCCAGGATAACCTAAACAAGGCAACAGTGAATTATTGTCAAAAAACAATGAACCTGCAAAATATGTTACTGTCACTTTAAATTTTAAACAGTAATCTTTTATTCAGTGCGAGCAGAAAGTGTTTGGGCTGCAATAATAACTTATAGACACTGGAGGGAATCTCATCAAATCAAGAATTGAGTCACCAAAATCGGGCACATCTCAAAGTAGCCTGCCCGTTCCTAAATGTCCCTCAATGCTTACTAAATAACAGAATATGCGCGTAACATGCCGGGAGCAGAGAAAAGGCGCGCTCTTCTAAGGACTTCCCTTCGTGGGCGTTAACCCCAATACCTCCCGGTCGGCATGTTTTTTCTTAATAAAAGACCGTAGGAAGCTCACAAAAGATGCCCAGACATCTCATTATCTAAGAACCACCGGGAAATATGACAACCCCCATATAAAGGATGGCTGTTTGTATACATGAAAGTGAGGTTAATCACCTGTTTTCAAGGTGCTGCCGTAATGAAAATACATATAAAAAACCCTTCTTTGTCTGCGGTGGCTGTCGCTTGAAGTCTCCCATGTAGTAGAGACAAATGAAGCAAGTAAAAATAAAGTGCCCAATTCTTACTAAGGGCTTCCTTATTTGATCTGAACCCAGCAACTGCCCAACTTCCTCTGAGAACTTTTCTTGTAACCCCAGAAATAAAAGTCAGCACTTACCTCAATCTGCCCGACAGCAAAGGCAGTCCACCCAGCTTGCGAGGTCCTAATTTTCACCTCACATTGGCCTGTGGAATAAAAGTACTGAGTTTTACTATTCTTCCCTCAGACTTTACAAGCAGGGCAGCATCAGTATGGGAGGCGCAGTGAGAATTATGTCCCACAAGTTCCCATGGCTGTAAAGCCACCAAATGCTTCTCTTTTGTTATGGAAGAGATTGATTTGGTCTAGGCTAACCCCAGAACAAAGTAGCACTGTCAGGGTGCCAGGAATCAGACTGAGACGAGAAGTGCAAAAATAATCACACCTTTATTTTAAAAAGTCCACAAGTCAAATAACAAGCCAGGAGACAAAACCAGAGCTGGTAGTCAGACGAGCCGAGTCAGGAGCCAAAGCGAATAGTCAGACGTGCAGGAAGGACGTCAGGCAGCCAGGTAATACAAAGGAGCTTTCACAAACAGGTCTGTGACAACGCAAAGGCAAAGCATACTGAACAGAGGCCCTTTAAATAATAAGTGATGACATCACAATTCTGAGACTGCATCCTGTCTCACATGGATGATGCACAACAGTCTGGCCATAAAAGGAAGTGCAGGCAATGAGCAGCATCCCCCACAATGCACCAAGTCAGGAAGAGAGGTGAGTAAAATGGCTGCCAGCAGCACATGGCAAACACAACAGGGAAAAAACCCTGACAAGCACACAGCGACACCACTTTTTAAAAATAATAAACTCTTGATTGAAGAATCTAAACTATCACCTCACTTTACCTCTTCATATCACTAACACAGGCAAAGAGAATGACTGGAGGGGGAGGGAAGGGAGGAGCTATATATACAGATCTGCTGTGGTGCTCTTTGCCACTTCCTGCTAGCAGGAGGTTTAATCCCACAAGTAAGGATGAAATCCGTGGACTCGTCATATCTTGTAAAAGAAAATAAACTCTTGGTTGAAGAATCATACACCAAACTTTACCCCTCCTTGCAACTGATACAAGCAAAGAGAATGATTGGGGATTGTGGGTAGGGGGAGTGGTATTTAACAGCTTTTGCTCTGGTGCTCTTTGCCTCCTCCTGCTGGTCAGGAGTGATATTCCCAACAGTAATTAAGATGATCCATGGACTCGCCATGTCATTAGAAAGGACTTTTTAAAAAGTGCGGTACTGACGTTGCGTGATAGCCAAAAAGGTGTGCGGTACACCTATAACTACAAGACTTGTAATAGCGGCATTAGGGAAAAAGCAGCGTTATGAAGCATAACAATGCTTTTTCTCACATAACTCCAAACTAGTAATCTAGCTGAATGTTTGGTTTCAGTGAGCGCACTGCCAACTCTGTGTAGGAACACTTCAAATACGCCCCCCTCCCGCAGAAAGTGCCGTCTAGTGGTGATGTTGGTGATGTTTAGCTGACATAGTGCTCTCTATTTGCTATGGGAGACACATCGTCACTCACCAGGAACTTCGCAAGTCTGCCCCCTTTATTAGAATATATTGACAGACCGACGGACTTTGAGGACGACAAGGTCAGAAAAGCAGTTTATCATCGGTCCATAAATGCTTTGAATATCGGGGCCTTAGTGAGGGAGTAACTAGAATGATAAAAAAAGCATTGGGATATTTTGAAAAAAATGTTGACCCTTTAAGTCGTCAATTTCCGGCCCTTTTACCTTTGAAGACCACCTACACCAATCCCCAGAACTCAGTACTTCTTTTAAACCTTTATAAATAAAGACACCAGACTTATTTCTTGGCATAAAAAAATGGCTGCAGCTCCTTTATTAAATATATAAATAAAACCTTTTAAATATTTAAATAACCTTATAAATAAGTGCAAATAACATACTGTAATAAACAACAACTTCTGTAGCAAACTAGTACCCCCGCCATCCAGCTGTGACAAAACAAAGTAAAAGATACAAGACAAACAAAAGGGCGGGCGGGCGGGCGGGCAGGCGGGCGGGAGATAGATGCTGCTTCAGACATTTTTCAGACTGATCTGCAACTTTTTCCGCTCAGCCCCTTAAGTAATGCTTATTTGCCAATGTTATATTTTTACTTTTAACACTCACTATTTTTATGTATATTGGTCAGATGCCGGCATCATTTATTAGTATTTTATTTCTAATATATCATTTTTAATCCATATTTTGTAATCTGTTCATATATATTAAATGTGTAAACACCAACTTGGGTATCCTAAAATCCTTTTATAGTATATTACTATTTTTTATTTTGACAACCCTTTTTTTGGTCGGCTCTATATTGGAGCACTTGTCCCACCCCCTTTGTTTTTTATATATTCATATCAATCTTTATTTTGAGATTATAAAGACAATATAGGGATTTTAGCTAAGACCTCATAGTTAGCTCCTACACCACCACCTCCTCTTTTCTTGTTTTCTCCACCCAACAATGGCCTCTTCCTCCACAAGTCAAAGGCCCCTGCCAGCTATAGCTCCACCCGCCTCTAGGGGCCCCCTTGACACTTTAGGTTGTCAATTTCCGGCCCTTTTACCTTTAAAGACCACCTACACCAATCCCCAGAACTTAGTACTTCTTTTAAACCTTTATAAATAAAGACACCAGACTTATTTTTTATAAATATATAAATAAAACCTTTTAAATATTTAAGTAACCTTATAAATAAGTGCAAATAACATACTGTAATAAACAACAACTTCTGTAAACATATGAGCAAGCGGTGCTAGTTCAAAACGTTCACAAGTAGGGCCGTCAATTCTCTGGACACAACCTTACTAAGGTTTTATTCTGTTAGCCCTCTTTAAAACCTGACTCTAAGAGACCCCCTTGTCCCTTGAAACGTTTCCACTAGCATTCCACCCCATGGGAATACAAATTTACTTAACACCTTCCAATTGGCCATAACCCACTGTCCTGCAGTAAACTAGCACCCCTGCCAATGACTGACCTGATACCAATCAGCCCAGTCCCGCCAAACCCCCAATATTGCACAAAGTCTCCTTGAAATCAAGGATGAAATCATTATGGTGCACCCTATCGTGGAGATATCAGACCAAACAATCGTTAATAACGGATATAGTTCCGACAACCTCCCCAAATCTCTCTTAATCATCCACACCAAGTCCCATTGAGGCAGAAAACCAAAATCATTGCCACCCGCGTGAACCACCAAGAAATTCCGGGTGTGGATACCATTTACAATAATCCACCATCGGTGCCAACGTAGACCACGTACCCCGAACCACCACATATCCTACTCAGAGCTAGGAAAACTTAACTGCAGACAATCCATCTTCTGCGATGACACCCTCCGGGCCCAATAAATGAATGTGTTACCAAAAAGCCACATCCTTTTTAAACCTACAATACAAAGTAAACAGAAGAAAACATAACATCACTTCAAACCTTCAAACCAGGGCGAACATATAATCGATAACGTTGAGACCCCCACCTGCCAATCAGATAGATTACGAGTTTTGCATTATAAGTGAAAAAGCCACTATTACAAGTCTTGTCAGAATAGGTGTACCGCACACCATTTTGGCCATAACGCAATGTCAGTACCGCACTTTTAAAAAAGTAATTTTTCAATGGGACTCCCATAGCGCCGGCATTACGTGTTTTGCTGTGAGGCCAAAAAGTGAACGGTACAGCCTAAAATGACAAGATCTGTACTGCCATCTAAAGTCAGCAGTTATAAGTTTTACGCTATAAAGCTGTAGCATAAAACTCATAACTAAACTGTTAAAAAGTACACTAACACCCATAAACTACCTATTAACCCCTAAACCAAGGCTCTCCCGCATCGATTCGCAAACACTATAATACATTTATTAACCCCTAATCTGCTGCTCCGGACATCGCCGCCACTTAAAAAATGTATTAACCCCTATTCTGCCGCTCCCCGACATCGTCGCCACTATAATAAACCTATTAACCGCTAACCCGCTGCCCTCCTGCATCGCAAACACTATTTAAAGATTATTAAACCATAATCTGCCGTGCGCCCACACCGCCGCAATAATAAACCTATTAAACAATAAACCGCAAGCCCCCCACAACAAAATATACTAAAATAAACTATTAACCCCTAAACCTCTGGCCTCCCACATCACTACATAAATATATTAACCCCTAAACCTAACGTAACCCTAAGCCTAAATCTAAACCTAACACCCCCTAACTTAAATATAATTAAAATAAATCTAAATTAACTTACAATTATTACCTAAATAACCTATTTAAAACTAAATACATACGTACCTGTAAAATAAAACCTAACCTGCCTTACACTAAAACCTAACATTACAATAAAATAAATTAAATTAATAAAATACAATTATCTACATTACAAAAAAATAAACACTAAATTACACAAAATAAAAAACAAAATTATCAAAAATAAAAACCAATTACTCCTAATCTAATAAATCTAATAATCAAAATAAAAAAGCCCCCCAAAATAAAAAAAGCCTAGCTTACACTAAACTACCAATGGCCCTTAAAAGGGCCTCTTGTGGGGCATTGCCCCAAAGAAATCAGCTCTTTTACCTGTAAAAAAAAATACAAACAACCCCCCAACTGTAAAACCCACCACCCAACTAATGTAGGTGGCGGCAATGTCAGGGGCAGCCGATTAGGGGTGTTTAGACTTGGTTTTTGTGTTAGGGTGTTAGGTTTAAACGTAACTTTTTCTTTCCCCATAGACATCAATGGGGCTGGGTTATGGAGATTTTTTTTCAGCGATTGCAGGTGTTAGGCCTTTTTTTTGCCGGCTCTCCTCATTGATGTCTATTGGGAAATCATGTCAAAACACTGCTTGTATTTGGGTGAGTGATAGAGCTCAACGCCACCATATCGCCCACGCAACACGGGTTTTTAAAAACTTGTAATAGCAGCGCTATAGGGATGTAAATTAGCAATGCTTTTGTGGCGCTCGTTAATTTCCCTATAGCGCTGAAAACTCGTAATCAAGCTGAATGTTTTAAACCACACTCTTACTTAAACCTATTGCCGACGCCTCAGTAGCAGCCCCAATCCGAAAGGAATGGGACCCGAAATCCAGTGATGACAAACCCAACTACAACAAAGCTCTGGATAAAATAGCCAGAAATTGAAACTGAGACAGTGACCTGCCGTCCTAAAGAATCAATAGAGAACCCAGGACTTGAGGACGACGGCGCAAGTATTTACCCAAACATACCCATGGACAGGCTTCCAAACCAATAGGAAACAACACAATCGATCTGCCCTTTCCAACCTGATCGGTATTACTGTAACGCTCGTGGGATACTCCTCTATCAGACCAAACTCGGCCAGTAGTCTTGTTATCCCGCATTGAGCCGGAATGATAGGGAATATCCCAGAGCAGAGAAAGCAAGATGAGGAAGGCGGCACTCACCACAGGCAGGACAGTCCCCAGCGGCAACAGCAGAGTAGTCCAAGGATGAACTACTAGAATGGTCAGGCAGACAGGGTTTGGCAACAGCAAAGCAGTCCAAGGATAGACCACTAGAATGGTCAAGCAGGCAGAGTTTGGCAACAGCAAAGCAGTCCAGCAGATTGAGGGTAAGGCAGGTAGAGTAGTCAGACAGGCAGATTCAGCAACAGTAATCAATCCAGCAGTTAAGGGTTAAGGCAGGCAGAGTAGTCAGGCAGGCAGGTTCAGCAACAGTAATCAATCCAGCAGTTTAATGGTTAAGGCAGGTAGAGTAGTCAGACAGGCAGGTTCAGCAACAGCCGACACTGCCCCTGGCAACGAGCAGGGAAGGAGACGCCGCCCTCCTAGCAATGGCTAGAGCGGCGCGGCGTGACACTTACTCCATCTCAAGAAAAGTTCAATTTGCGATGCTGACATAACGTCAGACATCCCCAAGCTGCCAGAGGGCCATCTATTCTTACTCACCAACTCCTATATACGAAATGCCCCAAAAAAGGCCAAAACAAAAGCCAACCAAAAAAGAAACACCTCAAAATCAGATGAACAAATATCTGGCAAAACCCCACAAATCTTTACCAACAGTGAAAAAGTGATAGGCCTTCTGTGATCAAAACTCCTACCCCCTTTTTTCATGTCTTTCAAAACCTGAGAAACACAAAAAGCCTTAGTAACATCAGTCACTCCCAACAACTTAATCCGGAAAGCCAAAGCAGCCAATCTCTTGTCCATTCCAGAAGGGGAAACCTTTTGGCACTTCCAGATCCACATCCATTCCAGCAAACAGTCAGTAACCTCAGCCGAACAAACCACCCACTCAAGTCAAACTCTATCATAAGCTGCCCAAGTACCTGGAGCCAAAGAATCCTTCACCATTCCAGCCAGTCCTCAGTTCCAAGCTTCCTCAGATAGGTTGGACACTGACACCCCACCAAGTCTGCCAGCTCTCGAAACCTCTGCCACTGGAAACGAGATAAGGCAACAGCTATTGATTTATCCACACCAGGAATATGTTTTTCTCTAACAAACACATTCATCCTCAAACACTTCAATACCAATAATCGCAACAATTTCAACACTGGAAGCGAAGAAGCAGACAAAGTATTCAGCGCAGAAACAACGCCCATATTGTCAGTATAGAAGACCACAGATTTATTCACCAGCGCCTCCTCCCACACAAACAAGGCCACCATAATCGAAAACAATTCCAGAAAAAACAAGTTTTGAATCAGATCCCAACCATGCCACAATTCCGGCCAAGCGGCCGCTCACTAATGCCCTTGAAAATAAGCCCCGAAACCATGGCCAGCAGCTGCATCAGTTACCAACACCAACTCTTCATTAGAAAGCTTAACTTCCTGTATCAAAGTAGACCCGTTAAATTCTAAGAGGAATCGCTTCCACACCCTCAAGTCATCTTTCAGTTCCCGAGATAACCACACAAAATTAGGCGGCTGCTAAACTCTGGCCATGGCCAAAGATTGCCTCCTGCAAAAACCCCTCACAATCAGTATAATTCGGCAAGCAAAGTTCAACTTGCCCAATAAAGACTGAAGGTCTTTTAAAGTCACTTTCTTGGCTATCAAAGTCTGTCCAATGATCAATACTAAGACATCAATTTTATCATGAGGAAGCCTACATTCCATACTCACAGAATCTATGGTGATACCAAGAAAACTGAGGGTCGTTACCGGCCCTCCAGACTTCTCACGAGCAATGGGAACCCCAAATTCACTTGCCACCTGATAACAAGCATCTCCCATAATCCGGCCCCCCTCAGACCCAGCCGGGCAGACAAACAAGAAGTCGTCAAGATAATGCACAACTGAATCGAAACCCTGACCTAACACAAATCACCCATTCAAGGAATGTGCTGAAACACTCAAAGAGTGAGCACGAGATGGAACATCCCATTGGCAAGTAAAAATCCACAAAATATGAACCCTCAACACAACAACCAAGTAAATGATGCGAGGAAGGGTGAATGGGCAATAGCTGAAAAGCAGCCTCAATATCAATCTTGGCCATCCATGCTGATTGCCCAGCTTCATGAACCAATTGAACAGCCTGATCAAAAGATGCATACTTAACTGATGCCAGTTCTTCCAGAATGCCATCATTGATTTATCCACCTTTAGGGAAAGACAAGTGATGGATCAGATGAAACTTCCCTTGTTCCCCTTTAGTAACCACACCCAACGGGGAAATCCTCAAATCGACAAGAGGAGGCTCCAAAAAGGGGCCTGCCATGCGACCCCATTCAACTTCTTTCCAAATGTTTTCCCTCACTAACCCCGGCCATTGCCTAGCTGATTTTAAATTACCCTTAAAACACAGCTGTCCCCCTTTAGAAGGGATAACAAAGCCAAATTGAAAACCATGAAGTAACAAAGCAGCCTTCTCCCTATAGCCCTTCCTCCTAACGTACTTGACGAGCCATGCCTCCATCATGCTTACCCTTACCGTTGTTACCCCACTTTTCAACTGAATCGAGGCTCCCCCCAGTCTTTCCTTTCCAGAAACATTTGAGATAGGAGTGAGAGACACCACATCCCGAACATTTGTGTAGAAATTTGCATGATGTTCTCCATTTACAAACCTTCTCATTGAAAGCGAAACAGTAGCCCTTTCTTCCAAAAATCGACTGCCCTCCTGTAGATTGGCTGACGACTTCTGCCCGAAAAGGACAGAGCAGCCCTCAAAGGAGTTATGATCTTCAACCATAACCCCATTTACCTATCGTCCCACCTCATATCAGGCTTAACTGACAAATGCTGTCTAAACTGCTCATTGTAAGCCCACCAAGCCACCCCCCCCCCATATGTCCTCTGGGATGCCGCTATTTTGTCAACATAGCAGAACAGTGCAGCTCCTTGTTCAGGAAACTTACCCGACATGACGCTTGTGTAAATCACAAAAGCCTGAAACCAGTTGGTGAATCTTTTAGGCAACTTTCTATATTGTTTCTTACGCTCCTCCTACTCTTTCTTAACCGTATCCTTCTTGGAATCCTCAGGGATTTCAAAGGACTAATCAAGAGGCTGAAGGGAGAAGAGTTCAATAAATTTCCTCTTGAAAATATTTTCCCTAACTTCCGCCGTCAAGTGCATTCCCAAAGGGCCAATTGAACAAAGGCAAGACCGCGACAGTGCTGTGTCAGCCACCTTAAGCTCCGACCCCCCCCCAAACGCTTTACTACTATCCCCTACTGCCACAACCACAGCACCAAGACCCTGACTACTGCTAGACCCACCCAAAGTATTCACGCTCGCTGAAGCCCCTACTGGAGTCTCTTTTACTAGCAACGACCCTGTCACAGGTCCAGCCAGGGGAACCCACATCCTCGCTGCCGGGGAGGAAGCAGACTCACTCGAACTCTCCAGTTTTGCCAGCAATTCCCTTAAACCTGCCTTCAATGTTCCCGACACAGACTCACTGCCAGACACTCATCCACACCCCAAAATAGATGTCCCACCCTGACAGTCCGAGTATGTATCTCACCTGATCGAGTGTCCTCTGCTGTTGGATCACCACCTACGATGCTCTCCACCATTTATCTCAACTGGAGCCTGCTCCTGCGCTGCTCCATGACCACACCCTCTCCACTGGAGGTCCCAGCAACATCACCCCGTACTGTCAACTCGGCCTGGGGTGGCTGCCATACAGGACTCTGTAAAACAGGGACATGTGAAACCATATCCAGGGGCAAATAACCCCCCTTCCACGTCTCCTTCTATTTAGGCTGGCACCCCCAACTGTAGCACATCCTTTACCTCTCTTAGGTACCATCACCCCAAAACTTACAGACCCCGTAACATCAGGCCCTGGCTGCCTACGTCATCTCCCTCTCCCTGCTCCCAAGTGTCCCCCAGACCTATGCGGCCATCTCTCGTTTGACCTGGCACCCTTAGTAGTGGCCATAGTTACAAGACCCCCACTATGAACATGCCCTCCGGTACCTCTACTGGCGGTACCCACCTGTCATATCTGACCAGAGGAACTAGGACCCCCAGACCAAGGGACTCCATCATCAGGTTCCAGATGAATGGACTCCTCATGTGAAAGGCCAGGGTGACCACTAGGCCATACATGCATTCTTTCCACCTCTGAAAAAGAGACACAAGCATGTGACAAATGCTCCCCACCCCTCCCACCCTTGAAAGAAGTGCCCTGCACCACAGGAACACCCACAAAATTCACACCCTTGCGCATTGGATAAGCCCTATCCGCAGCACCAGACAGCTGACTCCTGGTCCTAAACCCCTGCGCCTCAGGAGAGGGAGGGACATATTCATCCCCAGAAGAAGACGTCAAGTATAAGGGCATAACCCCCTGAGCAATATTCGACTCCTGAACTTCCCCAAAATTTCCTCCAACTGTCCCTCAGAATAAATCTCTTCCTCCCCTCCAAACCCCTCAAAGTGACCCCTGTCAACACAACCACCAACCACATAACCCCCACAAGAGCCATGTCATCCTCACTACTGCTATCCACAACTACCCTCTCACACCCTTGATCCTTCTCACGCACTTGATTAGGCCCAACCGGACTGTCAGACACCACCTGAGCCTGCTGTTGCACAGTATCAGTAATTACAGGCCCCACGTGGCCATGCGCCACCGCTCCCTTCTTTGACTTACCCTTAGGAGTCTTATGGGGACTGGCACTTCCAGTCTGGATCCTTGCTGCTTCTCCCCCGGTCTGGCAAACTCCGCTGATGACACGTGATCTCCCAATGCCGTTGCAGCCACCATACCAGCACTCCGACGGCCAGCAACCAAGCTGATCTTCTTCTGGCCCCTCGACCGCCCTGCCGACTCAGGACTAAGTCGCACAGGTGTTTTGGATCTCCTCAAAGATTTTGGCCTCACTGCGACAGATGCAGCCACCGGGTCCGGATCCTGCGCACCCAAGATGGATTGCATCTTTTCTTCCAGCCAGGTAGGTCCCCTACTCTCGGCTGCCTCCCTGATGCACCGCAACAGCTCCTCCAAGGAAGCCATTACTAAGGCCTGAGCGGGAAAAGCATGCAATCAGTGCTGCTGAAAATGAAGATGCTGCTTCAGAAAATTTTCAGACTGATATGCAACTTTTCCCGCTCAGCCCCTTAAGTAATGCCTTCCTTCCATTCCACCCCTTTTCTTTTCTCCACCCAACAATAACCTCTTCCTCCACAGGTCAAAGGCCCCAGCCAGCTATAGCTCCGCTCACCTTTAGGGGCCCCTAATAAGGGGCATTGAAACTTTTCAACAAAAGCCCATAATGGTATTTAGGGGGTACAAACCTGTGTGATTTTTTTTTTTGACTGATGTGGGCCCAGAAAGAAAACTAAGCCAGACTTATATAACAAATCCTGGGCCCACCCTCATTCTAACCATTACCCAATCACGCACTCCTTATAGAAACTTTAATAAAAGCAACACACATAACCTAATTTCCATACAATGCATCCCATACGCACACACTCCTTTCTCCTGCGCACTATGGAACTCTCGCTCTGTCTGCAACAAACTTACAACCATTCATGACCTGTTTATATCAAATGCTTTCACATTTTCACACAGCAATTACCGAAACCTGGCTATCTCCTTCTGACACTGTTTCCATTGCTGCTCTCACACATGGTGGTCTACACTTTAGCCATACCCCTAGGCCAGGTGAGAAACGTGGAGGCGGTGTTGGGATCCTGCTCTCCCCCTCCCACACTTACCTCAAATCCCATCTCTCTCCTTCTCCTCCTTTGAAGTCCACTGTATTCGCCTGTTCTCCCCCCTCTCCCTCAAAGTGGCAGACATATATCGCCCTCCTGGACCTACCTCCCATTTCCTTGACAACTTCGCCGCCTGGCTTCCTCACTTTATCTCTTCAAATATACCAACCCTAATTCTTGGGGACTTCAACATTCCCATTGACAACCCATCTGCCCCTGCTGCCTCTAAACTTCTTTCACTCACATCCTCCTTTGGTCTCTCACAATCCACTCTATTCCCGACTCACCGTGATTGACACCCTATCGACCTGGTATTTTCCTACCTCTGCTCTATATCTGACACCACCTGTCACTCTTTTCCCATTTCAGACCATCACCTGGTCACCTATAATATTAATGCAACAGCTAACCCCACTTCTCCACCCGTCCCTGCACCTGTAGAACTACACATGCTGTGGATCCACTCCAATTTTCAAAAATCATTCAAAATCTCCTCCCTCACACTTCTACTATAACCTGCCCTTATCTCGCTACAGCCCACTATAACAAAACTCTCTCCTCTGCATTAGACAGCCTTGTCACTCCCTAGCTGTGCAAAACACCACAACGTCAGTTACAGCCCTGGCATGCTCAGCAAACACGCTATTTGCAAAAATGCTCCCGTACTGCTGAGCGTGTCTGGAGGAAAATTCACTCTGAACCTGATTTCATACACTATAAGTTTATTCTTCGTTCATACACTTCTGCCCTTCATCTAGCCAAGCAAACCTACTTCTCTTCGCTCATATCTACTCTTTCCTCAAACCCTAAACGACTCTTCTCCACCTTTATCTCCTCTACCCATCTGCTCCACCCCCCCCCCCCATCTGTCTATAGTGCTCAAGACCTGGCAGACTACTTTTTTTTAAAAAAACACATACTATCCGAAGCAACACCAACCTGCAATATTCCAACAGGCCAAGTTACTCCCTCTGCCACCCTCTGCATCTTCCATCCAGCCACTGAGAATTAAGTTTCTTCCTTACTTTCTTTCTCACGCCTCAATACCTGCCCGCTCGACCCTATCCCTTCCCATCTTATACCCTCCCTGTCTTCCAACCTCACTCCTGCTCTTACTCACATCTTCAACCTATCTCTTTTTACCGGCTCATTCCCATCTTCTTTCAAACAAGCAAAAGTCACTCCCATACTCAAAAAACCCTCCCTCGACCCAAATTCTCCTGAAAGCTACCATCCCATATCACTGCTTCCACTAACATCAAAACTCCTTGAAAAACTAGTTTACAATCGCCTAACCCACTTCCTGTCCACTAACTCTTTGCTTGACCCCCTGCAATCTGGATTCTGCCCCAAACAGTCAACTGAGACTGCCCTTACCAAGGTTACTAACGATCTTCTCTCTGCTAAAAATATTGGCCACTACTCTATACTCATCTTACTTGACCTCTCAGCTGCCTTCCTCACAGTAGACCACCCCGTCCTCCTACAGACCCTTAGCTCTTTTGGCCTCTGTGACACTGCTCTTTCCTGGATTCACTCCTATCTTTCTCACAGGTCTTTTTCTGTGTCAGTTGCCAGCGACTCCTCCTCTCCTATGCCTCTGTCTGTTGGAGTACCTCAAGGTCTGTTCTGGGTCCTCTACTCTTCTCAATTTATACTTCTTCGCTGGGTAAACTTATCAACAGTTACGGCTTCCAATATCACCTCTATGCTGATAACACCCAGATCTAACTTTCCACCCCTGCTCTCTCTCCCACTGTCCTTTCTCATGTCAGCGACTGCTTATCTGGTATTTCTTCCTGGATGGTCTTTCACCACCTAAAGATTAACATGTCCAAGACTGAGCTCCTTCTTATCCCCCCTCTAGCTCTACGCCGACTTCTGTATTCTCTATCCCTATTGATGGCATCACCATTTCCCCATCGCCCCAAGTCCGCTGCCTCGGAGTTACACTTGACTCAAATCTATCCTTCGTCCCCCATATCCAATCGCTTTCTACATCAATCATCTACGCAATATTTCCAATATTCGCCCTTTTCTAAGCGCTGACACCACAAAGCAAATAATCCACTCCCTTGTTATTTCCCGACTTGAATACTGCAATAACCTACTTGCTGGCCTTCCTCTTTCCTGCCTCTCCACCCTTCAATCCATCCTAACTGCCTCTGCCAGGCTGATCCACCTTTCCTGTTGCTCTGTATCTGCTGCACCTCTCTGTGAGTCCCTTCATTGGCTCCCCATTCACAGCAGAATTAAATTCAAAATTCTTACCCTTACATACAAAGCTCTTACCAACGCTGCTCCCCTCTACCTATCCTCTCTAATACAGGAGTATACTCCAGCCCGTCCACTAAGATCCAACAATGACCTGCTCCTTGCATCCGCGACTATCACCTCCTCTCATGCCAGACTGCAGGACTTCTGTCGTGCAGCACCTACCCTCTTGAACACTATCCCTCGTGCCGTCAGGCTTTGCCCTAATCTTTCTTCCTTTAAATGTTCCCTGAAGACTTTTCTGTTCAGGGAAGCCTACCACCCAACTCAATAATAAATTAATTTCACTTACCTAACATTTCCCTCATCTAGCTCTGTATTAACATCTTTCTCAATCTTGCAGTCCTCACCTCCTGTTTCTCAACCTCCTACCCTTCTAGATTGTAAGTTCCCATGTGTTTGTAAATTTTGTTCTGTCTCTTACAAATCTTATTTTGTTTTATTTAAAATAAATTGTATCCATGGACAGTGCTGTGGAATATGTTGGCGCTTTATAAATAAATAAACAATAGTATATAGAAGTCCTTTGATTGTTATCCCAGTCTAGCATGTTCCAACTGCAATTTTATGATTAAAGGGAAAGAATTTTTACATCCTAGAATAGGGCGCAAGTTCCACAATAAGGGTTATTTCACATGTGACACCTCCTATGTCATATATTCAATAAAATGCCTGTGCTCCCTTTTCTATATAGGGGAATCCACAAGGAAAGCGTGTGCGCGCATAAATGTGGTGATATGTCGTCCTCAATTTGTATTGTCCATTATATAAGGAATGACGTTAGCTAAAAGGCCACTAGGTGGCGATAAAAGACTGTATTCTTGAAATCCTGTATGATCTGTGTAGAATTGAACTTGATTACTTTATCTATAAAGGGCTAGATTAAAAGTGCATTTTGCGCTAGCGGTAACCCGAAAAATGCAAAACTCCTAAGCAGTTTTCACGTGTGCATGAATTTATTCCCCATAGAAATCAATGGAGACAAAAAAAGTTGAAAAAAACACCCTACCATAACCCCTAGCCTAATAACCCCTAATCCGCCATCCCCCACATTGCAAACACTAAATAAAAATATTAACCCCTACAATGCCATCCCCCCACATCGCAAAATACCTAAATAAACTATTAACCCCTAAAATGCCACCCCCCACAACGCAAAATACCTAAATAATTTATTAACCCCTAAACTGCCACCCCCAACGCAAAGTTAAAAACTAATATCTAAACCACCTAACCTAATATACTGAAAAAAATCTAACTACCTTAAATAAAAAACAAAACAAAAACACCTGAAAAATGAAATAAAAACCTAATATTAAAATTACAGAAATAAAACTACCATTACAGGAAAAAACTAACATTACAAAAAAACTAACATTACACAAAATAAAAAAACTAACATTACACAAAATAAAAGAAATTAACAAAAATTAAAAAAAATGAATCCTTTTCTAATACCCCTTACAAAGCTAACAAACAAACAAACTATTCTAAATATAAACTACCAATAGCCCTTAAAAAGGGCCTCTTTTTGTGAAAAATTCACTAACCCCTCTAATATTACAACCCCCCCACCACAGAAAATAAAAATAAAAAATAAAAAAAACTTAAATTACCCATTGACTTGAAAAGGGCATTGCCTTTAAAAATCATTCAGTTTTTTGCTGCCCAAATTAAAAAAAAATTACACTTACTCCATAAAGGTACTCACTGATGATGATGATGGCTGTGCTACATCTTCTTCATAAAAGGCGGAGTCCATCTTCATCCAGGCGGCAGTGCATCTTCTTGATCCCGGTGATGGCGCAGCAACGTCGGTCCCCCTTTTGTGATCTTCAACACGGAGCTCTTCTTCATGTGGTCTCCAGCCGCACACTGAATAGTGAATGTGAGGTACCCCTTTTATATAGGGGTACCCTTGCATTCCTATTGGCTGACTTGAATTTTCAAATTCAATTCAGCCAATAGAATGAAAGCTTTTTCCTGGCAGTTTAGGGGTTAATAGTTTATTTAGGTATTTTACGATATGGGGGATGGCAGTTTAGGATTAATAATTTATTTAGGTACTTTGCAATGTGGGGGGATAGTGTTTTAGGGTTAATAGTTTATTTAGGTATTTTGCGCTGTGTGAGGATGGTGTTTTAGGGGTTAATAGTTTATTTATGGGTGTAAGTGTACTTTGTAATGTATTTTTGAAGGCCGGGTTACAAAATGCGCGGCAAATCCATGGGGAACACACCGCGCAAATTTTAGCTTGTTCACAATGTTTATTGCGCTGCCATTACAAATTTAAAAATAACTTACTTTTCACGCACGTTATGCTGCGTTAACCAAAATACCGCACACAAACCAAGTTCTGACTTGAATGTGCACATGCAAAAAATCCTAACACCTGCAATTGTGAAATCGCATTTTCGCATTCCCCATTGAAGTCTATGGAGAAAAAAAAGTGGCCCAAAAACACCATACCCCTAAACCGCCATTCCGCTCACATTGACATTGCCCTTAAGCTAACAGCTCTTTTACATAAAAAATACAACAATTAAAGGGACACTGAACACAATTTTTTTTCTTTCGTGATTCAGATAGAGCATGCAATTTTAAGCAACTTTCTAATTTACTCCTATTATCAATTTTTCTTCGTTCTCTTGTTATCTTTATTTGAAAAAGAAGGCATCTAAGCATTTTTTTTGGTTCAGACTCTGGACAGCACTTTTTTATTGGTGAATGAGTTTATCCACCAATCAGCAAGAACAACCCAGGTTGTTCACCAAAAATGGGCAGGCATCTAAACTTACATTCTTGCATTTCAAATAAAGATACCAAGAGAATGAAGAAAATTTGATAATAGGAGTAAATTAGAAAGTTGCTTAAAATTTCATGCTCTATCTGAATCACGAAAGAAAAGATTTGGGTTCAGTGTCCCTTTAATCCCTAACCACCCCAAATTAAAAAAAATGGGCATTCAGCTCTTTTTTGCCCATTAAAAAAACAACTAATCTTAAAAAAAAAAAAAAACACCCCCCCAAAAAAAACTAACACTAACCTCAAAATTAGTACTTGCCATTGATATGGGGCAGCACGCCTTCATCCATCGCGGGACCATCTTCATCCAGGCTGCCGTTCATCTTCTATCTTCATCTTGGGGGTGAATACGGGGAGGTGGTCGGCGAAGTCGGTCCTCATCTTCAGCCAGGCAACACGGAGGTCCTCTTCATGCGATCTTCAGCCACACACTGAAGATTGAATGCAAGGTACCCCTTTTTTATAGGGGTACCCTTGCATTTCTATTGGCTGAACAAATTTGCTTTCATCGTATTGGCTGATTTGAATTTGAAGATAATATAAAAGGGGTACCTTGCATTTAATTTTCAGTGTGCGGCTGGAGATCATACAAAGAGGACCTCCGTGTCACCTAGCTGAAGATGAGGACCGATGTCGATTTTGCCACTGCCCCAGGATGAAGATAGAATATGGACCGCGGCCTGGATAAAGATTGAAGAAGATGGTCCTGCGATGGATGAAGATGGAGCAAATTCTATCTTCAGAAGAAAAGAATAATGAGTTTGAAGGACCAGGAAAGGATGTTTACAAGATAAAGCTAAAGAAATTGCCAAGAAAAAAAGAATCTAGATAAAAGTTGGAGGTCCAAAACATACGTAGAATCAAAAAGGAAGGACTCTTAAGACCAAATTAAGATTCCAGGAATGAGTAACTGGATGAATAACTGGTCTAATCCTGATTAAGCAAAGTGTGCACTAGTCAGGTCTTAAAAATGAACACAGCAAGAATATAGTAGACTCATCACTCCATGCCACCTGGTTTCTTAAATACAGTTTAACCTAGTTAACTCTATAGATGCACAATTAAAACAATCGAATATAAATAATTAAGCTAGAACAAAGATGGGGATAGGTGAGTACTGTGTTAAGTAGGCATGGGCAATATTTGGGAATTCGCAATTAGTTTGTAAAATTTGGCATTCGCTTTGCTTCAGAGACAGATGTATCAGTGTGAAAGTGCAACACACAAGTAAATGGATTTGCACAGATCTCTTTAACACTAATATACTCAGTATTGAAACTAAACGAAGGTCGCTAGCTGCAGCCATATTTGTTTGTGAAACGAATGTCAAATCCCCAATTTTTGTCCATGCCTACAATCATTACATACAAACAAATGTATAAATAGTATTAACTATAAGTAATTACTATCTAAGGTATAGGAAAGAAACCCTAACCTAGATCTCCATTATTCAACAACTGATATCCCTTTCTTTATTTAATCCCAATGGTGAATGCATTTTTAACTTAAAAATAAAAAAAATGTATTAAGATTTTTATACCTCCCCTAGAAGGAACTAATGCTTTGCCAATGCTCTTTACTGAAAAAAAAATTGGAATTTTTTTGACATCAGTAACATGCTCATTTACTCTGGTATGAAGCTCCCTTGTAGTTTTCGCAACATGCCACATAATATTAATCGGCCTACACAGTACCCACCTTTCACTATTTTTGTATATCTAATAGCTAATTGGTTTTTTTTTAATACATGTATTTGATTGCTTTAAATGGGCATCTATAGGGTAAATTAGGTTAAACTGTATTTAAGGAACCTTGTGGCAAAGAAGTGAGCAGTCTATGAGGAAGCGTCAATCAGGCACAAACATGTCAAATCTGTACCTGCACTGTTCCCATATTTGTATTTAAGATTTTGAGATAAAGTAGATTTTTATTTTTACTTGACTAGTGCACACTTTCGCCTCAAAGGTCAGCCTGATGAAACAGCATGTTCTGCTGAGAAACGCATTGCTACTTATCTGTGTATTTTAATAAATATACACTTTTTATCCACCTGCTTGTCCACTTACTCTGGCTTTCTAACAGTTTTATCACCCTTTTTGGGCCAATTGCGCCCGTTTTATTACTAGCTGCTGCTAACCATGCTCAACTCCCTCTGTCTGCACCTCTGAGCCTACCTGGCGTCAGCTGTCGGTCAGCGCTCCTGGATTGGATACCGCTGGTCACCTGACCCAACGTCGTACGTTCCAGTCGAAGCTGTGAGTCATACAGGCGACTCTGAGTGTCCCGTTCTGTCTTGCCTGGCATTCCGGTTGTGCCGCTCCTTCTGTGAGTTTCCACTGCTAAGGGTTCAGGGTACTCCTTCTCCTGCGGGGCTACTTTGTCTGTACTACACCATGTGACGCCTCTCTTCCACTTTTCTTTTTTAGTTCAACATCGTTGGATCTCCTTTTTCAAGAGTGCGGCCATTCCAGTCTTTTTCTACCATTTGTTTGCACAAGCGCACCTCCCTGGGACTTTGGCATCTTGTTTCTACACCAGAAAATATACATTTTCCAAACCTTATGGTAGATACGTCTGGTGACAGATTTTCTAGCCTGTATTAAGGTATCAATAACTTTATCAGAAAAACCTCTTTGAATTTAACTGCCTGGCTATTGAATGCCTAGTCCTGTATCAGAGTCTTTTGGTCTTGATAAAAAAGGTCCTTGAGAGAAATCTTTTCCTGAGGGAAAGGTGCCAAGACAGGCATAAGGACATTTAAATCATATTAAGTCCTAAGAGGCCAAGCTGGCACAATCAGAATTTCTGAGGTGTGTTCCTGTTTAATTTTGGCTATCACCCTGTATAGCAACACAAATGGAGAAAAAAGCTCTGCTTGAGGATCTCAAGACCTGGCACAATAGCGAGGAATTTATGGCTTAACCAAGAATCCAAAGATACACCCCACCTCCTAGTTTACAGACCATTACCCTGGGTGAAGGCACTGGTGATTTCGGAAGTCTGCCTCCCAATTTTCACTACAGGAATGTGATTGGCTAAAATCAGATAATGGTAACATTCTATTTAGATTACAATGCGGAACACTTCCTCCATTGCTAAGGAACTGTAAATTTGAGATTTATGTATGCAACTGCAGTAATGTTGTCTGATTGGAAACAAAATAAATTGTCCTTTCTCAGGGTGGTACAACCTACTAATTGGAACGACCTTCTGTGAAAGCCTTCAAATTTTCTATCCATGGGACTTTGAAGGAGGTACTGTCCTCCAAATGGAATGGTAGTTTATCTGGCAAGAGTGGAAATTGCCCCATCCACTTTTGAAACTGTTTCCCACATTTCCACTTTTGCAGAAGAGAAAAACATTTTGAAATTTGCAGATAAAACAAAGGGGACATCTGGTCTGTTCCATTGAAAATATATCAGAAACTATATCAAATTATGGAACAGGGAAGTTATGAAGCTGTTTAGGAGTAGCCCTAAAGAATGTATTACTTCTTATAACAGGCTTATTGTCTGAAGTGGGAGGGTCATCCACTCCCAAAACAATAAAACTTCCTGCAAAAAGATCATGAATATATACCATTTTAATGAAAGGAAACCTCTCCTGCCAGTGTTAGGGAGAGGGTCTGGAGTTTCTGATAATCCACCCTTAGATACAAATATACGCCTTGTGTCAGTGGAGAATGAAAGTTGGTTGTAGTACAGTGGATAAGTGGAAAACACAGGGATGCAGCAGCCCTGGTTATAAGAGAAGTGTTAGTGTTTTCTGTGTCTTCTGATTTATGCTGGCCTTATGCAAAACACTGGGCCTGACTGCAATCTGTCTGATCACAGACAAAAGAGTACCTAGAACCTTTGAGAATATTCGGGGAGCTGTAGCCAGACCAAATGGTAGAGCAACAAACAAACGCCTAGATTTAGAGTTCTTCGTTAGCCGTCAAAACCAGCGTTAGGGGCTCCTAACGCTGGTTTTGGGCTACCGCTGGTATTTAGAGTCAGTCAGGAAAGGGTCTAACGCTCACTTTCCAGCCGTGACTTTTCCATACCGCAGATCCCCTTACGCCATTTGCGTATCCTATCTTTTCAATGGGATCTTTCTAAAGCCGGTATTGAGTCTTGGCTGAAGTGAGCGTTAGAAATCTAACGACAAAACTCCAGCCGCAGAAAAAAGCCAGGAGTTAAGAGCTTTCTGGGCTAACGCCGGTTCATAAAGCTCTTAACTACTGTGCTCTAAAGTACACTAACACCCATAAACTACCTATGCACCCCTAAACCGAGGCCCCCCCACATCGCCGCAACTCTAATAATTTTTTTTAACCCCTAATCTGCCGACCGCACACCGCCGCAACCTACATTATCCCTATGTACCCCTAATCTGCTGCCCCTAACACCGCCGACCCCTATATTATATTTATTAACCCCTAATCTGCCGCCCCCAACGTCGCCGCTACCTACCTACAATTATTAACCCCTAATCTGCCGACCGGACCTCACCGCTACTCTAATAAATTTATTAACCCCTAAAGCTAAGTCTAACCCTAACACTAACACCCCCCTAAGTTAAATATAATTTTTATCTAACGAAATAAATTAACTCTTATTAAATAAATTATTCCTATTTAAAGCTAAATACTTACCTGTAAAATAAACCCTAATATAGCTACAATATAAATTATAATTATATTGTAGCTATTTTAGGATTAATATTTATTTTACAGGTAACTTTGTATTTATTTTAACCAGGTACAATAGCTATTAAATAGTTAATAACTATTTAATAGCTACCTAGTTAAAATAATTACAAAATTACCTGTAAAATAAATCCTAACCTAAGTTACAATTAAACCTAACACTACACTATCAATAAATTAATTAAATAAACTATCTACAATTATCTACAATTAAACCTAACACTACGCTATCAATAAATTAATTACATAAAATACCTACAAATAAATACAATTAAATAAACTAACTAAAGTACAAAAAATAAAAAAAGAACTGTTACAAAAAATAAAAAAATAATTTACAAACATTAGAAAAATATTACAACAATTTTAAGCTAATTACACCTACTCTAAGCCCCCTAATAAAATAACAAAGCCCCCCAAAATAAAAAAATGCCCTTCCCTATTCTAAAATAAAAATAGAAAAGCTCTTTTACCTTACCAGCCCTTAAAGGGCCTTTTGCGGGGCATGCCCCAAAGAATTCTGCTCTTTTGCCTGTAAAAAAAAACATACAATACCCCCCCCAGCATTACAACCCACCACCCACATACCCCTAATCTAACCCAAACCCCCCTTAAATAAACCTAACACTAAGCCCCTGAAGATCATCCTACCTTATCTTCACCACGCCGGGTATCACCGATCAGTCCAGAGGAGGCTCCGAAATCTTCATTCAAGCCCAAGCGGGGGCTGAAGACATCCATCATCCGGCTGAAGAGGTCCATCATCGGGCTGAAGTCTTGATCCAAGCGGGCGCTGAAGAGGTCCATCATCGGGTTGAAGTCTTGATCCAAGAGGGCGCTGAAGAGGTCCATCATCGGGCTGAAGTCTTGATCCAAGCGGGCGCTGAAGAGGTCCATTATCGGGCTGAAGTCTTGATCCAAGCGGGCGCTGAAGAGGTCCATCATCGGGCTTAAGTCTTCTATCAAGCGACATCTTCAATCTTCTTTCTTCCGGATCCATCTGCATCCCGCCGACGCGGAACATCCATCCTGGCCGACGACTTCCCGATGAATGACAGTTCCTTTAAGGGACGTCATCCAAGATGGCGTCCCTCGAATTCTATCAGCCAATCGGAATTAAGGTAGGAAAATTCTGATTGGCTGATTGAATCAGCCAATCAGATTCAAGTTCAATCCAATTGGCTGATCCAATCAGCCAATCAGATTGAGCTCGCATTCTATTGGCTGTTCCGATCAGCCAATAGACCTCTTCAGCCGGATGATGGATGTCTTCAGCCCCCGCTTGGGCTTGGATAAAGATTTCGGAGCCTCCTCTGGACTGATCGGTGATACCCGGCGTGGTGAAGATAAGGTAGGATGTTCTTCAGGGGCTTAGTGTTAGGTTTATTTAAGGGGGGTTTGGGTTAGATTAGGGGTATGTGGGTTGTAATGTTGGGGGGGGTATTGTATGTTTTTTTTACAGGCAAAAGAGCAGAATTCTTTGGGGCATGCCCCGCAAAAGGCCCTTTTTAAGGGCTGGTAAGGTAAAAGAGCTTTTCTATTTTTATTTTAGAATAGGGAAGGGCATTTTTTTATTTTGGGGGGGCTTTGTTATTTTATTAGGGGGCTTAGAGTAGGTGTAATTAGCTTAAAATTGTTGTAATATTTTTCTAATGTTTGTAAATTATTTTTTTATTTTTTGTAACTTAGTTCTTTTTTTATTTTTTGTACTTTAGTTAGTTTATTTAATTGTATTTATTTGTAGGTATTTTATGTAATTAATTTATTGATAGTGTAGTGTTAGGTTTAATTGTAGATAATTGTAGGTAGTTTATTTAATTAATTTATTGATAGTGTAGTGTTAGGTTTAATTGTAACTTAGGTTAGGATTTATTTTACAGGTAATTTTGTAATTATTTTAACTAGGTAGCTATTAAATAGTTAATAACTATTTAATAGCTATTGTACCTAGTTAAAATAAATACAAAGTTGCCTGTAAAATAAATATTAATCCTAAAATAGATACAATATAATTATAATTTATATTGTAGCTATATTAGGGTTTATTTTACAGGTAAGTATTTAGCTTTAAATAGGAATAATTTATTTAATAAGAGTTAATTTATTTCGTTAGATAAAAATTATATTTAACTTAGGGGGGTGTTAGTGTTAGGGTTAATAAATTTATTAGAGTAGCGGTGAGGTCCGGTCAGCAGATTAGGGGTTAAAACTTGAAGTTAGGTGTCAGCGATGTTAGGGAGGGCAGATTAGGGGTTAATACTATTTATTATAGGGTTATTGAGGCGGGAGTGAGGCGGATTAGGGGTTAATAACTTTATTATAGTAGCGGTGAGGTCTGGTCGGCAGATTAGGGGTTAATAATTGTAGGTAGGTAGCGGCGACGTTAGGGGTGGCAGATTAGGGGTTAATAAATATAATATAGGGGTCGGCGGTGTTAGGGGCAGCAGATTAGGGGTACATAGGGATAATGTTGGTTGCGACGGTGTACGGAGCGGCAGATTAGGGGTTAATAATAATATGCAGGGGTCAGCGATAGCGGGGTCGGCAGATTAGGGGTTAATAAGTGTAAGGTTAGGGGTGTTTAGACTCGGGGTACATGTTAGGGTGTTAGGTGCAGACTTAGAAAATGTTTCCCCATAGGAAACAATGGGGCTGCGTTAGGAGCTGAACGCTGCGTTTTTTGCAGGTGTTAGGTTTTTTTTCAGCTCAAACTGCCCTATTGTTTCCTATGGGGGAATCGTGCACGAGCACGTTTTTTAAGCTGGCCGCGTCCGTAAGCACCGCTGGTATTTAGAGTTGCAGTGGCGGTAAATTATGCTCTACGCTCCCTTTTTGGGGCCTAACGCAGCCATTCTGTGAACTCTAAATACCAGCGGTATTTAAAAGGTGCGGGGGGAAAAAAACACGCGTAGCTAACGCACCCCTTTGGCCGCAGAACTCTAAATCTAGCCGTGAGAGTGCTTGTCTAGAAAGGCTAACCTTAGAAACTGATAATGTTCCCTGCGAATAGGAACATGAAGGTAAGCATCCCTTAAATCTCTTTTGGACATAAACTGACATTGCTAAATAGAAGGCAGAATAGTGCAAATAGTCTCCATTTTGAAAGTAAGGCCTTTTTGCTTATAGGTTTTAAATCCAGAACTGGTCTGAAAGTTCTTTCCTTCTTTAGAACAATGAAGAGATTTGAATAAAACCCCATTCCATGCTCCAATAAAGGAACAGGAACAATCACTCCCATAGATTCTAGATCTAAAACTGACTGAGCCTTCGCTGGATTTTTCAGAACGTTGGACAGAAAAAAACTCACCCTGGGAGGCCTTGTTTTGAAATCTATGTGGTAACCCTGAGAGACTATATTTAGAACCCAGGGATACTGAACAGACTGAAACCAAGCTTCCTGAAAAAGGCACAACCTGCCCCCTACAAGAGCTTCTGGATAGGGGCCATTCCTTTATGCAGACTTGGATGATAGAGTAGATTTTTTTGGACTCCTTAGACCTGTTCCAGTTCGAAATTGGCTTTCTGACAGAACCAGAGGAAACCTGCTTCTGAGGGGAGGGATCAGATTTCTGTACCCTGTTCTGATGAAAGGGACAAAAACGATTAGAAGCTTTAGTTTTACCTTTGGACTTCTTGCCCTGGAGCTCCCTTACCTCCAGTCATAGCAGAGATAATATAATACAACCAGAACCAAACAGCAACTCTCCCTGGAAAGAGAGATAAAAGCCTGGATTTTAGAAACCATATCAGCAGACCATGACTTTAAGCATAAAGCTATTCTAAAAAGTACTGACAAAGACATACTTTTAGAATCAATTATAATTCACAAATGAAAGCATTGACACATTTAGGCAACTCAAAAAGAAGCAGCCACATTAGCATTATAAACTGCTGGTATAAAAAGATAACCTGATTGCTAAAAAAATTCCAGAAGAACCAGCGAGTCATTTAAAGCGCAAAAATAAACACATTTTTTTTTAAACACAAGGTGATAAAAAACAAAGTAAAAACAGCATACACTGGTTTGTTTCACGCGTTTTGGCTCGCAAGCCTTATTCATAGACATAGCTAACAGACATATTGCCATCATTTAGAGCCTAATTGGTTAAAGTGTATGCTGTATGCCATTGGCTGTATGGTTGTGTGCAGATATAAAGGGACAAAATCCATTAACCCCTTAAGTGAAATGTATATTTCATAAACAACAAGGTCGCAAAACAAAAGATTTAACTAACCCTTCTCAATTATTAGTATGCGTTTGATGCAAGTAAGACTAATGGACAATTGCATTACCTAACAAAACATCAAGAGGGGTCCAGGCATTAATGTATTAGAAATATTTTTCCAAACATTTAAACTTGAAAAAACAGAATTTATGCTTACCTGATAAATTACTTTCTCTTGTGATGTATCGAGTCCACGGATTCATCCTTTACTTGTGGGATATTCTCCTTCCCAACAGGAAGTGGCAAAGAGAGTGTCAGGATATTGTCATACTTCTTATGTTTCAATTGTACTGTGCCTTTAAATCCTCTTGATTCCATAATCACCAGCCTATTTAAGGCTCCTCCAAGCCTTTACCCATTGCTTAGTATTGAAGTTTGACTCAAACCTTATCCTGAGCCTGCTTATAGTGATTTCTATCACTTCCATTTGGTTGTTACAATTCCTGAACTCTTCGTTATTGGATTTCTATTATTACGCTCTTCTAACTGCCTGCTGCTCTCTCAGTGACTTTGTTACTTGCTCCTATTCACCTACCTCTACAACTCAGCCGGATTCTCCTGCTCTTCACATCGCTCTCAGGATTCACCCTTCACGGAGCTCCGCTTCCCCACACGGTGACGTCATCAGCCAGCTGCTACAGTGCTACCTCTCTCCCTCTGGCAAGTCGCCATTACTACCCGGTCTGTTCAACCAACAACTAAACAGACGCTATAGCGGTAAGCCATTCTGTGTCTCTGATTATGTTACATGACTCTCACGTTAGATACTAGCCTGTCGCTTATATTGTGTGTTATTAGAATCTAAACTGATATACTGCAGTTCTACCTACTATCAGATACAGATGAGCATTTAATATATACCTCTGTGCACATAGTACCGTACTATCAAATTTTTATCACTACTCCATATTTTTTTCCTTGCTTATTATTTTTCTCCTTTCTGTTATTGTTAATCTCAGGTTTATCTAAGCATATCCCTGCTGCAATCATTTTTCACAGTGACTACCCAGACACATGTGGCAGCCATAGGGACTATGCTCAATTGCTGCCTGTAAATTAAAGCAATGCAATTTGGGATAAGGTTTAACATAGCTGCCAAATTCCTAAAATTGGTTCACCTTTTCACTCTGCTGCAAACAATCATATATTTTTATAATTACCACATTCCAGCAGTTGCGGTCCATAAAACTAAGCTGCACACATTTTCTCTTTCTTAGTTGTCCTGACATAATACTAAGCCTGTACAATGGACCCAGCTGGAATGAACGCCCATGTGCAAAATATCACGCAGAGGGTTGATCTGTTAACTGAGGCTGTTAATACTTTGAAAACAGAAAATGATAGTTTAAAAGCTTTCATCAGGGATGTTGTTGATAAGAGGGTACCTATACTAGAACCACAGGTCAGTACCACAGAAAAATTCAGTGGTGAGAGATCTGAGTATAGAGACTTCAAGAATGCTTGCTTACTTATGTTCTCCCTTAAACCCCATACCTATCCCACCGATAGAGCAAGGGTACTCACAGTTATATCCTATTTGAGAGGTGAGCCCCGCACTTGGGCCAACACTTATTTTAAGAATAATGATGATATACTTAACTCCTTAGAAAAAATTTTCACTGCCATGGGTCAGCTGTATGAGGATCCCTACAAACAGCTTACTGCTGAAAATGCAATGAGAGGCTTGAAACAAAAGAAAAGAGTAGTTGAGGACTACATTGCGGAATTTAAAAAATGGGCGAAAGACACGCAATGGAACAATCTCTCACTGAGAAATCAGTTTAGACTAGGCCTTTCAGAAGGAATTAAGGATGAGTTGTCTAGATCTGAACTACCACACACTCTTGAGGCTTTAATGTCACTTAGCATAACTATAGACAGAAGATTTAGAGAGAGACAGCAGGAGAGGTCCTTTCATGATTATCCTCCAAAGAAACAACATACACCCAGCACCAGCAAATCTACCCCTGAACCTATGGATATAGGTTTTGTAAAGGGACCTTTAACCCCTGAGGAGAAGATCCGAAGAAGGGCTAATAACCTCTGCTTATACTGTGCCTCAGACAACCACACTGTCAGAGACTGTCCTTCCCTCCTGAAACAAAACAAGGGTAAGATGCATAAAGAACCTTTCTGTTGTACCACTCAGGATCATGCTCTCCCTTACCTAAATTTATCTCTTCTTTTACAGTGGGAGTCACATCGAGTCAACGCTTCCACGATTATTGACTCAGGAGCTACAGTCTCCTATATTGATACTGTATTCACGAAATCCAATAAAATTCCACTTGTGCAAAAAAGGTCTCCTGTGTTATTACGAGGAATAGATGGTAATCCAATCACATCAGGTCCAGTTGCATACCAGACAATACCCTTACTTGTTGTTACTCCAGACCACCATAGGGAGTATATGTCATTTGATGTAATTTCATCTCCTATATCACCTATTGTTCTTGGCATAAACTGGCTCCGTATTCATAATCCTCAAGTAAATTGGTGTACCTCAACAGTCACATTTAATTCTACATTCTGCTCTACTACTTGTTTTCCAGTTTCTATCTTACACACCTCTGATGTTAATGAGCTCGTTCAAATACCCGAGGTTTATAAGGATTATGCTGACGTGTTCAGCAAAACACAATCCGACAATCTTCCACCTCACAGGAAGTATGATTGTCCGATCGAGATCATACCTGGTTCTGAGATCCCCACTGGTCATATTTACCCACTGTCAAATCCTGAATTATCTCACTTAAAATCTTACTTAGATGAAAATCTAAGGAAAGGTTTCATTCGTCCCTCCACTTCTCCAGCTAGTGCTGGGATTTTTTTTGTTAAAAATAAGGATGGCTCACTTAGGCCAATCGTAGATTACAGACAACTAAATAAAATTACAGTAAAAAACAGATATCCTCTACCCCTTATTCCGGAATTAATTGAAAGGTTAGAGGGCGCAAAATTTTTCACAAAGTTGGATTTAAGAGGAGCATATAATCTCATCCGAATTAGATCTGGAGATGAGTGGCTCATGGCGTTTCGAACGCGTTACGGATTGTTCGAATACGTCGTGATGCCTTTTGGGCTCTGTAATGCGCCTGCAACTTTCCAGCACTTAATCAATGACATTTTTAGGGACATATTGGATGTCTTCATTGTCATTTATTTGGATGATATTTTAATTTATTCCAAGACCTATCAGGAACACGTTTCCCACGTTAGACAAGTTTTATCAAGGCTTAGAGGTAACCACTTGTATGCTAAGGCTGAAAAATGCTTGTTCAATTCACAGTCCATATCCTTTTTGGGATATGAGATTTCTCCTTCAGGTATCCACATGGAAGACAAAAAGGTTGAAGCAGTTCTAAATTGGCCCATACCAACAACTAAACGTCAAGTTCAGTCCTTCATGGGTTTTGCGAATTTCTACCGCAAATTTATTAAAAACTTCTCCAAACTCTGAATATGAGAGATTAGAAGAACAGATTAAAATCCAAAATGAACAACTAAAGCAGTGCGAAAATATGCAAGAATTTGAGAATATGTATAAGAAATATCAGAAAGAATTGGACAAGTATGAAAGCGAAATCAAGATGACCAAGAAGGGCAAATTACAAAGAGACATACAGGATTTTCAAGACAATAAAGTATACAAATGGAGAAATAGATTTAATAACTCTAACACCAGGTCACAGAGAAGAATTCATCTAGTAGAGACAGATGTCTCAGACACTGATGTGGATGACACAGATGATTTGGAAACACCAAGCGTACCCTCAACCTCAACTAACCAGGTTTCCATTGAAAACAGAAAGAGGAAGTCTTTTTTAGAGGAAGAAAACAGCACAGATTCAGAACCACCAGGAGAGGTGGGTGGAAAAAACAAAAGGGTAACCAGAAACAAAAAGAACTCAAAGGACAAATCTCAGACGGCGAAACAATACAAACGCAATCCAAGCCCATTCTCAATAATGAGGATGAAAAATTGAGAATTATCAACTTATCAAATCAAACTTTGAATGAACATCATATCAAGGTTCTCTCTAAAGGTTTATCCTTTTGCCCTACCACCCCCCTGGATAAATTCGAAGCAATTAAAGATGTGCAATTATTTCTGAGGAAACTACTTCTGAAAAAGCATTTTGACAATAAGGATATCAATGGTGTACCAACCACCTGGTCTGAAGATGAATTGCAATCACTTCAGAATTTAGAAGATCTATTAGTAGAACAAGAACCGAATGAACAATCTAATTGGAGGAAAACACTGAAAGTTAAATCTAAGTTCGTCCCCTCGACTAACACTAGCTCCAATATTGATGTCTTTAATCAAATTGTATGTCAAAGCATTAATAATCTGAAAACTAATTTCAAACCATCGAACCTATCAAAACAGGAAAAGAAAGCCCTAACTGAATTGGAATCATGGAACGATGTGATCATCCGCAATGCGGATAAGGGCGGCAATATTGTACTATGGCCAAAAGACATGTATTTGAAAGAAGCAAATACACAATTAAAAAATAAGACATGCTATAGAGAATTATGGGGAAATCCATCTACAGAATTTCACAGCCAATATAACAAATTGATAGATGCAGCCAGTAAGAAAGGATTACTAAGCAATAAAGAAAAGAAGTTTCTACAGGTCACCCACCCAAAAACGGCAACATTCTACCTAATTCCTAAGGTTCACAAGAACAGCAAAGAACCACCGGGCAGACCGATTGTGTCTGGGAATGAAAATCTGACTGAAAAAGCTAGTCAGTATGTAGACTTACGCTTAAGACCCTTCCTAACTCAATTACCATCTTATGTGAAAGATACAATGGAGGTTCTACAAATAATCAAAGATATCAACATCACTAAGAACACGTGGTTGGTCACCAGTGACGTGGAATCCCTGTATACCAGCATCGAACATAATCTAGGACTAAAGGCTGTGAAACATTTTCTGCAAATGTCTTCAGAAGAAAGCCCTGATCACAACCTATTCATACTTGACCTACTAAAATTTGTATTAACAAAAAATTATTTTCTCTTTAACAACAAATTTTACCTGCAAACGCAGGGAACGGCGATGGGCACTGCGTGTGCCCCCACCTACGCTAATTTGTTCTTAGGGTGGTGGGAGCAGACTGAGGTATTTACGGACACAAATGATGAATATTGCATGAAGATCCCACTATGGATCAGGTACATAGACGACATTTTGTTTCTATGGGAAGGAACTGAACAAGACCTTGAAACCTTTCTTGCAAAATTAAATCAAAATAATTTAAACATCAGGCTGACACATCACAAGAGTTTAACTGACATCTCATTCCTGGATCTGCTAATCCAAAAGGAAGCAGATGGTTCATTAAGCACGGACCTATTTAGAAAAGAGACAGCCACTAATAATGTCCTTTTTGCCACCAGTGCCCACGCTCCTAACACTGCCAAATCCTTACCAATAGGGGAATTCCTAAGGTTAAGGAGAAACTGTTCGCAAGATAAAACTTTCAAAACAAGAGCTACAGAATTGGAGAAGCGTCTCATACAGCGAGGATACAGCAAAAGATCCATCCGAAAGGCGAAAACAAGAGCACTTAAAACTCCAAGATCAGATCTTTTGAAGACTAAAGCCAAGAAAAGTGATACAAAAACTAGATTAGTGCTAACACACAATCAAGATACCCATTTAATCACGAATATAATCCAGAAAAATTGGCATATTCTTCAAGCTGACCCTGTACTTAAAGATCTAATAGGAGACCGAGTCCAATTAAGCTATCGAAGAAATAAAAACTTGAAAGAAATACTTAGTCCCAGCCACTACGTATATAAGTCCAGAAATACACGACCAGTGGAACAGGGATCATTTGCTTGTGGAAATTGCTCATCTTGCAGTAATATGGTAAAAAAGAAAACCATAACAGACAGATTCGGACATCATCACAAAATCAAGACATACATAAGCTGTAACACCTCGGGCGTAATTTATGCCCTTCAGTGCAAATGCCCCCGAATCTACATAGGGATGACAACAAGAACGTTACACACTAGACTGATGGAACACCTGAGAAACATCAGAAATGCCCCATCTGACTTGTCTAAAGATAGAAAGATCACGTCTGTCGCATCTCACTTTCTCAGATATCACCAATCCAAAACCTCTGAACTTAAATGCCATGGAATCCAAAAAATATCATTGGGTCTAAGAGGGGGTGACCTGGAAAATGCCCTTCTAAAGGCAGAAACCAGGTGGATATACTTAATGGACTCAGTATACCCCAAAGGTATGAACGAACAAAACAACTACTCCATGTTCCTCTAGGGACATAT
This sequence comes from Bombina bombina, assembly GCF_027579735.1. Classification (NCBI taxonomy): domain Eukaryota; kingdom Metazoa; phylum Chordata; class Amphibia; order Anura; family Bombinatoridae; genus Bombina; species Bombina bombina. The sequence goes on from NC_069500.1 coordinate 371,725,068, forward strand.
AGACCCGAAATATAGATACAACAGAAATAGTCTAAGTAGCCTAGGAGAGATCAAGGTCACCACAGTGAACAAAGACAACAGGATAGGTTACCTGTCCAGTTTAAACAAAACAATTAAATGTATTGAATTCAATACACATCCAGTACCTTATTATCATTAGCAATCTAATGATAATTTTTTTACCTCACTTTAAGTTGAGACACAGTTTCTGGCATTGGGCCAACATTAACCCATTTGCCAACAAACATATCCCTTTAAAGTAATATGCTCAAGAAATTTGGAACTATATAATAATTACCAACCAATTGATTCACTTGTTTTCACTTACACACTTTTTCACAAATCATTTTTATACAACGATTTTCTATGTTTCGCTCACACGTCTCACTATGCATGTTTTTCACCGATTACTCCACACTTTATTATTATTTTTTACATTAGGGATTATTTGGTTAGCCCTGCACACTTCACATCCTTATAGCGATTCTCTTTTTCTAAACAATTATTTCTTTAGGAATTATTATTCACAGGACAATAATCACTGTTGAAGTATCAGATATAATAATAAATCAAATGTAGTGTACCCAACCATGTGTCACGTCCTCCCCACCTGCACCAATTCCCAATTTCCTCCCCATTCCACAATGTTTAAAAAAAAAATTAAAAGTAAATAATCCAGGCATTCATATATAGCCCTTCTTTCCTTTATATTTATTTATTTTTGCAAACACTTAAATATATCACACTCACTAAGTTAATAAGATTCCACTTGGGCTGTTATAGTACACCCATGCCAAAATACCAACAACCCAGGGCACCTTAATCAGGTTCATTTTACTCTGCAGCAAAGTTTATAGAAAATTTGAGTATTAATTTTCTTATTGTATTTTCCTAAAAACATCAATATATTTTATTACAGGATGTTAATAATTTGACATATAACTTTGAATTTTGGTAATTCTTTGATAAAATATTAGTCAAAGTGTATTCTATCCATAACACCTATAGGCCAAAAACATCATACCTATAGGCACAATAATACTCAAAGAATAGTGAGTTACAATAAAATACCCTAGGAATTAAAACTGTTGGTTAGGTGAAATACGTAAAAAAGATATATACATATATATATTTTTATATTTCTGTAAGGTATTATTTATCTCCACTTCCGTACTTTTTAAAAAAAAGTAATTAAGTTGATCATAAATTGATCATCTAAGTATAACGATTGGAAACAAGCTGTTGCTTCAGCATCATCCAAGGCTTTTTATTGCTTACAAATCCCAGGATGATCGTGTAGCACAACAAAGGTGAAGTGTGACGACAATGTTAGACACACACACACCTCCAGTTCAGAGCAAATTGATTGGCTGATATGGACCAATCATTTTCTTTCAAGACATTTAAAAAGCCCCAGACGCCGGCGCGCGTCACCTTTGAGAAAGCCGAAACAGCATCGGCGAAACATGTCAGGGGGGGTATAGTCCAATACACACCCCAATCACTCGTTTTTAAATGGCATAAGAACTAGGCTAAATATTACTTAATACAAAGTGTTGGCAATCTAAAAAACTTATATGTAACATATATACTTGTAGTGGTCGACATAGGACCTATAGCTTATTGACCGTGACGGTCAGAAGTACATTAATAATCGGTGACACGCTCTGGGGTAAATAGTCTGCAGTTAAGCAACTCCTAAACAGCGGTCTCCAAACTGTAGAAGCCTAATCGATAAGCAATAAATACCCAAATAAGGCATCTCTCTAGACTCTTTTAGAGAAACTAACACCCAATAGCTGATTGACCTGGACGGTTGGAAATATACTAGTAGTTGGTGATACGCTTGGGGGTAGAAGCCTGGGGTTAGTTAACTGTTAATAGCGGTTCTCCAAATTGTAGAATTCCAATTTACAAGTAATAGATGCCACAACAAGGCATCTCTAAATCTAATAGACACAGTTTGTGAATTGCTATACGACGCACACTACGCTATTAAAATACTAGCATTTCAAGCAGTGCAGATGCCATAGAGTTAATGGTGACTGCAAATTTTACAAAGTGCACCGCATTTAAGTAATAAAACAATGACCCCGGCGATCTAAGGCACTTAGACATTTGTACCCCATGCTAGAGGTGTAATAGGTATAAAGGATATACTGGTTACAGTAAAAATAAACAAGTTATTCCACTACTTAACCTTAACAGTAATGTGTGTCTAATACATATTTGGTTAAGCCGACAAAGGGCTAAAATAAGACACAGTTTTTAAATTACTGGTATAAGGTAATAAAACAAAATTATTTCTTACTCTTATAATAAGCCCAATACAAGACTCTAAATCTGAAAGCTTACACCAAGCACCTGTAGGTGAGGACTAAATAGTAGATCCTTACAGACTTTGTATGTCATTAGCTATCTAAACTGGCAACTTATGCACAATATACAAAAAGAAAGAGGATAATATATTGCACAAAGTAAATTCCAGTTTAGTTAAGAAAATTCTCTATCTTTAGACTGACAAGTCTTGTAAATGAAACAAGGTGTGATCTAAACTCTATGTACTACTATTTTGAAGCAAGGAATATACTTATTATAACAAAATCTGTTACTAAATATAGTGATACCAACATGAACAATTCATGATATTCATATCTTTACTTTGTTAATATAAAGAGTAAAGATATCATGTGAGATATCAGGGTATTGATAGAAGAAATTAAACTTATCATACCTCTAGACAGCTTGAAGTTTAGTATACCAGACCTGAGTATAGATTGTATTAGACGTTATATTTATAAAATCTGAATGAGATATTTAACCAGTAATATTGTTAACTCAGAAAGTGCCATATATAGCACCTAGAACAAGAACTTACTGGGAAACATCCCAATTCACCCCCAGCATAAGATACCAACACAAACGACCATTGATAATACAAGTGGGACCCCTCTGAGGTGCCCTATATGTCTGTATAACTAGATTGTCCAATTGAACATTAGCCAACCTTTATAACCTAGTTCCTATGTGTTTTTAAAGCACACACACACATGTACCATTTTTTAATTTTATAATTATTGTTTAATAAAAGTTATGTTTTAAGTCAATTTTTTTGAATAGAAACTTTTTGGTCCTAAATGTGAGTTCATCAGTAATTATTACAATCAGGGACGGGAGTGCTACCCGAGTGCACTTTTTCCAGTCTTGATCCCTTTATTGGGCTCCTGACTTAATTTGAAAATACCCTTACTTGTTGTTACTCCAGACCACCATAGGGAGTATATGTCATTTGATGTAATTTCATCTCCTATATCACCTATTGTTCTTGGCATAAACTGGCTCCGTATTCATAATCCTCAAGTAAATTGGTGTACCTCAACAGTCACATTTAATTCTACATTCTGCTCTACTACTTGTTTTCCAGTTTCTATCTTACACACCTCTGATGTTAATGAGCTCGTTCAAATACCCGAGGTTTATAAGGATTATGCTGACGTGTTCAGCAAAACACAATCCGACAATCTTCCACCTCACAGGAAGTATGATTGTCCGATCGAGATCATACCTGGTTCTGAGATCCCCACTGGTCATATTTACCCACTGTCAAATCCTGAATTATCTCACTTAAAATCTTACTTAGATGAAAATCTAAGGAAAGGTTTCATTCGTCCCTCCACTTCTCCAGCTAGTGCTGGGATTTTTTTTGTTAAAAATAAGGATGGCTCACTTAGGCCAATCGTAGATTACAGACAACTCAATAAAATTACAGTAAAAAACAGATATCCTCTACCCCTTATTCCGGAATTAATTGAAAGGTTAGAGGGCGCAAAATTTTTCACAAAGTTGGATTTAAGAGGAGCATATAATCTCATCCGAATTAGATCTGGAGATGAGTGGCTCATGGCGTTTCGAACGCGTTACGGATTGTTCGAATACGTCGTGATGCCTTTTGGGCTCTGTAATGCGCCTGCAACTTTCCAGCACTTAATCAATGACATTTTTAGGGACATATTGGATGTCTTCATTGTCATTTATTTGGATGATATTTTAATTTATTCCAAGACCTATCAGGAACACGTTTCCCACGTTAGACAAGTTTTATCAAGGCTTAGAGGTAACCACTTGTATGCTAAGGCTGAAAAATGCTTGTTCAATTCACAGTCCATATCCTTTTTGGGATATGAGATTTCTCCTTCAGGTATCCACATGGAAGACAAAAAGGTTGAAGCAGTTCTAAATTGGCCCATACCAACAACTAAACGTCAAGTTCAGTCCTTCATGGGTTTTGCGAATTTCTACCGCAAATTTATTAAAAACTTCTCCAAACTTGCTCTTCCTTTAACTGTCCTAACAAAAAAAGATTCACCTTTCAGGTGGACTAATGAAGCACAATCCGCTTTTGATCTGTTGAAACAAAAGTTCACCTCAGCACCGATACTTCCTTTCCCTGACCCTACTCTACAATTTGTTCTTGAGGTGGACGCCTCAAATTTCGCTATTGGCTCTGTTCTTTCCCAAAGAGAAAACCTGTCAAAACCTTTACATCCTGTGGCTTTTTACTCCAAGACTCTGAATAGTGCGGAACAAAACTATCCAATCGGTGACAAAGAACTCTTAGCCATAAAACTCTCCCTGGAACACTGGCGTCACCTTCTTGAAGGTACTTCTATTCCCACACTCATCTACACAGACCATAGGAACCTGCAGTATTTGAAGGCCACTAGAACATTGTCAGGCAGACAGGTCCGCTGGAATCTCTTTTTCTCTCGCTTTAACTTCCTCATCACATATCATCCTGCTGGAAAGAACCAAAAGGCTGACGCACTTTCCCGGTTAACCACATATGCTTCACACCAAACTACCGACCAATCCATCATACCAAAAGAAAACTTTGTTTCCTTTACTCTTGATGTCTCCTCTATTCTTAAAAAGGAACAGTTGGCAGACTGTACAAAGCCATTAGACCTTCTGCAACTTAATACTCATGGACTTTATTCTCACAATTCAAAGATATATGTTCCACCATCCCTCAGACTCACTCTCCTTCGTTCAGTACATGATTCACCTCTAGCTGGACATCCAGGTCTCCACAAAACTCTCAAACTAGTAAAAAGGGATCACTGGTGGCCTCACATGGCAACAGAAGTCAAGGATTATGTACTCTCCTGTCCTATTTGTACTGTTTCAAAAAGGGATAAACGCTCTCCCTATGGTTTGCTTCTGCCTTTGCCTACTCCAAAGAAACCTTTGTCTGAGATTGCTTTAGACTTCATTGTGGATTTGCCAGCCTCTTCTAAGAATACCACTATCCTTGTCGTAGGTGATCTTTCCACGAAGATGTGCCATTTCATTCCCTTCTCCAAACTTCCTACTGCTTTGGAGACAGTACAACTGCTTCTCAAACATATAGTTAAGTACCATGGACTTCCTACTTCTATCCTCAGTGATCGTGGCAGTCAATTCTCTAGCAGACTCTGGTACCATTTCTGTAAAACATTATCTGTTGAGAGAAAGCTAACCAGTGCTTACCACCCTCAATGCAATGGACAAACGGAACGTTGTAAACAGTGGTTGGAGCAATTTTTAAGACTTTTTTGTTCCTCTCAGCAACATCTTTGGACTGACTTCTTGCATTACGCTGAATTCTGCTACAACAACACCATTCATTCCACTACTGGCCAAACTCCATTCTTCGCTAACTACGGCTTTCACCCCAAGTTTCACATTCTCCCATCTTCTAGCAGTCCAGTACCTAGTATTTCAGATTTGTCTGATTCCATCTCATCCAACTTCAAAACCATCGAGTTCAGCATCATAGCGGCAAAACAACTCCAGAAACAGTACTATGATCGCCGGAGAACCCCACCTCCTGTCTACTCAAAAGGTGATGTCGTCTGGCTCTCCACAAAACACCTACGCCTGAAAACCCCTTCGAAAAAACTCTCACCGTTGTTTATTGGTCCATATCCTGTTGAACTTGTTATTAACCCCAATGCTGTTCGCCTTACGTTACCAGATACCCTAAGGGTCCATCCCACATTCCATGTTTCCCTTCTCAAAACCTATAAGGATCTCAGGGATTTCTCTACCCTTACTTCTCATCCCCCGATTTCTGTCGGCCCTGAAATGGAGTATGAGGTTCACTCAATTCTGGATTCCCGTCTCCGCAGGGGGCGTATTGAATATCTTGTTCGCTGGAAGGGTTTTTCCCATGATGACGATTCCTGGGAACCGGCTACCAACATCTCTGCTCCTCGTTTGATATCTCATTTCCACCAGAGACATCCGGATCGCCCTAGGCCTTGAGCCCCTGGAGTGGCTCCTTGGAGGGGGGATTCTGTCAGGATATTGTCATACTTCTTATGTTTCAATTGTACTGTGCCTTTAAATCCTCTTGATTCCATAATCACCAGCCTATTTAAGGCTCCTCCCAGCCTTTACACATTGCTTAGTATTGAAGTTTGACGCAAACCTTATCCTGAGCCTGCTTATAGTGATTTCTATCACTTCCATTTGGTTGTTACAATTCCTGAACTCTTCGTTATTGGATTTCTATTATTACACTCTTCTAACTGCCTGCTGCTCTCTCAGTGACTTTGTTACTTGCTCCTATTCACCTACCTCTACAACTCAGCCGGATTCTCCTGCTCTTCACATCGCTCTCAGGATTCACCCTTCACGGAGCTCCGCTTCCCCACACGGTGACGTCATCAGCCAGCTGCTACAGTGCTACCTCTCTCCCTCTGGCAAGTCGCCATTACTACCCGGTCTGTTCAACCAACAACTAAACAGACGCTATAGCGGTAAGCCATTCTGTGTCTCTGATTATGTTACATGACTCTCACGTTAGATACTAGCCTGTCGCTTATATTGTGTGTTATTAGAATCTAAACTGATATACTGCAGTTCTACCTACTATCAGATACAGATGAGCATTTAATATATACCTCTGTGCACATAGTACCGTACTATCAAATTTTTATCACTACTCCATATTTCTTTCCTTGCTTATTATTTTTCTCCTTTCTGTTATTGTTAATCTCAGGTTTATCTGAGCATATCCCTGCTGCAATCATTTTTCACAGTGACTACCCAGACACATGTGGCAGCCATAGGGACTATGCTCAATTGCTGCCTGTAAATTAAAGCAATGCAATTTGGGATAAGGTTTAACATAGCTGCCAAATTCCTAAAATTGGTTCACCTTTTCACTCTGCTGCAAACAATCATATATTTTTATAATTACCACATTCCAGCAGTTGCGGTCCATAAAACTAAGCTGCACACATTTTCTCTTTCTTAGTTGTCCTGACAGAGAGCACACAGCAGAGCTGTCCATATAGCACCCCCTCTAGCTCCACCCCCCAGTCATTCGACCGAAGGTTAGGAAGAAAAAGGAGAAACCATAGGGTGCAGTGGTGACTGTAGTTTAAACAAAAATACAACCTGACTTAATAGCCAGGGCGGTCCGTGGACTTGATACGTCACAAGAGAAAGTAATTTATCAGGTAAGCATAAATTCTGTTTTCTCTTGTAAGATGTATCGAGTCCACGGATTCATCCTTTACTTGTGGGATACCAATACCAAAGCTTTAGGACACGGATGAAGGGAGGGAACAAGACAGGTACCTTAAACGGAAGGCACCACTGCTTGTAAAACCTTTCTCCCAAAAATAGCCTCCGAAGAAGCAAAAGTATTGAATTTGGAAAATTTGGAAAAAGTATGCAGCGAAGACCAAGTCGCTGCCTTACAAATCTGTTCAACAGAAGCCTCATTTTTAAAAGCCCATGTGGAAGCCACTGCTCTGGTAGAATGAGCAGTAATTGTTTCGGGAGGCTGCTGGCCAGCAGTCTCATAGGCCAAACGGATGATGCTTTTCAGCCAAAAGGAAAGAGAGGTAGCAGTCGCCTTCTGACCTCTCCTCTTACCGGAATAGATAACAAACAATGAAGTTGTTTGTCTGAAATCCTTAGTTGCTTGTAAATAGAACTTTAAAGCACGAACCACATCAAGATTGTGTAACAGACGTTCCTTCTTCGATGAAGGATTAGGACACAGAGAAGGAACAACAATTTCCTGGTTAATATTCTAACACCACATTCACTTTACCCTTCTGATTGCTTAGAGCCAGCAAAGAGAATGACTAGGGGGTGGAGCTAGAGGGGGAGCTATATGGACAGCTCTGCTGTGTGCTCTCTTTGCCACTTCCTGTTGGGAAGGAGAATATCCCACAAGTAAAGGATGAATCCGTGGACTCGATACATCTTACAAGAGAAATAGATACTTAGTTTAATATGAGTGATAATACTTTTTTAGTCATTATCAATATGTATGAGGACAACGCTTCTGTCAGCTGAAACCAATTCTGATTGGGAAAAGTCACAAACCAAAGAGTAGAACCCTGCAAGTTTCAGGGAAGCCACTAGGGAAACATATCAGGGGCAAAAAGAACATCACAATGTTAAAACCCAATGGCTTCCTGGTTTGCAACTGAGAGATCCAAAAGGCCTCTCTATAGAGAAGCCGGCTGATCCTGTCACCACCCCTTGGATTGGGGCGGATAATCTCAATCACTTGCCAATTGAAAGAGGAGACACCCTGATTATGGGAATGTATAAAGTGTCTAGCTAGGTCTGAACATTCAATATTATTTTTTAAGTCATTAAGGTGTTCCCCGATACGGGTCCTACCTTCCCTGGTGGTACAACCTGTGTATTGTAGTTTGCACTGTGAACATTCAATTAAGTAGACTGCATAGATACTACGACAAGTGCTACAACTATCATGGGTAATATACCATATGTGTATTTCTCGATTGGAAGGTAGACCCAACCCTTGTGTGTGAACAAGCTATATAATTGCCAAAGTTACATCTGTAATGTCCCTTCACAGTTAACCAGCTACTGGCTGTGATCCCTAATTTCCTCAACTGACTTGGGGCCAGAATGTTTCCAATGGAGCAACCCCTCCAGAAAACAAAGTTGCAACCACTGGAAACATAATCTTTCAAACTATCTTCCGCTGTTACAATGGGTAAATGTTTTTTAATTATACCACATATTTCTTCAAATTGCAGACTAAAGGTAGTTGAAAAGATTTGTCTGCTAGAATCAAACCTTTTCTGCCTACATGGGCTTTGGTCACTGATAAGGGAGTTTCTATTCATGTGGGTTGCCTCAAGAAGGACTCTATTTATGGTCTTAAGTGAGCACCCCCTTTGCAATAAAGATTGTTTAAATATCTCACTCTCTGCGAGAAAATCTGAGGTCTCTGTACAATTGTGCTTAATGCACATAAACTGCCCTTTAGCCACTCCAAACCCAGTGTGTCTGGGGTGGCGGCTTCTGGCATGTAAGATTGTGCAGGACATTATAGGTTTTCTGTACAATGAGCTTCTAATCCTGCCTGTTTCTAAATCACCACTTAAGGTCATATTCAGGTACAGGATCTTCGATTTCTCAAGTTGATAAGTGAACTGCAAGCCTACACTGTTAGTATTCAAATGATCGACAAATTGTATACCCTCCTCTTCAGTTCCCGTCCAGATGAAGAGGAGATTGTCGAGATAACATTTGTATACTCTAATGTTGTGTCTAAAGAAATTAGTCTCTCCAAAGACGTGGGACCGCTCCTTCCATCCCATGTAGAGATTGGCTTAAGCAGGCGCAAACTTTGCGCCCATAGCGGTCCCACTTCTCTGGAGGTAAAAATCCCCTTTGAATTGAAAAAATGGGTCAAAAGAAAATCAAGGGCTCTGCAAATAAACAACCTCAAGACAGAACCGTAATTACTGGAATATTCAAGTTGATGAGCCACTGCTCCTAGCCCCAAATTGTGTGGGATTGCAGAATATAATCCCACCACATCTATGGTAAACCAGGAGCAGTGGTCATCCCACCCTATGTCATCCAGGTTAGACACCAAATGTTTGGTGTCACGTAGATAAGAAGGCAGCTGAAAACCTATAGGTTAAAGTAGTGATTCCACCCAACTGGACAGGCGTTCAAAGAGATAGCCAATTCCTGAAACAATCGGTCTTTCTCTCACATCCTCCAAGGATTTATGCACCTTGGGGAGGTGATGGAATATTGGAATCACAGGATTGGAGACCAATAGCTAGTTGTATGTATCTGTATCAAATACTCCTTCCTGGAGTCCATCATCTAAAAAATCCAAAAGCTGTTTCTTGAATGGCTCAGTGGGGTTTCTATTAAGTTTAATATAGACTTCCTTATCCCCCAATTGTCTCGTAGCCTCAGAGATGTATACAGTTCTGTCAAGAATGACGAGACTGCCCCCTTTATTTGCCTGTTTGATGACTATGTCATCACTAGCTTTCAATTTTAAGAGCGTTTGTCTTTGTTCAGGCTATAAATTAGGTGGGCATTTATCGTGATTCTTTGACAACTTAACTAAGTCCGCCTCCACCCTGTGGTGAAAGTCCTCCAAAAATGTGCCTCTTTCCCTCACAGGGTAGAAAATGGACCTAGGTGTAAAGTGTCCATGTGTGGATTTTAAATAGGCAGGATCAGGATCCTGATGAGCTCCTAATTTCTGCAAAGATGTCAAAGATACGTGGGAGAGCTCTATACACTGAGTCACTGGCATCATTCTCAATATCTGGGCTTAAAAACTATGTCCTCGCCCTGTATCCAGAAATACTTATTAAGTGTTAGATCCCTCATGAGTCTATTGACATCTGTTATAGTCTCAAACAATACCCTACTAAATAGGTTAATCACCTTTAGATCTGGTATTTGTTGCATTGTGTCCTCCCTCTTTGACCCCTTGTATGTCGACCTCTTCCTATGGCGCCTCCTCCTTTTCTTTGATATGAGACCTGTTGAAAAACCTGCTCCCTAGGTGTATTCACATTCAAAGAGGCGTCAATTCTAGTTGATCTAAGCTAACAATCAATATTACTTAAAAACTCAGCTTCTCATGTGTTAGACAGAGAGCTTGATGACTGACCATCAGATTTGTTACTTTTATTTTGTTGTCTAGTCATGATATAATCTGATCTAGGTGTACCCCTACCCCATATAGACTGATTATTTGGATTGCGAATAATACTCTTATGTATGGGTATAGACTCATCCTCACCGCTAGAATCACTTCTAGCTGAATGTGTGGCTGCTTCCTCATCTGTAACATTGATATCAGAGAAAGTTACATTTTTGTTTGATTTGGGTAGTCTACTTTTGGACCTAGACCTATTTATTTTTTGTCTAGAGCCTCTGGAATTACTGCTTCTATTGTGCCATGCATGTACCCTATTATTAATATAATCCTCATTGTTTCTGTAAAATTTTCTGAGTTTGAAATTATCTAATTCAATTCTGAATTGAGAATTTCACTAAGTAACTAGTCGAGGTAATTATATTTAGGATGTTCTATGAAACAATTAAGCTGTGACTGAATGTGTTCCAACTCTGTTCTAATATTAACAAGCTGTGTTTTATTTAATTATCAACAACATAAATTTTTTAGAACAGTCACTTAGAATATCATTCCTAAAGCCTCCTATGGAAGGATTCAAACTTCCTATCTAAATGGTCTTTAAAGGAAGAACTATCTTCCAAATGAATATTAGTATGTTCAGACAAAGTAGAAATGGCCTCATTTACTTTAGAAACAGTTTCCCAAAGTTCAATGTTAGAAGCCGGTAAAGGATACAACAAAGAAGTTAAGTGCATAAATACATAGACATATACGGCTAGATTTAGAGTTTTGTCGGTAACGACCCGCGTAGGCTTTTTTCTGGCCGCACCTTTAAAATAACTCTGGTATTGAGAGTCCACAGAATGGCTGCATTAGGCTCCAAAAAAGTAGCGTACAGCATATTTAACGCCACTGCAACTCTCGATACCAGAGTTGCTTAAGGAAGCGGCCAGCTTCAAAAACGTGCTCGTGCATGATTCCCCCATAGGAAACAATGGGGCTGTTTGAGCTGAAAAAAAACCTAACACCTGCAAAAAAGCCGCGTTCAGCTCCTAACGCAGCCACATTGTTTGCTATGGGGAAACACTTCCTACGTCTGCACCTAACACTCTAACATGTACCCCGAGTCTAAAGACCCCTAACCTTACTCTTATTAACCCCTAATCTGCCGCCCCCACTATCGCTGACCCCTGCATATTATTATTAACCCCTAATCTGCCGCTCCGTACACCGCCACTACTTACATTATCCCTATGTACCCCTAATCTGCTGCCCTAACATCGCCGACCCCTATATAATATTTATTAACCCCTAATCTGCCCCCCACAACGTCGCCTCCACCTGCCTACACTTATTAACCCCTAATCTGCCGACCGGACTGCACCGCTATTATAATAAAGTTATTAACCCCTAATCCGCCTCATTAACCCTATAATAAATAGTATTAACCCCTAATCTGCCCTCCCTAACATCGCCGAAACCTAACTTCAAACATTAACCCCTAATCTGCCGACTGGAGCTCACCGCTATTCTAATAAATGTATTAACCCCTAAAGCTAAGTCTAACCCTAACCCTAACACCCCCCTAAATTAAATATAATTTTAATCTAACGAAATAAATTAACTCTTATTAAATAAATTATTCCTATTTAAAGCTAAATACTTACCTGTAAAATAAATCCTAATATAGCTACAATATAAATTATAATTATATTATAGCTATTTTAGGATTTATATTTATTTTACAGGTAACTTTGTATTTATTTTAACCAGGTACAATAGCTATTAAATAGTTAAGAACTATTTAATAGCTAAAATAGTTAAAATAATTACAAATTTACCTGTAAAATAAATCCTAACCTAAGTTACAATTAAACCTAACACTACACTATCAATAAATAAATTAAATAAAATACCTATAATTATCTACAATTAAATAAACTAACTAAAGTACAAAAAATAAAAAAGAACTAAGTTACAAAAAATAAAAAAATATTTACAAACATTAGAAAAATATTACAACAATTTTAAACTAATTACACCTACTCTAAGCCCCCTAATAAAATAACAAAGCCCCCCAAAATAAAAAAATGCCCTACCCTATTCTAAATTACAAAAGTTCAAAGCTCTTTTACCTTACCAGCCCTGAACAGGGCCCTTTGCGGGGCATGACCCAAGAAATTCAGCTCTTTTGCCTGTAAATAAAAACATACACTACCCCCCCCCCCAACATTACAACCCACCACCCACATACCCCTAATCTAACCCAAACCCCCCTTAAATAAACCTAACACTAAGCCCCTGAAGATCTTCCTACCTTATCTTCACCATACCAGGTTCACCGATCGATCCAGAAGAGCTCCTCTGATGTCCTGATCCAAGCCCAAGCAGGGGGCTGAAGAGGTCCATGATCTGGCTGAAGTCATCATCCAAGCGGGAGCTGAAGAGGTCCATGATCCGGTTGAAGTCATCATCCAAGCGGGAGCTGAAGAGGTCCATGATCCGGCTGAAGTATTCTATCAACGGCATCTTCAATCTTCTTTCTTCCGGATCCATCTTGCAGACCTCCGACGCGGAACATCCTGCTCGCCCGACGGACTACCGACGAATGAAGGCTCCTTTAAGGGACGTCATCCAAGATGGCGTCCCTCGAATTCCGCCAATTTAGCCAATCAGATTGAGCTCGCATTCTATTGGCTGTTCCGATCAGCCAATAGAATGCGAGCTCAATCTGATTGGCTGATCGGATTGGCCAATCGGATTGAACTTGAATCCTATCAGCCAATCGGAATTCGAGGGACGCCATCTTGGATGACGTCCCTTAAAGGAGCCTTCATTCGTCGGTAGTCCGTCGGGCGAGCAGGATGTTCCGCGTCGGAGGTCTGCAAGATGGATCCGGAAGAAAGAAGATTGAAGATGCCGTTGATAGAAGACTTCAGCCGGATCATGGACCTCTTCAGCTCCCGCTTGGATGATGACTTCAGCCGGATCATGGACCTCTTCAGCTCCCGCTTGGATGATGACTTCAGCCGGATCATGGACCTCTTCAGCCCCCTGCTTGGGCTTGGATCAGGACATCGGAGGAGCTCTTCTGGATCGATCGGTGAACCTGGTATGGTGAAGATAAGGTAGGAAGATCTTCAGGGGCTTAGTGTTAGGTTTATTTAAGGGGGGTTTGGGTTAGATTAGGGGTATGTGGGTGGTGGGTTGTAATGTTGGGGGGGGGTATTGTATGTTTTTATTTACAGGCAAAAGAGCTGAATTTCTTGGGTCATGCCCCGCAAAGGGCCCTGTTCAGGGCTGGTAAGGTAAAAGAGCTTTGAACTTTTGTAATTTAGAATAGGGTAGGGCATTTTTTTATTTTGGGGGGCTTTGTTATTTTATTAGGGGGCTTAGAGTAGGTGTAATTAGTTTAAAATTGTTGTAATATTTTTCTAATGTTTGTAAATATTTTTTTTTATTTTTTGTAATTTAGTTCTTTTTTATTTTTTGTATTTTAGTTAGTTTATTTAATTGTATTTATTTGTAGGAATTGTATTTAATTTATTTATTGATAGTGTAGTGTTAGGTTTAATTGTAGATAATTATAGGTATTTAATTTAATTTATTTATTGATAGTGTAGTGTTAGGTTTAATTGTAACTTAGGTTAGGATTTATTTTACAGGTAAATTTGTAATTATTTTAACTATTTTAGCTATTAAATAGTTCTTAACTATTTAATAGCTATTGTACCTGGTTAAAATAAATACAAAGTTACCTGTAAAATAAATATAAATCCTAAAATAGCTATAATATAATTATAATTTATATTGTAGCTATATTAGGATTTATTTTACAGGTAAGTATTTAGCTTTAAATAGGAATAATTTATTTAATAAGAGTTAATTTATGTCGTTAGATTAAAATTATATTTAACTTAGGGGGGTGTTAGGGTTAGGGTTAGACTTAGCTTTAGGGGTTAATACATTTATTAGAATAGCGGTGAGCTCCAGTCGGCAGATTAGGGGTTAATGTTTGAAGTTAGGTGTCGGCGATGTTAGGGAGGGCAGATTAGGGGTTAATACTATTTATTATAGGGTTAGTGAGGCGGATTAGGGGTTAATAACTTTATTATAATAGCGATGCGGTCCGGTCGGC
Organism: Bombina bombina; assembly: GCF_027579735.1. Classification (NCBI taxonomy): domain Eukaryota; kingdom Metazoa; phylum Chordata; class Amphibia; order Anura; family Bombinatoridae; genus Bombina; species Bombina bombina. The sequence continues at coordinate 371,740,148 of NC_069500.1, forward strand.
AGATTAGGGGTTAATAAGTGTAGGCAGGTGGAGGCGACGTTGTGGGGGGCAGATTAGGGGTTAATAAATATAATATAGGGGTCGGCGGTGTTAGGGGCAGCAGATTAGGGGTACATAGCTATAATGTAGCTGGCGGCAGCGTGCGGACGGCAGATTAGGGGTTAATAAGTGTAGGTAGCTGGCGGGGACGTTGTGGGGGCAGGTTAGGGGTTAATAAATATAATATAGGGGTCGGCGGTGTTAGGGGCAGCAGATTAGGGGTACATAAGGATAACGTAGGTGGCGGTCGGCAGATTAGGGGTTAAAAAATTTTAATCGAGCGGCGGTGTGGGGGGACCTCAGTTTGGGGGTACATAGGTAGTTTATGGGTGTTAGTGTACTTTAGGGCACAGTAGTTAAGAGCTTTATGAACCGGCGTTAGCCCAGAAAGCTCTTAACTACTGACTTTTTTCTGCGGCTGGAGTTTTGTCGTTAGAATTCTAACGCTCACTTCAGCCACGACTCTAAATACCGGAGTTAGAAAGATCCCATTGAAAAGATGGGATACGCAATTGACGTAAGGGGATCTGCGGTATGGAAAAGTCGCGGCTGAAAAGTGAGCGTTAGACCCTTTTTTGACTGACTCCAAATACCGGCGGTAGCCTAAAACCAGCGTTAGGAGCCTCTAACGCTGGTTTTCACGGCTACCGCCAAACTCCAAATCCAGGCCATAATTAGATAGTTATATTCCCATTAAAAGAGCTTTTGAAATAAGGGGAAAAAAAACTTGCCCCCTACAAAAGTAGTACTTAAAAAAAAACAAAAAAAAAACAACTTACAAGGCCAAAATGTGCTAATACTAAACACTAAAAAAGAGAATAGCGTACTAGGACGCCAGACATCCAGATACTACACTAAGCAAATATGGAGCGAGCACGCAACGCAAAGTAACATAAGGGGAAAAGCACAACAAAACTAACCTGCGAGTGATAAATCCAACATACGCAATACCAAAAAGCCTACGTGCGCTATCCTAACCTGCCAACATGAGCAAAAAAATGCATGTGCATGAAAACCCAACATGCATTAAAAAATATGCGCAGGTGAAAAACCTGATGTGCTCTAAAACCAAACTTATGTAAACAATTTAAAGAGGAATAACTAAATATCTGTCCCAAGTTTATATCTATATATATATATATATATATATATATATATATATAAACAGCAGTAGAAATAAGCACTCACTGGTCTTCTGGCATCTGTGACAAAAATTGTTTATTCAATCGTGACGCTTCGGGACAAACAGCGTCCCTTCCTCTGACAAATAACAAGTGAAAAAGTGCTGTTGAAGGTCATTGAAGGGGAACGTCAGAGACACACCCCTATTATCCCATCATCATCTGAAGGTGCAAACAAAAACATAAGAGGCCAGCCATACCTCACCATCACTAAACAGCTGTCACTGCAATACCCTATTTATCCTAAAACATTAGTTTAGATAAACAGATGACGGTGTCGTCACGGCACCTCTGTGGGAGTTAAGACACATTTTTATTATGGATCGCTTACAGACGTGGGGGACGCATTAGCATTTTCTTGTTCACCACTTGGGCGCACACAACACTGTTCACATATCATTATATTAGCACGTTGTTTAAACTTAATTATGTTTCTGACACGTTTACATACACAGCAGGCTATCAGTGATTGGTAGCCCTGAAAGGAAGGGGAGGGGTCACAGGGCTTTAAAAGTCAGCACTTTTTCACTTGTTGTTTGTCAGAGGAAGGGACGCTGTTTGTCCCGAAACGTCACTATTGAATAAACAATTTTTGTCACAGATGCCAGAAGACCAGTGAGTGCTTATTTCTACTGCTGTTTATCTACTACATTATAGCACCCTGGAAGTTGTCACTGACGGTGAGAGTGCATACACCATTTTGACTTTATATATATATATATATATATATATATATATATATATATATATATATATATATATAACAAATTAACAAATATATATTTAAATAACCCAAGAGGCCAATAGATTACCAATACAATAAAAATAGTACTTACCAATAGGCACCCTACTGCTGTAGAAAACAAGTAGAAAGCCAAACCAGTGCTGAAACATAACAGCAGAGTATCTGGAATAGGAGTATATTGATGAACCAACAGGAGGAGGCAAAGGGCAGGTCCCCACAACACCAGTGGAAGGCAGGTGAAAAATATGTCACTACTCATATTCCAAATACATTCCTCCAACAAACACTGCACTCCACCCAGTCTGAGAACCCCTCTCATTGAAGAACAACACACATCTTCATTCTTCACCTTCCACCAGCGAAGGCAAATACAAGACTAGTTTACAGTAAGGTGGGAGGGGTTTTATAGAGCTCTTGGGGTTTGTGAATCTTTGTCTCCTCTAGTGGACTCTCACCACCTGCATGAAAGAAATATTGTCATTTAGATCATTTATTATATTATATATACCTCTGATGTGATTGTCACCATCCTCTTGCAATAGGACCAGCTGGATGGCAAAAACAGTGCTTGTTGTACCTCAAAAGTAATTGGAATAAAAAAAAATAACTATTAACCATGCCAAAAGAGTTGAAAAGAAAAGTTCTGAGTAAGGAAAAAAAGGTTCAATTCTGGCTTTACTGGCAGAGGGATACAGTAACTGACAGGTTACTTCCATCCTTAAAATTTCAAAGACTGCAGTTCATAAGAACAAGGTCAAGCAGCAGACATTGGGGACAACAAAGCTACAGACCAGAAGAGGGCATAAATGACTCTCAACTGCCTATGATGACCACTAGCTAATTTGAATGTCACTCAACAACCGTAGGATGACATCAAGTGGCATACAAAAAGAAAGGCAAATGTCAGCTGGGTGAAGTACACAGTGAGGGCAGTTTGAGCTTCTACAGGCAGGGCTGAAGTCAAGCAAAGCTAGAGAGAAACCCTTCATATATAAGAAGCAAAGAAGAGCAAGGCTGAGGTTTGCAAAAGACCATAATGATTGGACCGTACAGAACTGGAGGAAGGTCATCTTCTCTGATGAGTCCAATTTTCAGATTTGCCAAACACCTGGTCATCTAATGGTTAGACCGAGACCTGGAGAGGACTACAAGCCACCGTGTTTCACACACTGTGAAAAAAATGGTGGAGGATCGGTGATGATCTGGGAGGCTGGAACTGGGCAGATTGACCTTTGTGAAGGGTGCAAAAATCAAGCCATGTGCAAGGTTATCCTGTAAGAAAACTTGCTTCCTTCAGCTCTGACAATGTGATCCATTGATCTGCCCTCTAAACCCCCAGTTGATGGTTCAGGGGCCTGAGGTACACTAGATTGCTCTATAGTATACAAATGCAAAATAAAAAGTGGGAAAACATATCTCCCAACATTTGTGGCTGAGAATTAGGGACACAGGACGTTGATAGGAGCTCATCACTATTTTGTGGGGGAGCCGTGCTGGAAGGGGAGTGTTCATGGGTGGTTAGTGAGCGGGATTGTGGGTGTTTCTAGCTGGTCTGTTGGAATGTCAGGACAGTTTGTGGGTGTTTCTGGGTGTTCCATGGATGGGGCTAAGGGAAATTCTATGACTCAAACAGGAACAATTGGGTGAAAATATTTGGCACAATAAATATAACAGTAATATGTCCCCAAAGGGAACAGAAAAAAAAATAACTCTAGCAACTGTTAGCTTAATAAACAAAAAAATGGAACTTCTGTGTACTGTTTTATGCTTAATTAAATCTATAATTTAATATAAAAAGTGATATATGCTCTAAAATTCAGTACATTGTTCTCAACACCTACAGGATGGAAAACCATCTTACATGCAAGTTAAGATCGCCATAGAGTAAGGAAAGTGAGGAGATTACCCGTAATGCTGAATAAATTGTGTGTCTTTCTAAAAAAAAAAAAAAAAAAGTCCAATATCTTCAGGCCATATGAACACTATGTATAGATTTTTAGAGAATAGCCTCTCGGTCATGGATGGTAAATTAACTACTTACCTTCAGCACTTACATCAACCTTGCCCTGCAGCTGCATTTAGTATAAAGGTCCATCCAAGGAAGTGCAAACACAAATCTAAGGATATTCAAGGAGCCATACAATCTGGACAAGGGGAATGTTGGATAAATCCACATGGGAGAAGATGTCTCACTTCTCCGCTGAACTCCTGTGTCCATGAGGCACTTATGGGGGGGGGGTTCTCAGATCATTTAGAAGACCCCTATCAACGGCATAAGGATATGAGCATTTCAAAAAGTTTCACACTCCCCTGCAGGAGGAAAAAACATAAGAGCAGTAGGGACTGCTGAGGGACAAGATGGAGCAAAGCACGTGAATGTAGGTATAGTTTTAATTCCTCCTAGAGGACAAGAACAATAGAAATTAAAGGGACATGAAGCACAAAACTTTTCTTTCTTGGTTCAACTAGAGCATACAATTTTAAACAACATTTCCATTTACTTCTATTATCAATGCACTACTGGGAGCTAGCTGAACACAGTAGTGTATTGCTTCTCCTGAGCCTACCTCAATATTATTTTCAACAAAGGATGCCAAGAGAATGAAGCAAATTAGATAATGACAGTAAACTGGAAAGCTGTTTAAAAAAAGTACATGCTCTATCTGAATCAAGAAAGTTTAAGTTTGACTTTACTGTCTGTCTCACTAAATCACAAGTCATTTCTATATCTTGGCTCAGATGGCTTGATAATATTTACCTGTGAGATCCCCCCAAAGCTAAAATAGACAGAATTTAGCACTCCCACACAGGGGCATAACTTACGGTGATGCAAAGGTCGCCATTGCGACCGGGCCCAGCAGGTCTCCCAAACAGGGGGACCCAACAAGGCAGGTGGTTGTCTTTTTTTTATTATTATTATTTTTTAATCCCCCCCTCAAAACTTAACCTGTTCGATTCACTAATATCACATTCTGATTCATATAATATATTTGGGGCACTAGGGCAGCCAGGCGCAGCAGCAGCACAATTGTTGTCATTATTTGATGATTGTCTGGCCTGGCGCTGTCTGCTGCCTGCCCCGGCCGGAACTTTCCATTTTGGTGCATTGATCTCTTCTCCCTCCTCCTCCCTCCAGACTGGCTGTACGCACGTGTATCTCAACAATTGTCTCGTGACTGCACGTGAGGTGCAGCTAGTCAGTAGCAGGACAGGAGTCGAGTGAGTCTGGACTGGAGTGGAGGACTGTGGTCTGTGGAACATCTCTGGGTCCAGTGGGAGACTGGGAGTCTGTCTCTGGCTAGTGCGGCAGGCCGGCAGCAGTGTCACACTCAGTGACTACTGAGTGGAATCCGAGGTAAGCTTAAAGCTGCTCAGACTGAGGGGGGCCACCGGGACACAGTGAGTTCCTCAGAGTCAGACGGAGGGGGGGCCGAGGGGGGGCACGGTCACTCACGGTGAGCGCTCATTCAGCTCCTCAGATCAGAGTCAAGGTAAGACTGAAGGGGGGCCGCGGGGGTAACAGTGAAGTTGGTGAACTCAGAATCATACTGGGGGGGGCACAGTCACTGTGTGAGCTCAGAGTCAGACTGAGGGGGCCCACAGGGGGGCACAGTCACTGTGAGCAAGAATTTAAGGTGCAATAGCATTTATATTGTCATGCTCTGCTATACTCAAACTCCTGTATTTGATTGTGTGCCCCTTTATTTGTTACGTAGTATCAGTTTGCTTCATTTCAATGCTAACATTGGTACACTGGTACTGGGTTTTTACATTGCAGTGACCATTAAAGACATTAGCATCATTGCATAATCATTGCATGAATTTCAAATGAGCAGCAGCTTTTATTCCTCTTAAATTTATATTTGTAGATTATTTTAAACCAACTGATCCCTCCCACACATCATCTGTTTAAAAAAAATCTATCTAGTGGTGCTTATAAAACAAAAAAGATGATAATACCCTACATTTTAGATATGATGCACAGTTGCCCACTTACTTTAAAATCTTTGCAAGATAATGTTGGGGATTGGTAATGCTCATCTTTAGTGATATGATAGGAAGCAATTAAGTGCAGCTCTCTTTACTTAATTGCACTGCAGTGTTCTTGTAAACTGTCCTCTATTACACATTTGTCTTAAGTTACTGCTTTAGCTTTTGAAGAAAATTTAATAAACTCTGGGACATTTTTTTTATACCTATTGTTTATGACATTCAAAAAGAGTGTCACAGTAATATCACAGTGCTTATTGTCTGAGCTAATTGGTGCCAGTGTCACAGTAATATCACAGTGCTTATTGTCTGAGATAATTGGTGCCAGTGTCACAGTTATATCACAGTGCTTATTGTCTGAGCTAATTGGTGCCAGTGTCACATTAATATCACAGTGCTTATTGTCTGAGCTAATTGGTGCCAGTGTCACAGTAATATCACAGTGTTTATTGTCTGAGGTAATTGGTGCCAGTGTCACAGTAATATCACAGTGCTTATTGCCTGAGCTAATTGGTGCCAGTGTCACAGTAATATCACAGTGCTTATTGCCTGAGCTAATTGGTGCCAGTGTCACAGTAATATCACAGTGCTTATTGCCTGAGCTAATTGGTGCCAGTGTCACAGTAATATCACAGTGCTTATTGCCTGAGCTAATTGGTGCCAGTGTCACAGTAATATCACAGTGCTTATTGTCTGTCTGAGATAATTTGTGCCAGTGTCACAGTAATATTACAGTGCTTATTGTCTGAGCAAATTGGTGCCAGTGTCACAGTTATATCACAGTGCTTATTGTCTGAGCTAATTGGTGCCAGTGTCACAGTTATATCACAGTGCTTATTGTCTGAGCTAATTGGTGCTAGTGCCACAGTAATATCACAGTGCTTATTGTCTGAGATAATTGGTGCCAGTGTCCCATTAATATCACAGTGCTTATTGTCTGTCTGAGATAATTTGTGCCGGTGTCACTGTAATTTCACAGTGCTTATTGTCTGAGCTAATTAGTGTCAGTGTCACAGTAATATCACAGTGCTTATTGTCTGAGCTAATTGGTGCCAGTGTCACAGTAATATCACAGTGCTTATTGTCTGAGCTAATTAGTGCCAGTGTCACAGTAATATTACAGTGCTTATTGTCTGAGCTAATTGGTGCCAGTGTCACAGTAATATCACAGTGCTTATTGTCTGAGCTAATTGGTGCCAGTGTCACAGTAATATTGCAGTGCTTATTGTCTGAGCTAATTGGTGCCAATGTCCCATTAACATCACAGTGCTTATTGTCTGTCTGAGATCATTTGTGCCGGTGTCACAGTAATTTCACAGTGCTTATTGTCTGAGCTAATTGGTGTCAGTGTCACATTAATATCACAGTGCTTATTGTCTGAGCTAATTGGTGCCAGTGTCACAGTAATATCACAGTGCTTATTGTCTGAGGTAATTGGTGCCAGTGTCACAGTAATATCACAGTGCTTATTGGCTGAGCTAATTGGTGCCAGTGTCACAGTAATATCACAGTGCTTATTGCCTGAGCTAATTGGTGCCAGTGTCACAGTAATATCACAGTGCTTATTGTCTGAGCTAATTGGTGCCAGTGTCACAGTAATATCACAGTGCTTATTGCCTGAGCTAATTGGTGCCAGTGTCACAGTAATATCACAGTGCTTATTGTCTGTCTGAGATAATTTGTGCCAGTGTCACAGTAATATCACAGTGCTTATTGGCTGAGATAATTGGTGCCAGTGTCCCATTAATATCACAGTGCTTATTGTCTGAGCTAATTGGTGCCAGTGTCACAGTTATATCACAGTGCTTATTGTCTGAGCTAATTGGTGCTAGTGCCACAGTAATATCACAGTGCTTATTGGCTGAGATAATTGGTGCCAGTGTCCCATTAATATCACAGTGCTTATTGTCTGTCTGAGATAATTTGTGCCGGTGTCACTGTAATTTCACAGTGCTTATTGTCTGAGCTAATTAGTGTCAGTGTCACAGTAATATCACAGTGCTTATTGTCTGAGCTAATTGGTGCCAGTGTCACAGTAATATCACAGTGCTTATTGTCTGAGCTAATTAGTGCCAGTGTCACAGTAATATTACAGTGCTTATTGTCTGAGCTAATTGGTGCCAGTGTCACAGTAATATCACAGTGCTTATTGTCTGAGCTAATTGGTGCCAGTGTCACAGTAATATTGCAGTGCTTATTGTCTGAGCTAATTGGTGCCAGTGTCCCATTAACATCACAGTGCTTATTGTCTGTCTGAGATAATTTGTGCCGGTGTCACAGTAATTTCACAGTGCTTATTGTCTGAGCTAATTGGTGTCAGTGTCACATTAATATCACAGTGCTTATTGTCTGAGCTAATTGGTGCCAGTGTCACAGTAATATCACAGTGTTTATTGTCTGAGGTAATTGGTGCCAGTGTCACAGTAATATCACAGTGCTTATTGCCTGAGCTAATTGGTGCCAGTGTCACAGTAATATCACAGTGCTTATTGCCTGAGCTAATTGGTGCCAGTGTCACAGTAATATCACAGTGCTTATTGTCTGAGCTAATTGGTGTCAGTGTCACATTAATATCACAGTGCTTATTGTCTGAGCTAATTGGTGCCAGTGTCACAGTAATATCACAGTGTTTATTGTCTGAGGTAATTGGTGCCAGTGTCACAGTAATATCACAGTGCTTATTGCCTGAGCTAATTGGTGCCAGTGTCACAGTAATATCACAGTGCTTATTGCCTGAGCTAATTGGTGCCAGTGTCACAGTAATATCACAGTGCTTATTGCCTGAGCTAATTGGTGCCAGTGTTACAGTAATATCACAGTGCTTATTGCCTGAGCTAATTGGTGCCAGTGTCACAGTAATATCACAGTGCTTATTGTCTGTCTGAGATAATTTGTGCCAGTGTCACAGTAATATTACAGTGCTTATTGTCTGAGAAAATTGCAATAGCATTTATATTGTCATGCTCTGCTATACTCAAACTCCTGTATTTGATTGTGTGCCCCTTTATTTGTTACGTAGTATCAGTTTGCTTCATTTCAATGCTAACATTGGTACACTGGTACTGGGTTTTTACATTGCAGTGACCATTAAAGACATTAGCATCATTGCATAATCATTGCATGAATTTCAAATGAGCAGCAGCTTTTATTCCTCTTAAATTTATATTTGTAGATTATTTTAAACCAACTGATCCCTCCCACACATCATCTGTTTAAAAAAAATCTATCTAGTGGTGCTTATAAAACAAAAAAGATGATAATACCCTACATTTTAGATATGATGCACAGTTGCCCACTTACTTTAAAATCTTTGCAAGATAATGTTGGGGATTGGTAATGCTCATCTTTAGTGATATGATAGGAAGCAATTAAGTGCAGCTCTCTTTACTTAATTGCACTGCAGTGTTCTTGTAAACTGTCCTCTATTACACATTTGTCTTAAGTTACTGCTTTAGCTTTTGAAGAAAATTTAATAAACTCTGGGACATTTTTTTTATACCTATTGTTTATGACATTCAAAAAGAGTGTCACAGTAATATCACAGTGCTTATTGTCTGAGCTAATTGGTGCCAGTGTCACAGTAATATCACAGTGCTTATTGTCTGAGATAATTGGTGCCAGTGTCACAGTTATATCACAGTGCTTATTGTCTGAGCTAATTGGTGCCAGTGTCACATTAATATCACAGTGCTTATTGTCTGAGCTAATTGGTGCCAGTGTCACAGTAATATCACAGTGTTTATTGTCTGAGGTAATTGGTGCCAGTGTCACAGTAATATCACAGTGCTTATTGCCTGAGCTAATTGGTGCCAGTGTCACAGTAATATCACAGTGCTTATTGCCTGAGCTAATTGGTGCCAGTGTCACAGTAATATCACAGTGCTTATTGCCTGAGCTAATTGGTGCCAGTGTCACAGTAATATCACAGTGCTTATTGCCTGAGCTAATTGGTGCCAGTGTCACAGTAATATCACAGTGCTTATTGTCTGTCTGAGATAATTTGTGCCAGTGTCACAGTAATATTACAGTGCTTATTGTCTGAGCAAATTGGTGCCAGTGTCACAGTTATATCACAGTGCTTATTGTCTGAGCTAATTGGTGCCAGTGTCACAGTTATATCACAGTGCTTATTGTCTGAGCTAATTGGTGCTAGTGCCACAGTAATATCACAGTGCTTATTGGCTGAGATAATTGGTGCCAGTGTCCCATTAATATCACAGTGCTTATTGTCTGTCTGAGATAATTTGTGCCGGTGTCACTGTAATTTCACAGTGCTTATTGTCTGAGCTAATTAGTGTCAGTGTCACAGTAATATCACAGTGCTTATTGTCTGAGCTAATTGGTGCCAGTGTCACAGTAATATCACAGTGCTTATTGTCTGAGCTAATTAGTGCCAGTGTCACAGTAATATTACAGTGCTTATTGTCTGAGCTAATTGGTGCCAGTGTCACAGTAATATCACAGTGCTTATTGTCTGAGCTAATTGGTGCCAGTGTCACAGTAATATTGCAGTGCTTATTGTCTGAGCTAATTGGTGCCAATGTCCCATTAACATCACAGTGCTTATTGTCTGTCTGAGATCATTTGTGCCGGTGTCACAGTAATTTCACAGTGCTTATTGTCTGAGCTAATTGGTGTCAGTGTCACATTAATATCACAGTGCTTATTGTCTGAGCTAATTGGTGCCAGTGTCACAGTAATATCACAGTGTTTATTGTCTGAGGTAATTGGTGCCAGTGTCACAGTAATATCACAGTGCTTATTGTCTGAGCTAATTGGTGCCAGTGTCACAGTAATATCACAGTGCTTATTGCCTGAGCTAATTGGTGCCAGTGTCACAGTAATATCACAGTGCTTATTGCCTGAGCTAATTGGTGCCAGTGTCACAGTAATATCACAGTGCTTATTGCCTGAGCTAATTGGTGCCAGTGTCACAGTAATATCACAGTGCTTATTGTCTGTCTGAGATAATTTGTGCCAGTGTCACAGTAATATTACAGTGCTTATTGTCTGAGAAAATTGGTGCCAGTGTCACAGTTATATCACAGTGCTTATTGTCTGAGCTAATTGGTGCCAGTGTCACAGTTATATCACAGTGCTTATTGTCTGAGCTAATTGGTGCTAGTGCCACAGTAATATCACAGTGCTTATTGGCTGAGATAATTGGTGCCAGTGTCCCATTAATATCACAGTGCTTATTGTCTGTCTGAGATAATTTGTGCCGGTGTCACTGTAATTTCACAGTGCTTATTGTCTGAGCTAATTAGTGTCAGTGTCACAGTAATATCACAGTGCTTATTGTCTGAGCTAATTGGTGCCAGTGTCACAGTAATATCACAGTGCTTATTGTCTGAGCTAATTAGTGCCAGTGTCACAGTAATATTACAGTGCTTATTGTCTGAGCTAATTGGTGCCAGTGTCACAGTAATATCACAGTGCTTATTGTCTGAGCTAATTGGTGCCAGTGTCACAGTAATATTGCAGTGCTTATTGTCTGAGCTAATTGGTGCCAGTGTCCCATTAACATCACAGTGCTTATTGTCTGTCTGAGATAATTTGTGCCGGTGTCACAGTAATTTCACAGTGCTTATTGTCTGAGCTAATTGGTGTCAGTGTCACATTAATATCACAGTGCTTATTGTCTGAGCTAATTGGTGCCAGTGTCACAGTAATATCACAGTGTTTATTGTCTGAGGTAATTGGTGCCAGTGTCACAGTAATATCACAGTGCTTATTGCCTGAGCTAATTGGTGCCAGTGTCACAGTAATATCACAGTGCTTATTGTCTGAGCTAATTGGTGCCAGTGTCACAGTAATATCACAGTGCTTATTGTCTGAGCTAATTGGTGTCAGTGTCACATTAATATCACAGTGCTTATTGTCTGAGCTAATTGGTGCCAGTGTCACAGTAATATCACAGTGTTTATTGTCTGAGGTAATTGGTGCCAGTGTCACAGTAATATCACAGTGCTTATTGCCTGAGCTAATTGGTGCCAGTGTCACAGTAATATCACAGTGCTTATTGCCTGAGCTAATTGGTGCCAGTGTCACAGTAATATCACAGTGCTTATTGCCTGAGCTAATTGGTGCCAGTGTTACAGTAATATCACAGTGCTTATTGCCTGAGCTAATTGGTGCCAGTGTCACAGTAATATCACAGTGCTTATTGTCTGTCTGAGATAATTTGTGCCAGTGTCACAGTAATATTACAGTGCTTATTGTCTGAGAAAATTGGTGCCAGTGTCACAGTTATATCACAGTGCTTATTGTCTGAGCTAATTGGTGCCAGTGTCACAGTTATATCACAGTGCTTATTGTCTGAGCTAATTGGTGCTAGTGCCACAGTAATATCACAGTGCTTATTGGCTGAGATAATTGGTGCCAGTGTCCCATTAATATCACAGTGCTTATTGTCTGTCTGAGATAATTTGTGCCGGTGTCACAGTAATTTCACAGTGCTTATTGTCTGAGCTAATTGGTGTCAGTGTCACATTAATATCACAGTGCTTATTGTCTGAGCTAATTGGTGCCAGTGTCACAGTAATATCACAGTGTTTATTGTCTGAGGTAATTGGTGCCAGTGTCACAGTAATATCACAGTGCTTATTGCCTGAGCTAATTGGTGCCAGTGTCACAGTAATATCACAGTGCTTATTGCCTGAGCTAATTGGTGCCAGTGTCACAGTAATATCACAGTGCTTATTGCCTGAGCTAATTGGTGCCAGTGTCACAGTAATATCACAGTGCTTATTGCCTGAGCTAATTGGTGCCAGTGTCACAGTAATATCACAGTGCTTACTGTCTGTCTGAGATAATTTGTGCCAGTGTCACAGTAATATTACAGTGCTTATTGTCTGAGAAAATTGGTGCCAGTGTCACAGTTATATCACAGTGCTTATTGTCTGAGCTAATTGGTGCCAGTGTCACAGTTATATCACAGTGCTTATTGTCTGAGCTAATTGGTGCTAGTGCCACAGTAATATCACAGTGCTTATTGGCTGAGATAATTGGTGCCAGTGTCCCATTAATATCACAGTGCTTATTGTCTGTCTGAGATAATTTGTGCCGGTGTCACAGTAATTTCACAGTGCTTATTGTCTGAGCTAATTGGTGTCAGTGTCACATTAATATCACAGTGCTTATTGTCTGAGCTAATTGGTGCCAGTGTCACAGTAATATCACAGTGTTTATTGTCTGAGGTAATTGGTGCCAGTGTCACAGTAATATCACAGTGCTTATTGCCTGAGCTAATTGGTGCCAGTGTCACAGTAATATCACAGTGCTTATTGCCTGAGCTAATTGGTGCCAGTGTCACAGTAATATCACAGTGCTTATTGCCTGAGCTAATTGGTGCCAGTGTCACAGTAATATCACAGTGCTTATTGCCTGAGCTAATTGGTGCCAGTGTCACAGTAATATCACAGTGCTTATTGTCTGTCTGAGATAATTTGTGCCAGTGTCACAGTAATATTACAGTGCTTATTGTCTGAGAAAATTGGTGCCAGTGTCACAGTTATATCACAGTGCTTATTGTCTGAGCTAATTGGTGCCAGTGTCACAGTTATATCACGGTGCTTATTGTCTGAGCTAATTGGTGCTAGTGCCACAGTAATATCACAGTGCTTATTGGCTGAGATAATTGGTGCCAGTGTCCCATTAATATCACAGTGCTTATTGTCTGTCTGAGATAATTTGTGCCGGTGTCACTGTAATTTCACAGTGCTTATTGTCTGAGCTAATTGGTGTCAGTGTCACAGTAATATCACAGTGCTTATTGTCTGAGCTAATTGGTGCCAGTGTCACAGTAATATCACAGTGCTTATTGTCTGAGCTAATTAGTGCCAGTGTCACAGTAATATTACAGTGCTTATTGTCTGAGCTAATTGGTGCCAGTGTCACAGTAATATCACAATGCTTATTGTCTGAGCTAATTGGTGCCAGTGTCACAGTAATATTACAGTGCTTATTGTCTGAGCTAATTGGTGCCAGTGTCCCATTAACATCACAGTGCATATTGTCTGTCTGAGATAATTTGTGCCGGTGTCACAGTAATTTCACAGTGCTTATTGTCTGAGCTAATTGGTGTCAGTGTCACAGTAATATCACAGTGCTTATTGTCTGAGCTAATTAGTGCCAGTGTCACAGTAATATCACAGTGCTTATTGTCTGAGCTAATTGGTGCCAGTGTCACAGTAATATCACAGTGCTTATTGTCTGTCTGTGATCATTTTTGCCAGTGTCACAGTAATATCACAGTGCTTATTGTCTGAGCTAATTGGTGCCAGTGTCACAGTAATATCACAGTGCTTATTGCCTGAGCTAATTGGTGCCAGTGTCGCAGTAATATCACAGTGCTTATTGTCTGAGCTAATTGGTGCCAGTGTCCCAATAATATCACAGTGCTTATTGTCTGTCTGAGATAATTTGTGCCAGTGTCACAGTAATATCACAGTGCTTATTGTCTGTCTGAGATAATTGGTGCCAGTGTCTCAGTAATATCACAGTGCTTATTGTCTGAGCTAATTGGTGCCAGTGTCACAGTAATATCACAGTGCTTATTGTCTGAGCTAATTGGTGCCAGTGTCCCATTAATATCACAGTGCTTATTATCTGTCTGAGATAATTTGTGCCAGTGTCACAGTAATATCACAGTGCTTATTGTCTGAGATAATTGGTGCCATTGTCCCAGTAATATCACAGTGCTTATTGTCTGAGATAATTGGTGCCAGTGTCACAGTAATATCACTTTGCTAATTGTCTGAGCTAATTGGTGCCAGTGTCACAGTAATATCACTTTGCTAATTGCCTGAGATTATTGGTGCCAGTGTCACAGTAATATCACAGTGCTTATTGTCTAAGCTAATTAGCGCCAGTGTCACAGACTGTGACACTGGCACACATTATCTCAGACAGACAATAAGCACTGTGATATTAATGGGACACTGGCACCAATTAGCTCAGACAATAAGCACTGTGATATTACTGTGACACTGGCACCAATTATCTCAGACAATAAGCACTGTGATATTACTGTGACACTGGCACCAATTAGCTCAGACAATAAGCACTGTGATATTACTGTGACACTGGCACCAATTAGCTCAGACAATAAGCACTGTGATAATACTGTGACACTGGCACCAATAAGCTCAGACAATAAGCACTGTGATTATGATATTACTGTGATATTGGCACGAATTAGCTTAGACAACCGCTCCCAAATTGAACTCAGCTGGTGATTTGCAGGGGGGGGGGGTGCAGCTGTCACTGCTGAATGGCTCATAGGCTGTTTCCTGCTCTGTATAAACAGTTCTTTGCAACTCCTGAGCAGGGGTTAAACACATACATACATTTCCACAGCAAGTAGTGCAAAATGATGTGCTCTAACAAATTAGAGCATGCCATTTTCCCACTACTATATCCCTTTAACCGCTACTGCAATGCATTTCAAATAGGTCTAACATGAACATAAGTTGTTGTTTTTTTTCTTTCATATAATGTATGTTTAAACTGTTACTATTACATTAAAACAGTAATATTTCCTTTTAAAGTAAACAGCCATGTTCTCAAACTCAAAGTATAGGGTAATTTAATAATTTTAGCCCCCATGTAAGTGAATAGGTTAATGCTTCACACCCTGAGGTAAGGATGATCACCCTTTTCCATAAATACTATTATACATCAGACAGTGATGCTAGCAGACCTCCTTTGTGACATTATATTAAGGCCGTTCCATAAATACTTTCTCAGTACTTCCAGTGGTTACTTGCCCTTGTTTACATTTTACAAGTCGCTTGTGGTGTTGTTGCAGTTCTGCTATTTGGAGTAGATCCAGTAGTTAGATCATTTTAAGTTGTAAGCATCATGACACATGCGGTGACGTCATTGCCTGAAAAGTGACTTGTTATTTGTTAATATTATATGCGGTGGACAAGTTGCTATTTTTTTCTTATTTTAAATGTGCATTTGTTGATTGGCTGTTTGCTTTGTGGTGTTAGCACTCAGAAAATGGTGAATCTTGGAAATATTGTGTAGGTGGTTGCGGCAGGATGAGGAAAGTGATTGGATGTGGGGGCTGAAGGATAGATTTGAGTCAAGTGTAACTCAGAGGCAGCGAACTTGGGGCATTCAGACTAAGTGCTATTGCATTGTCTTGTCTTGCATTTGTTGGTTATGCAAATCTACTGTATTGAGCTTGCATACTAGTATCTGTCATATACTTTATTTACAGGAGTTAAAACTTTTCCAATATGTCATCACATCAATCCATGAGTGGTGCTCAGAAACGTAGGAAGGCTAAGGAAGAGCAAATGAAAATTAAAAAACTCCCTAAAATAACACATTTCTTTTACACACCAAAAACTGTGCCTGAGAGTGCTGGAGTAAGCAGTGATGAAATTGAAAAAAGCATTGATCCACTTGAAGGCGGCAGCACAATGCTAGACCAGCCTCCAGAGTTAGACACCACTATTGATAAACTTGAAGGCAGCACAATGCTTGACCAGCCTCCAGAGTTAGAAACCCCCATTGATCCTGTTGAAGGCAGCACAATGCTAGACCAGCCTCTAGAGTTAGACACCACCATTGGTCCACTTGAAGACAGCACAATGCTAGACCAGCCTCTAGAGTTAGACACCACCATTGGTCCTCTTAAAGACAGCACAATGCTAGACCAGCCTCTAGAGTTAGACACCACCATTGGTCCACTTGAATACAGCACAATGCTAGACCAGCCTCTAGACACCACCATTGATACACTTGAAGGCAGCAGCGCAATGCTAGAACAACCTATAGACACCACAACCAATACAGATTATAATTTAGATATAATGAGCAGCAGACCATCTTCAAGTGGTGCCCTTGAAAGTATAATGGTGGGTGAGAAATATGTGACTGATAGGGGGCATTACCCAGTCACGATAACTGATCCTAATGTAAAAAAATTCATATTATCTCATGGCCCATGCAGACCTTCAGGACCTTTCCCTCGTGATAATGATTCTCAAAGAAGGTGCTTTTCTGAAAGTTATTATGAGCGAGTAACCAAAACAGGGCTTAAGCTGCCATTAATGTGGCTGTGTTATTCTCCGAAGCTTAATGCAGCATACTGCGAACCCTGCTGGTTGTTTGCAGATCGTAAAAAGGTGGGATTTGAGCCTGCATGGGCAAAGGGGATCAAGAAGTGGCAGAGGCTGTCTGCTAGAATTGGTATACACGAATCTTCACAAGCTCATATAGATGCATGCTTAGTTTATGATCAGTGGAGGCATCATAAAACTATTGATGAAGAAAATGAAAATCAGATTAGACGAGAAAAAAAGTTTTGGAGACAAGTGTTACATAGAATCATTAATGTAACCTTAACAATGGCAATGGGTAATCTAGCCTTTCGTGGTCACCGAGAGCGTTTGGGAGAGGTTAACAATGGAAACGTTCTCTCCTTCATAGAGCTGCTTGCTGAGTATGACCCAGTTCTAAAGCAACTTCTCAATTTACCTGAATCCCAAGGGACAGTGAGATACTTAAGTCCAAAAATACAAAATGAATTAATAGAAATTCTGTCAAAAAAAGTCCATAATAAAATTGTGTCTGAAATAAAAGAAGCACAATTTTATTCCATTATTATGGGCACAACCCAGGATATATCAAAAATTGATCAAATGAGTCAGATATTTCGATATGTTTCTGTGGAACGGGATCAAAATATGAGAGCTTGCAGTATTGTAATAAGTTAATCTTTCTTGGGGTTTCATGCCATAGAGGATCAGAGTGCAGCAGGGATCGAAGCCAATATTGTTTCCTGCATAGAAAGCAAGGGACTTGAAATATCCAAGTGTCGTGGTCAGGGTTATGATGGTGCAGCAACAATGAGTGGTATTTATTCTAGGGTACAGGCTCGGATTGCACAAAAAGAAAAGAATGCCCTGTGTGTTCATTGTGCTGCACATAATCTAAACCTCGTTATTCAGGATGCTGTCACTGATATAGAGGAAGTTTCTGCATTCTTTGATGTGGTGCAAAATGTATACACCTTCTTTGGGGAAAGTATAAGCAAATGGGCCTGTCTCTCATTGTTTAATTCAGAATCCTCTGTAACACTAAAAAAGCTTTGCCCTACACAGTGGTCTTCTAGACATAATTTCCTGTTTGCACTACAATATCGTTTTTTAGATGTCATGCAGGCTCTTTCAAAAATGATCCTTACCTCTTCCAAAAAAAAAGGAAAGAGATGAAGCCACAAATATAAAAAAGAAAATAGAATCTTTTGATTTTGTATTACTCATTGTCCTGCAAACAAAAATCTTGATTCATCTAAATACAATTTCAAAAGTATTGCAATCCAAAGATATGGAATTGTCCAGTGCTATGCAGCTCATCCAGAATTCCTTTACAGCCCTTTCCCACTACAGGGATAATTTTGAGGAAGCAAAAGAAAATGCAGTGACACTTGCAGAAAACAAAGTTCAAAAATAAGAGAATCAAAAAAGTAAAACGCCACTTTGATGAGCTTTGCATGGATGAGAGACTAACTGATCTAGAGAAAAGCTTTAAAATTAATGTATATTATAGGTGTTTGGACACTATCATAAACCAGCTGTCAAAAAGATTTATGGGGATGAATGCAGTACTTGAAAAAAATTTAATAGTTCAGCCAGCCATGCTTTCTTCAGAATCTGACGACAATTTAATAGCAGCAGCAACAAAACTGTACCTATTTTACAATGAGGATATATCACCAGATTTACCCAAACAACTTCTCTCATTCCACTCAGCACTTAAAGAAGAGATCTGCAGTTGTTTCACTGTTAAAGATCTTGCTCACCTCCTCCTTGTTGAAAACAGTGCACTGTCTTCGACTCTTCCAGATGTGTGCATAGCGTTGATGCTGTTCCTCACCCTCCCAGTAACTGTAGCAACTGCAGAAAGGTCAAATTAAAACTCATTAAAAATTACTTAAGAAACACCATGTCACAGCAACGCCTCTCTGGGCTTGCTTTGTTAAGCATAGACTATGAGAGAGCTAGAAGACTTGACATTGAAAGCATTGTAGACGACTTTGAAGAAGCAAAAGCAAGGCGCTGTAACTTTTAATGATGGTAGTAAGTGTACAGTTATATAGGTTCCGTTACAAGTTACTCTAAAACAGGGCTGAGGGCTCAACAAAATACAGGGCCAGGGTGTCATTGGCTCCCAATCCTAGAATTTTACCCCTGGCTCCAACATTTTTGGATTATATATATATATATATATATATATATATATATATATATATATATATATATATATATACTGTATATAGAAATACCAGTGTATGACTCTTAAAAGTATTTCTCCTAATTTAATTACATTTTATCCTAAATTTAAAACATGTTTGTTGACCCCTGCCCAAAATACTTTTTTTTTGGTTAACACAGTTACAATAACTTTTCTTGGTTGAACCTTGCATGCTTGGATCCAAGTTTAACTAACAAGTTAAGTTGAATGCATGGTTGGATTTGTATAATACTACTTTCATGAAACCACATTAATTTATGTCATCATTTCTATTTTACAGGTCCTTCTTCAGAAAATAAAAGTTGAATGTTTGAAATAGTTTCAGTTAATGAACGGTTATTGAAAAGTTGAAGTTATAATAATTGTTGGTACTATTTTGAAACCTGCTCTTGAAGTTTTTATGCTGCCTTTGTGGATATTTGAGTAAGTTTTTTTGTGTGTCTATTTCCTAAATATAATATATATATATATATATATATATATATATATATATATATATATATATATATATATATATATATATATCCTATACTATAAAAGGCCAAGTGTGTTTGTCTGAAGCTGTCATGCGCAGTAGAGACAGCACGAGGACAAACACACCTGGCCTTACAGTCCCTAAGTCTCTGCAGTGCCTCGAGCAGAAGTGGGCATGGCCAAGCGTGGGCGGGGGCATGGCCGAGCATGAAGGGGGCGTGAAAGAGAGGGGGAGGGAGAGCAAAAGAAAGGGGAGAGAGAGATCAAAAGAGGGGGGGGGGAAGAGAGAGAGAGAGGGGGGGGGAGAGGGAGAGAAAGGGGGGAGGGAGAGAAAGAAGGGGGGGAGAGAGAGAGGGGAGAGAGAGAGGAGAGATAGACGGGAGGGGGGAGAGAGAGGGGAGAGAGAGAGAGAGAGAGAGAGGGGAGAGAGGGGGGGAGAGAGAGAGAGAGAGAGAGAGGGGGGGAAGAGAGAGAGAGTGGAGAGGGGAGAGGGAGAGAGAGAGATAGAGGGGAGAGAGAGATAGAGGGGAGAGAGAGATAGAGGGGAGAAAGAGAGATAGAGGGGAGAGAGAGATAGAGGGGAGAGAGAGATAGAGGGGAGAGAGAGATAGAGGGGAGAGAGAAATAGAGGGGAGAGAGAGATGGGGGGAGAGAGAGGGGGGCGAGAGAGAGTGCAAAAGAGAGGGGGTGAGATAGAGCCTAAAAGAGAGGGGAGAGAGAGCGCAAAAGAGAGGGGGAGAGAGAGAGCGCAAAAGAGAGGGGGA
The DNA here is from genome assembly GCF_027579735.1 of Bombina bombina. Lineage (NCBI taxonomy): Eukaryota > Metazoa > Chordata > Amphibia > Anura > Bombinatoridae > Bombina > Bombina bombina. Next base: position 371,760,616 of record NC_069500.1, read on the forward strand.
GAGAGCGCAAAAGAGGGGGGGGGAGAGAGAGCACAAAAGAGGGGGGGGAGAGAGAGAGTGCAAAAGAGGGGGGAGAGAGAGCGCAAAAGAGAGGGGGGAGAGAGAGAGCTCAAAAGAGAGGTGGAGAGAGCTCAAAAGAGAGGGGGAGAGAGAGCAAAAGAGAGGGGGAGAGAGAGCAAAAGAGAGGGGGAGAGAGAGAGAGCGCAAAAGAGGGGGGAGAGAGAGAGCTCAAAAGAGGGGGGGAGAGAGAGAGCTCAAAAGAGAGGGGGAGAGAAAGCGCAAAAGAGAGGGGGAGAGAGAGAGAGCAAAAGAGGGGGGGGGGAGAGAGTGCAAGGGGTGGGACCGCTGTACCCTGCAATAAATGGCCCGTGTGAACGGGCTTTAGGACTAATATATATATATATATATATATATATATATATATATATATATATATATATTCGAATATACTTTTGTTTATAGCTAGTGAATTTCTAAATATTCGAATATTATGGCCCCTATTTATCAAAGGTCTTGCGGACCTGATCCAACAGTGCGGATCAGGTCCGCAAGACCTCCCTAAATGCGGAGAGCAATACGCTCTCCGCATTTAACATTGCACGCCGCCCCCTGCTGACTCGCCAGCCGCCAGCAGGGAAGTGTCAATCAACCTCGTACTCGATCGGGTTGAATTGCGGCGATGTCTGTCCGCCTGCTTAGAGCAGGCGGACAGGTTATGGAGCAGCAGTCTTTAGACCGCTGCTTCATAACTGGTGTTTCTGGCGAGCCTGCAGGCCAGAAACACGGGGCCTCAAGCTCTATCCGGAGCTTGATAGATATTCCCCAATGTGTCTATCAGCACAAGAGAACATTTTAAATAGTTCATAAGATCTAGAGAAATAACATACTATAATAGTTTATTTAGTCATATGGAAGGTAAGAGAGATAAGTAAACTATTTTGATGAGGAAATTGAGATCCAATAGGTAGTCACTGTAATGCATAGGTTTGTTTTAAATCATGTAAACCACATTAATATATGGTCAACATTTCTGTTTTACAGGTCCTCCTTTACAGAAATAAAGTTTATTGTGTGAAAGTTAAACGTTCGAAATTCGTCAAGAATTACTTGAAAGTTGAAGTTACGATTATTTTGAAGCTTTTCTGCAACCTGTATGGAGATTTAAAGGGACACTGAACCCAATTTGTTTCTTTTGTGATTCAGATAGAGCATGCAATTTTAAGCAACTTTCTAATTTACTCCTATTATCAATGTTTCGTCATTCTCTTGCTATCTTTATATAAAAAGTAGGCATCTAAGCTTTTTTCTTGATTCAGCACTCTGGACAGCAGTTTTTTTGTTTGTTTTTTTTCCCCAAAGGTTTTTATTAAGGTTAAAAGGGAAGCATTACATATATGTAGCATAGGTAACAAAAAGAAAGAAAAAAAAAAAAGACAATGCAAACATACAGACAGAGCTGTTTCATCACAAAAAAACATTTCTGTAGGCATAAAATAAAGTAAACCTCATGTTTTCTTTTAGTTTGAGGGATGGGAGGGTTCTCCATTAATCTTAGAGGTATCCTTTGGACCTCAAATTGCCAGCGATGAGTCACATATATAGAGGAACCCAACTAACATTATCAATGATTAACCTAAAAGTTATAGAGCATATGGAGAGATATGTTACCTCTATTCCATTCATACAATGAAAACTAGAATATACATAAGCAGAATAATAACTCTTATGTTGTCTCACAGTTATTATAGGTATCATATAAGCCCTGCTAATGATAATGAGCACTATAAGGGGGGAGGGAGGGGGAAGGGGGAAGGAGTCCAACCAATTACATAGTTAACCTGTCAGCCAAAGTTGAGTCTGATCCCATATATAACAGAGAGTTGCATTATAAAACCAGGAGAGCTTCATGTTCCCAGAGAAAGTATATAACTATATAGGTTGTAGTATGCCCTGCCAACATATTTCTATTGATCCCATAAGTACACTTGGAGCATAACAACCCAGTTAACATGTATAATATAAACAGTGACATTCACTAGCTCTTTTTTAATGGGTAAGCTGAGGGAGTGGGTCCTTAAACATAAAGGAAACATGGAAGTAACACAGTTCCATTTGTCATGTCAGTTTTCATATACCGCTGAAAGCAGAGCTGATAGAGGGGATCATGGTGGTGGAGGGTCGCATCGCCTGCAGAGATTGGCCAAATTTTCTTCTGTCTCCTGGCTGTTGTCACAGGTAGCTGTCGTTCTAGAAAAGTCTGACTCATCAGGAGATAGTGTAAGGTACTGGGGCAGCGTGCTCGCTACATGACCTTCTCCTCCTTTCTGAGACGTAACAACTGGCTCTCTCAGGATTTCAACCAGTTGTGAGGTGAGATGCAGATAGGGTTTTGCACTAGCAGGTATGTGCGCAGCAACCACAATTTGTACATCCAATGCCACCATTATACATGCATGGCTAGGGGTAATCTCTGAGTGAAGCTCTCCATTACTTGTATCGATGGCCGCATCCGGTGCTCCAGTTACTGCTGGGAGAGCTCCGTTCACCACATACAAGGCTTTCAGGGGTTTTGTTGGAGTTTCATCCGGTAATGTATCTGCAATATCATATTGATCGCGCTCAGGGGCAGTCAGATGATCATTGCTCATGTGAGAAGTATCTAAGGAAGTTTGAAGTACTTAGAGTTTCTGAAAATGCCTTACGGTAATCGTGAAGCAAACTGCTTAGTTCACTCAGCAAGTTAGCAGGTTCCATAGTAGAAATGTCCTTAGCAGGGATACTCAGCTTGCAATAAGAGCAGTCAAGGGAACTGGTTTGTTAACCCAGGGTCCTGGGGGGGGGTAGTATGTGGTAGCCGTAACAACACAGACAATCAGACTTACGAGTAAGGCACCTCGATCTCGTGGCTGGTTTCTGTGAAGTTAGCTGAAGAACATAGGTAGGTCCGTTTTTGTGCTTGATAATCCCAGACTCCTCTCGAGTCATATAAGGTGTTATGGCATAGGATGCCAAGAAACGTAGATAAATTTGAGAGAATAATTTTAAAAAAGCTTATTGTGTCCAGGAGCTCTTCACATGCACGTCCTGCCGCAACAGCTGTAGGCTCCGCCCCCTCTGGACAGCAGTTTTTGATTGGTGGATGAATTTATCCACCAATCAGCAAGGACAACCTAGGTTGTTCACCAAAAATGGGCCTGCATCTAAACTTACATTATTGCATTTCAAATAAAGATACCAAGAGAATAAGGAACATTTGATAATAGGAGTAAATTACAAAGTTGCTTAAAATTTCATGCTCTATCTGAATCATAAAAGAAAAAATTTGGGTTTAATGTCCCTTTAAGTGAGTTTGCAAATTATACTTAACATAGTTTAAGCTAAGAAAATAAGGGAAGTCCTTATGATGCATAGCCTTGTCATAAATCATATAAAAAAAATTTAAATCATTAGCTGTGACCTGCTGTATGGCCATGTCTGATCTGGAAAGTACCACTGTTGACGATAATGGTAAGTTGAAATGATTTACACTTTTTTTTTTTTTTACTGTTAAATGTTGAAAATAATAATAATAAAAAAATGTGTCAAATTCACAATGGGGAGGGGGGGTATGGGGGGGGTGCCCTTCTTAGATTCTTGCACCTGGGCTCTTACTATTCAGATGGACAACAGTGTGTGTGTGTGTGTATGTGTGTGTGTGTATATGTGTGTGTGTGTGTATGTGTGTGTGTATGTGTGTGTATGTGTGTGTGTGTGTGTGTATGTATGTGTGTATGTGTGTGTGTGTGTGTGTGTGTGTATGTGTGTGTATGTATGTGTGTATGTGTGTGTGTATGTGTGTGTGTATGTGTGTGTGTATGTGTGTGTATGTGTGTATGTGTGTGTGTGTATATGTGTGTGTGTATGTGTGTGTGTATGTGTGTGTATGTGTGTGTGTGTGTGTGTATGTATGTGTGTATGTGTGTGTGTGTATGTGTGTGTATGTATGTGTGTATGTATGTGTGTATGTGTGTGTGTATATGTGTGTGTGTGTGTATGTGTGTGTGTATGTATGTGTGTATGTGTGTGTGTGTGTGTGTATGTGTGTGTATGTATGTGTGTATGTGTGTGTGTATGTGTGTGTATGTGTGTGTGTGTGTGTGTGTGTATGTGTGTGTGTATGTGTGTGTGTGTGTGTGTGTGTATATGTGTGTGTGTGTATGTGTGTGTGTGTGTATGTGTGTGTGTATGTATGTGTGTATGTGTGTGTGTGTGTGTGTGTGTGTGTGTATGTGTGTGTATGTATGTGTGTATGTGTGTGTGTATGTGTGTGTATGTGTGTGTGTGTGTGTGTATGTGTGTGTATATGTGTGTGTGTGTGTGTGTGTGTAGCTATTAAGTATTATCGTGGGGATATGAGCTAAGGTATATACATTACTTGTGGGCTGACCATCGAGTAAGATGGCTGCGTGTAGCTTATGCTCTGCATCTAAACTGTCTTTGCAGGTCCCATTTGCACCACAAATGACATCTGTCCCCAGCTGCATAGGCAGAACACAAGGATATAGCGTTTGTCCTCCACTCTCCCCTCATGTCTGCATAATATGAGCTGATGGCAGGCAGCTACAGAGGCCTTAGCTTCGGAAGTCACCCAGGTAAGATATGTGTGTGAGAACACCAGGTACTGGGGGACAAAGGTTTTAGGTAGACTTTTTATTGCCCTTTTCTGTTCTCCTTAATAGCCATGCGGCTCACAAAATAGTAGTTGAGGCCTGGCCTCTGCATGTGTGGTGGAGTTTAGGAGGAGGAGCTGGTGTGGAGCCCTCATGCCTATAAGTTTCAAGGCACACTCAATATATACTGTATTTTTTTTTAGCTGACCTGACACTTCTAACCTGTGGGCTTTTATGCTCTATGGCACTACTGTGTGTTACTAAGATTTGACCCTGTATGTCTTCATGCACAAATGGGGCCATATTATACACTGTTTGTACAGCTGAGGTGTGCAATCTCTTAAAGGGACATTAAAGGGATAGTAAACGCAAAAAAATTATTTTATGATTCAGATAGAACATACAATTTTAAACAATTTGCCAAATTACTTCTATTATCAAATTTGCTTCCTTTTCTTGTTATCCTTTGCTGAAGGAACAGCATTGCACTACTGGCAGGAAGATGAACACATCTAGTTAGCCAAACACAAGAGACAAATGTGTGCAAGCACCAATTAGCAGCAACTCCCACTGCTGTATGATATGTGTGTATTCATTTTTCAACAAGGGATACTAAGAGAACAAAGCACATTTGAAAATATAAGTGAATTTAAAAGTGTCTTAAAATGACATGCTCTGGCAAGCAGCTGGCGAAACTCTCGCGCCTAAAACCCTTAGACCCTGGGTGGCTTGCTCAGCTAACCCATCGCTTCTGTAACCGACACAGTGCCACAACATTGCACTGGGCTGCAAGTTGCAGCAGTTAGAGGGCTCTATCTTCTATACTAACATTGTTATAACAAACACCTCTGAGAGAAGGAGACTTTACCTTGCCCGTGGTAATCTGGTTCCATACCTGAACAGGAGTTGAGGACGAACTCTATCTGATGCCGGGAGGTCTGCTATTCTGGAGTCTCCTCTGTGGCTAACTCTGCTCCATTTGCTGAGGCTAGAGAAGAGAACCGCCCGCCTTGTATCTATACCGGGCATTTGAATTCTGTAGCTGCCTGGCTCTTCCTGCACGTTCCGAGGTCCCGGTACAGAATTGAAGCCTTCTGACGGGCTGGATTTTGGCTGACCTGTGTCGACTTTTGTATCTCTCTGCAGATAAGAAAGAGGCTTTGAGACCCGCATTCTTCCTCGGTCCTGATGTCTCCTCCCACCGGTGTTGCGTGAGGGGCACGGACCACTACTTGCCTCTAGGTCACCTCTTTAGGTCCTGGGTTGTTTCTCTCTCACCCTTTGCTCTCTGTGCTGGCCTGGATCCACGGCAGTCGGGGGACATCCTTCATTTCCGGCAAATTTGACCAAGCGCCCCCCTTCCCACCGGTGCTGCGCGAGGGGGGCCATACTGGAGAAAGGTTCCTCACTCTTCACAGACACACTCGGAGACAGCAGCGGGTAACATTACAAGTAACTGGGAAATTTAAATTTATGTCCCTTTTCTTCTCTCTCCTTTGACACGGACACATTCCTACAGACAGGGGCAAGAGCTGGCTAGGGGAGAAAGGGAAGGAAAAGTAAGGGGGCTAAGCAGACAGTATGTATCAAGGCCCCTCGGGGCAAAATAGGATAAGGCCAAATTAATAGATATAACCTTATCTTGCAAAGTGCTAAGATACTGGACTTTTTCAATACTGTCACTTGGACTGGGCCCAAACTATTTAAACTTGCTTAAAATATTCACATGTGGGTAAGTGGGGTTTGACTCCCACAAACATAATATTTATGCACCAATTTTTTATGCCTTAAAAAAATCTTTTTTCCTGTATTATAAAAGCTAATCTACTTGTAAGACGTTATAATATTTTTCTCCTTCTGATTGGTGACAGGCAGTAAGCAACTTAACTGAGAAAAATAGCCTAATTTGGCTAAGTAACTTAAACTCACGGGGACTGCTTACCCCCTACTAACAGCCGCACCAAACAGAGTGGAAAAAGTGGTAGCAAACTGTTATTTTTGGCTTTAGCTGAACTGTGAACAATAAGCTATCTGGGTGTAGTAATACAGGGTTTCTTTTCATCTGATTCATGTTTGCTTGAAACTGAAAAATGTATAATTCAACAGATCTTATTTAGTCACAAACGTAAATTGATGCAGCTATGGTGATAGTTAAAACAACCAATTGTCAATATTGGCAATTCAGTTAGACTTATTAACTTACACTGTAACTGCATAAAAGAACAGCATTCTCTATCTTATAAAAAAAAAAGGTTGATTTGTCATAGATTCCTTTCTTCTTTGTAACAAAAAGTAACTGTTTCACCTGTTTTTACATTGGAGGATTGTATACTTCTCTGAATCCTGTTACTAGAAATGTTTCATATTGCATATAGCTGAGCCTTTTGCTAAAACCGCAACAGTTTTACCCTCTGCTCCTTTTTGTTTTTTTCTTTTTGTAAAAAGTTTAACTTTACTATTTGAACACTCACATCTAAAATAGAATATATACGCAAATATTTATTTTATAGCACCCTTTAAAAATACATGCTAGGGTAACTTAAACTCTTAGCAACTCATATCCTTTTCTTTTCTTTTTTTACTTTTCTCTCTCTTCTGAATTAGCTGTAGAATATTTTTTGTCTCCTGCTGCAAAGCAGCATCTGCTAAACCAAAGTGTCTGTTTTCTCTGTCTGTGCGTTGATGCAGGTATTTCGATAGTTAAGATAACCAATTGTTAATACTGGCAACTCAGTAAGAGCTGTTAATAACATTGCAATTCTATAAAAGACTAGAACTTCTTGTCCTATAAAAAAAAGGGTGGGGGGGGGGGGTAAACTTGGTATAGATTTTTTTCTTCTTTTTTGCATAAATATCAAAAAGTCACTGTTTCACTTGCTTGTACTCTGGAGGATTGGGTACTTCCCAGAATCTTGTTATTTGAATTGCACCTAAATTTGACGCTCTTAAGACAGAAATTAAGCAAGATATTACCTCATTAACCCAGGAGATCAGACAATTCTCTAATAGATTGCAGGAAGTAGAACAAAGGGTGTCAGACGTGGAAGACCTAACAACATCACATAGCTCTAAACTTGAGATTTCAACCAATAACATACAAAAAATCTATGATAGGCTAGAGGATTTGGAAAATCGTTCTAGAAGAAACAATATTAGAATAATAGGCCTTCCAGAGGACAAGCAATATGAAAATTTGTGTTTCTTCATATCTGATTTACTCACTAAAGCTTTAAAAATCCCACCTACCTATCACCTATTATCCGATTCTAGTGGAAAGAGCGCATAGAGTAGGTGCCCCCCGCTTAGACAACAAAAATAGCAGCAGGCCTAGACCTGTTATTGCAAGATTACTTAATTATAAGGATAAGTATATGTTATTGCAACATTTTCGTAAGAACCAGCCAATTCTCATAGATAATGCCAGGATCCTAATTTTTCAAGACTTCTCGGCTGACACAGCCTCTAAAAGAAGAGAGTTGACCCCGATCTGTACCAAGTTCATACAACATGGATACAGAGCTACTCTAATTTATCCTTCCAAACTCAAAGTGGTAGTGAAGGAGACAACACATATATTTGAGGAAGGACAATTGGCTGAATTTTTTTTTAAGACACTGGACTCATAACCACATGAATAGATTATTTTTCTATACAGACAGAAGATAGGTCTTATGACTGGGGAAGTCCCCTGGGTTGGGGATTGGGTTTTTTCTTCTTCTTTTTTTCTCCTTTTCACTTTTTTTTTCTCCTCCTCCCTCCTCCCCCCTTACATAAATGGCACAAAAGGTAGATAAACTCAAGATAGTATCGTGGAATGTAGGGGGTATCTCAACTCCCATTAAACGGAAGGCAATTCTTACCCACTTATGGAAAGCCCAAGCAGATATTGGTTTCATACAGGAAACCCATCTAAATTTAGAGGAATCTTTAAAACTGAAGGCATTATGGGTTAAGGAAGTCTTCGCAGCGCCAAGTGTTGGCAAAAAAAGGGGAGTGGCCATATTAATAGGGAAAAGGACCCAAATGGAGATTCTGCACTCTGGGGCTGACTCTGGGGGGAGATATGACTTGGTGAAGGTGAGGGTTGCCCAAGGGACCTATACACTTTGTAATATATATGGTCCGAATATATCTGACCCGGAGTTTTGGAACCTTATTCAGTCCAAACTCTTACTAGTTAGTGAAGGTTACTTGATCTTAGGAGGAGATTTCCACATGGCCCCACAATGCCCTCTAGACAGACTTAGAAGAAATACTAAACAGCTAAAACAGAAAAAAGATAATCTTGATACTAAAATGTTTAATAAAATTAAGCAAAATCTTGCAATACGTGATATATGGAGAACTCAGATACTCAGGATTACACCTGTCTCTCCAAAGCCCATAAAACACTCTCTAGGATTGATCGATTTTTGACTGACGAACGTCTATGCATAACAAGAGTAAAAGCAGGAATAATGCCGATTCTCTTATCTGATCACGGGCCTATTTTTGTTGAGCTCTATCTTGGTCAACTAAAATCTAAGTTATTGCGATTTTTTTTCCCTTATCATTTAACTTCCGATCTAAAATTCAAAGAATGATTTAGGAATAAGTTCAACGATTACGCTCACTTTAACAGCGACTATATAGGGCGCCCTGACATATTCTGGGAGACTGCAAAAGCAGTGCTCAGAGGGGCAATTACTGCATATAATGCTATTCTAAATAAGAAGATGAAGTCAAGAGAAAGGGAAATGTGTAACCTATTGATTAATTCTTACAACCACTTTTTACTTGAAAAAACTCCCCTAAACTGGGCAAGATATGTTCGTGCCAAAAGTGCTAGAGATACTTTTATAATGACTCAAGAAACGCATAAAGAGCTTAGATTTCAAGCTAAAATATATAGATTTGGTAATAAATCCAGAAGAATGTTAGCCAAACTGGTTAAAAATGAGGGTAAAAAACCTACTATAGAAAAACTCCAACATAATGGGAAGCAGCTATTGAAGCCCGAGGAAATCTCTGACTTATTTTCAGAATATTTCCAAGAACTGTACACATGTAAAGGGTATGACACAGAGAAAGCTTCCGAATTTTGGAGTAAAATTACATATCCAACAGTAACACCTGAAGCAATTGTTAGTCTTAACTCCCCTATCACAAGGGAAGAGATAGAGAAAATGATTCTTAAACTCTCTCTTAATAAAGCAGCAGGCCCAGATGGGCTACCGAACGAGTTCTATAAGATTTTATCAGCAGAGATAGCACCCTATCTATCCTCCTTCTCCTCCTCATTTACGACTTTGATCCTAAAAGGAGGGAACGATCCTACACAAAAGGAGTCATATAGACCAATTGCCTTATTAAACTCAGACTATAAAATGATGTCCTCAATCTTAGCAACTAGGCTACAGACTATCTTAGCAAAAATAATCCACACGGACCAAGCCGGATTCCTGAACAAACGTAACTCTGCTGCAAAAATTAGGGAACTTCTTGTCACGATGGAATATATTCAGAAATTGCCTGCATTGGTGGCGGGGAGAGAGGGCCTCCCAGACCTGGCTATCCTGTCAATTGAAGCAGAAAAGGCATTTGACTCGGTAACTTTTAAACACATAATAACATCTTTAACAAAATTTGGGATTAGAGGCAACCTCCCCAAATTTATAGAAAATTTACATAACCAATCTTATACAAGATTGCCAATAAAAGATATTGTCTCCTCCCCGATTGCACTGAACAGGGGCACGCATCAGGGTTGTCCTCTCTCCCCGCTTCTCTTTGATGTAGCTATTGAACCTCTGGCAATTATGATAAGAAAGTGTCTTGATGGCATAAAAATCCGAAATTATGAGATAAAAATCGGATTATATGCCGATGATTTAGTCATATATTTGTCCAACACTGAGCTAAACATACCAAAACTTCTTCAAATAACTGATCACTTTGGCTCCTTTTCAGGCTACAAGGTGAACGCATTAAAATCCGAAATACTTTGGCTCAGGAAAAACACTAGCTTTACCTTAAATATCCCTTTCAGAGTGGTTACAGAATCTTTTAAATATTTAGGGATCTATATTCTGATTAACTTGGGAGACCTATACAAAATAAATATATCTCCTATATTAACTTACATTAAAGAAAAACTCAAAAGTTGGCATAATTTACCGCTATCAATTTCTGGTCGGTCAGCATTATTTAAAATGGTTCTCCTTCCAAAGCTGCTCTATGTTCTTCAGAATGTTCCACTAATTTTACTAGAAAAAGATGTTCGCTCTATTAACACTTCAATCAGACAATTTATCTGGCAGGGGAAAAGATCCAAGATCTCTCTTACCAAATTTGCTGTGCCAAGGGAATTTGGAGGCTTAGCATTACCAAACGTGAGATCCTATAATCTTAGCTTCTTAGCCAGCATAGTAACGGACTGGATCTTTTCTAAGAATTATGTTTTAAATAATGAGCTTGAATCAAATATATGTGAACCATATCTTCCAATAGCTCTGATCCATTCCTCACCAAAGGAGCTGCCAGCAGATATTAAAGAACTTAAAACTATATTTAAACCTCTTAAGGCATGGTGGAAATTAACAAAGTCCCTCTCAATAAGTAGCACAGCCTCGAAATATCTTCCTTTGACAGAAAACCTGAAATTTCAAGCAGGTTTAAACTTGGCGGTCTTCAGTAGATGGCACAATAACGGCTTAAATAGGATAATATACTTAATAGATAAAGACAGAGAATGTGTTAAGACTTTTGAGGAACTGAAAACTGAATTTAATCTTCTCAATAAAGACTTCCTCGCGTATTTGCAAATAAGACATTTTGTTCTTGAATTAATCAAAGAAGCAGGCTGGTGCTGGACGCTAGGTAAGTTGGAAAATTGGTTAATTTTACCTAAAAATGGCTCTATGTCTATTGCCCCGTGCTATCATATACTTTATACTAGTAAAGGCATTCCTATCTTTCAAGAAGATGGCTTCGATTTGGAACCTTTTAATTCCCCAGAATAGCATTGAGCTAAAAACTCTCCAACTATCAGTAAATAAAGTAGCAATGGTTACACTCTCTGCTACTTGGCGAGAGGCACATCTTAAACTTCTACACAGGGCATATTTTACCCCAGAGAGAGGTCTCAGAGCCCGCAACCAGGAATTTAACAAATGTCCTAAGTGTTCCTACCCTGCGGCGGATTTGATCCACATGTTTTGGCAATGTCCAAAAATAAGAAATTTTTGGAATAAGCTAGAATTCTGGCTAAAAAATACATTGAAAATTGTGCCATTGGCTCTATCATTGTTTCAGATTATACTATGCTTAAAGGGACACTGAGCCCAAATTTTTTTTCGTGATTCAGATAGAGCATGCAATTTTAAGCAACTTTCTAATTTACTACTGTTATCAATTTTTCTTTGTTCTCTTGCTATCTTTATTTGAAAAAGAAGGCATCTAAGCTTTTTTAATAGTTCAGAACTATGGACAGCTTTTTTTGTATTGGTGGATGAATGTATCCACCAATCAGCAAGAACAACCCAGGTTGTTCACCAAAAATGGGACGGCATCTAAACTTACATTCTTGCATTTCAAATAAAGATACCAAGAGAATGAAGAAAATTTGATAATAGGAGTAAATTAGAAAGTTGCTTAAAATTTCATGCTCTATCTGAATCACGAAAGAAAAAAATTGGGTTCAGTGTCCCTTTAAAGACTGAAGGTGGCAACCAGGCTAAAGAAAAACTAGTAATTTTATCTATCTTAGCTACCAGATACTTGATTTGCAAGAAATGGAAAATGCGATCACTGCCAACTATCTCTGAAATTAGCAACAATCTGAAAAAATAATGTGTACTGGAGCAAAGAGACACAAATATAGATAACGAATCTGATATAAGGAATTTCTTTAACAAATGGGCAGTATTTATAAAAACACTTCCCGACAGAGAAATTGACTATTTGATTTTTCCATTTAAAAATTCTGAGATAGTTCTTCTTGGCATCTGGTAGGTGAGGAGGGAGGCAGAGAGTAACCGATTATACCCCCCCCCCCATTTTTTTTCTTCTCTTTTTTTTTTTTTGTCAAAGAGTAAAAGGGGATGAAAGGAAGGGAGAGAAAAAAATAAAGAGAGAATTCAAACAGTAGATATATAGAAAAAATTGGGTTTCATCACTTTTTGTGATTAAGGTGTTCTGCTGATCTCGGCCCTATTTTTTGGTTATGTATCATAATGTGTATTGTAAAGGTGTCTTGCTGACTCCTGTTATGTACTACAACGTGTACTGTAAACTTATACAAACAATTGATGATATTGATACAATTTTTTAGTTTATTTTTCTGGGAGTTTTTTAACTTGCATTATGGTATCTCTGTACCAACTGTTGGATAATAAAATAAAAATAAAAATAAATAAATGACCTGCTCTATCTGAATCATGCAAGTTTAATTTTGACTTTCCTATCCCTTTAAGCCCCAAATATTTATTTCATGATTCAGATAGCGCATACAATTTTTTATTTTTTAAAAATCTTTATTTTAACACCAACAATGGATCATATATACAGAGTCAACGCCTTGCAAGGCAAAATAACAATAGAATCGCCGAGAAATAATACAATTCCATTGTAAATGCATTCAATTTTAACATTGAAACTAAACAGGCATATTGTTATACTCTAGCATCACATTGCTTGAGTTTTCATGTTATAAAAAGGAGAAGGAAAAGAACAAAACAACAACAACAACAAAAAAGGGAGCCCAAAAACAACTATATACCTCACGGGGGTTGTTATTATACAGTTGCAGTCAGAGGCGTAACTAGAAACCACAGGGCCCAGGTGCAAGAATCTAAGAAGGGAGATAAAGTGGTAGAATATGTTTATACAAGCAAAACATCAACAACAAGAGAACGTTGGCTTAGTAAAAAAGGATGTTATAAATGTGGACATACCCATGCCTTACATGTACATATATAAAGGCAGGGGATTATTTTGAATCTACTACAACGGAAAAACATAATTTATGTAAGAACTTACCTGATAAATTAATTTCTTTCATATTGGCAAGAGTCCATGAGCTAGTGACGTATGGGATATACAATCCTACCAGGAGGGGCAAAGTTTCCCAAACCTCAAAATGTCTATAAATACACCCCTCACCACACCCACAATTCAGTTTAACGAATAGCCAAGTAGTGGGGTGATAAAGAAAGGAGTAAAAAGCATCAACAAAGGAATTTGGAAATAATTGTGCTTTATACAAAAAAAATCACAACCACTATAAAAGGGGTCACTAGAGAGGGAGGGATAAAATATAAACAGCCATTTTTCGCTGAAAAAAAAATAATCCACAACCCAAAATATAAGTTTATTCTCATAAATGAAAAGAAAAATTTAAAACATAAGCAGAAGAATCAAACTGAAACAGCTGCCTGAAGAACTTTTCTACCAAAAACTGCTTCAGAAGAAGCAAATACATCAAAACGGTAGAATTTAGTAAATGTATGCAAAGAAGACCAAGTTGCTGCTTTGCAAATCTGATCAACTGAAGCTTCATTCTTAAAATCCCACAAAGTGGAGTCTGATCTAGTAGAATGAGCTGTAATTCTCTGAGGCGGGGCTTGACCTGACTCCAAATAAGCTTGATGAATCAAAAGCTTTAACCACGATGCCAAGGAAACGGCAGAAGCCTTCTGACCTTTCCTAGAACCAGAAAAGATAACAGACTAGAAGTCTTCCTAAAATCTTTAGTAGCTTCAACATAATATTTCAAAGCTCTTACCACATCCAAAGAATGTAAGGATCTCTCCAAATAATTCTTAGGATTAGGACACAAGGAAGGGACAACAATTTCTCTAATAATGTTGTTAGAATTCACAACCTTAGGTAAGAATTAAAATGAAGTCCGCAAAACCGCCTTATCCTGATGAAAAATCAGAAAAGGAGATTCACAAGAAAGAGCAGATAATTTAGAAACTCTTCTAGCAGAAGAGATGTCCAAAAGGAACAACACTTTCCAAGAAAGTAGTTTAATGTCCAAAGAATGCATAGGCTCAAATGGAGGAGCCTGTAAAGCCTTCAAAACCAAATTAAGATACCAAGGAGGAGAGATTGATTTATGTAATGACAGGCTTGATACGAACCAAAGCCTGTACAAAACAGTGAATATCAGGAAGCTTAGCAATCTTTCTGTGAAATAAAACAGAAAGAGCAGAGATTTGTCCCTTCAAGGAATTTGCAGACAAACCCTTATCCAAACCATCCTGAAGAAACTGTAAAATTCTAGAAATTCTGAAAGAATGCCAAGAGAATTTATGAGAACACTGTGAAATATAAGTCTTCCAAACTCGATAATAAATATTTCTACAAACAGATTTACGAGCCTGTAACATAGTATTAATCACTGAGTCAGAGAAACCTCTATGACTAAGCACTAGGTGTTTAATTTCCATACCTTCAAATTTAATGAGTTGAGATCCTGATGGAAAAATGGACCTTGAGACAGAAGGTCCGGCCTTAATGGAAGTGGCCAAGGTTGGCAACAGACACCCGAATAAGATCCGCATACCAAAACCTGTGAAGCCATGCTGGAGCCAACAGCAACACAAACGATTGCTCCATGATGATTTTGGAGATCACTCTTGGAAGAAGAACTAGAGGCGGGAAAATATAAGCAGGTTGATAACACCAAGGAAGTGTCAATGCATCCACTGCTTCCGCCTGAGGATCCCTGGACCTGGACAGGTACCTGGGAAGTTTCTTGTTTAGATGAGAAGCCATCAGATCTATTTCTGGAAGACCCCAGATCTGAACAACCTGAGAAAACACATCTGGATGGAGGGACAACTCCCCCGGATGTAAATTCTGATGGCTGAGATAATCCGCTTCCCAATTGTCTATACCTGGGATATGAACCACAGATACTAGACAGGAGCTGGATTCCGCCCAAGCAAGTATTCGGGATACTTCTTTCATAGTCAAAAATCTTTAAAGAGAGAAGTATGTAGAGACCTAATAAGTAACTACACAAGAAGACAGGGATATCAGCATTTTCTTTTTAATTAGTTATCATAACCTTAACAATTATCCCCATCAGGGAAATCTAAATACGAAACGGTGCAAAACAGTTCGTGCAAGCCTATACCAGATAGAGACCCTGATACTGGTTTTACATGGGAACCACATACAGAAAATGCACGTAAAGCTAAGGTCACGCAGTCCTAGGACATCAAATTCGCAACATCCACACTTAAAGAAAGCACTATATATGCCTGAATCAGCAAACAACACCTCTAACAGTGGATGGCAGTGCAGAAACTGCACTAATCGGCCAACATGTTAATCATTGAGGATCTATGTTTGCTAAAACGGAGTATGAACACAAACCATGTTAAATTGTGCAATTTAGACTTATATGCTTTGGAATATAAGTGCATAGGTAAAGTGTGACTGAAAAATAGTGATTAAGACCTCAGGGAAACCAAGCAACACCTATTTCAGAGGGCACCCCTAACATCTAGAAAGGATATGGTGTCTTGAAAATAACTGTTTAGGATCTATGCTTGGTCTTCCTAACTTTAGGGTCACAATGTTAACAATTTAAGAAATAATCAATTCAGTCAACATACATAGTTACTGTAATGGAAACAAACAGTCAAATATTATATACGTAAGTACAGCATTGTCATGATGCACATAGTAAACCACATAACAGGCATTAAGTTGTATATCCTCCGAACTTGTAGTACAAGTATCAGGCACTGTCCAGAGTACAGATGTAACTTATGCCTGATAACCCAAGCGCCATAAAATTACATCCTCAGAGGGGTAAAATTCCTTCCCTCTATTTTGATGTTGACACGATAATTTAATTGAGGCAATTCTCTTAGGCAAAGAAGTAGCAATCGTGTTTCCAAATTGCTTGGCTAGGCTTATGAGTTATCACGTTTGTTACCAAATGTTTCCATTCTGTTGCGAACTTTGTTTGTTCCAGGGCTGAAAGGCCCGCTCCGTGCACGTCACTGCCGACGCGCGTTTCACCCCCACGTGACCACTACGTCAAGGGGCTTCCTCAGGGCAAACGGATAGAGATCATAGACGAAGCTTGGTATTTACCAATTGTAATCCACGCTGATTGGATAAGCACTTCCAAAGAGCAACCAATGTGTCAATCCGTTAAGGCTGCATTCATTCGATAGTGAGGAAAGGTGAAAAATAGAGAGACATAAAATGAAAAATACAAAACAAAAACCACACTTACTAAATTTTTTAGATACTATATAAATGATATACATTTTTTTCTTTCCAATTTCGGTAAATTAAAAACTTTTAAATTTCAGTTAAAGTGAAACGACTGTAATACAAGTGCCACATTAGAACTTGTTTGAAAAAAAATGTATATATACAGTATTAATTTTTAAGTTCCACATGAATAGCCATAAGATGATTAAAAACATCTTTTAGTAACTTATTTTAACACATCATCATAATCATAGTAAAATTGGGACAAAAATAAACCCAATTTTTTAAACATATTTTCTCTTTTACTTTGTCTGCTGACAGAATTAAAACACATTTGCATGTTGTGCCCCTAAGCAAATTACCCACAATACAATGAAGGATAAAATTATTATTATTATTAGTGCCCATCACTGATAGTTACAGGAAAGCAGCAAACTCAAACTTCTCATTAAGACCCTTTGGGGCCAATGTTTGTAGTTTATACATCCAAGCTGTTTCCTTATTAAGGAGTATATTATCTATATCCCCTCCTCTACCAAAAAGGGAGCAGGTCTCTATACCTATAACTTTTAAATCATTTACATTCAAATTGTGGTGTTGCAGAAAATGCATAGCTACACCACTTTTTGTGTCACCATCCTTAGTTGCTTTTATATCATCTCTATGTTCGGACACTCTGTCCTTCAACATACGTCTAGTTTTGCCAATGTAAAACATCGGACAACTGCAAGAGATAAGATAAATAACATTTTCTGTTTTACAGTTAATAAACTGTTTAATCGGGAAAGTAATGCCTCCTGTTGAGAAAGATTTTGAGCGGACAATGTATCTACAGAAAACACAGTGTCCACATTGGAAACATCCTTTAACTTTTCTATGTTCACCCAACCAGTCCTTAGAGTTTGGACTCTTGACATAGAAACTAACTAAGTTAGGAAGACCAAGCATAGATCCTAAACAGTTATTTTCAAGACACCATATCCTTTCTAGATGTTAGGGGTGCCCTCTGAAATAGGTGTTGCTTGGTTTCCCTGAGGTCTCAATCACTATTTTTCAGTCACACTTTACCTATGCACTTATATTCCAAAGCATATAAGTCTAAATTGCACAATTTAACATGGTTTGTGTTCATACTCCATTTTAGCAAACATAGATCCTCAATGATTAACATGTTGGCCGATTAGTGCAGTTTCTGCACTGCCATCCACTGTTAGAGGTGTTGTTTGCTGATTCAGGTATATATAGTGCTTTCTTAAAGTGTGGATGTTGTGAATTTGATGTCCTAGGACTGCGTGACCTTAGCTTTACGTGCATTTTCTGTATGTGGTTCCCATGTAAAGTCAGTATCAGGGTCTCTATCTGGTATAGGCTTGTACGAACTGTTTTGCACCGTTTTGTATTTAGATTTCCCTGATGGGGATAATTGTTAAGGTTATGATAACTAATTAAAAAGAAAATGCTGATATCCCTGTCTTCTTGTGTAGTTACTTATTAGGTCTCTACATACTTCTCTCTTTAAAGTTTTTTGAATATATAATTTAAGGGTCTGCATTTCCAATCCTGTATACAGGTTCAGCTGTGTCTAAACTTAGGACACAGCTTTATTCAATTTAAACTAGCCTACTCCCCTTCCCTAGCTCTACTATACTTCTTTCATAGCTTGGGGACTGTGAGTCCCACCCTGATGATTGACATATGCCACAGTTGTGATATTGTCTGTCTGAAAACAAAGAACGGTTCTCTCTTCAACAGAGGCCAAATCTGAAGAGCCCTGAAAATCGCACGGAGTTCCAAAATTGATTGGTAATCTCGCCTCTTGAGATTTCCAAACCCCTTGTGCTGTCAGAGATCCCCAAACAGCTCCCCAACCTGAAAGACTTGCATCTGTTGTGAACACAGTCCAGGTTGGACGAACAAAAGTGGCCCCTAGAACTATACGATAGTGATCTAACCACCAAGTCAGAGATAGTCGAACATTGTGATTTAAGGATATTAATTGTGATATCCTTGTATAATCCCTGCACCATTCGTTCAGCATACAAAGCTGGAGAGGTCTCATATGAAAATGAGCAAAGGGGATCGCGTCCGATGCTGCAGTCATGAGACCTAAAACTTCTATGCACATAGCTACTGAAGGGAATGACTGAGACTGAAGGTTTCGACAGGCTGCAACCAATTTTAAACATCTCTTGACTGTTAGAGACAGAGTCATGGACACTGAATCCATCTGGAAACCTAAAAAGTTGACAAATAATGTCCTTGCTGAACAAAAGGCAGAATAGTCCTTATAGTCACCATTTTGAAAGTTGGTATTCTTACATAACAATTAAAAAAATTTAGATCCAGAACTGGTCTGAATAAATTTTCTTTCTTTGGGACAATGAATAGATTTGAATAAAACCCCAGACCCTGTTCCTGAAATGGAACTGGCATGATTACCCCTGAAAACTCCAGGTCTGAAACACACTTCAGAAAAGCCTGAGCCTTTACTGTATTTGCTGGGATGCGTGAGAGAAAGTATCTTCTCACAGGAGGTCTTACTCTGAATCCTATTCGGTACCCCTGAGAGACAATACTCAGAATCCATTGATTTTGGACAGAATTTATCCAAACATCCTTGAAAAATCTTAATCTGCCCCCTACCAGCTGAGCTGGAATGAGGGCTGCACCTTCATGCGGACTTGGGGGCTGGCTTTGGTTTCTTAAATGGCTTGGATTTATTCCAATTTGAAGAAGGTTTCCAATTGGAAACAGATTCCTTGGGGGAAGGATTAGGTTTCTGTTCCTTATTTTGTCAAAAGGAACGAAAACGGTTAGAAGCTTTAGATTTACCCTTAGGTTTTTTATCCTGAGGCAAAAAAACTCCCTTCCCCCCAGTGACAGTTGAAATAATCAAATCCAACTGAGAACCAAATAACTTATTACCTTGGAAAGAAAGAGATAGCAATCTGGACTTAGAAGTCATGTCAGCATTCCAAGATTTAAGCCACAAAGCTCTTCTAGCTAAAATAGCTAAAGACATAGATTTAACATCAATTTTGATGATATAAAAAATGGCATCACACATAAAATGATTAGCACGTTGAAGCAAGCGAACAATGCTAGAAAAATCAGAATCCAATTCTTGTTGCGCTAAATTTTCCAACCAAAAAGTTGATGCAGCTGCAACATCACCCAAAGAAATTGCAGGCCTGAGAAGATGACCCGAATATAAATAGGCTTTCCTTAGATAAGATTCAAAGTTTACTATCTAAAGGATCTTTAAAAGAAGTACTATCTTCCATAGGAATAGTAGTACGTTTAGCAAGAGTAGAGATAGCTCCATCAACTTTGGGGATCTTTTCCCAAAACTCCAATGTAACTGCTGGCAAAGGATACAATTTTTTAAACCTTGAAGAAGGAATAAAAGAAGTACCAAGCCTATTCCATTCCTTAGAAATCATATCAGATATAGCATCAGGAACTGTAAAAACCTCTGGAGTAACCACAGGAGGTTTATAAAGAGAATTTAATATCAAGAGGACTAGTTTCCTTAATATCCAATTTAATCAACACTTCTTTTAACAAAGAACGAATATACTCCATTTTAAATAAATAAGTAGATTTGTCAGTGTCAATATCTGAGGAAGGATCTTCTGAATCAGATAGATCCTCATCAGAGGAGGATAATTCAGTATGTTGTCGGTCATTTGAAATTTCATCAACTTTATGAGAAGTTTTAAAAGACCTTTTACGTTTTTTAGAAGGCAGAATGGCAGACAAAGCCTTCTGAATAGAATCAGCAATAAATTCTTTTAAATTCACAGGTATATCCTGTACATTAGATGTTGAAGGAACAGCAACAGGCACTGTACTATTACTGATGGACACATTATCTGCATGTAAAAGTTTATCATGACAACTATTACAAACCACAGCTGGAGATATAATCCCCAGAAGTTTACAACAAATGCACTTAGCTTTGGTAGAACTGTTATCAGACATCAGGTTTCCAACAGTGATTTCTGAGACAGGATCAGATTGAGACATCTTGCAAATGTAAGAGAAAAAAACAACATATAAAGCAAAATTATCAATTTCCTTATATGGAATGGGAAAAAAAAATGCAAACAGCATAGCCCTCTATAGAGAAAAAAGGCAAGAGGCATATAGGAAAAAGGGTTTTAAATAATGAAAATATTTGGCGGCAAGTATGACGCACAACACAAACAGAATTTTTTTTGCGCTAACAACATCCGTAAATGACGCACTCACGTCATTGAAGACACAACCTTGTGAAAGGACTCGGCGTCAACTAAGACGCCGGAAGTGACAAATTTGCATCATCGAACGTAACTTTGCAGCAAAAAATCTTGCGCCAAAAATTACGCAATATACTTTGGCATTTTGCGTCCTCGCGAGCCTAATTCTGCCCGCGAATTTAAAATGACAGTCAATTGAAAAAAGACTATACCCCAGGTAAGAAATACATTTTTCCTAAAAAAAAATGCATTTCCCATATATGAAACTGACAGTCTGCAAAAGGAAATATACTGATAACCTGAATCATGGCAAATATAAGTACAATACATATATTTAGAACTTTATATAAATACATAAAATGCCAAACCAAAAAGTGTTCCAAATTCAAGCAATTTCTAACCCCCAAGATCATAGGGATCCTTCTTTTTTTCCCATTTTTAAAAAATTAAATATCTGGCTGCTAGGAGAGACAAGATTATACATTTTTCATGGGGTTGATAACCTGCATTATTTTTTATACAAAATATAATCTGTACCAATGATAGAACCAGAGGGGAGATATTCAGTAGAACCAGAATTTTAATTTATACCAGAAGTGTCTGATTTTCAGGCATTTCCACAACATGTGTGTAAGGTCTGCTGCGGGAAAGGAACATTTAGGGCATTTATTAAAACTTAGGTTATGTAGTTTGAAGCCTTTTTCAGGGGTAAAATATGCTTAATGTAAAAGTTTGACATGCATTTCTCTCCAAGTGGCAGAGAGAGTAGCCTGTGATACTTTGAATAATATAGACTCAAAATTTCTTCAAAAATGTATTCGTAGAGGAATCAACGAATTCCAATCTGACGCGATTTTTTTTTAGGAAAGGGGCTCCCTTACTAGCACCAAGGAGAAGATAGCATTGAGTAATTGACATGTGCCCATTTTTAACTAGCAAAAGCTAGTTCTCCAGTTTACCCAAGGCCCAACACCAGCCTGCATCTTTTACAAGTTCTAGGATAAAGTGTCTTATTTGCAAATATGCAAAAAATTCCTTGTTAGATATATTGAATTCATTCTTCAATTCCTCAAATGTTTTTATACATTTTTTTCCCCTATCGATAAGTTGCTGGACTCTTTCCAGCCCCAAAATATGCCACTTTTTAAAAATTGCTGAGTTTAGGCCAGATTGAAATTTTGGATTCCCCATTAATGGTAAGTACAGAAAGGCCTTGCAGTTAACCTTTAGTAGATTCCCTATTTTCCACCAGGCCTTCAATGGATTAAGGAAGGTTTTGAGCCTCTTAATTTCCACCGGCAACCATTTTGGCTTGCAGTGAATTAACCCTGTTGGAAGAAACGGGTTACAAATGCTTACTTCAAGTGCATTGTTCAATTCATAATTATTGGAGAAGATCCAATCTTTCACTGTGCATGCTAAAAAGACAAGGTTATACATTCTAATATCTGGTAAAGCTAAACCTCCATATTCCTTTGCAAGAGATAGTTTGAATAGGGATATCCTAGATCTTTTCTCCTGCCATATGAATCTTCTAACTGTGCTATTAAGCATATGAATATCCTTTTCAAGAAGAATTATTGGAGTGTTCTGTAAAACGTAGAACAACTTCGGAAGGAGAACCATTTTGTATAATGCTACTCTCCCAGAGATAGATAATGGTAAGTTTTGCCAAATTTTCAGTTTCTCTCGTATACTTGTTAAAATTGGAGGTATGTTAAAATTATAAAGATCAGCAGGTTTAACTGGGATTGAGATCCCTAAATATTTAAATGAGTCAGAGACCACTCTAAACGGAATATCAGAGAAGGAATTGCTATTTTTTCTAAGCCAATAAATTTCCGATTTCGTCGCATTTACCTTAAATCCGGTAAAAGATCCAAATTGTTCAATAATGCGGAGGAGTTTAGGTATAGTTGTCTTAGTATTTGCCATATAAAGAAGTATATCATCCGCATAAAGGGCGATTTTTCATCTCGTGTTTGCCTATTTTGATACCCTCAAGGCAGAGTCTAACCATGATCACTAGAGGTTCAATTGCAACATCAAAGAGAAGGGTCGAGAGAGGGCACCCCTGACGCGTGCCCCTCCCAAGTGCTAACTGTAAAAATACCTGACTCTGCAATTGCAATACATGGGTATTCATGCCATAGAATTGATAGAGCAAAGAGAGGAGGCGGCATTGTAATTTATGCTGACAATTCCACAAAGTTCACCCCCTTACAAAAATCTAGCTATCCTGCCACCTTTGATTTCCTTTCTGGCACAATTGAGATACCGTGCAGTAAATCAATCATTGTTGCAGGAATCTACCGCCCACCTAGCTCTCCTGTGCATTCCATTTCTGACATAGCCCATCTCCTTAGTGAAACCATAGCTCAAAACCCAAAAAGTGAAATTTTTGTTTTCTGAGATTTTAATATTGATTGGCTGAATCCAAAAAATAACAGTTGCCGCACGCTATTTAAATATTTGCAGCTAACGCAATTGATCTCCTCCCCAACTTGCATAAACATCAAAAGCCATAATCATACCCTGCTCAACTGGATTCTCTCCACTTCTCCCGACCGAATCCAGGAGGCAGGTGTTCTCCCTAACAATTTCAGTGACCACTGCATAGTGTACTGCGTGCGCAAAATAAAGGCAACTAAATCCCCTCCCAAAGTTAAAATCACCAGGTCCTTCAAAAAATTTAATATTCAATAATTAAATTTCAAACAATACAAAACATATCTGTAGTAACATGGCTGTTGTCATTAATTCAAGCTGATACAAAATCAAGTAAAAGAAAGGAAGAAAAAGCTTATCACTTTAAATCAAGTCAAATCTATCCATCAGACACCTCCAGACATTTTATTATGTATGAGTTATCATGAATCTGAAGCAGAAGCCCTTCTTGAGGACAGCGTGTTGGCAGACGAGTTTGCGCTAATAAATAAGGGTCTAATGGATTCCCAATAAAATTTGATGTCCAAGAATGTATCTAGTTTTTGGGTTCTATAGTACCCATACTCCTCCAGGACAAGTGTTTCATCAACGTGAGCTATCAACTCAGGCCATGTGGGAACTATTGAGTTTTTCCATTTTCTAGCTATAAGTGTTTTAGCCAAATTAAGGATGAATTGTGTTAAATGTTGGCGTAAATAGACGACTTTTCTCGGCAGTAGGTTTAATATTGCTACAGTGGGTTATAGTCTAAATGGGAAGTTGAGCAGATTTTGTAGCAGAGATTCAATGTGGTTCCAGAAGGGGCGTAATGCGGGGCAATCCCACCACATATGAAGCATTGTTCCCTTTTGATCACAACCCCTCCAGCATTTATCTGAGGCGGTAGTGTAAATACTTTTTAGCCGGGTAGGTGTGAGATACCACCTTGTTAAAATTTTGTAATTTAATTCTATCATCTTTGTTGAGGTGGATGATGTTTTAGTGTAGAGGAAAATGCGTTTCCATGTCTGTCTATCTATTTCGGTTTTCAGTTCTAGATGCCATTTGTGTGTAAAGGTCGGCATGTCTGTATTATTGCTGGCTAATAGGATGGATTTTGCTAACATTAAAGAGTGTCCGAGTTTGTCTTGTGACATACAGTGTGATTCAAAGGGTGTTAGGGGTCTGGTCCAGTCCCGTCTGTGTTCGGATGTATCAACTAGGTGTAGCAATTGTTTGTACTTAAGCCATCTAGAGAATGCTCCATTCAAGCAGTGCGATAGGTCTTGTCGAGGTCTCACTTTATTACCGTCTAACAGCCTGTGTATGGGGATTGTGTATCCCACTTCCGGGTGTGTTGATTTGGTTTTTGTATAATCTAATCCTCCCAAAAATTCAGCATTTGGGGATATAGGTGACATGGGGGATCTATAAGTTGAGATATAGGAATGGACTTTATTGATTTTGTTCCAATTGTCAAATACATTTCCATACAAGGGGTAGGCATTTTTTGTTTCAATTCTGTAAGATTGGGGTAGCCAGCACAGAACTCCCACATTCGGGATCTTCAGAATGTGGGAATCTATTGTTATCCAAGCTTTAGTTAGTGGGTTCCTATGCCAATCAAGTATTCTCTGTAGACTAATCGCCTTATAATATATGTCAAGGCATGGAAGGCCTAAACCGCCCTCCCCTTGCTGTCTGTATAATGTAGTTCTGTTAATTCTTGGTTTGATTGAGCCCCAGATGTACTTATTTAAGATGCCTTGCCATCTACAAAGGAATGAAGAAGGGATTTTAATAGGAACTGCCTGCATTATATATAGAATCCTAGGTAAAGTGATCATCTTTAAGTTTGAATCCTACCCCATCATGAAAAGGGCCATTTTTGAGTTTAACTCAGTTTGCATGGAATTGAGTAGATTTGAGTAATTAAATTGGAAGAGTAGTCTGTTATTAGGGGTAAGGCTGATCCCTAGATATTTCAGTGCTTTGGTTTGTAACTTGTATGGGCTTTGGCTCACAATTGAACTTAAGTCAGCTTTAGGGAGGTTAATATTCATTAATTCGGATTTGGTATAATTTATCGAAAAGTAGGAAAGTTCTCCAAATGTTTTAAATTCTTTTGTGACTGCCAAAATGGAGGTATGTGGTGAGGTGAGAGACAAGAGAATGTCAGCAGCATATAGTGATACTTTATAATTATTTCCCCCCAGAGGAATCCCTTTTATTTGTTCATTTTCCCTAATACGTGCTGCTAATGTTTCAATGCTAAGGACAAACAATAGGGGAGAGAGAGGGCAACCCTGTCTCGTCCCGTTACTTATCTGAAATTTGTCTGAAAGGAGTCCATTTATCCTGACTTTTGGGGTTGGGGAAAGGTATAATGCTCGAATTCTGTTTATTATTGTGTCCCCAAAACCAAATTTCTGTAGTGTGGAGAAAAGGAATTCCCAGTTTAGGTGATCAAAAGCCTTTTCGGCATTCGTGGATAAAAAGACGGTTTTAATTTTATTGGTTTTGACATATTCCATCAGCTGTAATGCCCTAATGGTGTTGTCTCTTGCCTCCCTCCCCACCACAAACCCTGTTTGATCCGTATGTATAAGTGTTGGCAAGATCGGATTTATGTGCGAAGCAATAATCTTAGCTAAGATCTTAAGATCTGTATTTAGGAGTGATATGGGCCTAAAGTTGGGGGGTGAGTCTTGTTCTTTTCCAGGTTTGGAAATCACTGAAATATCCGCTTCTTTCATTAATACTGGGAGATGTTCTTTGTCATCTATTGTTTGGAATAGAGATAAGAGAGGGGCAACTAGTATATCCTTAAATGTTTTATAATATTTATTTGTAAGGCCATCAGGACCAGGGCTTTTACCAGAGGGTAGATCTGATATGGCTACTAGAATTTCTTGTGCTGTGATCGGTGAATCTAAAGCTTGCTTTTGTTGTTCAGTGAGCGCTGGGATCGATATAGATTCTAAATATGCTGTGATATCATGTTTCTTAGGGGGCGTTTTTGAGGTTGAGAGGTTGTAGATGTGATCGTATTTCCTAAAGATTTCAGCGATTTTAGGGCTGTCATGAGTTAACTTCCCCTCCTCATCTTTGATAGAATATATGTGATTCGCTGAAGTTTTTTTTACGTAGGGCTTTAGCCAATAGCGGACCTGATCTGTTCCAACCATGAAAGTAAATTTTTCTAAGGGAAAGGGCTTTTTTTATGGGCCTCTCTTTGTAAGTAGCTGTTGACTGCAGTCTTGGCTGCCGTTAGGTTAACTAATGTGTTATCTTTGTTGTGGTTAAGTTTATGTAGGTTCTCTGCTAACTTCAAGTGCTGCGTAAGATTATTATATTCTGAGGTTTGGGCTCTTCTTTTCCTCACGTTAAGTTTTATAAAGCTGCCTCTAATTACTGCCTTGTGGGCTTCCCATAACATGCCAATATTGTTAACCGAATTAGTGTTGTGCTGGAAATATTCTTCTATTGTCTGTTTAATCTTTATGACTATTTCTGGGTCGTGCAAAAGAGATTCTTCTAATCTCCATATGTTATGTTGCAGCGGCTTGTTTGCCCAATCAAGTTCTAAACTAATCGTCGCATGGTCTGTCCATGCAGCAGCGCAAATTTCTGTGTGAGTAGCTAGGGTCATATAGTTGTGGTCTATGAGAAAGTAATCAATCCTTGAAAAGGACCTCTGTGTGTGTGAATAATACGTGAATTACTTTTTTTGCGGATGGTGTAATCTCCAAATGTCAACAAGAGTGTTATCTCGGAAACAGTCAGATATATTTTGGGGATTGTAGTTATTACAAGCTCTCTTGATAGAGGAGCTATCTATCTGTGGGTTGAATGTTACGTTTAAGTCTCCCCCAATAATGACCATGCCTGACCTAATTTCTAAGATCTTGTTATTAGCTCTTTTAAGAAACTTAGATTGGCCTGAGTTAGGGGTATATAAGCATACAAGAGTTACTTGTGTATTAAAGAGGAGTCCTGTGAGAATGAGAATCCTACCATCTGGGTGACTAAAGTGCATAGTTACCTGCGTGTAGGCTCCAGAGATGAAGGTCCGTCCGGGAGCGGTTGTTTAAGGCCTTGCTAGGGTTGGAGCTGAATCTCTCTCGATGTCTTTTATGAGCGTACTACTGATGCCGATACCGAGGCTTGTTAAATGCTTAATCAGGGCCACTGGCAGACGTGCTGGATGTGGGGGTTAAATTTTGACATGTATCTGTCAACTATACATATTTAAAATGTGCTCCCTAGCTTCATTTGATACGGAGCTCCTTTTAGGTGCGACCGTCCATGTCGGCAGTCGACTCCGCCCCCTATTCAATCATTTCTAGATGCCATCAAGAACCTCCCCTGGCACAGATTAAACCTAATCCCAGATCTAGACTCTGCAGTTGAATTCTTTCAGTCTGAACTCCTACTACATGCCCCGCTGCGTAAGGTGAGAGTAAAAGGAGCACACTTAAATTGGATCACAGCTGACCTCATTCAAATGTACCAGTTTCGGGATTCATTGTGGTCAAAGTTCAAACAAACTGGCTCTATGAACGATCACTGTGTATATAGACAATGGTGAAATATATGCACTAAACAAACAAAATTGGCCAAGGCCCAATATTTCTGTGAAAATCTGAACAATAACATATCTAACCCTAGAAAGTTTTGGAAACTCATAAATAACTTACAAAATCCACCAATCCACTCCCAACCCTCCACTGTCAATGTGGATAACCAAACCCTGCAACTCCCCTTAGAAGTAGCAAATGCCTTTAACAATTATTTTGTCGGATGCTCCACCACCCTGATTGACAAACTAAATAATAGCAAGCATCTTGAAACTAGAAATGTGGATCAGGCCCCACTAAAACAGCAAAGATCCAATATAGAGAAGTTACATTTTAGACCTGTACCCATCAATGTCGTTAAGAAACACCTTAATAATCTAAAAATTAAAAACCAGTCTGGACCTGATCAAATCCCAGCAATGCTGTTGAAACTCAATGCACCGGCAATTGCAAAGCCTGTCACAACCCTAATTAATGAATCCTTGATGTCTGGATACATACTCAAACTCTGGAAAACTGCAAGAGTAGTGCCTATTCATAAAAGTGGGGAGTTAACCTTGGTTTCTAACTATCGCCCTATATCATTGCTCCCAGTATTGTCAAAAAATTTAGAAAAATGCGTCCATACACAATTATGAGAGTATTACCAACTTTCTAACTATCTGACCCCTGATTAATCAGGTTTTCGCCTGAATCACTCCACTACAACTGCCCTCCTAAAAGTTTGCAACGACATCCAAACTGGCATGGAACAAGGAGAACTAACTGGAGCTATTTTCCTTGATTTTGCAAAGGCCTTTGACACAGTAGACCATGACATACTACTGCTCAAACTAAAAAACTCTGGTATTGCTGATCGTCCGTTAACCTGGTTTCGATCATATGTATCTGATCGATCACACTATGTCTCCATTTCTAACAGTGACTCCCTCCCTCTCCCAGTCACATGTGGTGTTCCCCAAGGTTCCATTCTCGGCCCCCTACTATTCACATTATTTATAAATGATCTGCCTAATGTCTGCAAATCCTCAACTGTACACATGTATGCAGATGACACGGGAATCTATGCAAACAAATCTGATCTGCCGCAGCTTGAAGCAGTGCTCCAATACCAGTTCACAGAGGTAGAAAAGTGGATCTCAAAAAACAAACTCTTCCTAAACACTGACAAAACAGTCACAATGATCTTTGGAACGAGACCTAAATTACACAAATTACAAAATTCCCATCTACGCATCAAAACAAAATCCAATTGCACGCTGACCGCAGTCCACTCTTTCAAATACTTGGGTATGTTGTTAGACCCTAATCTATCTTTTGGCCTCCACATAGAAAAACTTGTATCTAAACTTTATCCAAAACTAGGTGCCCTGTACAAAAACAAATCTTGCCTCAGTCCTACAGTAAAAGAAAAGATTATACAGCAAATGCTGATGCCTATCATGGATTATGGGGACGTAGTATACGCACCTGCACCGCAAACTAACCTTAATAAACTTAATACATTGTATAACTCGTTCTGCCGCTTTGTGCTACAATGTAACTACAGGACCCACCATTGTGACATGTTAAAAGAACTAAACTGGCTGACGCTGGAATCCAAACGCACCCTCCATCTTTCCTGCCTTGTGTTTAAGAGCCTTTCTGGGAAGCTCCCACCCTACCTGAGCAGAATGCTCTCCCCGGCTATTCCCACCTCCTATAACCTCCGATCCAGTACCAGCACATTATTTAGCTTGCCTCAATACAAAAAGAAAGCAGCTCAATCCACCTTTTCCTACAGAGCGCCGCAGTTATGGAATGACCTCCCGCACACTTTCAAACCTTCCCCAAGCCTAATATCCTTTAAGAGATCCCTCTCTATATATCTCAAAACAGAATGCACCTGTCATGGTTGATTATATATTTCCTACCTGTTCTATGTTAATTTTTGCATATATTGTGTATTATTATTGTTTTTGTATTTTATTGTACCCTATTGTATCAATGCAATGTTTTTTGATCCCAGGACATACTTGAAAATGAGAGAAATCTCAATGTATCCTTCCTGGTAAAATATTTTTATAAATAAAAATAAATAAAGTGTGATTTCTGAAGATAAGATATTATTAACTAACATTCTCGTTCGAGGTTCACTGTACAAATTTTTTATAAAATTGAAAAAATTACCTCTGAACCCAAACTTATCTAGAGAGGCAAACACGTGGCCAAAATACACTGAGTCAAAGGCTTTCTCAGCATCGATTGAAACTATGGCAAGATCAGGGGAGTCTTCTCTTCATCCTCCTCCCATTGCCTCCAAATTCCATAAGTACTCAGTTGTCACCAGAAGCTCTCTTATTTTTGAAGAGGAGTTTTGTTTATGAAGAAACCCAGCTTGATCTGTGTGAATAATATTTGAGAGACTTGTCTGGAGCCTGTATGCTAAAATTGAAGTTAGAATCTTGCAGTCTGAGTTTAAGAGAGCTATAGGACGGAATGACTTCTTTTGTGTGGGATCTTTTCCCCCCTTAAGAACTAAGGTTGTGTATGAAGCAGAAAAAGAAGATGGTATAGATTTACCATAAATATAGAAGTCATTGTAAAGTTTGCACAGGTATGGGACAATCTCTGGGGAGAGGATCTTAAAGAACTCATTAGGAAGTCTGTCTGGCCCCGCTGCTTTATTTAAGGACAATTCAGAGATAACTTTTTCAATTTCCTTCTCGGAAATCGGACTATAAAGGCTTTCAAAGGCTTCCACTGATATTGTGGGGTAAGTGATTCTACTCAGAAATCTGCAGATTGGGCTTTATTAGCAGTTCTAAAGGAGTAGAGATCCTGGTAGTACTTTACGAATACATCAGAGATATCTTTCGGTTTTGAGAGGGTCTTTCCTTTATACTGGAGTTTGTCAATCAGAGAAGACTTTTTTTCTCTTTTGACTAGATTGGCTAAGAGTCTACCAGATTTATTTCCAAATCTGTACATTTTAGCTTGGAATCTCAGATCTCTTTGTGTTTCTAGAAACAATACTAAAGTATCTCTTTCATTCTTAACTCTGATGTATTTAGCCCAGTTTAAAGGTGATTTTTCCAATAGGTAGCGATTATACGAGTTGATCACGGAATGGATTGCTTCTTTTTCCCTTAACTTCAGCTTCCTGGATATCATGGCAGTATATGTTATTATTTCCCCCCTGAGAACTGCCTTTGCAGCTTCCCAAAAGATTCCAGGACGGTCAATGTAGTTAAAGTTAAAGCGAGCATACTCTTCAAACTTATCCTTAAGATATCTCTTAAATTTTAGGTCATTTGCCAGAAAATTAGGAAAAATGAAGCGTGAGGGAGTAGATTTTGGGCAGTTTAAATATATCTACAAAAAGATAGGAGCGTGATCAGACAAAACAATAGGTGTTATTCCTGTCTTTACTTTCATTGTACGTAAGCGTTCATCCACCAAAAATAAATCTATTCTTGATAGCATTTTATGGGCCTTGGAAAAACAGGTGTAGTCCCGTAAATCGGGATTCTGAATCCTCCAAATGTCCTTCACTGCTAAATTTTGCATGATTTTTTTAAACATATTGGTTTCTAAGTTATCTCTTTTATGTTTTATTTGTTTGGAGCTCTGTCTTAATCTATCTAAAGAGCTCTGTCTTAATCTATCTAAAGGGCATTGTGGAGTCATGTTAAAATCACCCCCTAGAACCAAATAACCTTCAGAATAAGAGAGTATTTTAGATTGTAAAGTATTCCAAAATTCAGGATCAAAAATGTTAGTTGCGTAAATATTACAAATTGTATAAATCAACTTGGCGATCTTGACTTTCAGCATTACATATCTCCCCTCCGGATCTACCCGGAATGTATAATCTCTGAGTCAAGCCTCTTCTCCACCAATATGGCCATCCCTCTTTTCCTCCTAGAGCTAGGTGCAGCAATTACTTGCTTAACCCAGGAAGCCTTCAATGTCATTGCTTCTTCCAGGTTTAAATGTGTTTCCTGGAGGAGCACTATATCTGCTTGCATCTTTCTCATGTGGGATAGGATTGCTTTCCTTTTTATTGTGGTTGAGATGCCCCCCACATTCCAGGATACTAGCATGAATTTATCTATCTCTTTTGTCATTTATCTAGGGGGGGATTAAAGAGGAAGAAGAGAAGAAAAGGGGGGGGGGGGACCCCCTCCCCCCAGCCCAAGGGAATCCCTATTCGGGACCTGCACATCATTGGTAGAAAATGTAAGACACACAAGAGAGACCTGTTATACTAGAGAATCTAGCAAACAGATTTATGGGATAGTGCTAAACAGCTGAAGAGAATATTAATCAGTAAATATGTAATAGTGTTAGATAGTGTAAAAACGTGCATACGTGTAAATACTAAAGTGATAAAATTCTAAAGTGACGTCAAAGGATAATTCATATGCAGCCAAATATGTAAATATATATCAACAATTTCTAAAAGTAACTACTTGTCTGCATAAATATATCTATCAGCTTTAAGCAGGAAAAAATATGTGTGCAAACGTGTATCATCAAAATAAAATATTTATAAAAATACTAATGTGAATAGTTGATACAATGTATAAAACAAGTGTATGTGATATTCCAATGAAGCCTAACTAAAGTCTAACTGAAATTGTGTATCCTATCTTTTCAATGGGATTTGCCTAACGCTGATATTTGGAGTCTTGGAACAAGTGAGCGGTAGAGCCTCTACCGACAAGACTCCTACTGCCAAAAAAAGTCAGTAGTTAAGAGCTTTATGGGCTAACGCTGGAACATAAAGCTCTTAACTACTGTGCTACAAAAGTACACTAATACCCATAAACTACCTATGTACCCCTAAACCGATGCCCCCCCCCACATTGCAAACCCTCAAATAAAAATTTTTAACCCCTAATCTGCCGACCGGACACCGCAGCGACCTACATTATAGCTATGAACCCCTAATCTGCTGCCCCTAACATCGCCGACATCTACATTATATTTATTAACCCCTAATCTGCCCCCCCCCCAACGTCGCCGCTACCTAACTACAATTATTAACCCCTAATCTGCCGACCGGACCTCGCCACCACTATAATAAATGTATTAACCCCTAAACCGCCATTAACCCCTAATCTGCCCTCCCTAACATCGCCGCCACCTACCTACAATTATTAACCCCTAATCTTCTGCTCGCAACGTCGCTGCTACTATAATAAATGTATTAACTCCTAAACCTAAGTCTAACCCTAACCCTAACACCACCCTAACATAAATATAATTTAAATAAAACGAAATAATATTCCTATAATTAAATAAATTAATCCTATTTAAAACTAAATACTTACCTATAAAATAAACCCTAATATAGCTACAATATAACTAATAATTACATTGTATCTATTTTAGGATTTATATTTATTTTACAGGCAACTTTGTATTTATTTTAACTAGGTACAATAGCTATTAAATAGTTAATAACTATTTAATAGCTACCTAGTTAAAATAATTACAAAATTACCTGTAAAATAAATCTTAACCTAAGTTACAATTAAACCTAACACTACACTATCATTAAATAAATTAACTACAATTAAATTTAATTAAATAAACTAATCTATAATACCAAAAAAACAAACACTAAATTACAGAAAATAAAAAAAATATTACAAGAAGTTTAAACTAATTACACCTAATCAAAGCCCCCTAATAAAATAAAGCCCCCCAAAATAAAAAAATGCCCTACCCTATTCTAAATTACAAAGTAATCAGCTCTTTTATCAGCCCTTAAAAGTGCTTTATACGGGGCATTGCCCCAAAGTAATCAGCTCTTTTACCTGTAAAAAAAAATACAACCCCCCCAACATTAAAACCCACCACCCACATACCCCTACTCTAACCCACCCAATCCCCCCTTAAAAAAACCTAACACTAACCCCCTGAAGATCTCCCTACCTTGAGCCTTCTTCACCCAGCCGTGCCGAATTCTTCATCCAATCCGGGCGATGTGGTCCTCCATCTGGGCGAAGTCTTGATCCAAGCGGCAAAGAAGAGGTCCTCCATCCAAGCGATGTCTTCCTCCAAGCGGCATCTTCTATCTTCTTTCTTCCGGCTCCATCTACAGACCGCCGACGCGGAACATCCACCTTTCCCGACGGACTAACGACGAATGACAGTTAGGATTCTATCAGCCAATCGGAATTAAGGTAGGAAAATTCTGATTGGCTGATTCAATCAGCCAATCAGATTGAAGTTCAATCTGATTGGCTGATCCAATCAGTCAATCGGATTGAGCTCACATTCTATTGGCTGATTGGAACAGCCAATAGAATGCAAGCTCAATCCGATTGGCTGATTGGATCAGCCAATCGGATTGAACTTCAATCTGATTGGCTGATTCAATCAGCCAATCAGAATTGTCCTACCTTAATTCGAGGGACGCCATCTTGGATGACGTCCCTTAAAGGAACCGTCATTCGTTGTTAGTCCGTCGGGGAAGGTGGATGTTCCATGTCAGCGGTCTGAAGATGGAGCCGGAAGAAAGAAGATAGAAGATGTGTTAGGTTTTTTATGGGGGGGTTGGGTGGGTTAGAGTAGGGGTATGTGGGTGGTGGGTTTTAATGTTGGGGGGTTGTATTTTTTTTTACAGGTAAAAGAGCTGATTACTTTGGGGCAATGCCCCACAAAAAGCCCTTTTAAGGGCTGGTAAAAGAGCTGATTACTTTGTAATTTAGAATAGGGTAGGGCATTTTGGGGGGCTTTATTATTTTATTAGGGGGCTTAGATTAGGTGTACTTAGATTAAACTTCTAGTAATTGTTTTTTTATTTTCTGTAATTTAGTGTGTTTTTTTTGTACTATAGTTTAGTTTATTTAATTAAATGTAATTGTAGTTAATGTATTTAATTAATTTTATGATAGTGTAGCGTTAGGTTTAATTGTAATTTAGGTTAGGATTTATTTTACAGGTAATTTTGTAATTATTCTAACTAGGTAGCTATTAAATAGTTATTAACTATTTAATAGCTACCTAGTTAGAATAATTACAAAATTACCTGTAAAATTGTATTGTACCTAGTTAAAATAAATACAAAGTTGCCTGTAAAACAAATATAAATCCTAAAATAGCTACAATGTAACTATTAGTTATATTGTAGCTATATTAGGGTTTATTTTATAGGTATTTAGTTTTAAATAGGATTAATTTATTTGATTATAGGAATATTATTTTGTTTTACTTAAATTATATATCCCTTTGGGGGATGTTAGGGTTAGACTTAGGTTTAGGGGTTAATACATTTAATATAGTAGCGGCGACGTTGGGGGCGGGAGATTAATAATTGTAGGTAGGTGGCGGCAATGTTAGGGACGGCAGATTATGGGTTAATAATTTTTTATATAGTGTTTGCGAGTCGGGAGTGTGGCAGTTTATGGGTTAATACATTTATTATAGTGGCGGCGATGTCCGGTCGGCAGATTAGGGGTTAATAAGTGTAGTTAGGTGGCGGCGACGTTGGGGGGCAAATTAGGGGTTAATAAATATAATATAGGTGTCGGCGGTGTTAGGGGCAGCAGATTAGGGGTTCATAGCTATAATGTAGGTTGCGGCGGTGTACGGAGCGGCAGATTAGGGGTTAATAGTATAATGCAGGTGTCAGCGATAGCAGGGGCGGCAGATTAGGGGTTAATAAGTGTAAGGTTAGGGGTGTTTAGACTCGGGGTTCATGTTAGGGTGTTAGGTGCAGACTTAAGAGTGTTTACCCATAGGAAACAATAAGGGCTGCGTTAGGAGCTGAAAGCTGCTTTTTTGCAGGTGTTAGGTTTTTTTGCAGCCAGCTCAGCCCCATTGTTTCCTATGGGGATATCGTGCACAATCACGTTTTTTCCAGCTTACCGCTACCGTAGGCAACGTTGGTATTGAGGGTTGAAGTGGCACTAAATTATGCTCAACGCTCCCTTTTCTGAGCCTAACGCAGCCACTCAGACAACTCTAAATACCAGCATTGTCTTAAGGGTGCGCTGGTAGAAAAAGCAGTGTTAGCTACACGGGTCTTTACCGACAAAACTCTAAATCTAGGCGATAGTGTTTAATAAGATAACATTAATTGATAATCAGATTAAAAAAGATGCCGGCTTCGAACAAAATACATATGTTAAACAAATATTATACGAGATTAATAAAATGAAACAGGTTTTCCTGTTTACCTGTTTCAAACTGCCTAATATCATATATAATACCTTTGGGCACAGTCCTTAGTAAAACTTAAAGTTCCAGGTAGAGACTTCCAAAAGTCTTATGGGTTCTTAACGTTCCAGTTATTTGAAATGGAAGTCACAGAGTTCCTCAATGCTATAAGTGAGAGCATTTATTGCAAAAGAGAACGTTCTATGTTCCAGACTCCAGTAAATTTTTAAACACAGTTACTAGGACCGGAGAGTTAGTTTGGGCGCCAACTATGCTGTGCAGTAACTCACGGTCTGACTGGTAAAAAGTTCCGGTGTTAAGGTCAGGTGTTAGAGTTGAAGACAGGTGTATCCGCAATAGAAAGGAATCTGGTATACGGGTTTTAGCTTGTTTGGGCAAAATACTTTTGAAGAACTAGTAGGTCCTGGGGCAGGAAATACACATATGGAGCTTATTTGTGATATTCAAAATAGCTCAATGTACCTGTCCAATTACTAGCCTTTGCCACACAGTACCAATTGTATGCCAAATAAGATACCAAGATCCAAGTGAAGGATAGCTATCAATCACAATCCCAAATACTTAACACAAGATTTGTAGAAAAAGGTTATGATATTCGAACAATAGAAAAGACACAACAAGAAATTGCAAAGATCGATAGAGAAACACTTCTAAAACCTAAAAATAGATGAACAGTTAATAACACACATAATCATGATGATTGTTTTATACCTTTTATCACAGATTTTAGCTCGCAACATTTCCAAATCAAAAAAATCTTGAAAA
Source organism: Bombina bombina (assembly GCF_027579735.1). Classification (NCBI taxonomy): domain Eukaryota; kingdom Metazoa; phylum Chordata; class Amphibia; order Anura; family Bombinatoridae; genus Bombina; species Bombina bombina. Next base: position 371,797,675 of record NC_069500.1, read on the forward strand.
AACATTGGTATTTGATTAAACAAGACCATATATTGGGAAACAAAGTTAAAAATCACCCACAGATTATATTTAGAAAAGCAAAAAACCTCAGAAGCATACTGTCTCCAAGTGAATATAAAAGGAATAAATTACAAATTGATAGAGATATTAGTGGAGAGGAACTAACTGGTTTCTATCCATGTAACACATGTAAATCATGTCAATTTAGTTCCAAAATGAAGGAGATAAAATCACCAAGCACTGGTTATGTCACAAAGATAAACCAATTAATTAGATGTTCAGATAAGAACATAATATATTGTATTCAATGTTTATGTAACCTATTCTATTTTGGCCAAACTAGTAGGATGTTGCAAGATAGGATACGTGAACACATCCTTAAAATAGAACATGAATCCACAGAAACTAATCTCTATTCTCACTTTAAAGACATCCATTCAGGAAACATGAAAGATTTTAAATATTGGGGTATAAAAAAACTAAATCTAGGAACAAGAGGTGGAAACGCATGCATTATTGTGTAAAAAAGAAGCAGAAATTATATTTAATTTTAAAACTCTTTTTCCCCCTCGGTTTGAACCCCAAACTTGATTTAGGTTTGTTGATCTAGGATAATTATAGACCTTCATTGAAACTGACATCACAGTAAATAATTCACAATATAAGCCTATTTTACTAATAAAATTCTATAAAAATTTCCCTTTTAAGATAAGTTTTTACACCTAACTAATATAACAAAGCCTAAATTGATGCAATATTTGATTTGATGAATATCTAAATTGACATAAACATTAATATTCCCACTGTTGATTCTAATTTAAATTAATTTTAAGTTAAATTAATTTTATGTACATATTAGTCCTGTATTGACGATACTAAGTTACCACTTATGCAAATAAGAATGGAGAATTATGGACAGACATTGGTTATTGATTTTAGCCAATAGGAATAGAGCATACGCTATATAAATGTCGTCCCTTCAATTCCGATAGGCTGATAGAATCCTATCAGCCAATCGGAATTAAGGTAGGAAAAATCCTATTGGCTGATGCAATCAGCCAATAGATTTGAAGTTCAATCCTATTGGCTGATCCAATCAGCCAATAGGATTGAGCTCGCATTCTATTGGCTGTTCCAATCAGCCAATAAAATGCGAGCTCAATTCTATTGGCTGATTGCATCAGCCAATAGGATTTTACCTACCTTAATTCCGATTGGCTGATAGGATTCTATCAGCCAATCGGAATTGAAGGGACGCCATCTTGGATGACGTCACTTAAAGGAACCTTCATTCTTCAGTCGCCATAGGATGGAAGAGGATGCTCCTGCTCCGCTCTGGATGGAAGAAGATAGAAGATGCCGCCTGGATTAAGACTTCTGACGGTCTGGATGTCCTCTTCTGGCCGGATTGGATGAAGACTTCTGCCCCTCTGGAGGTCCACTTGTGCCCGGCTGGGTGAAGACGGCTCAAGGTAGGGTGAGCTTCAGGGGGTTAGTGTTAGGTTTTATTAAGGGGGCATTGGGTGGGTTTTAGAGTAGGGTTGGGTGTGTGGGTGATGGGTTTTAATGTTGGGGGGGTATTGTATTCTTTTTTACAGGTAAGAGAGCTGATTACTTTGGAGCAATGCACCGCGAAAGGCCCTTTTAAGGGCTATTTGTAATTTAGTATAGGGTAGGGATTTTTTTTATTGGGGGGGCCTTTTTATTTTATTAGGGGGATTAGATTAGGTGTAATTAGTTTAAAAATTTCTAATTTCTTTTTTATCTTCTGTAATTTAGTGTTTGTTGTTTTTCGTAATTTAGTTTATTTAATTTAATTGTAATTAATTGTAGGTATTTTATGTAATTCATTTAATGATATTGTAGTGTTAGGTGTAATTGTAACTTAGGTTAGGGTTTATTTTACAGGTAAATTTGTACTTATTTTAGCTAGGTCGTTATTAAATAGTTAATAACTATTTAATTACTATTGTACCTAGTTAAAATAAATACAAACTTGCCTGTAAAATAAAAATAAATCATGAGATAGCTACAATGTAACTATTAGTTATATTGTAGCTATCTTAGGGTTTATTTTATAGGTAAGTATTTAGTTTTAAATAGGAATAATTTATTTAGATGTATTTAAATTATATTTAAGTTAGGGGGGTTAGGGTTAGGTTTAGACTTAGGTTTAGGGGTTAATACATTTAATATAGTAGCGGCGACGTTGGGGCGGCAGATTAGGGGTTAATAAATGTAGTTAGGTGTCGGCAATGTTAGGGACGGCAGATTAGGGGTTAATAAAATTTAACTAGTGTTTGCGAGGCGGGAGTCTGGCGGTTTAGGGGTTAATACATTTATTACAGTGGCAGCGATGTCCGGTCTGCAGATTTGGGGTTAAATAATTTTATTATAGTGTTTGCGATGTGGGGGGGGGCTCAGTTTAGGGGTTAATAGGTAGTTTATAGGTGTTAGTGTACTTTATAGCACTTTAGTTAAGAGTTTTATGTTACGGCGTTAGCCCATAAAACTCTTAACTACTGACTTTAAAATGCGGTAGGAGTCTTGGAGGTAGAGGGTGTACCGCTCACTTTTTCAAGCGATCGTAATACCGGCGTTAGGAAAATCCCATTAAAAAGATATGCAATTGACGTAAGGGGATTTGCGGTATGCTAAAATCGCAGAAAAAAGTAAATTTATGCTTACCTGATAAACTGATTTCTTCTACAATATGACGAGTCCATGGATTTCATCCTTACTTGTGGGATATTAACCTCCTGCTAACAGGAAGTGGCAAAGAGCACCACAGCAGAGATGTATATATAGCTCCTCCCTTCCCTCCACCCTCAGTCATTCGACCGAAGGTTTAGGAAGAGAAAGGAAAAACTAAAAGGTGCAGAGGTGACTGAAGTTTATGAAAAATAAAATATAATCTAAATCTGTCTGAAAATGACAGGGAGGGCCGTGGACTCGTCGTATCGGAGAAGAAATTAATTTATCAGGTAAGCATAAATTTACTTTTCTTCTACAAGATATGACGAGTCCACGGATTTCATCCTTACTTGTGGGATACAATACCAAAGCTACAGAACACGGATGAAACGGGAGGGACAAGACAGAGACCTAAACGGAAGGCACCACTGCTTGAAGAACTTTTCTCCCAAAAACAGCCTCAGAAGAAGCAAAAGTATAAAATTTGTAAAATTTGGAAAAAGTATGAAGAGACGACCAAGTCGCAGCCTTGCAAATCTGCTCAACAGAAGCAATGTTTTTTAAAGCCCATGTGGAAGCCACAGCCCTAGTAGAATGAGCCGTAATTCTTTCAGGAGGCTGCTGTCCAGCAGTCTCATATGCCAGGCGGATGATACAAGGAAGGAACAACAATTTCCTGATTAATATTCTTATTTGAAACAACCTTAGGAAGGAATCCAGGTTTGGTACGCAAAACCACCTTATAAGAATGAAATATAAGATAAGGCGAATCACATTGTAACGCTGAAAGCTCAGAAACTCTACGAGCCGAAGAAATAGCCACCAAAAACAAAACTTTCCAAGATAATAATTTAATATCTATGGAATGCATGGGTTCAAACAGAACCCCTTGAAGAACTCTAAGAACTAAATTCAAACTCCAGGGGAGTAATTGGTCTAAATACAGGCTTAATTCTGGTTAGAGCCTGACAAAAAGACTGAACATCTGGAACATCTGCCAAACGTTTGTGAAGCAAAATTGACAAAGCAGAAATCTGTCCCTTTAAGGAACTCGCTGATAATCCTTTCTCCAATCCTTCTTGGAGAAAAGACAGAATCCTGGGAATCCTAACTTTACTCCATGAGTAACCCTTGGATTTACACCAAAAAATATATTTACGCCATATCTTATGATAGATCTTTCTAGTGACAGGCTTACGTGCCTGTATAAAAGTATCAATGACTGAATCTGAGAATCCCCGCTTAGATAAAGTCAAGCATTCAATCTCCAAGCAGTCAGCTGCAGAGAATTTAGATTTGGATGTTGGAAAGGTCCTTGAATGAGAAGGTCCTGTCTCAAAGGAAGTTTCCATGGTGGCAGAGAGGACATGTCCACTAGATCCGCATACCAAGTCTTGCGTGGCCACGCAGGCGTGATCAGAATTACCGAAGCTCTCTCCTGTTTGATCTGAGCAATCACGCGTGGAAGGAGAGGAAACGGTGGAAACACATAAGCTAGGCTGAATGACCAAGGCACTGCCAAGGCATCTATCAGTTCGGCCTTATTTTGTCTACCCCTAATCTTAACAGACTTATCCTGAGGTAGGGCATGACCTTTACCTCCAGTAATGTCAGAAATGATTTCCTTCAACTCAGGCCCGAATAGGGTCTTACCCTTGAACGGAATAGCTAAGAGTTTAGATTTTGATGACACATCAGCAGACCATGATTTTAACCATAACGCTCTACGCGCTAAAATGGCAAATCCTGCATTTTTCGCCGCCAATTTAGCAATTTGAAAGGCGGCATCTGTAATAAAAGAATTAGCTAGCTTGAGAGCCTTAATTCTATCTAAAATGTCCTCTAAAGGGGTTTCAACCTTTAGAGATTCTTCTAGAGCATCGAACCAAAAAGCTGCTGCAGTAGTGACTGGGACAATGCAAGTTGTTGGTTGTAAAAGGAAACCCTGATGAATAAATAATTTCTTTAGAAGGCCCTCTAAATTCTTATCCATAGGTTCTTTGAAAGCACAACTGTCTTCAATAGGTATAGTTGTACGCTTGGCCAGGGTAGAAATGGCTCCCTCCACCTTATGGACCGACTGCCAAGAGTTCCGAATGGTGTCTGATATGGGATACATTTTCTTGAAATTAGGAGGAGGAGAGAACGGTATACCCGGTCTGTCCCATTCCTTTTTTATAATTTCCGAAATTCTTTTAGGAACCGGAAAAACATCAGTGTAAGTAGGTACCTCCAAATATTTGTCAATTTTACACAATTTCTCTGGTGGAAATACAATAGGGTCACAATCATCCAGAGTCACTAAAATCTCACTAAGTAACAGGCAGAGGTGTTCAAGCTTAAATTTAAAAGACATAACGTCCGAATCTGTCTGAGATAACATACTTCCTGGGTCTGAAAGTTCTCCCTCAGACAATAATTCCCTGACCCCCAACTCAGAGCACTGTGAGGGTACATCGGAAATAGCCAACAAAGCATCAGAGGATTCAATATGCACATTAATACCTGACCTACTGCGTTTACCCTGTAACACTGGTAATTTGATAATACCTCTGTAAGGGTAGTTGACATAACTGCAGCCATATCCTGCAAAGTAAAAGAATTAGACGCACTTGAAGTACTTGGCGTCGCTTGTGTGGGCGTTAAAGGTTGTGACACTTGGGGAGAATTAGATGGCATATCCTGATTCTCTTTTTCAGATTGAGAATCATCCTTAGGCATACTTTCATTACTTAAAATATGCTTTTTACATTGTAAGGCCCTTTCAGTACAAGAGGTACACAAAGTAAGAGGGGGTACCACAATGACTTCTAAACACATAGAGCTATTAGTTTCCTCAATGTCAGACATGTTGAACAGACTAGCAATAACCACAATAGTCGTAGATCACCTTATTTATTGATTTAAACCACTTTTTGAAAAATGTGTACTGCGCTTTAAGAAATAAAAAGCGCACAATTTTTCTCAGATTGTCAAAAAACTTTAATAAATGCTACACAATTAAATATTTATATTCAATTGGTCCAAAAATTATTGCACCCTGTAAGGAAAATGGAAATTTACCCTCTAAGAGACATCTTTAAGCAAAAAAATATGTTTTTACTGATGCACCTCTGCTGTGGTGCCTACCTGCCTCCAGGGTACTGCAAAAAGACTCAACAACGATCCGGTGAACAGAAGAGAAGTTTAGGCCCCACCGGAGCTAATGCCTGCTGCCTTCTCAGTTAGAGTAAACTGTGCAACTGAGCGCGCGAAATAGGCCCCGCCCATCATGGACGTCATCCTAACAGTCTGAATAACCGCATGGGAAGCGGTCTGAAAACAAGCCAGGTGGTCCCTTTATAATAAATAAACTTACAGCCCTCCTGACTTATGTTGTTAATAAACTATTAAGTATCAAGCTGCCTCTCCCAGTGTCAAGTCCCATACAATGTAAACGTCATATGTTAAGGCAATATGAATAAACATAGGTCTCTCAGGAACACCCTCAGTGTACAGGTCTACTGCTTACCCCTTCCCTTGCAGGGAAAAAAATGTCGGCCAGCTCTGATATACCAAGTCTCCTCAGAATAAAGACTGAACATACCTCAATGCTGCTTGTAGCATGACACCATTCTCCACACTGAAGATTTCTCTTGCACTACCTTCAGAAGTTATGTGGGAACCAACATGGATCTTAGTTAGATCTGCTAAGATCATCAACCTCAGGGCAGAAATCTTCTTCTCATATCTCCCTGAGGAAAATAGTACCATTTAAAATAAAAAAAACTTCTTGATTGAAGAATCTAAAAAAACTAACACCTCGCTTAACCTCTTCTTATTACTAACACAGGCAAAGAGAATGACTGGGGGTGGAGGGAAGGGAGGAGCTATATATACAGCTCTGCTGTGGTGCTCTTTGCCACTTCCTGTTAACAGGAGGTTAATATCCCACAAGTAAGGATGAAATCCGTGGACTCGTCGTATCTTGTAGAAGAAAAAGTGAGTGGTACACCTGTACCTGCCTGACTCGTAATACCAGCGGGAGTTAAAAAGCAGCGTTGGGACCTCTCAAAGCTGCTTTTTAAGGCTAACGCAAGACTCCTAATCTAGGCGAATATTTTTTATGATCCTACTTGTATATATCATAAATATCGACTTCAACCTCAGTTAAATTTTAGCTACACTATATTGGATTATTGTATACATTTGTTTTATGCACTGCATTAATTATTTGCTCACTTGTTTATAATATCAGTATCCACATTTTAATTTCAGTTAGACTTTAGTTAGACTTCATTGGAATATCACATACACTTGTTTTATACATTGTATCAACTATTCACATTAGTATTTTTATAAATATTTTATTTTGATGATATACTTTTACACACACATATTTTTTCCTGCTTAAAGCTGATAGATATATTTATGCAGACAAGTAGTTACTTTTAGAAATTGTTGATATATATTTACATATTTGGCTGCATATGAATTATCCTTTGACGTCACTTTAGAATTTTATCACTTTAGTATTTACACGTATGCACGTTTTTACACTATCTAACACTATTACATATTTTCTGATTAATATTCTCTTCAGCTGTTTAGCGCTATCCCATAAATCTGTTTGCTACTCATAATTCAGGGTGACCATTTTAGAGGTTAGGTCATCCTTTTGGGATCAGCCAGTAAGAGATAAGAGTGTAGTATCTTTAAATTACCTTCTTCTGTATACTAGAGAATCTAATTCACTTAGACATTTTTCAACCTCTTGAGCTTTATCAAACAAATGGACTCCTTCTTTAACGAGGACTTTTAATTTTGAAGGATAAATTATAGTTGCACGGTACCCCTGCTGTATAAATTTAGTACACATTGGTGCTAACTCCCTTCTTTTTATAGCAATTTCAGCTGAGAAATCCTGAAAAAGGAGTATTTTAGCACATCCAATACTAAGGGGTGTTTTTTTTTCGAAACTGAGTATAGTTACCTTGTCTAGGTAATTCAAGAATCTTGCTATTACTGGTCTAGGTCTTCTGTTACCTTTGTTATCTGTCTGAGGTGGCCCTATCCTGTGTGCTCTTTCGACTATTACCTGAGTGGGAGGAATTTCAAGAACCTGGACTAACGTTTCCGTGATAAAAGAACTTAAGTTTTCATATTGTTTTTCCTCTGGAATTCCGATAATCCTGATATTATTTCTTCTAGACCGATTCTCGAGGTCCTCTAATCTGATCTACATTTTATGGATCTTTATATTTGTGTCTTCTAAGTAAGAACTATGTGAGGTAGTTAGGTCCTCCAGATCTGAAACCCTTTGCTCCACTTCTTGTATTTTACTATAAAATGGTCTAATTTCCTGGGTAAGTGCCAAAATATCATGTTTGATTTTGGATTTCAGAGTGTCAAATTTAGGGGTCAGAGCCTCAGAGATGTTGGTGACCAGATTTTCAATGTTCACGGCTTTGTTTGTAAGTGCTGTATTTGCTGGGGCTAGGTGTGAATCTGCGGAGATATCGAGGGTGCCTTTAGGTTTCCTATCCCTGTGCTTGGCCGCCATGGCTGGAGGAGTCCAAGTGTTAAGAAATCTGTCCATGTGCCGTGCGCTTAATGGTGAGAGAATTAATTGAATCAGATGGAAAAATCCCTATTTAAGGAAGAAGAAAAAAAAAGAAGAAACCTTAAGAGGGAGGGGGGGTGAAGGGGAAGAAGCCCCCACCAAGGGGGGAGTGGAGGGAGGGGACCGTGAGGGTGGGAGTGAAGAAGTGCTTAAGTGCAGGATCTGTGGGGTAGTGTTTGGTAAGTAGAATGAGAACAAAAAAAATTAATTAGTGCTGCTCTACCAGTCAGTGGCAGTACAAGCACTCGGGGGGGTCTACCCGGAGGCGACCAAGAAATTTGTATCCGTCCTAGAGAGACAAGAATGAGCACGCCATCTATTGTTTCAGAGCTTACTATGGTATATACTCCCACAGCCTCCTCGCCTTCAAAGAAGCAAGTTACTATGGTATCAGGAAGTTGTAATTGTTGTGAAGGAAACTTACTGTCACAGCAACGATTATTTAATTTGTAAAATTAAATTAAATAGCAGAGCACAGGATTCTACCTCAAACAACTCATCTATACATAACCTCTTTTTCAATAGTAGGTGGGATCTGATCCTAGATAAAGATCATTATCTGGTACTAATCAATGTTAGGAAAAGTTTGCTGGCACAGATTCAGAGGAAATATCCTCTGTATGTTTGTAACAAAAGCTTAAATGAGCACCATCAAAAGAGAATTAGACCCAGCATAAAACAATCAACAGAGGGATAGTTATTCATTTAGCTTAAGGTAATAGTAGATAAAGTCAGTTCTGTCTGTGCATAATCATGAGTATCTAAACATGAAAATATTTCAACACAAAAAGTAATTTTGAGTAATGATTAAATATTTAACTAGAAAGCTTTACATCTGGCAGATTATAACTAGATATGTGCATGATCAAAAAATTTGTTTTGTTTCGGTTCGGATCAATTCAGAGTTTTTCTAATTTCGTTTCGGATCGATTTGAATTCGGAAAAATTCAAATGAATTTGTTTCGGATTTATTCGGATTCGAAAAAATTCGGCTCTAATCGTCTCGATTCGGTTCGGAAATTTGGAATTTTGGTATGTGTGCTGTGTATTAGACTAGTATTATGTACTGTATATTAGGTGTAACCGATAGCAGAGTGATATAACCTAATATACTGTATAATACTAGTGTAATCCATGGCCATCCGAATTTACTGAATAAATCCGAACTAATTCGGATTTATTCAGTAAATTTGGCAGTATTTTAATTCGGAAATTCGGATGGATCTGAATCTCCGAATTTTGCTGAATTTGCTGAATTTCCGAATTGATCCGAAATGAATCGCACATGTCTAATTATAACTAATATGGTTACCAGATATACATGTAAATAAGTATACAATTGAAGGAGACTAGTTGTCAAACTACGGCTAAACCCTCCAAATAATTTGGGGGGATCTGAACTATGACTTATGAAACCTCTGTATATGTTAGACTATATACGTGATACAAAAATTATTTTTTATAGAAAGTCTAACAATCCTTTTGACTTCTTATTCAGCAGAAGATAATTTATGGAATTAGAGTAAGCAGTTTTTTCAATGTGGCTGCCTGTAGAGAGGGGCAATTTCCTCCGGGTGATCGCTTACTTTCACAGGCAGAAGGAAGAAAAAAAAGAAAACCAGGCAGTACAAGTACCTTCTGATGTAGAAAGAGTCCAGCTCAAAACCTGCTGCTATCACTGTCCTCCCTTTCTTCTTTTCTGCATTGGAAGAGGTTTCTGGTTAGCTTCCGTCCCTTCTCCGCCTGGGTTCTACTTCAGCTATGACGTTAAGAGTTGGACACCTGGTTTTAAGAGAACACCACTTTGTTCCCGGGAAAGTTATTTCAATAATCTCCTCTCACACAGCATCCGTGGGAGAGGAGAAAAAAATAGCCTTTTCAGTTACCTCTGAAATAAGGTGTCCTCAGTAGCCAGAGAGACCCTGCGTATCGCTATGCTAGGCCACCTCCGTGGGTATGATTATCACAGCTTGTGTATTGAGGGAGAAGTGACACACCTTCTGCAGCAGCTACCTCTGATTGTAGTTCCCGGTGTGTGAGAGTCTTTGGGGAAGATCCAAGTGTATATTGCGTCTCCTTACCCTGGTAAGCAGATATGCCTCTGAGGAGGTCCTTAGGTCTGTGCCTCCGGCTCTCAAATTCCAGGAGCTCTATCAGTATGCTTCCGTAGTATCTGTGCCCCTTAGGGAGTAACGGCTTTAGACTGGATGACTTCCCACAGCTGTTGTCTGTAATATTCCCAGGAGGCGGACTTGTACTCGGCTTGGTTCCCAATGGCTCTCTACAGATGAAAGTCCTCTGTGTGAACTATGCCACCAGATGAGTAACTATCAGCATACTGATAGAGCTCCTGGAATTTGAGAGCTGGAGGCACAGACCTAAGGACCTCCTCAGAGGCATAGCTGCTTACCAGGGTAAGAAGACTCAATATACACTTGTATCTTCCCCAAAGACTCTCGCACACCGGCTCTCAAATTCCACAAGCTCTATCAGTATGCTTCCGTAGTATCTACGCCCCTTAGGGAGTAACAGCTTTAGACTGGATGACTTCCCACAGCTGTTGTCTGTAATATTCCCAGGAGGCGGACTTGTACTCGGCTTGGTTCCCAATAGCTCTCTACCGATGAAAGCTGAAAGGGCCCGTAATTGTTGCAGCTAAAAAAGTAAGAATCACAAATGTTAGCGTTTCTCAAGCCTCAGTATGAAGAGGTGTATAACACTGCCCTCCTCTCACACAGCATCCGTGGGAGAGGAGGGGAAGCTGCCGTAGTTTTGTTAAAGGTCCCCCAGGCAGGGTAGTTAACCAAGTGAAATAGAGGTCCTTTAGGGCTGACAGGATGTCAGCGCAGCGGATGGTTTTCCACTGCTGGGTTCCGGTAGCGTTGAAACAAGCTGCCCCAGTAGCTACCCCGGGTCTCAGGGCATGGCATGGGAAAGAAACTCTACCAACAGTTTCCAGACAGGAGAACTCTGAGCTAGCGCTTCACGACCTGCGCATAAGCTCCTCCTCCGGAACCAGATCTCCAGCGCATACGATTTTTAAACAACTTTCCAATTTACTTCTACCATCTAATTTTATTCATTTTCTTATTATCCTTTGTTGAAAAGCAGGGATATAAGCTCAGGAGTGTACACTAGTCTGCAGCACTATATGGCAGCAGTTTTGCAACAATGTTAAAAATCAGCAAGAGCACTAGATGGCAGCACTATTTCCTGTCATGTAGTGCTTCAGGCATGTGCATGCTACCTACCTAGGTATCTCTTCAACAAAGAATAACATGAAAACTAAGCAAATTTTATAATAGAAGTAAAATGTAAATTTTTTTAAAATTGTATTCTCTATCTGAATAATGAACGAAAAATTATGGTTTTATGTTCAAATCAGCCAATAGGATTTAAGTAGTTCTCATCCTATTGGCTCATTTGAATATAAAGAATCAAATCAGCCAAAAGGAATGCAAGGGACACCATATTTAAATGCGTACCTTGAATTCGCTAATTCAGTGTACGGCGGCGATGGTACGAAGAGGATCCTCCACGCTCCATGGTCGCTGGTCCTGCTCCATGCCGGCTTGGTCCTGGATGAAGAAGGAAGTGGTGTCCGCTTGGAAGAAGATGTCGGCCGTTTGGAAGAAGACTTCACCACCTGGAACAGGACCATCTCCGCTGAATTTCAGGAACGGTGAGTACCTATTTGGGGGTTAGAGTTAGGATTTTTTTTTTAGAATAGGGTTTTAATGGGTCCTTTAGGGGCAATGGGTAGTTTAGTTTTTTTTAGTTTTAGGTTTATTTATTTTGGGGGGTTTGGTGTGTTTTACTGTTAGAGGGGAGACTTAGTATTTTTTAAGGTAAAAGAGCTGTTTAGCTTAGGGCAATGCCCTACAAAAAGCCCTTTTAAGAAGGGCTATTGGTAGTTTAGTATTAGATTAGGGGGTGTTTTTAATTTGTTTTTGTTTTTTTATAGATATATCTATCTTCAAAGATCAGCAAAACTGGGGGAGAACCTGGTACCCATGGCTGTTCCCTTGATCTGTAAATAAAAATTGTACAAATACTGAAAATAGTTATGTGATAAAATCAATGAAATAAGTTCCAAGATAAAGTCCTGTTGGGCAGCTAGTAGATATATGTCATTCTCCAGATAGGAGTTTATGGCTTCTAAACCCAGCTTGTGATCTATATTCGAATAAAGAGAGCCCACATCTCAGGTGAGACATAGATATTCATCTTCTTTTTTTGATCTTGGGTAGTTTGTTTAAAATATCCGTAGTGTCTCTAATATAAGATTGTAAATTGATCACATAACCCTGAAGATACAAATCTATATATTCAGACAATTTATCGATTAAGCTATTGATACCTGCAATTATAGGTCTTCCAGGTTTTTTTTTTTTAAATCTTTATGAATCTTAGGAAAGTGATAATAGAACGGTACATTCAGGTGGTCTGGGAGTAGATATGATTTCTCTTTTTTTTATTAAAAATCCCCTTTAAAAACAAATGTTCTATAATTCCCTTGAGGGATTTACTGAAGATCTCTGTGGGGTCTCCCTTAAGTTTTTTGTAATATTTGTCATCCTACAAAATTCTGTTGGCTTCCCCCACATAGGCCATAATTTTGAAGCACTATCCCCCCTCCCTTATCTGCCTGACAAATTATTAAATAAGGGTCATTGGTTAAACTGTCTAAAGCTCTTTTATCATTGGGCCATAATGTATTTGACATTTCTATTATTTATCAGATTTTTTCTAGATCCTCCAGCCCAAATTGCTGGAAAAGATCTATATAGTAATATTCCTCTCTGGGAGGATTGAAGGATGAGGGTAGTGCCAAAGGGTTATGTCTGATTTTTTCAAACAAATCATTGGATATATCATCAACATCAGTATAAACTACTTGTTCTAAATTCCTAGGATTCATAGTGTTAGTTAATATAGGCCACCCTTTTAGTTTGTGTTTCTTTAGCCGTTAAGCTGCAAAAAATCTCTGTAAAGATAATTTTCTCATGAACGCATTTAGATCTACACAGAGATTAAATAAATTGGGTTGATTAAGGGGACAATAAGAAAGGCCTCTGCCTAATATTATTATTTCATCATTGGACAGATTATGGGAAGAGAGATAAAATATTCCTTCTCTAAGTTTCTGTAGTTTTGTTTTTTGGAGGGGTTTCCCTCTCCCTTTCCTTCCTCGTTGGGAAAAGATCTTTTTTTGTTCTTTTGAGGAGGTTTGTTTCTGGTCCAAAGGGGGGCCAGAGGTCTGTCCCATAAAAAATGGTTGTTACTTGAGGTTGATTGTCCCTCTTCTCTCCTATATTGTTGGTCTTGAAAGACTTCTAGCTGTTCGTTGGAGGGGCTATTAGTGGCCAAGGGATGATATCTATTATAAGGGGCAATTTCATGTTCAACATCGTGCATGCTTGTATGACCTCAATTGTGGTACCTATTGTAGTGCATTCTATTAGTATTTAAGTGTGGGTTTGCAATACTTTCTGGTCTCCAATTAGTGTTACCTAATATAGTTGCCTATAATAACCATTTTGTTTTTTATATTGATGCTGGTTATTAGCTCTTAAAAGGGGCTTTGTTATTATGGTAGCCAGAATGATAGTTATTCTTGTTGTTTTATAGGGTTGTTTCTTATGTTGGGCAGTATTCCAATTGTCATTGGGATTATTATCATTAATAACTTTTTTTTTAAGTTTTTTATGTATGTATGCACAATCCCCTTAGTATAATCCTCTTAATCTCTAGCTATTTTGAGATTTTTCTTTTCTATAATCTCATTTTGGAAATTATCAGAGGCCTTAATTGTTTGACTATTCAGCCTCTGATAATCCTCATGCACTTTAAAATTGTTACGTTCTTGTTGTACTGCCTCTATCTCCTTGGCTGTTTCATCAACTAGATGTTGTCTATGGGAGATAAATAGGTCTATCAATTTAAAAGAGCAATCATCGAGAACAGAAAACCAATTTTTTAATAGGCCACTGTCATTTTTTAAACACTCTAAGTCCTCTAGGGATCTGTTTTTTCTCTTTATACTTTTCACGATCCCACCAATGGCTATGATCTGTCTTAATACAGGAATATTCATATTTCTTGTGCATTAAGTAACTTCTCAGGTTTTAAAAAATCCTCCTAATATCAATGCCTTAAAGGGACATGAAACCCACATTTTTTCTATCATGATTTAGAAAGAGAATGCAATTTTAAACATCTTTCTAATTTACTTCTATTATCTAATTTGTTTTATTCTCTTTATATTCTTTGCTGAAAAGCATATCTAGATATGCTCAGTAGCTGCTAATTGGTTGCTGCATATAGAAGCCTCATGTGATTGGCTCACCCATATGCATTGCTTTTTCTTCAAATAAGGATATCTAAAACATGAAGCAAAATAAATAATAGAAGTAAATTGTAATGTTGTTTAAATTTGTATGTTCTATCTGAATCATGAAAGAAAGATTTTGGGTTTAGTGGCCCTTTAAGTCTCCAACATAGTTTAATAAAATCAAAGAGTATCACTTTGCAGCAGGGACATCAGTTATCAGAATCAAGAATTTCTCCTTCAGAAACTGATTCAGAAAGGTGCATTTCCACCTTTCTGAGTTTGAAAAGTTGCCATCATATCATTGTTAGGGATGGGCGAATGTTTCTAAAAATTCAAAATTTAAAACTAATTTTGATACATTCGTTCGTTCAAAACGAATTTCAAATGTTTATATAACATTCTATTTTTGAATTTTCGTTTTAGAATTTACCAATAACATTCAAAAATATTGGTTTGAATAATAAATTGTTTAGCTATGTATTTTATCACATTCAATTTTGAAATGTAATATTCTAATTCGAAATAGTATTTCTAGTATACAACTGTGTTTTATAAATGTAATATTCAAATTCGAAATAGTATTTCTAGTCTACAACTGTGTTTTATAAATGTAATATTCAAATTCGAAATAGTATTTCTACACTATTCAAATTCTAAATAGTATTTCTCATCTACAACTGTGTTTTATAAATGTAATATTCAAATTCGAATGTTCATAATAAATCTAACACAAAACCAAAAGGAGAACAGTGCAGGTCTGAGTGATCACTATACGTGGCTTACTATATAATGTTAGGGCTCCCATATGTAGCATGTAAAAACGCTACTATGCTTGTATAAATACACACTAATAGGTATATATAATATTGTGCAGGACTTCAAGTGTTCATGTTCACAGGATAATGTTCTGATCAAAAGTATAAAATATACCTTGAACTGCAATCCAATGCAACATATATATCAGGAGGTTACCTGTATCCTATGACGATATTCGAATAAAGGAGCACTCAATGAAAGCTGCAATCTTGTCAGCTTAGAAGCCGTGCAAGTACCTCCCAATAATAATACATTTAATACACACATTCGCTTTTTAAAAGTGTATATTCAATCTATTATGAACACTCAAATTCGAAAGAATGATTTAGTCAGGTAGACCTTGGAACAACATATAGGAAACTTTTCTGAGCAAAAGTCATTGTTAAATACAGAAAGCCATGATTCTCCACACAGTAGTTTGTACGGGCAGGATGTCAAGGTCTCAGTATGAGGATGGACAGCAAATGTAGGTCTGGATCTGGGAACACAATTTGACAGCACAAACCAACCACATTCAGCTCAGCAATTCTACTGCAGCTTCTGTATGTAACTTTTGGCTACTATAATGAACATACATTTAAAAATAAACTTCTAAGGAACTAACACCCTTAGCATCTACAAAAGATGGCACCACCTGGAAGTCCCATACAGTATTGTTGCATGTGGTCTGACTTAGTGCATTCTGTCATTTGCAAACTTGAATACAGGTAGTGGCAAACCTAAATACAAAAGCAACTAATTCGCCCAATAAACTGTGTTTTATAAATGTAATATTTGATTTTGAATGTTCATAATAAATCAAATATACGCATTTGATTTTTTAAAGTGACATTCGAATTCGAAAGTGACATTCAAATTCGAAAGTAACATTCAAATTCGAAAGTGACATTCGAAAATTGAAAATAACATTCGATTATAGAATTTTCAAGACTATTTGTTATCAACATTCAATTATGTAAATCGAATTTCTACAATGACATTCGTTCTAACATTCAAATTCGAATATAAACACATTCGCCCATCCCTAATCACTGTCAAGTGCAGACATAACTTATCATGCCAGGTCATGCTAGAACAGAGGGCACAAGTGGGTTTAGGCAGATCTTCGGGGCTAAAAATAGAGGCAAATAAATAATATCCCTTTAAACAAAAGCTACAGAATTAACCTTGCAAACATACAAAGTGTTAACAAAAGATTTTTGTAAACAACCTTCCTAATTACATCTATTATCAGTTTTGCTTCATTCTCTTGGTATTCACTATTGAAGCAGCAATGCACTACTGGGTGCTAGCTGAACATGGGCTAGATTACAAGCGGCACACTAAAGATAAAAAATAAATAATAAAAATAAAAATAAGCAGTATCGCTTTACTTTAGTGTGCAACTTGATAGTTAGTATTAGTCCATGTTAAAGGGACAGCCAAGTAAAAAATAAAATTTCATGATAAAAATAGGACATGCAATTTTAAACAACTTTCCAATTACTTTTAGTATCAAATTTGCTTTGCTCTCTTGGTATTCTCTTTTCAAAGCTAAAGTTAGGTAGGCAAAAAATGATTTCTAAACTGTTAAAGGATGAAAGGAAAAAGAGGGCACCACAATGATGAAATACGTCTGCAAAGATCATGTGAGAAATAAAATTATATAATCACAAACAAACATGCACTCGACAATGCAGTAAAAGCAGGCTAAACTATCAGAGCCGCCCAGCTGACTCACACTCTGGTATGCACGATGATGGAAAACAGCATAGGAGGCATCAACCTCTAACAGCACACTGATATGGACTGGGTGCTGGGGTCTCTGAATAAATATTACGCAGACAAAGACACTATGGCTGCTGTGAGAGGACAAGAAGCTTCCACCCCCAGAAAGTAGTATCATCAGAACTCGATGATAAAAAAAAAAGTTTAATAAAATTCACAATGCGTTTCTCAGTATTAAGAACTGTTTCATCAGGTGATAATGCATACAGATTGTAAATTACCTCTGTCCTCCTCTGTCACGATTGGCTCAAATTTGATTGGTCAGTTTCAGGATCCAAGACTATTGTCTCTAATTGACTTGAGCTAGATTGACAAACTGCACATCCAATTATGGTTTAGATTAACCCATTAGGGATGAATACATACATTTTGTATTATAATTAGCCATGGGATGGTATACACAATAAAAACGGCTCATATTAAAAATTCTCTTTACATAGAGTTAGTTACATAGGCGTTTATAAAATAAATAAATGATCAAATCCATGCCTGAGTGAATTTGTATAAAAAGGAGATACTATATTGAGCTAATAGATTTGTATGGTATCCAGCCAGTGCGCTCATAATAGGAATGTACAAATCCATAATTGATGACTAAGTGTGACCTAACTCACAAAGACAGAAGAGCACATCCATAAAGTAAATAAACATCCAAGTTATGAGTATCAAGAGCATATCATCAATGCTCTATAAAAGTGATGTAAAAACATCCATAGAAATTAAATATGGTAATACATAAAGCAACAGAGATATTATAAATTCAAAACTCTATAAAGGTGCTAAAGAACCGATCAATGCAAACAACTTGCAATAGGATATCAGTTCTATGACATGAAAATCTCAAATATATACATATATATTAATGTATTCAATAGCTTAAAAGGATAAAAATAATAATAAAAATATACTACCAAGTTCAAATTTTTTTACAGTGTAATGGATATGTATAATATACAGTATCCCACAAAAGTGAGTACACCCCTCACATTTTTGTAAATATTTTATTATATCTTTTCATGTGACAACACTAAAGAAATGACACTCTGCTACAATGTAAAGTAGTGAGTGTACAGCCTGTATAACAGTGTAAATTTGCAGCCCCCTCAAAATAACTCAACAACCAGCCATTAATGTCTAAACTGTTGGCAACAAAAGTGAGTACACCCCTAAGTGGAAATGTCCAAATTGGGCCCAAACAGTCAATATTTTTTGTGGCCACCATTATTTTCCAGCACTGCCTTAACCCTCTTGGTCATGGAGTTCACCAGAGCTTCCCAGATTACCACTGAAGTCCTCTTCCATGACAACATCACAGAGCTGGTGGATGTTAGAGACCTTACGCCCTCCACTTTCCGTTTGAGGATGCCCCACAGATGCTCAATAGGGTTTAGGTCTGGATACATGCTTGGCCAGTCCATCACATTTACCATCAGCTTCTTTAGCAAGGCAGTGGTCATCTTGGAGGTGTGTTTGGGGTCGTTATCATGTTGGAATAATACCCTGCGGCCCAGTCTCCAAAGGGAGGGGATCATGCTCTGCTTCAGTATGTCACAGTACATGTCTCCAATATATGCAAAAGAATGGGCTGCCACTGCAGTGGATGACTACTAAAATCTAAAAGAAAACATAGAAAAAAACATTATTTGTGCACTAATAATATTGATTCTTGATATTATCTAAACTAATAATAAGATGATCCAAGCAGTGGGCAAGTAAAATCTGAAAATTTGTTTGCTAACTGCTTGGATCATATTATTATTATTATTATTATTATTTTTAGATAATATCAATATTATTAGTGCACAAATAATCTTGCTTTTTAGTGCGCACACACACACATATACTGTATATATCCAAATAAGTAGAATCCCACAAAACAAAGTATGACCAAGCTTTGTGGCAAGCAGCACTTATAAAATTGCGCTATGTGTACAATAAGTGACGGAAAGGAATCTCAGAACAGCTGCTATATAGGCTTTGTAGTGTAGGATCACACAAATGGATCACCTGGACTCACTTCAAAGAAATATGTGCAAGAAAGGGAAATAGCAGCGCTACAGGGATTGGCAATCGAAGTACAATTAAATCTCTAATTATAGATTTAAAACATAGAAAATGCACTGATAGTGAATACAGTCAGTAGTTAGTATGGTGCAGCAATAGATAGTGCAAAAAAAAAATTCGATAGGTATCCCACTTACTAGATAGAACCTCAATATTATGAGGTAAAACTGCCGCCTTTGTAAGGGAGAGACATCCGGTGTGTCAGTATCTTAAAGATGCACTCTTCTTGGAGTATGGTATTTCCAAAAGTATCAGGCTGAATGTGTAGGGAAATCCTCTCAGCATATATCCGGTATTCATGCAGACCCAGAAGAAATGTGAGAGAGAACAAAAAAACACTAACATATATAGTTACACTCACAATGCTGGGACCTCAAACAATATGAGGTATGTTAAGCACACATCAGATCTCACAAGTGGAGTATATGGTCGTGTCACCAGTAGCTCTAATCTTGTGTCATTAAACCAAATTTCAATAGTGCTTTAGAAAAGGTAATGTTCGGTGCCCAGCACCATAAATAAAAACGTCCAAAATGTCCACAAATGTAAAAGGAAAGCTGACAGGTGTTCATAAAATAATGATGTCTTATAAATGCTAAAAATATAGATCCCTTACGCGTTCCAAAGGTTAAAAGGTATTTCCTTCTTCCTCAGAGGGTTGTATGTGAAAGGCAAGACAGCGTCTGTATATAGCGTGGGCTGCGGCGCACCCCTTAATCTTATAGGCCGGTGTTCTAAAGTTATGCCTCTACCCGTAGGAATGTGTATACCTCGTCACTTTGTCAGCTGGTGGAGGCTTGTGGCGCTCACTGCGCATGCGCTAGAGGCCCAAACTCCTTACAACAGCTGATGAGGAATTATGTGGCACGCGCACGTTACTGGTTACAAAATCCCAATGAACAAGCGGTGTGTCATTGGATTTTGTAACCAGAAACGGTACTGACATTGTATTGACTAACATTGTGAGATGCGGTAGGAAATATATTGAATACGTCTGCTACGTACTATATCTCACACTATATCTCTGGTGCTTTTCTATTCTCTGATCCTTGTTCATAAACTGTCATAATTTGAAAAAAAGTGCACAGCACGATGTAAAAAAAAAAAAAACATCTCACAGGATGTGCAAATAAATAACGCAGTTTCTGAATTCCTCTAACCTAAGGAGCTGCGCTGGGCTCTTGATCCCTTGCTATATTTCTTCTGCTCCTCGTCGCTGTCGGTGTACATATTCTGCGACCCTTTCTGGTTACAAAATCCAATGAACAAACACGTTCATTGGGATTTTGTAACCAGTAACGTGCGCGTGCCACATCATTCTTTGTATCTTCGCATCAGCTGTTGTAAGGAGTTTGGGCCTCTAGCGCATGCGCAGTGAGCGCCACAAACCTCCACCAGCTGATTAAACGTCACCGGAAGTGACGTAGTATACAAATGCCTATGGTAGAGGGATTACTTTAAGACACCGGTTCTGAGTAACATGATGGTGACGAAGGTAAAAAAAACCTCCCCAGCAATCTCATCAGTGTTGCGATAAGATTTGTGTAGGGAGAAGTGAAACCGGCAGCTAAAATGGTTTAAGATAATCTAAAAGACAGCGTCTGTATACAGATTGGGTGTCAGTTTGCTCCTCAGTCTCTTTGATTGGCTGCAGGTTACATACTAGTGACAACAGAGCCAGACTTCCCAACAGTACTTCCTGAATTATGCAATGTGACTAATATATGAAATTAATACATACGAATAACTACAATTGCTATAAAGCGTTTAACTAACCATAAAAAGAAATATATACATTATATATATATATATATATATATATATATATATATATATATATATATATATATATGTGTGTTTATCCATATGATTAGGAGGACATACAGAAACAGAAAGATAGATATACTGTATGTAGAAAAAAGGTAAATTTCATAAGCAGTTAATGGAATATAGAAACATAATAAAATCTTCAATTTGTACATACAGAAATATAATTTACCTATTTAAAAATGTGTTTATTATTATAATATTTTATATCTATTGTAAAAAAAATTAATAGGTAAATTATATTTCTGTATGTAAAAATGTAAGCTTTTTTTTCTTTCTTCAAATAATTTTTTATTATAGGGACCCTGAACCCAACATTTTTCTTTTGCGATTCAGATAGAGCATGCCATTTTAAGCAACTTTCTAATTTACTCCTATTATCAAATTTTCTTTATTCTCTTGGTATGTTTATTTGAAAAGCAAGAATTTAAGTTTAGATGCCGGATCATTTTTGGTGAACAACCTGGGTTGTCCTTGCTGATTGGACAGCACCAATAAACAAGTGCTGTCCATGGTCTGAACCAAAAATTTGCTGGCTACTTAACTTAGATGCCTTCTTTTTCAAATAAAGATAGCAAGAGAACAAAGAAAAATTGATAATAGAAGTAAATGAGAAAGTTTCTTAAAATTGCATGTATCATGAAAGAAAAAAATTGGGTCCAGTATCCCTTTAAGATCCAAAAGATCAAAAAAATCACATACATCACTGGATTAAATATAAGAATGATTGGGTACACACAGGACCCCTGTTCCAGTAGACACAAGTCAAAAGTATATGGACACGCAGGTCCAGAAGTAGTCATTGTAAAGAAGCATCATTTTATATATAGTCCTTTCGTCTCATTGGAAGGATGTTTTTGAAATATAAAATGGAATCAAACAAAGTTGATACATTACATTCATATTGTGTATATGTAGCAGGAGTAAGGAAGGAAGGAAAGAGAGGGGGGGGGGTCATGTAGTCAGTTAGATTGCGGGTGAGGGTCCTATGATACCACGATTGGGTGCCAGAGAGTGTCATAAGATTCCTTCCAGTCAGACCAAGTAAATTCAAATAAGTCAGAATTGCTAAGTGAGTAAAAAATATCTTTTTCCATGGTGTATAGGTATGCCATTGTGTTTAGAACTTCAGACCATTTTAAGGCGGGGTTCTCTTTTCCAGGTCCTAGCAATGTTGGTTTTGGTGGAAGAGAAAAGGAATATGCATAAAAGACTGTGGTGCTTAGGGAGGGTATGTAGGCCCACATGTAAAAGAGCTATTGCGGGTGTTCTATGGTACATAGATCTTCATTTTGGAAATAGTGGAGAAGCACAAATTTCAAATAGGCTTGATTTTTGGGCACACCCACCATTTGTGGAGTAAATCTCCTTGGAGGCCACATTGGCGACAGCAAAAGGGGACATTACCGGGAACATTTTGGAAAGGCTTGTAGGGACATAGTACCAATGAAAAACAACTTTATAATATGTCTCGAACATCGTTATACAGTGTAGTGTTTACTTTGTTAATGTGATAGTACGTTGCCACACATTGAGTGGGATGTTAATATGTAGGAGGGAGTCCCATCTATACAAATGAGATGCTAGTAGGGGGTGTGGTGCCCTCTAATAAGTTATAATGTGTTTATAGGGGTTTAGATAGCCTGCGGCCCCCTCGCCAGATGGACTCCCAAGGGGTAAGAGGACAAGAAGATTTGGGAACAAATCCCCAACTTGTGAGAAAGCTCTTGATCCTAATAAGTTCAAATTGGAGAAAGGGGGCAATATTCATAGGGTTTTCTAATTGGTCGAGTGTAATAAAGTTGTTCTGGGAGGTGGTTGACCATAAATCCAAAACTTGTTTGACCTAGAAGTGCCCAGGTATTAGGGTGAGTTTCATCTAAGCTCGTCCGTAGGCCGACTACAAAGGTAATAGGTGATGGGTGGGGTGCTATTAGGTGACAGTGGCGAATCCTATCCCAACTAAAAAGGCATTCAATAATTACAGGGTTCGTGATTCTGAGGGTTCTACATATCAGGTCTCTAAGGAGAATTGTGAAGGGAAGTTTGGCCTGTTCTATGTGTCTCCATTTATCAGGAGAGTGTAATACCCCCCAACGAGATATATGCGTGAGCATTGCTCCTTCATAGTATTTCACAATAGATGGGGAAGCTAAGCCTCCCAGGTGAGTGGGGAATTGGAGGATTTAATGGGCAACTCTAGGGGGTTTCAGATAAGCTTTGTACATTTGCTTTGGAATTGAAGAAGGTGCATAGGTATCCTGAGTGGAAGGCATCTAAAGAGATATGTAAGTTTTGGCAGTAAAGACATTTTAAGGGATGTAATTCGGCCAATCCAAGAAATAGTTTTCAATTCTGTTAATAGTGGAAGGTAGTTTCCTTTGATCATCTGTGGCATACTGTTAGATAACTTAACCCAAAGATGTGTAATTTGTTTAGTCGTTCTAGTAAAGTTAAATCTTTGTGTTAGACTATGAATGTAGTTTTGAGGGTATCCCCACTAGTATATCTCAGTTTTCGTTGTATTGAGCTTATAAAATGATAAATTATCAAATATCTTAAGACTTTCCATTATTTTAGGAATAGTGCGTGCTGGGTCAGCAGATAATATAGTAATGTCGTCAGCAAAAAGTGTGACTTTGTGTGTCGTTCCGAATAGGGTAATTCCTTCTAGTTCCCTTTCTGAGTATATTTGCTCAGCAAGGGGTTCAACTGCTAGGGCAAATAGAAGAGGGGACAGAGGGCAGCCTTCCCTGGTACCATTAGAAATCCGGAATGACATTGATTGGAATCCCAAACCCTTTACTCTTGCAGATGGTGTGGAATAAAGGGCTTGAATAGCAAGGTGGATTTCAGTAGGGAACTTAAAGGGACACTGTACCCAAAATTTTTCTTTGTGATTAAGATTGAGCATGAAATTTTAAGCAACTTTCTAATTTACTCCCATTATCAAATTTTCTTCATTCTCTTGGTATCTTTATTTGAAATGCAAGAATGTAAGTTTAGATGCCGGCCCATTTTTGGTGAATAACCTGGGTTGTCTTTGCTGATTGGTGGATAAATTCATCCACCAATAAAAAAGTGCTGTCCAGAGTACTGAAACCAAAAAAAAGCTTAGATGCCTTCTTTTTCAAATAATGATAGCAAGAGAACGAAGAAAAATTGATAATAGGAGTAAATTAGAAAGTTGCTTAAAAGTGCATGCTCTTTCTGAATTACAAAAAAAAATTGGGTTCAGTGTCCCTTTAAAGACCTCTAGGGTTTCCCAAAGGTAGGCCTATTGGACTCGGTCAAAAGTCTTCTCAGCATCTAAAGAGATAACTGAGAAGGGATCGTTCATTCTGGTAGATTCACAAATTACATTAATAAGACGCCTAGTATTGTCCAGGCTTTCTCTATAATGAATAAAGCCTACCTGATCGGGCTTAATTAGGCTGGGTAGCATCTTACAAATACAATTTGGCAGGAGTTTAGAATAGATTTTAACATCAACGTTAATTAAGGAGATGGGCTTGGAAATTGTAACAATAGTGGCTTCAATAAATTATTTTTTAAAGTTGCCTTCCTTTTTTGCTAAATCAAAAAACCTAAGGAGCAGGGGAGATCGTTCCTGTGTGTAGGTCTTGTAAAAGTGGGCAGGGAATCCATCTGGCCCAGGGGCCTTAAAGGGCTTTACATTTTTGATAATTTGTTTACTTTATAATAAGGTGAAGGGGGTCAGAGGCGGCTCTCTAATTAGGCGAGTTAGGCGGGTGCCTAAGGCCACACACTTATTGGGGCCTCGCGCCCACTTAACTCGTGAATTTGAAAGCTGCTTTACATCCGAGTTGACAGTGAACTGTGACGCCGCATGCGCCTATTCCGTGCGCAAGCAGCTTTACGGTCCCCTGTTACACTCACCTCACCCAGTAGTTGAGGGGGCGAGGACAAGAGGAAGTTGTCAGAGGTTACCGCCGGAGCCATTCATTCGTCATGCTGCATCCGCTAATAGGGCGCAGCGTGAAGGAGGTTACCTGTGCGGCAATATGACTGTCTGCATGCATGGGTAAACGACTGTGTATATGACTGTGTGCAGGTATGGGCAAATGATTGTAAATATGAATGTCTGCATGCATTGGTAAATGACTGCATGCATGGTAAATAACTGTATGTGAATATGTACATATATGGGTAAATAAGTGTATATTTGAGTGTGCGCATGTATGGGTAAATGACTGCATGCATGGATAAATGACTGTTTGTAAGTGTCTGCATGTATAGGTAAATTACTGTGTATGTGAGTGTACATGCATGGGTAAATGACTATGGAATTTAGTATGTATGTGTGTGTATATATATGTGCGTTTGTCAGATGGGCCTCTTGTTCGAGTTTGACCTAAGGCCTCACAAAGTCTAGAGCCGCCACTGAAGGGGGTAGTGAGTGCATCTTGTTGTTCGGCCATCAATTTAGGGAGTTTAGGAATAGTCTAATGTTATGTGATGAAGTGGGGTTATTATCTTCAGGATTTTCAATGTTGTATAACTAAGAGTAATAGTCTGCAAAGCAGTCTCCTATTTGTGAAGGTAATCTAAGTTTATTTTTTGTCATGTTGGATCTGGTGTATGCGAGATGTATTAGCTCGATGACGCAGTTTATGGGCCAATATAGTGTCTGCCTTATTACTTTTATAATAGAATACCTGTTTGAGTTTTGCTAAATTTTGTTGTGTTCTACGCAGTTCTAAATGGCTAATATGGGTTCGAATTGCAGTAATGTGTGCAGTTGCATCTTCAGTAATATTAGATCGATTAGAAATTTCCAATGTCCTAAGTTTGCTATGTGCCTGGGATAAGGTAAGTCAAGCAAGTCGTTTCAGACGGGCTTGTTTGTGGATGATGTATCCTCTTATGACCGCTTTAATAGCCCCCCCAGAGTGTGTCATCCCTAGTCTGTACATTATCATTCTGTTGAATGAGCTCTATTTTCTTCCCTAAAAGGGATAACTGACAGAATGTGGCGGGGTAAACTCCATGAGATCCTAATTTTGGGGTTGTCAGTAGAGTGCAAATCAGCTAACACTTGTTCGTGACCAGGAGCAAAGGGAGTTCAAATTGGGGAGTTGTCTTGGTAGGAGTCATTGTTTTGTGGTCAGCTTTATTATCCCAAGTCATGTTGAAGTCTCCCGCCAAAGCAACTCAGCCATGCCTGTATTGTTCAACTAATTGTAGGACTTTTTTAGGATATGTAGGTTGGCGTGTGTTAGGTAGGTAGATTGATACCAATGTATATAATAGAACATGGTCAAGTTTACACACTAAAAGTGTGTATCTGGCCTGAGGATCTCTAAGCACCTGAATTTGTCTTTTATGTATTATGATAGCAGTTCCTCTAGCTTTTTTGGAGAATGGGGAAAATTCAATGGTTGTTTATAAGTGTGAATGGAATCTGAGGGGAGTATCAAACTGCCAATGGGTCTCGTGGAGAAACACCACATCTGGGTTAAGATACTTAAGGGAGTGGCTTAGGAGACTACATTTGAAAGGGGAATTGAGGCATCTAGTATTATGAGTGAGTAATCTAAGATGATTCAATTGTAATTATGTTGCCTTGGAGAGGGAAATGGTTAGGGTATGTGAGATACAGTCATCTTGAATTGAATGTTCGGACAGTTAGGGATGGGAAGTGAGGGAAATAGGGTAGAGGGACATTAGTCTAGGACCTAGGGCTAAGTAATGTATCAGGATAAGTGAGGAGGCAATAGTCCACCTAGGTGGAACCATGACGTGGGCTACCTTATATGGGGGGAGGAGTGTAACAAAGTAGGCGGGAGCCAGTAATACCAGCTCCGCTCCGAGGTAAGTCAATAATAAAACAATAACATTAGTCAACTAAGCATATAAGTAATAGCAGCAATAATAACAGTCTTACATCAATCATGTCAGACATAACCAGAAAACTTCTGTAGCCCTCCATCCAGGTGACCTTAACATGAATCAGGTGCTATGCCAACCCTGCTCCATGACAAGAAAACAATGTGAACAAACAATTTTGTCAACAGAACTTATATAGTGAGAAAACTGTCTGTCAATAACCAGCAGGGGTGACCCTAATATTTCAAAGTCCTCTTTTATCGCTCATCGGAGAAGGCACACCCAATGGAGGGAATTTCATCCAAAACTATTACTTGGCCTGAGCTCAGGGTGAAAAGGTGCGAGGCCGTGAAGGTTCTTGGCTCTTTGATCTTTTTGGCCTTTATTCTTTGACAGACTATTCAGGAGCAGTTGCACATAGTTTCGGTTGCAAGAAGGGATAAGGCTGCGAAACTTCGATTATGAGGCCCCACTGCTTGAGGAGGGTGTTGCCTTAAGACAGAGTAGAAACCACCTGTGTCGGGTTATCTTTTGTAATTATTAGTTTGGTTGGGAAACACCATCTGTATTTTATGTTTGTCCTGCATAGTACTGAGGTAAGCTCTGTGAGCTCTTTCCATGGTAGATGTCATGTCCTCAGTTGAGCCCAACAAATCGTTGAATAGCTCCTTTAAGGACTCTTGAAGGTCTGTCAGGAGGATTTCTTCTGGAACCCCTCGAAACCGAACATTATTTCTACATGCCCGATCTTTCACGTCAGCTAGTTTAAATTTGAGCATGGTTAACTAGTCAGATAGAGCTTCTGAATATGCCAAGAGGTTTGTCTGGTCTGTGGCCACATCATCTTGTCTCCTTTCAAGAGCATCCACTCTCTCGCAGATCTCAGAGATATCTTCTCGCAACTCAGCATGGCTTCTTTGAATTTCCTGCGTGATGGAGCGTGTTTGTAAAGCAAGCATTTTTTTCAAGGTTGTTTCAGTAATGAAGTGTTGGGAATGAGTAGAGTGGCGCAGGTCAGCGTGAGAACCTTCTTCTATTGATTCTGAGTCACTAAGACCATCGTTTGATGCCTCAGGTTCTTTAGATGGTTGAGAGAAATGATCGAAGACAGTTTTTTTAATATTCACCGGAGTCTTCAGGTGCCTTCTAGAAGTGTGAGGCATTGTCAATTGAGATATATAAATGAGGGGAATACAGGCTTGTTGATTGCAAATATCAGAGTGGCGTTAGGCTACTTATTTAGATGACAAAAGAGAATGTACCTGTACAATGCAAATTGGAGCAGGGCTGGATGGCAGCTCCCAGACACTACCCCAACATGTCAGTTGGTGGGATGGGCTAAAAGTCTACCTCAGATGGCTAATCAAGGCAGATGAGCTTGTACAATCAGATATTAGGTGGGGAACCAAAAGGGGTTAGGGAGAATTTGTCTATCTGCTTAACATTTAGAGGATCTTAGCAACCAAGTAGTAGGTTGTCACATTTTTTTGCAATTACTTTAAACCCAATTTTGATAGTTATAAAGGGGAAATTGTCAAGGAAGCACCACAGAGCTAATTTAGGAGGCACACCTAATTAAAGGGACAGTCAACCCAAAAATTACTGTAACTTATTTAGTTAAATAACGATCTTTACAGTAAACTGTAGCCAAATTTTCATCTAAATAAACTTTGGCAGAAAATACACTTACTGATCTCATCTGGCCTTTTTGAAATGGCCACCTGACCCTCCTTCTCTGACGTCTCCCAAAAGCTTGCACTTGTACAGGATCCTTTCCTTTCTTCTCGTCCCTGCGCGCTCCTGCAATTTCAGCTCTCTAGCAGCTGTTCATACTCGGCACTCACTGCCTCTCATCCATGCTGTGTGTTAGAGAATGAGAGGCAGTGAGTGCCGGGCAGGTGGCGATGTGATGGTCTGTGCCCCTGTTTTAAGATTGCTTTAGTTAATACTCCAATGAGATTATAGAGAAATATTTTAGAAAAGCAGCTTTTGTTTGCCCCAACATTGAGATGCATGTGAATAAGTCCTGCCTTGTATGCCTAACTACTGCTCGTCTTTGCTGAGCCTCTCACCTCTCCTTTATTGCCCTGAAGTGCCCCCTCTTACCCTTTCTGTTATTCATAGACCATAAACCTTCCTGGGCCGGATACGCTCTGTCATTCCTCCATACTTCTGGATAAGCTAATTCTGCAGCACAACCTTTTAACCTACTTTTTGTTTATCGCTTGCTTTAAATATGGTAGTCAGTTTTAGCAGTTTTGGAATAACGAAGTAAGTGTTATGGCTGCTGGCTTGACGAGCTGTGAATACTAATAACATTCTGTGTGCTGTAATGGGATTAACAGCAGATCTACAAATAAAATTATAATTGCACCAAGTCATTAACCTCTGAATTCTGTTGGGCTGTCATCAGATTTTTCCTTCTCGTTGTGATCACGATTTCTCCCTAACTGAGCCTGAGCGCTATTTCGCTGCCGTCTAAGTGTGATCTCAATGAGCGACTTCACAACCTATGTTTCTACTCTGGATTTGGTGCACATTATTCTCACCATGTTCCCGTCACTATAGCTTTTGTCACTAAGTTATGACCTGGAG
Organism: Bombina bombina; assembly: GCF_027579735.1. Taxonomy (NCBI): domain Eukaryota; kingdom Metazoa; phylum Chordata; class Amphibia; order Anura; family Bombinatoridae; genus Bombina; species Bombina bombina. Next base: position 371,827,224 of record NC_069500.1, read on the forward strand.
AACCACAATGAGAAGATTTTTCCTTCTCGTTGTGGTTCTCCAGGTCATAACTTAGTGACAAAAGTTGTAGTGACGGGAACATGGTGAGAATAATGTGCACCAAATCCAGAGTAGAAACTAACGCCTAGATTACGAGTTTGGTGTTAGCCATAAAAAGCAGCGTTAAGGGGTCCTAACGCTGCCTTTTAACGCCCGCTGGTATTACAAGTTTGGAAGGTACAGGTGTACCACTCACTTTTCTTCTGCGACTTTTCCATACCGCAAATCCCCTTACGTCAATTGTGTATCCTATCTTTTTAATGGGATTTGCCTAACGCTGGTATTACAAGTCTTGGAAGAAGTGAGCGGTACAGCCTCTACCTCCAAGACTCCTACCGCATATAAAAGTCAGTAGTTAAGAGTTTTATGGGCTAACGCCAGAACATAAAGCTCTTAACTAAAGTGCTACAAAGTACACTAACACCCATAAACTACCTAAAAAAACTCCTAAACCGAGGCCCCCCCACATCGCAAACACTATAATAAAATTTTTTAACCCCTAATCTGCCGACCGGACATCGCCGCCACCTACATTATACCTATGAACCCCTAATCTGCTGCCTTTAACATCGCCGACACCTACATTATATTTATTAACCCCTAATCTGCAGCCCCCAACGTCGCCGACACCTAACTACAATTATTAACCCCTAATCTGCCGACCGGACATCGCCGCCACTATAATAAATGTATTAACCCCTAAACCGCCACACTCCCGCCTTGCAAACACTAGTTACATTTTTATTAACCCCTAATCTGCCCCCCCCAACGTCGCCGACACCTACCTACAATTATTAACCCCTAATCTTCCGACCCCAATGTCGCTGCTACTATAATAAAGTTATTAACCCCTAAACCTAAGTCTAACCCTAAACTCTAACACCCCCCTAAGTTAAATCTATTTTTAATAAATCTAAATAAAATTACTATTATTAAATAAATTATTCCTATTTAAAACTAAATACTTACCTGTAAAATAAACCCTAATATAGCTACAATATAACTAATAGTTACATTGTAGCTATTTTAGGATTTATTTTTATTTTACAGGCAACTTTGTATTTATTTTAACTAGGTACAATAGTTATTAAATAGTTATTAACTATTTAATAAATACCTAGATAAAATAAATACAAATATACCTGTAAAATAAACCCTAACCTAAGTTACAATTACACCTAACACTACTCTATAATTAAATTAATTACCTAAACTACCTACAATTAAATATAATTAAATTAAATAAACTAATTACGAAAAAAACAAACACTAAATTACAGAAAATAAAAAAGAAATTACAATATTTTAAACTAATTACACCTACTCTAATCCCCCTAATAAAATAAAAAAGCCCCCCAAAATAAAAAAATTCCCTACCCTACACTAAATTACAAATAGCCCTTAAAAGGGCCTTTTGCGGGGCATTGCCCCAAAGTAATCAGCTCCTTTACCAGCCCTTAAAAGTGCTTTTTGCGGGGCATTGCCCAAAAGTAATCAGCTCTTTTACCTGTAAAAAAAAATACAATACCCCCCCAACATTAAAACCCACCACCAACATAACCCTACTCTAAAACCCACCCAATCCCCCCTTAAAAAATCCTAACACTAACCCCCTGAAGATCACCCTACCTTGAGCCGTCTTCACCCAGGAGGGCTGAACTCTTCCTCCGACCGGACAGAAGAGGACATCCAGACCGGAAGAAATCTTCATCAAAGTGGCATCTTCTTTCTTCATGCTTCCGGAGCGGCACCATCTTGAAGACCTACGACGCGGAACATCCTCCTTGCCTGACGATGAATGATGGTTCCTTTAAATGATGTCATCCAAGATAGAATCCTATCAGCCAATCGGAATTCGAGGGACGCCATCTTGGATGACGTCATTTAAAGGAACCGTCATTCGTCGTCTAGTCGTCGGGCAAGGAGGATGTTCCGTGTCGGAGGTCTTCAAGATGGTGCCGCTCCGCTCCGGAAGGATGAAGAAAGAAGATGCCGCTTGGATGAAGATTTCTTCCGGTCTGGATGTCCTCTTCTGCCCGGATAGGATGAAGACTTCGGACCCTTTGGAGGACCTCTTCTTGCCGGATTGGATGAAGAGTTCAGCCCGGCTGGGTGAAGACGGCTCAAAGTAGGGTGATCTTCAGGGCGTTAGTGTTAGGATTTTTTAAGGGGGGATTGGGTGGGTTTTAGAGTAGGGGTATGTGGGTGGTGGGTTTTAATGTTGGGGGGTATTGTATTTTTTTTTACAGGTAAAAGAGCTGATTACTTTGGGGCAATGCCCCGCAAAAAGCCCTTTTATTTTATTAGGGGGATTAGAGTAGGTGTAATTGGTTTAAAATATTGTAATTTCTTTTTTATTTTCAGTAATTTAGTGTTTGTTTTTTTTCGTAATTTAGTTTATTTAATTTAATTGTATTTAATTGTAGGTAGTTTAAGTAATTAATTTAATTATAGAGTAGTGCTAGGTGTAATTGTAAAAGTACAAGAAGATAGAGGGGCGCCTCATGTGTGGTATAATCAGATGGTATGATACAAAACAAACAGAATGGAGCCAAATGAGTACTCACATACTATTGAAGCACACCTATGTGCTGGTAGAGACAAGCTGCAATTTCAGATAGGTGTGACAGCTCACCCTCCAGGCAAAACTGTGTAGATACTCCTGTAGCACACTTATGTGCTTGTAGAGGCAGGCTGTAACTTTATGACAGGTGTAGCAGCTCACCCTAGATGTAGATTCTTGGTTGTGCAGGGGTGTAGGTCCCAGTGAGCAATCAGCAAAGGCAGAAGGTAGGAAAAGAACTCCACTCAGAGTGCATTTAGAATAAAATGTAGCTATTTATTAAAAACAAAGATAAAAAACAACACAGCAGTTGTTTATGATGAGTGGATAAAAGGGTTTACAGTGGCACCCCTCAAATGCAACGCGTTTCTCGGTTAGAACCGTTTCATCAGGCATATATTCATTCAACATCCTACCTCTGCCTTAAATAACAAACTAACAGTTATCCACCTCCTTACAAAGGGGTGCGTTTCCTAATTGATATCTAACACCTGTCTGATGACATCAGATCTTCTAATTGCAACAGTTTTTCACATAGAGTAAAAACCACATTATACACATGTAAAGTATTTTAGCAATAGTATCCTATACTAAACAATAATTAGACAATTCAATAGAACACTGCATGTTTGCATTTAAAAATAAAAAAAATTGGTATTGACCCACAGTAATCAAAGGGTTATTCGATCTATTCTTCTATTCACACAATGTTTATAATTCAAAATATATATTGGGAATGTTAGCTTCTATCCAAAGTCAAAAACTGGGCTAGATTTAAACATATTGTTAGTATGAGGAACGACCTACTGTGCGTTAGACCCGTATTAAAAAAAATGCAGGTGTGGTCTGCAGTATTTAGGGCGCAGCTGCAGGAAGATACGTACGAGATGGAGTGAGCACTTAAGAAATATTAAAAAACAGTCACTAAAACACAGCATCTCTCGACATAGTACGATACAGCATCAAGGACATCACCATACCTTTTCCATTACTCCCCTTGAACACATACCATATGAGGTTGGCTCTAACAGATATACTCGTCTACGCCAGAGGGAAACATATTGGATTTACAAGTTCCAATCTCTGTTTCCCTCTGGCTTAAACGAGGTTCTCGATCTGGCAGCTTTTTAAAATCATTCTATATAGTACTATACTATCAGATTATCTATAGTCATTTGACTTAAATAATTATTTAGTCTAGGTGGTAGTTAACCGCTTGCTTTGTTAGGGTTGGAAATTTTGGATACTTGTACTATTTGTTATTTTAGTTTAGTTGTTTATTTTATGTCTTGTTATGGTAGGATGCCTTAGGGTTTATTATGATATATATTGGATATATTATTATCTCTTTGTCAATTCACTGTTAGATATAGTTATATCATTTGTTTTTACATATTTGACCATTCGTGGTCCTTTACGGATTATTTGACTCCATTTTTGATATTTTCACTTTGGAGTTGCACGCCTCCAAATAGGGTGTCTTTGGTGTCTTACTCTGTGCTTTCTAAGAGGCTAGTCTTTTTATCATTAGATTATATACCATCAAACACATAGTTATCACTTTTTATTTATTCTATTTTAGATAAATAGCATCTCTTCGAAGAGCGTGTCTTTTCACATATACATCACGTTAAGTTTAGAGAGATTATAGGGCTCTCCCTAGACACAATTATTTGGTATTTTTTTTCTGAATTATTATATGAGTTAGCGCATCCAATCCTTTATATAGCATAGAATATTGATATTCTCGTTCTCTTACTGATTTGCGTGTCATTAAAATATACTTTTGGGTTTGACACTAAATGCTTAATGTGCATGTACTTCACCACGGACATTATATTTATGTATCCGTTTTTGCCAGATACATGTAACTAGGTCCGCTATAAAGAGGTGTATTTCACACAGCATCTAGGGTTCACATGCTCACTAATGTTAGCTCATTGGCTGCCTTAACACACCCCCTTGTAGATACACTCACGTCAGCCTATTGGCTGTTTCCACACAGCACTTGTAAACATACACACCTACTTTTTACTATTTTTACTAATGTCAGCTCAGCGGCTGCCTTCACACACCCCCGATAGATACACCCACATCAGCCTATTGGCTGTGTTCACACAGCACCTGTAAACATACACGCCCAACTTCTTACTATTTATATATTTTTTTTATTATTTTTTTTTAATACGGGTCTAACCCACAGTAGGTCGTTCCTCATACTAACAATATGTTTAAATCTAGCCCAGTTTTTGACTTTGGATAGAAGCTAACATTCCCAATATATATTTTGAATTATAAACATTGTGTGAATAGGAGAATAGATCGAATAACCCTTTGATTACTGTGGGTCAATACCAATTTTTTTATTTTTAAATGCAAACATGCAGTGTTCTATTGAATTGTCTAATTATTGTTTAGTATAGGATACTATTGCTAAAATACTTTACATGTGTATAATGTGGTTTTTACTCTATGTGAAAAACTGTTGCAATTAGAAGATCTGATGTCATCAGACAGGTGTTAGATATCAATTAGGAAACACACCCCTTTGTAAGGAGGTGGATAACTGTTAGTTTGTTATTTAAGGCAGAGGTAGGATGTTGAATGAATATATGCCTGATTAAATGGTTCTAACCGAGAAACGCGTTGCATTTGAGGGGTGCCACTGTAAACCCTTTTATCCACTCATCATAAACAACTGCTGTGTTGTTTTTTATCTTTGTTTTTAATAAATAGCTGCATTTTATTCTAAATGCACTCTGAGTGGAGTTCTTTTCCTACCTTCTGCCTTTGCTGATTGCTCACTGGGACCTACACCCCTGCACAACCAAGAATCTACATCTAGGGTGAGCTGCTACACCTGTCATAAAGTTACAGCCTGCCTCTACCAGCACATAAGTGTGCTACAGGAGTATCTACACAGTTTTGCCTGAAGGGTGGGCTGTCACACCTATCTGAAATTGCAGCTTGTCTCTACCAGCACATAGGTGTGCTTCAATAGTATGTGAGTACTCATTTGGCTCCATTCTGTTTGTTTTGTATCATACCATATGATTATACCACACATGAGGCGCCCCTCTGTCTTCTTGTACTTTTTCAGCTATACCCGGACCAGTCGGTGAGGAGGAGGCAGCCCACATATGAACATTGTATATCCCATTTTCTCTGGTCATCCGGTCATACATTTCAAAGAAAGACTTTGATCTCTGTGTTATCCTTTATTCAAGGATTCAAAGGTTTTTTATTTCATATATATATTTTTCATTTTTATTTTGTTTGGTCCTTGTGATATATGAATTGTTCTGTATTATCTACACATAGTGATTCATTTTTGCACTGATTTACCCCTGCACCTTTAGCGCCCCCTCTATTTGGTTGTTATAATATTGATCTGCTATTGATAGATTTTGAGGGGAGCTGCACCATAATACTCCACTATGTTATCTCTTTCTAAAAGATCCAATAGAAGGATTTCTCATGAAAAACATAATTTATGTAAGAACTTACCTGATAAATTCATTTCTTTCATATTAGCAAGAGTCCATGAGCTAGTGACGTATGGGATATACATTCCTACCAGGAGGGGCAAAGTTTCCCAAACCTCAAAATGCCTATAAATACACCCCTCACCACACCCACAATTCAGTTTAACGAATAGCCAAGAAGTGGGGTGATAAAAAAGTGCAAAAGCATATAAAATAAGGAATTGGAATAATTGTGCTTTATACAAAAATCATAACCACCACAAAAAAAGGGCGGGCCTCATGGACTCTTGCTAATATAAAAGAAATGAATTTATCAGGTAAGTTCTTACATAAATTATGTTTTCTTTCATGTAATTAGCAAGAGTCCATGAGCTAGTGACGTATGGGATAATGATTACCCAAGATGTGGATCTTTCCACACAAGAGTCACTAGAGAGGGAGGGATAAAATAAAGACAGCCAATTCCTGCTGAAAATAATCCACACCCAAAATAAAGTTTAATGAAAAACATAAGCAGAAGATTCAAACTGAAACCGCTGCCTGAAGTACTTTTCTACCAAAAACTGCTTCAGAAGAAGAAAATACATCAAAATGGTAGAATTTAGTAAAAGTATGCAAAGAGGACCAAGTTGCTGCTTTGCAAATCTGATCAATCGAAGCTTCATTCCTAAACGCCCAGGAAGTAGAAACTGACCTAGTAGAATGAGCTGTAATCCTCTGAGGCGGAGTTTTACCCGACTCAACATAGGCAAGATGAATTAAAGATTTCAACCAAGATGCCAAAGAAATGGCAGAAGCTTTCTGGCCTTTTCTAGAACCGGAAAAGATAACAAATAGACTAGAAGTCTTACGGAAAGACTTAGTAGCTTCAACATAATATTTCAAAGCTCTAAGAACATCCAAAGAATGCAACGATTTCTCCTTAGAATTCTTAGGATTAGGACATAATGAAGGAACCACAATTTCTCTACTAATGTTGTTGGAATTCACAACTTTAGGTAAAAAATCAAAAGAAGTTCGCAACACCGCCTTATCCTGATGAAAAATCAGAAAAGGAGACTCACAAGAAAGAGCAGATAATTCAGAAACTCTTCTGGCAGAAGAGATTGCCAAAAGGAACAAAACTTTCCAAGAAAGTAATTTAATGTCCAATGAATGCATAGGTTCAAACGGAGGAGCTTGAAGAGCCCCCAGAACCAAATTCAAACTCCAAGGAGGAGAAATTGACTTAATGACAGGTTTTATACGAACCAAAGCTTGTACAAAACAATGAATATCAGGAAGAATAGCAATCTTTCTGTGAAAAAGAACAGAAAGAGCAGAGATTTGACCTTTCAAGGAACTTGCGGACAAACCCTTATCTAAACCATCCTGAAGAAACTGTAAAATTCTCGGTATTCTAAAAGAATGCCAAGAAAAATGATGAGAAAGACACCAAGAAATATAAGTCTTCCAGACTCTATAATATATCTCTCTAGATACAGATTTACGCGCCTGTAACATAGTATTAATCACAGAGTCAGAGAAACCTCTTTGACCAAGAATCAAGCGTTCAATCTCCATACCTTTAAATTTAAGGATTTCAGATCCTGATGGAAAAAAGGACCTTGCGACAGAAGGTCTGGTCTTAACGGAAGAGTCCACGGTTGGCAAGAGGCCATCCGGACCAGATCCGCATACCAAAACCTGTGAGGCCATGCCGGAGCTACCAGCAGAACAAACGAGCATTCCTTCAGAATCTTGGAGATTACTCTTGGAAGACGAACTAGAGGTGGAAAGATATAGGCAGGATGATACTTCCAAGGAAGTGATAATGCATCCACTGCCTCCGCCTGAGGATCCCGGGATCTGGAAAGATACCTGGGAAGTTTCTTGTTTAGATGAGACGCCATCAGATCTATTTCTGGAAGTTCCCACATTTGAACAATCTGAAGAAATACCTCTGGGTGAAGAGACCATTCGCCCAGATGCAACGTTTGGCGACTGAGATAATCCGCTTCCCAATTGTCTATACCTGGGATATGAACCGCAGAGATTAGACAGGAGCTGGATTCCGCCCAAACCAGAATTCGAGATACTTCTTTCATAGCCAGAGGACTGTGAGTCCCTCCTTTATGATTGATGTATGCCACAGTTGTGACATTGTCTGTCTGAAAACAAATGAACGATTCTCTCTTCAGAAGAGGCCAAAACTGAAGAGCTCTGAAAATTGCACGAAGTTCCAAAATATTGATCGGTAATCTCACCTCCTGAGATTCCCAAACTCCTTGTGCCGTCAGAGATCCCCACACAGCTCCCCAACCCGTGAGACTTTCATCTGTTGAAATTACAGTCCAGGTCGGAAGCACAAAAGAAGCCCCCTGAATTAAACGATGGTGATCTGTCCACCACGTTAGAGAGTGTCGTACAATCGGTTTTAAAGATATTATTTGAGATATCTTTGTGTAATCCTTGCACCATTGATTCAGCATACAGAGCTGAAGAGGTCGCATGTGAAAACGAGCAAAGGGGATCGCATCCGATGCAGCAGTCATAAGACCTAGAATTTCCATGCATAAGGCTACCGAAGGGAATGATTGTGACTGAAGGTTTCGACAAGCTGAAATCAATTTTAGACGTCTCTTGTCTGTTAAAGACAGAGTCATGGACACTGAATCTATCTGGAAACCCAGAAAGGTCACCCTTGTCTGAGGAATCAATGAACTTTTTGGTAAATTGATCCTCCAACCATGATCTTGAAGAAACAACACAAGTCGATTCGTATGAGATTCTGCTAAATGTAAAGACTGAGCAAGTACCAAGATATCGTCCAAATAAGGAAATACCACAATACCCTGTTCTCTGATTACAGACAGAAGGGCACCGAGAACCTTTGTAAAAATTCTTGGAGCTGTAGCTAGGCCAAACGGCAGAGCCACAAACTGGTAATGCTTGTCCAGAAAAGAGAATCTCAGGAACTGATAATGATCTGGATGAATCGGAATATGCAGATATGCATCCTGTAAATCTATTGTGGACATATAATGCCCTTGCTGAACAAAAGGCAAGATAGTCCTTACAGTTACCATTTTGAACGTAGGTATCCTTACATAACGATTCAATATTTTTAGATCCAGAACTGGTCTGAAGGAATTCTCCTTCTTTGGTACAATGAAGAGATTTGAATAAAACCCCATCCCCTGTTCCGGAACTGGAACTGGCATAATTACTCCAGCCAACTCTAGATCTGAAACACAATTCAGAAATGCTTGAGCTTTCACTGGATTTACTGGGACACGGGAAAGAAAAAATCTCTTTGCAGGAGGTCTCATCTTGAAACCAATTCTGTACCCTTCTGAAACAATGTTCTGAATCCAAAGATTGTGAACAGAATTGAACCAAATTTCTTTGAAAAAACGTAACCTGCCCCCTACCAGCTGAGCTGGAATGAGGGCCGCACCTTCATGTGGACTTAGAAGCAGGCTTTGCCTTTCTAGCAGGCTTGGATTTATTCCAGACTGGAGATGGTTTCCAAACTGAAACTGCTCCTGAGGATGAAGGATCAGGCTTTTGTTCTTTGTTGAAACGAAAGGAACGAAAACGATTATTAGCCCTGTTTTTACCCTTAGATTTTTTATCCTGTGGTAAAAAAGTTCCTTTCCCACCAGTAACAGTTGAGATAATAGAATCCAACTGAGAACCAAATAATTTGTTACCCTGGAAAGAAATGGAAAGTAGAGTTGATTTAGAAGCCATATCAGCATTCCAAGTCTTAAGCCATAAAGCTCTTCTAGCTAAAATAGCTAGAGACATAAACCTGACATCAACTCTAATAATATCAAAAATGGCATCACAGATAAAATTATTAGCATGCTGAAGAAGAATAATAATATTATGAGAATCATGATCTGTTACTTGTTGCGCTAAAGTTTCCAACCAAAAAGTTGAAGCTGCAGCAACATCAGCCAATGATATAGCAGGTCTAAGAAGATTACCTGAACACAGATAAGCTTTTCTTAGAAAGGATTCAATTTTCCTATCTAAAGGATCCTTAAACGAAGTACCATCTGACGTAGGAATAGTAGTACGTTTAGCAAGGGTAGAAATAGCCCCATCAACTCTAGGGATTTTGTCCCAAAATTCTAATCTGTCAGACGGCACAGGATATAATTGCTTAAAACGTTTAGAAGGAGTAAATGAATTACCCAATTTATCCCATTCTTTGGAAATTACTTCAGAAATAGCATTAGGAACAGGAAAAACTTCTGGAATAACCACAGGAGATTTAAATACCTTATCTAAACGTTTAGAATTAGTATCAAGAGGACCAGAATCCTCTATTTCTAAAGCAATTAGTACTTCTTTAAGTAAAGAACGAATAAATTCCATTTTAAATAAATATGAAGATTTATCAGCATCAATCTCTGAGACAGAATCCTCTGAACCAGAAGAATCATCAGAATCAGAATGATGATGTTCATTTAAAAATTCACGGATAGTATTCCGTAGGGCACCCACTCTAAAACAGAAATTGGCTCCCAGTAAGATAGTAGTATCAAGGAGGAAAGGTACACAAATTCAAAAAACTTCAGTCAATGGGAAAAGAAGATTAGGAGTCTATAGATGTAATAAAACAAGATGCCTTATGTGTAGCTACATCACACATGGACATTCCTCTGTCAAGTGTCATACCACAGGGGAAGTGTTTCCTATTAGAAACAGAATAGATTGTAGTATGGAATTTGTCATCTACGTTCTGACATGCAGGTGTGGTCTGCAGTATTTAGGGCGCACCTGCAGGAAGATCCGTACGAGATGGAGTGAGCACTTAAGAAATATTAAAAAACGGTCACTAAAACACAGCATCTCTCGACATAGTACGATACAGCATCAAGGACATCACCATACCTTTTCCATTACTCCCCTTGAACACATACCATATGAGGTTGGCTCTAACAGATATACTCGTCTACGCCAGAGGGAAACATATTGGATTTACAAGTTCCAATCTCTGTTTCCCTCTGGCTTAAACAAGGTTCTCGATCTGGCAGCTTTTTAAAATCATTCTATATAGTACTATACTATCAGATTATCTATAGTCATTTGACTTAAATAATTATTTAGTCTAGGTGGTAGTTAACCGCTTGCTTTGTTAGGGTTGGAAATTTTGGATACTTGTACTATTTGTTATTTTAGTTTAGTTGTTTATTTTATGTCTTGTTATGGTAGGATGCCTGAGCGTTTATTATGATATATATTGGATATATTATTATGTCTTGGTCAATTCACTGTTAGATATAGTTATATCATTTGTTTTTACATATTTGACCATTCGTGGTCCTTTACGGATTATTTGACTCCATTTTTGATATTTTCACTTTGGAGTTGCACGCCTCCAAATAGGGTGTCTTTGGTGTCTTACTCTGTGCTTTCTAAGAGGCTAGTCTTTTTATCATTAGATTATATACCATCAAACACATAGTTATCACTTTTTATTTATTCTATTTTAGATAAATAGCATCTCTTCGAAGAGCGTGTCTTTTCACATATACATCACGTTAAGTTTAGAGAGATTATAGGGCTCTTCCTAGACACACTTATTTGGTATTTTTTTTCTGAATTATTATATGAGTTAGCGCATCCAATCCTTTATATAGCATAGAATATTGATATTCTCGTTCTCTTACTGATTTGCGTGTCATTAAAATATACTTTTGGGTTTGACACTAAATGTTTAATGTGCATGTACTTCACCACGGACATTATATTTATGTATCCATTTTTGCCAGATACATGTAACTAGGTCCGCTATAAAGAGGTGTATTTCACACAGCATCTAGGGTTCACATGCTCACTAATGTTAGCTCATTGGCTGCCTTAACACACCCCCTTGTAGATACACTCACGTCAGCCTATTGGCTGTTTCCACACAGCACTTGTAAACATACACACCCACTTTTTACTATTTACTATATTTACTAATGTCAGCTCATCGGATGCCTTCACACACCCCCGATAGATACACCCACGTCAGCCTATTGGCTGTGTTCACACAGCACCTGTAAACATACACGCCCAACTTCTTACTATTTATATATTTTTTTTATTTTTTTTTTAATACGGGTCTAATGCACAGTAGGTCGTTCCTCATACTAACAATATGTTTAAATCTAGCCCAGTTTTTGACTTTTGATAGAAGCTAACATTCCCAATATATATTTTGAATTATAAACATTGTGTGAATAGGAGAATAGATCAAATAACCCTTTGATTACTGTGGGTCAATACCAATTTTTTTTATTTTTAAATGCAAACATGCAGTGTTCTATTGGATTGTCTAATTATTGTTTAGTATAGGATACTATTGCTAAAATACTTTACATGTGTATAATGTGGTTTTTACTCTATGTGAAAAACTGTTGCAATTTGAAGATCTGATGTCATCAGACAGGTGTTAGATATCAATTAGGAAACACACCCCTTTGTAAGGAGGTGGATAACTGTTAGTTTGTTATTTAAGGCAGAGGTAGGATGTTGAATGAATATATACTTGATGAAATGGTTCTAACCGAGAAACGCGTTGCATTTGAGGGGTGCCACTGTAAACCCTTTCTTCTGTTAAGTGTGATCAGTCCACGGGTCATCATTACTTCTGGGATATTACTCCTCCCCAACAGGAAGTGCAAGAGGATTCACCCAGCAGAGCTGCATATAGCTCCTCCCCTCTACGTCACTCCCAGTCATTCTCTTGCACCCAACGACTAGATAGGATGTGTGAGAGGACTATGGTGATTATACTTAGTTTTATATCTTCAATCAAAAGTTTGTTATTTTAAAATAGCACCGGAGTGTGTTATTACCTCTCTGGCAGAGTTTGAAGAAGAATCTACCAGAGTTTTGCTATGATTTTAGCCGGAGTAGTTAAGATCATATTGCTGTTCTCGGCCATCTGAGGAGTGAGGTAAACTTCAGATCAGGGGACAGCGGGCAGATGAATCTGCATAGAGGTATGTAGCAGTTTTTATTTTCTGACAATGGAATTGATGAGAAAATCCTGCCATACCGATATAATGTCATGTATGTATACTTTACACTTCAGTATTCTGGGGAATGGTACTTCACTAGAATTACACTGTAAGAAATACATAAAGCTGTTTAATAACTAGAGATTATGTTTAAAGTTTTTGCTGGAATGTAAAATCGTTTTCATTTGCTGAGGTACTGTGTGAATAAATGTTTGGGCACTATTTTTCCACTTGGCAGTTGCTTAATCTGTTTTTCTGACAGTTTCTGTTCTCCCTCACTGCTGTGTGTGAGGGGGAGGGGCCGTTTTTTGGCGCTTTTACTATGCATCAAATATTTCAGTCAGCAACTCATTGTATTCCCTGCATGATCCGGTTCATCTCTACAGAGCTCAGGGGTCTTCAAAACTTATTTTGAGGGAGGTAATTTCTCTCAGCAGAGCTGTGAGAATTATAGTTTGACTGAGATAAAAAACGTTTATTCTGTAATTTGTTTCCTGCTTTCAGAATTTGTTATCTTTGCTAATGGGATTAAACCTTTGCTAAAGTTGTGTTGTTTACAAGGATTGAATAACTGTTTCAATTTATTAATTTTCAACTGTCATAGATCTTCTGTGCTTCTTAAAGGCACAGTACGTTTTAATATTATTCTAATTGAATTGTATTTCCAAGTTGCAAGTTTATTTGCTAGTGTGTTAAACATGTCTGATTCAGAGGATGATACCTGTGTCATTTGTTGCAATGCCAAAGTGGAGCCCAATAGAAATTTATGTACTAACTGTATTGATGCTACTTTAAATAAAAGTCAATCTGTACAAATTGAACAAATTTCACCAAACAACGAGGGGAGAGTTATGCCGACTAACTCGCCTCACGTGTCAGTACCTACATCTCCCGCTCAGAGGGAGGTGCGTGATATTGTAGCGCCGAGTACATCTGGGCGGCCATTACAAATCACATTACAGGATATGGCTACTGTTATGACTGAGGTTTTGGCTAAATTACCAGAACTAAGAGGTAAGCGTGATCACTCTGGGGTGAGAACAGAGTGCGCTGATAATATTAGGGCCATGTCAGACACTGCGTCACAGGTGGCAGAACATGAGGACGGAGAACTTCATTCTGTGGGTGACGGTTCTGATCCAAACAGACTGGATTCAGATATTTCAAATTTTAAATTTAAACTGGAAAACCTCCGTGTATTACTAGGGGAGGTGTTAGCGGCTCTGAATGATTGTAACACAGTTGCAATACCAGAGAAAATGTGTAGGTTGGATAAATATTTTGCGGTACCGACGAGTACTGAGGTTTTTCCTATACCTAAGAGACTTACTGAAATTGTTACTAAGGAGTGGGATAGACCCGGTGTGCCGTTCTCTCCCCCTCCGATATTTAGAAAAATGTTTCCAATAGACGCCACCACAAGGGACTTATGGCAAACGGTCCCTAAGGTGGAGGGAGCAGTTTCTACCTTAGCTAAGCGTACCACTATCCCGGTGGAGGATAGCTGTGCTTTTTCAGATCCAATGGATAAAAAGTTAGAGGGTTACCTTAAGAAAATGTTTGTTCAACAAGGTTTTATATTGCAACCCCTTGCATGCATTGCGCCGATCACGGCTGCAGCGGCATTCTGGATTGAGTCTCTGGAAGAGAACATTGGTTCAGCTACTCTGGACGACATTACGGACAGGCTTAGAGTCCTTAAACTAGCTAATTCATTCATTTCGGAGGCCGTAGTACATCTTACTAAACTTACGGCGAAGAATTCAGGATTCGCCATTCAGGCACGCAGGGCGCTGTGGCTAAAATCCTGGTCAGCTGATGTTACTTCTAAGTCTAAATTGCTTAATATACCTTTCAAAGGGCAGACCTTATTCGGGCCCGGGTTGAAAGAGATTATCGCTGACATTACAGGAGGTAAAGGCCATGCCCTGCCTCAGGACAAAGCCAAAGTTAAGGCTAGACAGTCTAATTTTCGTTCCTTTCGTAATTTCAAAGCAGGAGCAGCATCAACTTCCTCTGCACCAAAACAGGAAGGAGCTGTTGCTCGCTACAGACAAGGCTGGAAACCTAACCAGTCCTGGAACAAGGGCAAGCAGGCCAGGAAACCTGCTGCTGCCCCTAAAACAGCATGAATTGAGGGCCCCCGATCCGGGATCGGATCTAGTGGGGGGCAGACTTTCTCTCTTCGCCCAGGCTTGGGCAAGAGATGTCCAGGATCCCTGGGCGCTAGAGATAATATCTCAGGGATACCTTCTGGACTTCAAATACTCTCCTCCAAGAGAGAGATTTCATCTGTCAAGATTGTCAACAATCCAGACAAAGAAAGAGGCGTTTCTACGCTGCGTACAAGAGCTCTTGTTAATGGGAGTAATCCATCCAGTTCCACGATCGGAACAGGGACAGGGGTTTTACTCAAATCTGTTTGTGGTTCCCAAAAAAGAGGGAACTTTCAGACCAATCCTGGACTTAAAGATCCTAAACAAATTCCTAAGAGTTCCATCGTTCAAGATGGAGACTATTCGGACAATTTTACCTATGATCCAAGAGGGTCAGTACATGACCACTGTAGATTTAAAAGATGCTTACCTTCACATACCGATTCACAAAGATCATTATCGGTACCTAAGGTTTGCCTTCCTAGACAGGCATTACCAGTTTGTGGCTCTTCCATTCGGATTGGCTACAGCTCCAAGAATCTTCACAAAGGTTCTGGGTGCTCTTCTGGCGGTACTAAGACCGCGGGGAATCTCGGTAGCTCCATACCTAGACGACATTCTGATACAAGCTTCAAGCTTTCAAACTGCCAAGTCTCATACAGAGTTAGTGCTGGCATTTCTAAGGTCACATGGATGGAAGGTGAACGAAAAGAAAAGTTCACTCGTTCCACTCACAAGAGTTCCCTTCCTGGGGACTCTTATAGATTCTGTAGAAATGAAGATTTACCTGACAGAGGACAGGCTAACAAGACTTCAAAGTGCTTGCCGCACCCTTCATTCCATTCAACACCCGTCAGTGGCTCAATGCATGGAGGTAATCGGCTTAATGGTAGCGGCAATGGACATAGTACCCTTTGCACGCTTACACCTCAGACCACTGCAACTGTGCATGCTAAGTCAGTGGAATGGGGATTACTCAGACTTATCCCCTTCTCTGAATCTGGATCAAGAGACCAGAAATTCTCTTCTATGGTGGCTTTCTCGGCCACATCTGTCCAGGGGGATGCCATTCAGCAGACCAGACTGGACAATTGTAACAACAGACGCCAGCCTTCTAGGTTGGGGTGCCGTCTGGAATTCTCTGAAGGCTCAGGGACAATGGAGTCAGGAGGAGAGTCTCCTGCCAATAAACATTCTGGAATTGAGAGCAGTTCTCAATGCCCTCCTGGCTTGGCCCCAGTTGACAACTCGGGGGTTCATCAGGTTTCAGTCGGACAACATCACGACTGTAGCTTACATCAACCATCAGGGAGGGACAAGAAGCTCCCTAGCTATGATGGAAGTATCAAAGATAATTTGCTGGGCAGAGTCTCACTCTTGCCACCTGTCAGCAATCCACATCCCGGGAGTGGAGAACTGGGAGGCGGATTTCTTAAGTCGTCAGACTTTTCATCCGGGGGAGTGGGAACTTCATCCGGAGGTCTTTGCCCAAATACTTCGACGTTGGGGCAAACCAGGGATAGATCTCATGGCGTCTCGACAGAACGCCAAGCTTCCTCGTTACGGGTCCAGATCCAGGGATCCAGGAGCAGTCCTGATAGATGCTCTGACAGCACCTTGGGACTTCAGGATGGCTTACGTGTTTCCACCCTTCCCGTTGCTTCCTCGATTGATTGCCAGAATCAAACAAGAGAGAGCATCAGTGATTCTAATAGCACCTGCGTGGCCACGCAGGACTTGGTATGCAGACCTGGTGGACATGTCATCCTGTCCACCTTGGTCTCTACCTCTGAAACAGGACCTTCTGATACAGGGTCCCTTCAAACATCAAAATCTAACTTCTCTGAAGCTGACTGCTTGGAAATTGAACGCTTGATTTTATCAAGACGTGGATTTTCTGAGTCAGTTATTGATACCTTAATACAGGCTAGGAAACCTGTTACCAGAAAGATTTACCATAAGATATGGCGTAAATACCTATATTGGTGTGAATCCAAAGGTTACTCTTGGAGTAAGGTTAGGATTCCTAGGATATTGTCTTTTCTACAAGAAGGTTTAGAAAAGGGTTTATCTGCTAGTTCATTAAAGGGACAGATCTCAGCTCTGTCCATTCTGTTTCACAAACGTCTGTCAGAAGTTCCTGACGTCCAGGCTTTTTGTCAGGCTTTGGCCAGAATTAAGCCTGTGTTTAAAACTGTTGCTCCACCATGGAGTTTAAACCTTGTTCTTAATGTTTTACAGGGCGTTCCGTTTGAACCCCTTCATTCCATTGATATAAAGTTGTTATCTTGGAAAGTTCTATTTTTAATGGCTATTTCCTCGGCTCGAAGAGTCTCTGAATCATCAGCCTTACATTGTGATTCTCCTTATTTGATTTTTCATTCGGATAAGGTAGTCCTGCGTACTAAACCTGGGTTCTTACCTAAGGTAGTTACTAACAGGAATATCAATCAAGAGATTGTTGTTCCTTCTTTATGCCCAAATCCTTCTTCAAAGAAGGAACGTCTACTGCACAACCTGGATGTAGTCCGTGCTCTAAAATTTTACTTACAGGCAACTAAGGAATTTCGACAAACGTCTTCTCTGTTTGTCATTTACTCTGGGCAGAGGAGAGGTCAAAAAGCTTCCGCTACCTCTCTTTCTTTTTGGCTTCGTAGCATAATTCGTTTAGCTTATGAGACTGCTGGACAGCAGCCTCCTGAAAGAATTACAGCTCATTCTACTAGAGCTGTGGCTTCCACTTGGGCCTTCAAGAATGAGGCCTCTGTTGAACAGATTTGCAAGGCTGCAACTTGGTCTTCGCTTCATACTTTTTCCAAATTTTACAAATTTGACACTTTTGCTTCATCGGAGGCTATTTTTGGGAGAAAGGTTCTTCAGGCAGTGGTTCCTTCTGTATAAAGAGCCTGCCTATCCCTCCCGTCATCCGTGTACTTTTGCTTTGGTATTGGTATCCCAGAAGTAATGATGACCCGTGGACTGATCACACTTAACAGAAGAAAACATAATTTATGCTTACCTGATAAATTCCTTTCTTCTGTAGTGTGATCAGTCCACGGCCCGCCCTGTTTTTAAGGCAGGTAAATATTTTTTAATTTATACTCCAGTCACCACTTCACCCTTGGCTTTTCCTTTCTCGTTGGTCCTTGGTCGAATGACTGGGAGTGACGTAGAGGGGAGGAGCTATATGCAGCTCTGCTGGGTGAATCCTCTTGCACTTCCTGTTGGGGAGGAGTAATATCCCAGAAGTAATGATGACCCGTGGACTGATCACACTACAGAAGAAAGGAATTTATCAGGTAAGCATAAATTATGTTTTTATCCACTCATCATAAACAACTGCTGTGTTGTTTTTTATCTTTGTTTTTAATAAATAGCTACATTTTATTCTAAATGCACTCTGAGTGGAGTTCTTTTCCTACTTTCTGCCTTTGCTGATTGCTCACTGGGACCTACACCCCTGCACAACCAAGAATCTACATCTAGGGTGAGCTGCTACACCTGTCATAAAGTTACAGCCTGCCTCTACCAGCACATAAGTGTGCTACAGGAGTATCTACACAGTTTTGCCTGGAGGGTGAGCTGTCACACCTATCTGAAATTGCAGCTTGTCTCTACCAGCACATAGGTGTGCTTCAATAGTATGTGAGTACTCATTTGGCTCCATTCTGTTTGTTTTGTATCATACCATCTGATTATACCACACATGAGGCGCCCCTCTGTCTTCTTGTACTTTTTCAGCTATACCCGGACCAGTCAGTGAGGAGGAGGCAGCCCACATATGAACATTGTATATCCCATTTTCTCCGGTCATCCATTTCAAAGAAAGACTTTGATCTCTGTGTTATCCTTTATTCAAGGATTCAAAGGTTTTTTATTTCATATATATATTTTTCATTTTTATTTAGTTTGGTCCTTGTGATATATGAATTGTTCTGTATTATCTACGCATAGTGATTCATTTTTGCACTGATTTACCCCTGCACCTTTAGCGCCCCCTCTATTTGGTTGTTATAGGTGTAATTGTAACTTATGTTAGGGTTTATTTTACAGGTATATTTGTATTTATTTTATCTAGGTATTTATTAAATAGTTAATAACTATTTAATAACTATTGTGCCTAGTTAAAATAAATACAAAGTTGCCTGTAAAATAAAAATAAATCCTAAAATAGCTACAATTACAACTATTAGTTATATATATATATTGGTTTTATTTTACAGGTAAGTATTTAGTTTTAAATAGGAATAATTTATTTAATTATAGTAATTTTATTTAGATTTATTAAAAATAGATTTAAGTGAGGGGGGTGTTAGGGTTAGACTTAGGTTTAGGGGTTAATAACTTTATTATAGTGTTGGGGACGGAAGATTAGGGGTTAATAATTGTAGGTAGGTGTCGGCGACGTTGGGGGGCAGATTAGGGGTTAATAAATTGTAACTAGTCTTTGCGAGGCGGGAGTGCGGCGGTTTAGGGGTTAATACATTTATTATAGTGGCAGCGACGTTGGGGTCGGCAGGTTAAGGGTTAATACATATAATATAGGTGTCGGAGATGTTGGGGGCAGCAGATTAGGGGTTCATAGGTATAATGTAGGTGGCGGCGGTGTATGGAGCGGAAGATTAGGGGTTAATAATATAATGCAGGTGGCGAGGGGGACGCCAGATTAGGGGTTAATAAGTGTAAGATTACAGGGTGTTTAGACTCAGGGTTTATGTTAGGGTGTTAGGTGTAGACTTAGAAAGTATTTTCCCATAGGAAACAATGGGGCTGCGTTAGGAGCTGAACGCTGCTTTTTTGCAGGCGTTAGGTTTTCCTTCAGCCAGCTCAGCAACATTGTTTCCTATGGGGAAATCGTGCACAAGCACATTTTGCCAGCTTACCGCTACTGTAAACAACGCTGGTATTACAGGTAAAAGTGGCGCTAAATTTGCTCAACGATCACTTTTCTGAGGCTAACGCAGCCACTCAGAAAACTTGTAATACCAGCGTTGTTTAAAGTGTGCGCTGGAAAAAAAAAGGCTCGTTAGCAACGCAAGTTTTTACAGACAAACTTGTAATCTAGCCGATAGGTTGTGAAATCGCTCATTGAGATCACACTTGGGCAGCGAGATAGCGCTCAGGCTCAATTAGGAAGAAACCGTGATCACGAGAAGGAAAAATCTGATGACAGCCCAACAGAATTCAGAGGTTGGTGACTTGGTGCAATTATAATTTTATTTGTAGATCTGCTGTTAATCCCATTACAGCACACATAATTTCATTAGTATTCACAGCTCATCAAGCCAGCAGCCATAACACTTACTTCGTTATTCCAAAACTGCTAAAACTGACTACCATATTTAAAGCAAGCGGAAAACAAAAAGTAGGTTAAAATGTTGTGCTGCAGTATGTTGGGGCAAACGGAAGCTGCTTTTATAAAATATTTCTCTATAATCTCATTGGAGTATTAACTAAAGCAATCTTAAAACAGGGGCACAGACCATCACATCGCCGCCTGCCCGGCACTCACTGCCTCTCATTCTCTGTAACACACAGCGCACAGCATGGATGAGAGGCAGTGAGTGCCGAGTATGAACAGCTGCTAGAGAGCTGAAATTGCAGGAGCACGCAGAGACGAGAAGAAAGGAAAGGATCCTGTACAAGTGCAAGCTTTTGGGGAGACGTCAGAGAAGGAGGGGTCAGGCGGCCATTTCAAAAAGGCCAGATGAGATCAGTAAGTGTATTTTCTGCCAAAGTTTATTTAGATGAAAATTTGGCTACAGTTTACTGTAAAGATCGTTATTTAACTAATCTAAATAAGTTACAGTAATATTTGGATTGACTGTCCCTTTAATACAAAAGAGTACTACATAGCTATTCCAAATATAGTAAATGGTCCCAAAAATAATTGAATGTTAGTATGAGAGCAGGATTAGAGCCAATCTCTCAACTCAAGGAATAGTGTGATATGACCCAAAAGGAAAGAGAAAGTGACCCACATAGACGAGCTAGGCAGTAAAGGGGGAGGTGAGAGGTCTATACAGGAAGGTATTAGGTGTAGTAAGTACAGTACAGTAAGTACAAGTACACATATTATACAAATAGCAGTAATACAGTGTATGATCTACCTCAATATCAACAATAACAAGGTGCGCAAAGTGACATATGCAGAATTAAATGAAGCTTGTATAATCAAAAGTAACAATAGGTAGTTTATGTATGAAATTGGAGATCTCTTTGAGCTTCCAATTGATTCTAGGGTGTGTCACCCCAAAAAGGGGTCCCGAGGGTGTGTGGGTAAAGTTATTATTATTGCTCAAAAAACCTGATAAGTATCAGAGATGGCTGGGCTGTGAAAATCAGAGTTTAGCCTGGGTATGAGATGGGGGGGGGGGACATAAATGATAATGACAGTTGCAGAATTAGATGGCTTGCTTAAAAGGGGGAGTTCATGAGCCAAAGTTATGCTCTCTTGGAAGTCAAAAGGAGGTGCCCTTATATGTACCTGGTGTAAGGCACTTAGGTGTGGGTGAACTTCTGGTATCTTATAGCCACTCTATCAGAGATACACACCTTGGTAGAATAAGTGGTAACCAACAGGAAATATGAAGACCGTAAGTGGACTGTCAGCTTAGTATAAGAACTGGTCTCTAGTCAGAAACTCAGAGGTAAGTTAATGGAGCAAATAAGAGGGCATGGGTTAGGAGGTTCCAACGTGTGTGCAGCTCTTTATGTAAAGAGTGGATCTCACCCGATATTCAATAGGATGTTAGCACACTGGAAATGGCTTGTGTTGGACAGCTGTGTGGGTGACGTCAACGATGTGGAGTTATGCAGGAGTTCCTTAGGAGCCTTGACGTTGGTAATCTGGAACACCTACTTTAACTAGGCACAAATAGAAGTGGTGGTTACGTGCTCGACTTCTTCAGGAATTATTTTGCAGGCCCCAGAGTCAAGATGGCAGCCTTTCACGCCACTTCGCACTTTGTAGTCGTCTGCAGTTTTCTCGACCGCTGTGTTCTTACGGCTCCTCACGATTACTTGGTACTCCCAACAGCTGTCCTCTCAGGTGGCCTCCGAGATCCGGTCTTCAATTGGTATTAAACAGCGACCGCTCAGTACTTATAATTGCGTCAGTTCAGCGCCCGATCTTCCAAGTGCCTCATTCCTCAAACCTCCCTCCGGAGTACTGACCGTAAACCGATGCAAGTGTTGTTGAGTGGCAAGCTGTGAGGTGGCCACACGGTCAGGCACCCAAACTTCTCCCAAGTGTAGCGTACTGTCGCTAAAGTTCATTATTAAATTGCTCCAAGTGTCCAGATAGTTCCCTTAGTAGCGTGGGTAGTTTATTTTATAAAAAAATACTGACTTATATTAACTTTTTAGTAGGTTTGTGCCCGGAGCTCTGTCTACAGACGTCTGCTCAGCACGCCAGTTAGCTCAGCCCCCCAAATTGAAGCTTTTATTATATTTCTATATTCCATTAACCGCTTATAAAAATTTACCTATTTTCTACATATATATATCTTTCTGTTTTTGTATGTCCTGCTAATCATATGGATAAACATATATATCCTTGTATGGTTAGTTAAACGCTTTATAGCAATTGTAGCTATTCGTATGTATTCATTTCATAAATTAGTCACATTGCATAATTCAAGAAATACTGTTGGGGAGTCTGACTGCAGGTTACATACTAGTGACAACAGAGCCAATCAAAGAGACTGAGGAGCACACTGACACCCAATCTGTATGTAGACGCTGTCTTTTACATTATCTTAAGCCATTTTAGCTGCCGGTTTCACTTCTCCCTACACGAATCTCATCGCAACACTGATGACTGATGACTGAAACCAATTTTAATTGTCTCTTGTCTGTTAGAGACAGAGTCTTTCTTTGGGACAATTAATAGATTTGAATAAAACCCCAAACCCTGTTCCTGAAACGGAACTGGTATGATTACCCCTGAAAGCTCCAGGTCTGAAACACACTTCAGAAAAGCCTGAGCCTTTACTGGATTTGCTGGGATGCGTGAGAGAGAGAAAAATCTTCTCACAGGAGGTCTTACTCTGAATCCTATTCGGTACCTTTGAGAGACATACTCTGAATCCATTGATTTTGGACAGAATCTGCCCAAATGCTTTGGAAGAATCTTAATCTGCCCCCTACCAGCTGAGCTGGAATGAGGGCCGCACCTTCATGCAGACTTGGGGGCTGGCTTTGATTTTTTAAACTGCTTGGATTTACTCCAATTTGAAGGTTTCCAATTGGAACCAGATTCTTTGGGGGAAGGATTAGGTTTCTGTTCCTTACTTTGTCGAAAGGAACGAAAACGGGGTTAGAAGCTTTAGATTTACCCTTAGATCTTTTATCCTGAGGCAAAAAAACTCCCTTCCCCCAAGTGACAGTTGAAATAATCGAATCCAACTGAGTCCCAAACTTATTACCTTGGAAAGAAAGAGATAGTAATCTAGACTTAGATAGCATGTCAGCATTCCAATATTTGAGCCACAAAGCTCTTCTAGCTAAAATAGCTAAAGACAGATTTAACATCAATTTTGATGATATCAAAATGGCATCACAGATAAAATTATTAGCATGTTGAAGCAAGCGAACAATGCTAGACAAATCAGGATCAATTTCCTGTTGCAATAAACTTTCCAACCAAAAATCTGATGCAGCTGCAATATCAGCCATAGAAATGGCAGGCCTAAGAAGATGGCCAGAATATAAATAAGCTTTCCTTAGATAAGATTCAAGTTTCCTATCTAAAGGTTCCTTAAAAGAAGTACTATCTTCCATAGGAATAGTAGTACGTTTGGCAAGAGTAGAAATAGCCCCACCAACTTTGGGGATCTTTTCTCAAAACTCCAATCTAACTGCTGGCAAAGGATACAATTTTTTTTTAAACCTTGAAGAAGGAATAAAAGTAGTAACAGGCCTATTCCATTCCTTAGAAATCATATCAGAAATAGCATCAGGAACTGCAAAAACCTCTGGAGTAACCACAGGAGGTTTATAAACAGAATTTAAACGTTTACTAGTTTTAATATCAAGAGGACTAGTTATATCCAATGTAATCAACACCTCTTTTAACAAGGAACGACTATACTCCATTTTAAATAAATAAGTAGATTAGTCAGTGTCAATATCTGAGGAAGGAGCTTCTGAATCAGATACACCCTCGTCAGAGGAGGATAATTCAGTATGTTGTCGGTCATTTGAAATTTCATCAACTTTATGAGAAGTTTTAAAACACCTTTGACGTTTATTAGAAGGCGGGATGGCATACAAAGCCTTCTGAATCCCATCAGCAATAAAATCTTTTAAATTCACAGGTATATCATGTACATTAGATGTTGAAGGAACGGGCATTGTACTATTACTGATGGACACATACTCTGCATGTAAAAGCTTATCATGACAACTATTACATACCACAGCTGGAGATATAATCTCCACAAATTTACAACAAATGCACTTAGCTTTGGTAGAACTGTTATCAGGCAGCAGGGTTCCAACAGTAGTTTATGAGACAGGATTAGATTTAGACATTTTGCAAATGTAAGAGAAAAAACAACATATAAAGCAAAATTATCAATTTCCTTATATGGCAGTTTCAGGAATGGGGAAAAAATGCAAACAGCATAGCCCTCTGATATAGGAAAAGGCAAGAGGCATATAGGAATGGGGTTTTAAATAATGAGATTATTTGGCGCCAAGTATGACACACAACGCAAACTGAAATTTTTTTGGCGTTCCGGAAATGACACATTTGCGTCATTGTAGATACAACCTTGTGCAAGGAACTCAGCGTCAACTAAGATGACGGAAATTACGAATTTGCATAATCGGACGTACCTTCGCGTAAAAAATGACGCAATAAACTTTGGCATTTTGCACCCTCGCAAGCCTAATTTTGCCCGCAAAATATAATGAAAAAACAGTCAATTGAAAAAAGACTAAACCCAGGTAAGAAAAATATTTTCCTAAATATGTTTTTCTCCCAAATATAAAACTGATAGTCTGCGAAAGGAAATATACTTGAACCTGACTCATGGCAAATATAAGACCAATACATATATTTAGAACTTTATATTAATGAATAAAGTGCCAAACCATAGCTGAGAGTGTCTTAAATAATGAAAACATACTTACCGAAAGACACCCATCTACATATAGCAGATAGCCAAACTAGTACTGAAACAGTCATCAGTAGAGGTAATGAAATATGAGAGTATATCGTTGATCTGAATAAGGGAGGTAGGAGATGAATCTCTACGACTGATAACAGAGAACCTATGAAATACATCTCTCGTGAATTCAATAGGTGATACTCCCTTCACAACCCTCTGACATTCACTGTACTCTGAGAGGAATCGGGCTTCAAAATGCTGAGAAGCGCATATCAACGTAGAAATCTTAGCACAAACTTACTTCACCACCTCCATAGGAGGCAAAGTTTGTAAAACTGAATTGTGGGTGTGGTGAGGGGTGTATTTATAGGCATTTTGAGGTTTGGGAAACTTTGCCCCTCCTGGTAGGATTGTATATCCCATACGTCACTAGCTCATGGACTCTTGCCAATTACATGAAAGAAATATAAATATACATTAAATATTGTCCCTAGGTACAATAACATACAAACTAAATATCCAAGTAGGCTTAGATGAGTGCCAGAATCATAAATAGAAAAACAATTTATGTAAGAACTTACCTGATAAATTAATTTCTTTCATATTTGCAAGAGTCCATGAGCTAGTGACGTATGGGATATACAATCCTACCAGGAGGGGTAAAGTTTCCCAAACCTAAAAATGCCTATAAATACACCCCTCACCACACACACAATTCAGTTTAACGAATAGCCAAGTAGTGGGGTGATAGAAAAAGGAGTAAAAAGGAACTGGAAATATAATTGTGCTTTATACAAAAAAACTTAACCACCATAAAAAGGGTGGGTCTCATGGACTCTTGCCAATATGAAAGAAATGAATTTATCAGGTAAGTTCTTATATAAATTATGTTTTCTTTCATGTAATTGGCAAGAGTCCATGAGCTAGTGACGTATGGGATAGTAATACCCAAGATGTGGTACTCCACAGAAGAGTCACTAGAGAGGATGGGATAAAAATAAAAACCACCATTTTCCGCTGAAAAAATTAAATCCACATACGAAAAAATAAGTTTTTCTCATAATTGAAAAGAAAAAAACTTAAAACAGAAGCAGAGGAATCAAACTGAAACAGCTGCCTGAAGAGCTTTTCTACTAAAAACTGCTTCTGAAGAGGCAAATACATCAAATTGGTAGAATTTAGTAAATGTATGCAAAGAAGACCAAGTTGCCGCTTTGCAAATTTGATCAAATGAAGCTTCATTCTGAAAAGCCCACAAAGTGGAAACTGATCTCGTAGAATAAACTGTGATTCCCTGAGGTGTGGCCTGACCTGACTCCAAATAAGCCTGATGAATTAAAAGCTTTAACCAGGATGCCAAGGAAATGGCATAAGATTTCTGACCTTTCCTAGGACCAGAAAAGACAACAAATAGACTAGAAGTCTTCCTGAAATATTTAGCAGCTTCAACATAATATTTCAAAGCTCTTACAACATCCAGAGCATGTAAGGATCTCTCCAAAAAAGTCTTAGGATTAGGATACAAAGAGGGAACAATTTCCATATCAATGTTGTTAGAATTAACAACTTTAGGTAAAAATGTAAATGAAGTCAGCAAAACTGCCTTATCCTGATGGAAAATCAGAAAAGGAGACTCACAAGAAAGAGAAGATAATTAGGAAACTCTTCTAGCTGAAGAGATAGCCAAAAGGAACAACACTTTCCAAGAAAGTAGTTTATTATTCAAAGAATGCATAGGCTCAAATGGAGGAGCCTGTAAAGCCTTCAAAACCAAATTAAGACTCTAAGGAGGAGAGATTGATTTAATGACAGGCTTGATATGGACCAAAGCCTGCACAAAACAATGAATATCAGGAAGCTTAGCAATCTTTCTGTAAAATAAAACAGAAAGAGCAGAGATTTGTCCCTTCAAGGAACTTGCAGACAAACCTTTATCCAAACAATCCTGAAGAAACTGTAAAATTCTAGGAATTCTAAAAGAATGCCAGGAGAATTTATGAGAAGAACACCATGAAATATAAGTCTTCCAAACGATAATAAATCTTCCTAGAAACAGATTTACGAGCCTGTAACATAGTATCAAATCATTGAGCCAGAGAAACCTCTATGACTAAGCACTAAGGGTTCAATTTCCATACCTTCAAATTTAACGATTTGAGATCCTGATGGAAAAACGGTCCTTGAGACAGAAGGTCTGGTCTTAAAGGAAGTGGCCAAGGTTGACAACTGGACATCTGGTCAAGATCCGCATACCAGAACCTGTGAGGCCATGCTGGTGCTACCAGAAACACAAATGATTTTTACATAATGATCTTGGAGATCACTCTTGGAAGAAGAACTAGAGGCGGGAAGATATAAGCAGGTTGGTAAAAACAAGAAACTGCTAACGCATTCCACTGACTCCGCCTGAGGATAACTGGACCTGGATAAGTACTTGGTAAGTTTTTTGTTTAGATGGGAAGCCTTCAGATCTATTTCTGGAAGACCCCACATCTGAAAAATCTGAAAAAACACATCTGGATGGAGAGACCACTCCACTCCCCCGGATGTAAAGTCTGAGATAATCCACTTCCCAATTGTCTACACCAAGGAAAAAGTACCGCCGAAATTAGAAAAGAGCTGGATTCCGCTCAAGAAAGTATCCAAGATACTTCTTTCATAGCTAGGGGACTGTGAGTCCCACCCTGATGATTGACATATGCCACAGTTGTAATATTGTCTGTCTGAAAAAAAAATGAATGGTTCTCTCTTCAACAGAGGCCAACCCTGAAGAGCCCTGAAAATAGCACGGAGTTCTAAAATATTGATTGGTAACCAAGCCTCTTGAGATTTCCAAAACCCTTGTGCTGTCAGAGATCCCCAGACAGCTCCCCAACCAGAAATACTTGCATCTGTTGTGATTACAGTCCAGATTGGATGAACAAGAGAGGCCCCTTGAACTATACGGTGGTGATCTAACCACAAGTCAGAGTGTCAAACATTGGGATTTAAGGATATTAATTGTGATATCCTTGTATAATCCCTGCACCATTGATTCAGCATACAAAGCTGAAGAGGTCTCATATGAAAACGAGCAAAGGGGATCGCGTCTGATGCTGCAGTCAAGAGACCTAAAACTTCCATGCACAAAGACATTGAAGGGAATGATTGAGAATGAAGGTTTTGACAAGCTGAACCCCAATTTTATTTGTCTCTTGTCTGTTAGAGACAGAGTCATGGACACTGAATCTATCTGGAAACCTAAAAAGGTAACCCTTGTCTGAGGAATCAAGGAACTTTTTGGTAAATTGATCCTCCAACCATGTCTTTGAAGAAACAACACTAGTTGATTCATGTGAGATTCAGCAGAATGTAAAGACTGAGCTAGTGCCAAGATATCGTCCAAATAAGGAAACACCGCAATACCCTGTTCTCTGATTACAGAGAGTAAGGCACCGAGAACCTTTGAAAAAATTATTGGAGCTGTCGCTAGGCCAAATGGAAGAGCAACAAATTGGTAATGCATGTCTAGAAAAGAGAATCTCAGAAACCGATAGTGGTCTGGATTAATCGGAATATGAAGATATGCATCCTGTAAGTCTATTGTGGACATATTGCTGAACAAAAGGCAGAATAGTCACCATTTTGAAAGTTGGCACTCTTACAAAACAATTCAAAATTTTCAGATCCAAAACTGGCCTGCCTGAATGAATTTTATTTTTTTGGGACAATGAATAGATTTGAATAAAACCCCAGACCCTGTTCCTGAAACGGAACTGGTATGATTACCCCTGAAAGCTCTAGATCTGAAACACACTTTAGAAAAGCCTGAGCCTTCACTGGATTTGCTGGAACGTGCGAGAGAAAAAAAAATCTTCTCACAGGGGGTCTTACTCTGAAACTTATTCAATACCCTTGAGAGACAATACTCTGAATCCATTGATTTTGGACAGTATCTGCCCAAATGTTTTGGAATTTTTTTTTTTTTTTAATTCTTTTTATTGAGAGAGAACATGTGATGATATCCATACAAATCAATATTACATCATACAATTTCAGAACAATGTTTATCATTACATATTTGAGCAGTTACCAATAAATTATTATTTTCAAGCTTATCCAGAGTTCACATGTATCCAACTCTCAAATTTTGTCATTTATTAGAGAGAAAACCTCTTCTCTCTTAACCCCTAAAAAACAGAACAAAACTAACCTAACCTTTTAAATAACATAAGCAGCCGTTGCAATGTGTAGGCCTGCAATTCAAAGTATTAAACCAACATAGAGAGTTTGGTGGTCCGGAAAGAGGAGGGAGAGGGAAAAAAAAAAAAAAAAAAAAAATGGAAAAAGGGGGGTAGTGGTGGGGGAGTCACAGAAACAAAGGGAAGGATTCATTGAAGTACAATGTGATTCCAGTCTCCCCGCAGTGAGTCTTCTAAAAATATACTTGAGTTGCGAAAAGGTGCCAGTACCTGTCGCTGCACCTCTAATTCAAAAGTTATTAGCCTACGCCATTTTCTCAAAAATAAATTCAGTCTGTTTCCCACATCTACTCTAACATCAATTTGTTCCACAAATAGCTGATCCTTCAGCATATTCCTGAAGTATGTCATTGTTGGGCCTTTGTTTTTTGTCCAGAAGTTAAGTATGGCTTTCCTCGCTAGCAGTATAAGTAAGGTCAGTTCAGAGTCATGTTGTCTGTGTTGTCGTTCGCATTGCAAAAATAGTATAACCTTAGGCGTAAAGTCTATCTGTATGCCCATTTTTGTATTGACCCAATATTGCATTTTGCTCCAAAATTGTCTAATCAGAGGGCATTCCCAAATACTATGCAACAGGCCCGGGGACTCCGCAGAACATTTAGAGCATTTATTAGGCCATTCAGAGATCCATCTGGCAAGGCTTTTAGGAGTCAGGTATGCTTTGTGCAAGAATCTGACCTGTGTCTCTCTCAGATTAGCAGACAGAGTGGCTCTCCTGATCTTTTCTAACCCTTCCCGAGCCTCCTCCCATGTAGTGTCCCGCAGACCCTCTCTCTGCCATCCCGCCAACAGGGTTGGTTGAATAAGGCGTAGTCTCCGTTGTAAAAGGGTTTGATATATCTCCGATAAGGAGAATCTGCCCATTTTAAACAGGGATTGAGTGAGCCGAAATGGGGAGCCCTCCCAGAACTCTGGTCCCTCCCTAACCAATGTATCCACATAGTGGCGTACTTGCAGATACGCATAAAAATGGCCATTTGGGAGATTGAATTCCCTTTGTAACACAGCAAAGGATTTAAAAGTTTTCGTTAGTGGTTCCACTATCTGTCCCACATTTCTCAAGCCAAGTTCCTCCCATTGCCGAAATGGTTTTGAGTCCATGCCCGCTGGGAAATCTGGATTACCGCTAAAGGGAAGGTAGGTAGAACCTAGACTCCCTCTGGTTAAGAAGCTATGAGCCAGATGCCATGCCCTTATGGGATCCCTATATAATAAGTTCCCCTCAAAGGATGTAGCTGCCTTTGACCGTGTCATGTGCGGTAGGTACGCCAAGGAAACTCCTCCCAAAGTGGCCCTCTCCAAATTATGCCTATAGAAATGCTGTGTGTTTTGGAAAAATTTTAATCTGCCCCCCACCAGCTGAGCTGGAATGAGGGCTGCACCTTCATACAGACTTGGGGGCTGGCTTTAGTTTCTTAAAAGGCTTGGATTTATTCCAACTTAAAGGTTTCCAATTGGAACCAGATTCTTTGGGGGAAGAATTGGCTTTCTGTTCCTTATTCTGTCAAAAAGAATGAAAACAATTAGAAGCTTTAGATTTACCCTTACATCTTTTACCCTGAGCTAAAAAAAAACTCCCTTCCCCCAGTGACAGTTGAAATAATTGAATCCAACTGATAACCAAATAAATTGTTACCTTGGAAAGAGATAGTAATCTAGACTTAGATACCATGTCAGCATTCCCATATTTGAGCCACAAAGCTCTTCTAGCTAAAATAGCTTAATACATATATTTAACATCAATATTGATGATATCAAAAATAGCATCACAGATAAAATGATTAGCATGTTGAAGCAAGCGAACAATGCTAGAAAAATCAGGATCTGTTTCATGTTGCGCTTAGCTTTCCAACCAAAAAGTTGATGCAGCTGCAACATCAGCCATGGCTATAGCAGGCCTAAGAATGTAGCCAGAAAATAAATAAGCTTTCCTTAGATAAGAGTCAAGTTTCCTATCTAAATGGTCCTTAAAAGAAGTACCATCTTCCATAGGAATAGTAGTACGTTTGGCAAGAGTAGAAATAGCCCCATCAACTTTGGGATTTTTCCTCAAAACTCCAATCTAACTGCTGGCAAAGGATACAACTTTTTAAACTTAGAAGAAGGAATAAAAGAAGTACCAGGCCTATTCCATTCCTTTGAAATCATATTAATTAGAAATAGCATTAGGAACTGGAAAAACCTCTGGAGTAACCAGAGGAGGTTTATAAACAGAATTAAAATGTTTACTAGTTTTAGTAACAAGAGGACTAGTTTGCTCAATATCCAAAGTAATCAACACCTCTTTTAACAAGGAACAAATATACCATGAGGCCCATTTATCAAGCTCCGTACGGAGGGTCGGTCTTCAGACTCGCCAGAAACACAAGTTATGGAGCAGCGGTCTAAAGACCGCTGCTCCATAACCCTATCCGCCTGGACAGGAATCGCCACAATTCAACCCGATCAAGTACGATCAGTTGATTGATACCCCCTGCTGGTGGCCTATTGGCCGCGAGTCTGCAGGGGGTGGAGTTGCACCAGCAGCTCACAAGAGCTGCTGGTGCAATGCTGAATACGGAGAGCGTATTGCTCTCCGCATTCAGCGATGTCTGTCGGACCTGATCCGCACTGTCGGATCAGGTCCGACAGACATATGATAAATAAGCCTCCATATGTGGCATTTAACAGATACAATCTAGAAGTTCATAGGAGTAAAGAGGTTACTTGGAGAGACACTGCAAAACTTTATGTTGTATACGAAATATATTTGATCAATCTCCCTGCTATACACAGTGCAGTGTAATGAATTCAGGTGTGACAACTTTACTACTGATTAGACAAAGGGCAATCTCATTGGTGGGATCATTTTAGGGGGTGGGAACATGTAATTCTGAGTTTGGGTAGCGTAGCCCTATTTAAGGGTTGATTTTATACCATAATGTATGCCTGATAAAACGGTCCTTACCAAGAAATGCGTTGCATGTCTTTACTATGCACTTTTTCAGCATGAGTTGTTTTTAACTTTGATTTTATTATATTAAAGCATTTTATAATTCTCATTGCTGTTTGCTTTGATCTACACTACATTGGGGAAGGTGTATTGGCCCTCCCTTGAGACTCCTGGGATTGCCTTGTTCAGCTAGCTGGTCTGCTGTTTAAAACCAGCCTGCCTCTGTCAGCACATTAGGGTGCCTCTTCAACATGCGAGTACCCTGTATCTCCTGTCTGTCTATTTACCTGTAGATTACAGATTCACACATACGACACCTCTCTCCTTTCCTTATTGTTTACAGAATTGCTGACCCATGGTGGTGAAGTTAGAGTGCTGCCTTCCTCCTTAGGAACACTCCATCATATATATTGCCTGTTTGGTACACAGGATATCTACTATCGCAGGGATTGCCTTTTGGATTGGGTGAATTTACCAGACATTCATTGTTTTGGTTTCATATTAGGCTTGGCGCTAAAGAGACATTTTATTTGCTGTAAAGACATATGTTTGAAACACTAATAATTTATGTCCCTATGTATCCATTTGTGTTATGAGAGTTCACATTTCCATTAAAGCTCACTTGTTTTGTGTATGTATAGCGCCTCCTATAGGGCTTTTGACCCTATTTTGTATTATCTTAAAGAGATATGTAGATTTGTCAGTGTCAATATCTGAGGTAGGATCTTCTGAATCAGATAGATCCACATCAGAGGAGGATAATTCAGTATGTTGTTGGTCATTTGAAATTTCATCAACTTTATGAAAAGTTTTAAAAGACCTTTTACGTTTATTAAAAGGCGGAATAGCAGACAAAGCCTTCTGAATTGCATCAGCAATAAAATCTTTTATATTCACAGGGATATAATGTACATTAGATGTTGATGGAACAACAGGCATTGTACTAGTACTGATGGATACATTCTCTGCATGTAAAAGCTTATCATGACAACTGTTGCATACTACAGCTGGAGATATAATCTCTGCTAATTTACAACAGATACACTTAGCTTTGGTAGAATTGTGATCATGCAGCAGGGTGCCAACAGTGGGTTCTGAGACAGGATCAGATGAGACATCTTGCAAATGTTAGAGAAAAAAAACATATAAAGCAAAATAATCAATTTCCTTATATGGCAGTTTCAGGAATGGGGGGAAAAATGCAAACAGCATAGCCCTCTGAGCATAAAAAAGGCAAGAGGAATATAGGAAGAGAGGTTTAAATAATAAAATTATTTGGCGCCAAGTATGAAACACAATGCAAAAACATAATTTATGTAAGAATTTACCTGATAAATTCATTTCTTTCATATTGGCAAGAGTCCATGAGCTAGTGACGTATGGGATATACAATCCTACCAGGAGGGGCAAAGTTTCCCAAACCTCAAAATGCCTATAAATACACCCCTCACCACACCCACAATTCAGTTGAATGAATAGCCAAGTAGTGGGGTAATAAAGAGAAGAGTAAAAAGCAACAACAAAGGAATTTGGAAATAATTGTGCTTTATAAAAAAAAAATCAAAACCACCATAAAAAAGAGTGGGCCTGATAGTCATTTCTTTCATATTGGCAAGAGTCTATCAGGTAAATCCTTACATAAATTATGTTTTCTTTCATGTAATTGGCAAGAGTCCATGAGCTAGTGACGTATGGGATATCAATACCCAAGATGTGGAACTCCACACAAGAGTCACTAGAGAGGGAGGGAAAAAATAATCAGCCATAATCCGCTGAATGCTAAAATCCACAACCCAAAATATAAGTTTATTCCTTAAATGACAAGAAAAACTTAAAACATCAGCAGAAGAATCAAACTGAAACAGCTGCCTGAAGAATTTTTCTACCAAAAACTGCTTCTGAAGAAGCAAATACATCAAAACGGTAGAATTTAGTAAATGTATGTAAAGAAGTCCAAGTTGCCGCTCTGCAAATTTGATCAACTGAAGCTTCATTCTGAAAAGCCCACGAAGTGGAGACTGATCTAGTAGAATGAGCTGTAATTCTCTGAGGCGGGGCCTGACCCAACTCTAAATAAGCTTGATAAATCAAAAGCTTTAACCAATAAGCCAAGGAAATAGCAGAAGCCTTCTGACCTTTCCTAGGACCAGAAAATATAACAAATAGACTAGAAGTCTTCCTGAAATCTTTAGTAGCTTCAACATAATATTTCAAAGCTCTTACCACATCCAAAGAATGTAAGGATCTTTCCAAAGTATTCTTAGGATTAGGACACAAGGAAGGGACAACAATTTCTCTACTAATGTTAGAATACACAACTTTAGGTAAAGATTTAAATGAAGTCCGCAAAACCGCCTTATCCTGATGAAAAATCAGAAAAGGAGATTCACAAGAAAGAGCAGATAGCTCAGAAACTCTTCTAGCAGAAGAGATGGCCAAAAGGAACAACACTTTCCAAGAAAGTAGTTTAATATCCAAAGAAGGCATAGGCTCAAATGGAGGAGCCTGTAACGCCCTCAAAACCAAATTAAGACTCTAAGGAGGAGAAATTGATTTAAAGATAGGCTTAATATGAACTAAAGCCTGTACAAAACAGTGAATATCAGGAAGTTTAGCAATCTTTCTGTGAAATAAAACAGAAAGAGCAGAGATTTGTCCCTTCAAGGAACTTGCAGACAAACCCTTATCCAAACCATGCTGAAGAAACTGATAAATTCTCTTGGCATTCTTTTAGAATTCCTAGAATTTTAAAGAAGAACACCAAGAAATGTAAGTCTTCCAAACTCGATAATAAATCTTTCTAGAGACAGATTTACGAGCTTGTAACATAGTATTAATCACTGAGTCAGAGAAACCTCTATGACTTGGCACTAAGCGTTCAATTTCCATACCTTTAAATTTAATGATCTGAGATCCTGAAGGAGAAATGGACCTTGAGACAGTAGGTCCAGCCTTAACGGAAGTGGCCAAGGATGGCAACTGGACATCCGAACAATATCCGCATACCAAAACCTGTGAGGCCATGCTGGAGCCACCAGCAACACAAACGATTGTTTCATGATGATTTTGGAGATCACTCTTGGAAGAACTAGAGGCGGGAAAATATAAGCAGGTTGATAACACCAAGGAAGTGTCAGCGCATCCACTGCTTCCGCCTGAACATCCCTGGACCTGGACAGGTATCTGGGAAGTTTCTTGTTTAGATGAGAGGCCATCAGATCTATCTCTGGAAGACCCCACATCTGAACAATCTGAGAAAACACATCTGGATGGAGGGACCACTCCCCCGGATGTAGGACTGACGGCTGAGATAATCCACCTCCCAATTGTCTACACCTGGGATATGCACTGCAGAGATTAGACAGGAGCTGGATTCCGCCCAAACAAGTATCCAAGATACTTCTTTCATAGCTTGGGGACTGTGAGTCCCAAAAGGAGAGAAAAAATTCGCCAGGCACCTCAAAATTTAAAAATTAAACCTTTATTGAACCAAAGTTAAAACATGGAGAGAGAGGGGATAAAGCACCCCTAAAGTTGTACAGACTGACATGTTTCGGCACAAAACGCCGTAATCATAGTCCCTAAAACTCTTAAAAACAAATGCCTTATAAACCCAGTACTCCCATACTATTGGTGGGTTGCTAATTGAAAATTAAAGACACACGGGGGATGGGGCATGTATTGTGATACCAATATATTAATTAATGTGCCTTATATAAATATCTACACAGTATATGTACCTAAGGTATTTGGTAGGAGCTCTAGCTTGTGAAACATAAGCATTTAATAAACTATATATATATACACTTATATCAATAGTTTCACATATGTATAACTGAAGCTCGTGAGAAGGGGACATTAACACTCAAGTTTCCTAACACCACTAGATTACATGTTACAAATATCATACTATATTTACATGTATAGCTAAGAATATTTGAATTACCAAAATATATAATATAAATATCAAATTTAAAATCTAACTTTCTAGATAAGAGGACAGTAGAGCATATATAAAGCATGCTTTGCAGAAAACCTAAAGCTCTCTCTTATCTATTACATAGAGGCTGTAGGTTTGTGCATTATGATTCCATACCAAAAATTACAGATTTCCAGAAACTTTTGATTTTGTTGTTACAGTATTCCCTGTTTTCCAGAACAATAGTCACCAACAATCATTATTTAGCAATTATTCCTTATTACTATTATAATGAGACCCTTATACCAGAGGTAAAAAGATCTAATTCCAATGATTAATGAAATCATATTCGGAGTTCAGGCCCAAAGGTCTTTTAGTTTGGAGCCTAAAAATCCAATACATTTCCTGTCTGGATAAGATCTTAAATTGGTCACCCCCTCTTTTCTGTGGTTGAACCTTTTCTACAATCATCCATTTCAAAGAGCGACAGTCTTTGTCATGTCGCTGGACAAAATGGGACACCAAAGGTGTACTGCTTTTACCCACCCGTATGGTAGACAGGTGTTCTCTGATCCTAGATCTGACATCCCTGGTGGTCAAGCCTATGTACTGCAGTTCACAGGCTGAGCACCAGAGTAAGTATATACAATTAGAGGACCTACAATTCAAACAAGAGGTAATATCAAAGGTCTCACCAGTCACTACCGAAGAGAAACTGGTCCCAACTTGGACATGTTCACAGGCCTTACACTGTGAATAGCCACATCTGTAAGTACCCCTGTGTCTGAGCCAGGAGGAAGATGGTGCCTGTTATGTTCTGTGTGTAGTCAGGATTAGAACATTCAGTTGTGTGCTGTTACCTTGTGTCTGATGTCTCTTGCACATATCACTGAGACTCTGCAGCAGGAACTTTAGATAACTTTTATTCAGCTACAGCCACATGGCTATTTACTAGCAGGTTCCATCAGTAAAACTAACATGGCTTCTGATGATGCCACAGAGACCCAGACACACCCAGAGGGTGTGGTGAGCTGAGCTTAAAGCTGCAACACTTCTAACATATAATGATAAAACAAGGTTAGTGCAAAGATACAGTGAAAGCTGCAGTAATCTTAACATCCCCTTTTTTCTCAAAAAAATAAATAAATATATATATAAAAAAATAAAAAATAAAAATAAAGAACAGACAGTGGATAATATTGTAACATGCAACAAGTAATAGACATACATGTTTATCACTAAACCATACACTTGTACTTAGAACAGTTTATCTTTATAGTCTATGCACAAGACCTAGGTTGCAGCCTAGATTTTAGTCACAGTTATGTTTTCTGCGATAAGTCCGCCTTCGGATTAGGTCATTCCTTGCTGAATAATCTCTCACTGAATCCTCACATTGCCATCTAGAAGGTGGCCTTCTGTTTCTAGAGGGCCGTAGAGTATTTGGTTCAGGAGAAATAGTCTGTGGAGGAGTACCCAACGGTTGTTGATCATCTGTGATATTTTGTTGTTTGACAGAATCATTCTGAGGTTGATCTGTTTCAGTTGTGTTCATTGTATTTTCATCCTCAGAAGACTTAGGTGGGCACCACACTCCATGCCAGATATCCTCACCATCTGAATCATTGGATATTTGTGTAGCTGGTTGAGATCTATGTCTCATTTGTTCTACATGGCGGGAAACTGTACCACCAGCTTGTAGTTGAACTTTAAACATTCTGTTGCCCATGCCTTGTATTATGACAGCTGGAATCCATTTATTTGGGCCACGGTAGTTTCTAACCCATACTCTGTCATGAATGACAAATTCTGAAACGCTAGAAGTGTTCAACTCTTGTTTGGAATGTTCTGGTCTAACTTTATCCAGTGGAGTTCTCAGGCGTCTTCCAAACATTAACATTGCAGGTGATAGCCCAGTAGTGGCATGGGGAGTGTTTCGATAGTTAAACAAAAAGTTAGAAAGGGAGTTTGGATTAAATTTTGATTTGTGAGAGACAGCTAAGTGGCGTTTTAAAGTTTGTACAAATCTTTCAGCCTGTCCATTAGAGGCTGGAAAATATGGAGCTGTCTTACAGTGTTTGATGTTATTTGTAGCTAGAAATGTTTCAAATTCATGTGATATGAACTGTGGACCATTGTCTGAGACTAAAGTTTGTGGCAGTCCAAATCTTGCAAACATACTGGAAAGAACGACAATGGTTTGTTGTGTTGTAGTACTTGACATTTGAACTACTTCTGGCCACTTGGAATGAGCATCCACAGCCACCAAATACATTCGTCCATCCACTGGCCCTGCAAAATCAACATGGATTCTTGTCCAAGGTTCATTTGGCCATGGCCAAGTTTTTGAGGTGTCCCTGCTGGGATTCCGCTGTGTCTGTGCACATGCATTGCAAGCAGCTACATAAGAATATCTGTATCCAATTTAGGCCATCATAAATATTCTCGTGCTCTTTGCTTCATTTTTACTACACCCTGATGTGAGCTGTGTAGTAACTTTAATGCTAATGTTTGCAGTAAGGTCGGAATTATCACTCGTGACCCCCATAACAGACAGCCTGAGTCATGCACAATTTCCTTCTTCCTTGTAAAATATGGCTGAAGGTCAGAGCGAACCACTTTAGGCCACCCATGTTGAACAAAAGACTTAATTTCCTGTAAGGTAGAATCAGAGCATGTATAAGTAGCAATCACTTTGGAATTTAGATTTAAAGGCTGTGGAGGGGTTTCTATAATTTTAGAAGATGCTGTCATGTGATGTACCATTGGTAATCTTGAAAACATATCCACATTTGTATGATCACTGTGGCATCGATATTTAATGGAGTAGTTGTAAGCCGCCAGCTGAAGTGCATAGCGCTGAAGTCGAGCAGCTGTTGTGTTGGAGATACCCTTCTGAGGGTGCAGAATGGACAAGAGTGGTTTATGATCCGTGATCAGAGTAAAAGGTCTGCCATATATATAAATGTGGAATTTCTTCACAGCCCAAATTATTGCTAAAGCTTCTCGATCAATCTGGGCATAATTTCTCTCAGATGGAGTTAGAGATCTGGACGCAAAAGACACAGGACGTTCAGAACCATCGGGCATAATGTGTGAAAGTACTGCGCCTAAACCATATGGTGAAGCATCGCAGGCTAGTACCAAAGGCTTCTTAAGGTCATAGTGGACAAGGAGTCTTGATTCCAGAAGAAGTTGCTTTGAGCGTTCAAATGCTCGTGTACATAAGTCAGTCCAGGCCCATTGGTTTTTACTATCTAAAAGGCGGTGTAGTGGATATAGTAAATGAGCCAAATTTGGTAAAAATCTGTGATAGTAATTGAGCAACCCCAAATAAGAACGTAGCTGAGATACATTAACAGGGGTGGGAGCATGAACCAGCGCTTTCACTTTTTCAGCAGTTGTGTGGAGACCATTCTTGTCCACTACATGTGCACAATATTCTAAACTCTTGCAGAAGAACTCACACTTTTCCATGTTAACTTTCAGTCCGAATTCCTGTAGACGCTGTAAAACAGCTTCAACATTGGCTTTATGAGTGGCATCATTTTCACCAGTGATAAGCATGTCATCTAACATACAGTGGGTATG
This sequence comes from Bombina bombina, assembly GCF_027579735.1. Classification (NCBI taxonomy): domain Eukaryota; kingdom Metazoa; phylum Chordata; class Amphibia; order Anura; family Bombinatoridae; genus Bombina; species Bombina bombina. The sequence goes on from NC_069500.1 coordinate 371,867,272, forward strand.
TGGAATACCTGCCAAGATCTCATCCATTATCCGTTGCCACACTGCAGGTGCTGGGGCAATGCCAAACACCATTCGCGTATACTGAAAAAGTCCTTTGTGAGTGTTGATAGTTAACAGGTGTCTGGAGTCTGGATGCACCTCTAACTGTAAGTATGCTTGATGCAAGTCAATTTTTGTAAATATTTCACCCCCTGCCAGAGAACTAAACAATTCTTCAATCCGTGGTAATGGATACTGATCCACAAGTAATTGAGGGTTAAGGCCCACTCTGAAATCTCCACAGATGCGAATGTCCCCATTTTTTTTTTCTGACAGGAACTATTGGGGAAGCCCATTCACTGCTAGACACTGGAACAATAATCCCCTGATTTCGTAGTCTTTCTAGTTCTGCTTCAATTTTAGGTTTAAGTGCAAATGGTACAACTCTTGGTTTACAAAATTTTGGAATAGCATTTTCTTTTAGGTGAAGCTGAATCTGCTTGTCTTTCACTAAACCTAGGTTCCCATCAAATACAGTCTTATATTTGTGCTTTAGTGAATTAATCCAAGTAGAATTTGAATTCCCACTTTGGTCCAGCAGTTTGTTAAGCGGTAACTGTTGTGGTAACTTTGGCATGCCCAATGCTTGGATCCAGGATCTACCAAACAAAGGTGGTCCTCCTTTAGGTAAAATGTAGAGGCGTAACTTTTTAGTTATACCATTAAATGTCACTGTAGGTGATACACACCCAATAGGCTTTATTATTTCATTTGAATATGTTTGCATTGTGACAGCTGTTGGAACAATTGGTTGCCTTAGTCCCAGGCGGTTCCAATCAGCAGCTGTGATAACAGAGACTGCTACTCCTGTATCCACTTCCATAATGAGAGGTTTACCATCTATATTCACCTTTGCTTGCAGTTCTGGAATTTTATTCTCAAGGCTGTAGATCTGTAATGTGTATAATGGTTTGTCTTCCTCTGAATCAGTGTGTGGTGTATCTACTTGCACATGAAAAGCTGCACGTGACTTGCTGACTTTCTTACTTTTATCTCTGTTTAAGGAACTTCTGCACACACTTTTTGTATGACCAATCTTCCCACACCCATAGCAGGTGCAGTTCCTAAACCTGCAGGCATTTGCTGTGTGATTTGTGTCACCACATCTGTAACAGGCGGTCTGTGACCCTTGTCTAGCTGGATACTGTTTATTAAGGTGCATACTTGTATGAAAAACATCTTTTTCCTTATCACAAACTGCCTGTGCTGGGGCCTGGAGCATTTGTGCATCTTTAGTAGCAAGTTCCATGACTGTAGCTATCTCTATAGCACGCTTTAGTGTTAAATCATCCTCTGCTAATAGTCTCTTTTGTACTGTACAGTCCATGAGTCCAATAACAAACATATCACGTAAAGCAGTGTTTAAATAATCACCAAATCTGCAGCTACTTGCTAGTTTCTTTAAACTGATCACATAAGTTTTAATGTCCTCATGCTGCAATTGCTTGCGTGTGTAAAACTTAAAGCGTTCTGCTATCTCTAGAGGCTTAGGTAGGTAGTGGTCAGATAACAGGCAGATCAGGTCAGACAGAGGTTTAGCATTAGGTTTATCTGGTGAGAGAATGTCCCTTAATGTAGTGTAAGCTGCTGAGCCTATAGTTGTCAGAAACACAGCCACTTGCTTATCAGCTCCTATGTTATTTGCTGTACAATATAGCTCAAACTGTTCAACCCATGTGTCCCATCTGTCTGTGTCTGCTGCAAACACAGGTAAGGTGCCAATAAGTGCCATTATAGGGTCAGACCACAGATCCTCGTCGCCAGCTGTTATGTTCTGTGTGTAGTCAGGATTAGAACATTCAGTTGTGTGCTGTTACCTTGTGTCTGATGTCTCTTGCACATATCACTGAGACTCTGCAGCAGGAACTATAGATAACTTTTATTCAGCTACAGCCACATGGCTATTTACTAGCAGGTTCCATCAGTAAAACTAACATGGCTTCTGATGATGTCACAGAGACCCAGACACACCCAAAGGGTGTGGTGAGCTGAGCTTAAAGCTGCAACACTTCTAACATATAATGATAAAACAAGGTTAGTGCAAAGATACAGTGAAAGCTGCAGTCATCTTAACAGTGCCACTGCTGAATTTGGTTTCCTAAGCATAGATGGCGACACTGAATTCCCAATGGTTTTGTTTCTCCTGTAGGAGAACCTGCAGCCATTTCTAGCTGTCACTGCAAGGCCATCATCTGCCACCAACAGACGAAAATGGTTTCTGACTATGTCACAGATTTCTCCATATTGAGCTGAGTAATCTGTGACAAAAGTCAGTTTGTTTCCTTGATTCTCTCTAATAGGTAGCTTATCTTTAAGAAGTTGTTCCCTAGATAGGGAATTAACCTCGTATCTAGCCTTTTTAATGATCTTTTTATTGTATCCTCTTTGTAATAAGCGTTGTTCCAATTCATCCGCATGTTTCTTATAGCTAAGGGGCAAAGTGCAATTGCGTTTTAATCGCACAAATTGACCCTTAGCTACTGAATAGGGCATTTGCTTCGGATGACAGCTCCTAGCATGTAGGAGACTGTTACCTGATATTGGTTTCCTGTAAACTTCCGAGGTAATACTACCTGTTGGCCACCCCTTCAATTCCAAATCTAGGTAATGCACTGTATTCTTATTATACTCCAGTGTGAATCGTAAGTTCACATTATTTGTCCTCAGGTAATCCACAAAACATTCAGCCTGTTCTTTTTCGCCCCGCCAGACAAACAGCAGGTCGTCTATATAGCGTAGGTATAGCATAATGGCAGGCCTGAAGGGGTTTCCATCTGCATAGATGTAGGACCGCTCCCACTAACCCATGAACAAGTTGGCATAGGTTGGCGCAAATTTTGCACCCATGGCGGTCCCACATCTCTGCAGATAGAACTCCCCTTCAAACTGAAAGTAGTTGTGTGATAGCAAGAACTGAGTCACCTCCAGTACAAAATTCCTGAAAGGCTCACTGTGTGTAGTCCCACACTCCAAAAAATAAGCCACTGCTTTTAGGCCCCAAATATGGGGTATAGAGGAGTACAGTGAGACCACATCCACAGTGAGCCATCCACAATCCGGCAACCATCTCATGTTTTCAACTTTATTCAACACCTGCTTAGAGTCCCTAGTATAACTAGGGAGGGATTTAACCAAAGGCTGTAGTATCCCATCTAGCCACTCAGAGAGGTGTTCCAACATTGAGCCTATACCATTGACTATGGGCCTTCCCTGTACATTTTCTAGGGTCTTATGCACCTTCGGTAAATGGTGAAACAGTGGGATCACTGGATGTTCCACATAAAGGTACCTGGATGTTTCAAAATCAATTAGACCATCCTCCACTGCTCCATCCAGAAGGTGCACTAATTCTTGTTGAAATCTATTGGTGGGATTATGTCTGAGGTGTTCATAGCTTTCCGTATCTTGCAGCTGTCTCAGGGCTTCTCTAATATAATCAGCCCTGTTCATTATGACTACTGAGCCCCCCTTATGCGCCTGCTTAATCACTATGCTGGGATTCTGTTCTAATGATTTGAGGGCAAAGCGTTCGTTCTTAGTCAGGTTATTACCACCTGTCATCCTTGTTAAAGATAGTTGTCTTAAATCATTTTCCACGCGTTTGTAAAAGGTTTCAATAATGTTGCCTCTGCTCTGTATGGGGTAGAAAGTAGAGGGGTTACGATATCTTTTAATAGTACCCTTATTTGCCTCATCCATTGATGTGGACCCCTCTCCTTCCAACTCCTCCAGAGCAATTAGGTCACATGTTTCCATAAACCCCAAATCTTTGGGCCATGTATTATGGACCCCACACTCCGATGTTGTTAACGTCTGGCCCTGGTTAGTGTCCCCAAAGTGTTTGCGCAAGGTAATGTTGCGCACAAATTTGTTAAGATCAAGCATAGTCTTAAACAGATTAAAATTCACTGTGGGTACAAAACCAAGGCCATAGGACAACACTTTACTTTCCTCTGTAGTCAAACTATGGCTGGACAGGTTTAGGACGGTACATATTTGGACGGGGCACGAGTCTGCCTCTGCGGATATCTCCCTTGCTGAGGTATCTGTGTGCTCGTGCCCCCCCATCTCTCGAATGTTGGCCTATCCGAAAAACCTGTTCCAGCTGTAGCAATTCCTCATCTCTAGCCTGTCCACTAATGACACCCTGTTGAGTAGGTGGATAGGGGTAGTTCCCAGCCTCCTGTTGTATGGAAGGATGATGATGACTGCTGGTACCATAGTGTGTTGATACATAGATATGGTTACCAGCACCCTGCTGTGTAGAGGGGTATGAGTAATCAGAATAATTAGTAGATGTTTGATACCTATTGTACTGATTCTGTTTACCCCTAGACTGCACTGTATGCTGTGGGGCCCTAGCTCTAGCAAAACCTGGCCTATTTCCCCTTCCTCGTGGGGGGAGGTTGTAGCCCCCTGTCCTATTATAGTTAGTATTTATTTCCACTATATCTTGGGGAAAAGTTCCTTCATTCTCTGACTGTGAGCTATCACCTCCCGAGTCTGCCTCACTTTCAGAAAAAGACACAGTTTTGTTCCCTCTACCCCTATGCCTTCTGCCTCTCCCATGTCTACCTACTCTGGACTGATTTTGAAATCTCCTGGTTTGTGACCTTTGACTTGTTCCAAATATATACCTTGTTATTATCAAAGTCAGCTTTGTCCCTAATGAATTTGTTATGCTTAATACCTACTAACTCATTCTTAACCTCTAAAAGAGTGCGTTGTAATACATTGTCAAACTTTGGATAATCAACATTATTACAGAACTTATTCAAAAGTAGCTGCACCTCATCAATCTCAGATCTAATCATAACCAAAAGATTTGTTTTAAAAGTAATCAAGAGTTTCATCAACCTTATTGAACAATCACTAAGTATATTGTTCCACATTTCTATAAATTCCTGATCCTCTGTCTCAAAAGTCGGAAATTTGCTCATGCTGAGACCCCTTGGTATCATATCTTGTGCTAAGTATTTTTCTAAAGTCCAAATGTCCCATTTTAGCTTCTTCTCTTTTATCAATAAATGCCCCATATCATCAAATAGCATAGGCAAATTAAAGTTGTTACGATCTTGTGAAAAGACATGCTCCAACTCTCTGTTATCCACATCTCTCTCTTCCACCTTTTTAAGGGAAAAATAGGAAACCACCGCAGTTTCCTCTTGTACTTGCTGCATAGTGACAATAATAAAATTGAGACTAGTGGTCTGCCACAAACCACTTATATAAATAGAAAAAGAGAAAGCCTCAACTTAAATTATCACTTGTATAAAACATTCATAATAGCCAGTAGTAACACTTTGTATCCTGCAAGGGCAAATGCTTTTCACATCTAAAAATTGTGTGCTTTGGTTAATACATATAGTAGCTTTGCAACTCCTCGCAGTCCAGAAAGCAGACCAATATATATAGTGTCCTATAGAGTCCCAGGTTGTAAGGATAAGAAAGTCCTGAATAAATGTGACCCAAAAGAGTGGTACTCATATAATCATGTACAAATGTTCCTGTTCCCCGGTGCTCCTATTGCAGACGTCAATGTATAACAAACAGAGGCAAGGTACACAAATTAAACAGTCCCCACACAGGCACATATCGCTCACCAGCTGCCGCGCTTTACCGGGTACCGACCCGTCCACCATCCGCGGAATAAGCTTCTTCTCCGGTAGCCTGGGTGTTTCCAAATTTTGAGCGCGTTTCACCGGGCACCAGCCCGTCCACCATTTGCGGAACAAACGCCGTCTCCAACCACCTGACCGTGCCTGGATCTTGGGTGTGTCTCAATCCTTCTCACGGATTGGTCCTTGTAGGAAGCCGAGCCTCTGATGCGATTCCTCTAATCCGGAGAAAGTTTGTACAGCAGATACCGCAACCCAGTGCAGCTGTCTATCTCCGGTGTTGTATGCAAAAACGTGATCGTAAACTGCACCGGGTATAAGGGATCCTCCACCTTTGGGCAAAAAAACACTAAGTCTTTGAATCGGCTATGCCCCTGGTCTGCTATTCCCACAAGCAATGCAGCGTAGGTGCCTAGCAGTGGCAAAAGAGAGTCCAAAAAGAGAGAAAAAATTCGCCAGGCACCTCAAAATTTAAAAATTAAACCTTTATTGAACCAAAGTTAAAACATGGAGAGAGAGGGGATAAAGCACCCCTAAAGTTGTACAGACTGACATGTTTCGGCACAAAATGCCGTAATCATAGTCCCTAAAACTCTTAAAAACAAATGCCTTATAAACCCAGTACTCCCATACTATTGGTGGGTTGCTAATTGAAAATTAAAGACACACGGGGGATGGGGCATGTATTGTGATACCAATATATTAATTAATGTGCCTTATATAAATATCTACACAGTATATGTACCTAAGGTATTTGGTAGGAGCTCTAGCTTGTGAAACATAAGCATTTAATAAACTATATATATATATACACTTATATCAATAGTTTCACATATGTATAACTGCAGCTCGTGAGAAGGGGACATTAACACTCAAGTTTCCTAACACCACTAGATTACATGTTACAAATATCATACTATATTTACATGTATAGCTAAGAATATTTGAATTACCAAAATATATAATATAAATATCAAATTTAAAATCTAACTTTCTAGATAAGAGGACAGTAGAGCATATATAAAGCATGCTTTGCAGAAAACCAAAAGCTCTCTCTTATCTATTACATAGAGGCTGTAGGTTTGTGCATTATGATTCCATACCAAAAATTACAGATTTCCAGAAACTTTTGATTTTGTTGTTACAGTATTCCCTGTTTTCCAGAACAATAGTCACCAACAATCATTATTTAGCAATTATTCCTTATTACTATTATAATGAGACCCTTATACCAGAGGTAACAAGATCTAATTCCAATGATTAGTGAAAAAACTTTAGGTAAAGATTTAAATGAAGTCCGCAAAGCCGCCTTATCCTGATGAAAAATCAGAAAAGGAGATTCACAATAAAGAGCAGATAGCTCAGAAACTCTTCTAGCAGAAGAGATGGCCAAAAGGAACAACACTTTCCAAGAAAGTAGTTTAATATCCAAAGAAGGCATAGGCTCAAATGGAGGAGCCTGTAACGCCCTCAAAACCAAATTAAGACTCTAAGGAGGAGAAATTGATTTAAAGATAGGCTTAATATGAACTAAAGCCTGTACAAAACAGTGAATATCAGGAAGTTTAGCAATCTTTCTGTGAAATAAAACAGAAAGAGCAGAGATTTGTCCCTTCAAGGAACTTGCAGACAAACCCTTATCCAAACCATGCTGAAGAAACTGATAAATTTTCTTGGCATTCTTTTAGAATTCCTAGAATTTTAAAGAAGAACACCAAGAAATGTAAGTCTTCCAAACTCGATAATAAATCTTTCTAGAGACAGATTTACGAGCTTGTAACATAGTATTAATCACTGAGTCAGAGAAACCTCTATGACTTGGCACTAAGCGTTCAATTTCCATACCTTTAAATTTAATGATCTGAGATCCTGAAGGAAAAACGGACCTTGAGACAGTAGGTCCGGCCTTAACGGAAGTGGCCAAGGATGGCAACTGGACATCCGAACAATATCCGCATACCAAAACCTGTGAGGCCATGCTGGAGCCACCAGCAACACAAACGATGGTTTCATGATGATTTTGGAGATCACTCTTGGAAGAACTAGAGGCGGGAAAATATAAGCAGGTTGATAACACCAAGGAAGTGTCAGCGCATCCACTGCTTCCGCCTGAACATCCCTGGACCTGGACAGGTATCTGGGAAGTTTCTTGTTTAGATGAGAGGCCATCAGATCTATCTCTGGAAGACCCCACATCTGAATAATCTGAGAAAACACATCTGGATGGAGGGACCACTCCCCCGGATGTAGGACTGACGGCTGAGATAATCCACCTCCCAATTGTCTACACCTGGGATATGCACTGCAGAGATTAGACAGGAGCTGGATTCCGCCCAAGCAAGTATCCAAGATACTTCTTTCATAGCTTGGGGACTGTGAGTTCCACCCTGATATTGACATATGACACAGTTGTGATATTGTCTGTCTGAAAACAAATGAACGGCTCTCTTCAACAGAGGCCAAAACTGAAGAGCTCTGAGAATTGCACGGAGTTCTAAAATATTGATTGGTAATCTCGCCTCTTAAGATTTCAAAACCCCTTGTGCTGTCAGAGATCCCCAAACAGCTCCCCAACCTGAAAGACTTGCATCTGTAGTGATCACAGTCCAGGTTGGCCGAACAAAAGAAGCCCCTTGAACTACATGCTGGTGATTTAACCACCACGTCAGAGAGTGTCGAACATTGGGATTTAAGGATATTAATTGTGATATCTTTGTATAATCCCTGCACCATTGATTCAGCATGCAAAGCTGGAGAAGTCTCATGTGAAAACAAGCAAAAGGAATCGCGTCCGATGCTGCAGTCATGAGGCCTAAAACTTCCATGCACATAGCCACCGAAGGGAATGAATGAGACAGGCTGCAACCAATTTCAAACGTCTCTTGTCTGTTAGAGACAGAGTCATGGACACTAAATCTATCTGGAAACCTAAAAAGGTGACCTTTGTCTGAGGAATCAAGAAACTTTTTGGTAAATTGATCCTCCAACCATGTTTTCGAAGAAACAACACTAGTTGATTCGTGTGAGATTCTGCAGAACGTAAAGACTGAGCTAGTACCAAGATATCGTCCAAATAATGAAACACCGCAATACCCTGCTCTCTGGTTACAGAGAGCAGGGCACCCAGAACCTTTGAAAATATTCTTGGAGCTGTCGCTAGGCCAAATGGAAGAGCAACAAATTGGTAATGCTTGTCTACAAAAGAGAATCTCAGGAACTGATAATGATCTGGATGAATCGGAATATGAAGGTATGCATCCTGCAAGTCTATTGTGAACCTATAATGTCCTTGCTGAACAAAAGGCAGAATAGTCCTTATAGTCACCATCTTGAAAGTTGGTACTCTTACATAACGATTCAAAATTTTCAGATCCAGAACTGGTCTGAATGAATTTTCCTTCTTTGGGACAATGAATAGATTTGAATAAAACCCCAGACCTTGTTCCTGAAAAGGAACTGGCATGATTACCCCTGAAAACTCCAGGTCTGAAACACACTTCAGGAAAGCCTGAGCTTTTACTGGATTTGCTGGGATACATGAGAGAAAAAAAAATCTTCTCACAGGTGGTCTTACTCTGAATCCTATTCGATACCCCTGAGAGACAATGCTCTGAATCCATTCATTTGACAGAATTTATCCAAACACCCTTGAAAAACCTTAATCTGCCCCCTACCAACTGGGCTGGAATGAGGGCCGCACCTTCATGCGGACTTAGGGGCTGACTTTGGTTTCTTAAATGGCTTGGATTTATTCCAATTTGAGGAAGGCTTCCAATTGGAAACAGATTCCTTGGGGGAAGGATTAGATTTTGTTCCTTATTTTGACGAAAGGAACAAAAACGGTTAGAAGCCTTAGATTTACCCTTAGGTTTTTTATCCTGAGGCAAAAAACTCCCTTTCCCCCAGTAACAGTTGAAATAATAGAATCCAACTGAGAACCAAATAAATTATTACCTTGGAAAGAAAGAGATAGTAATCTAGATTTAGATGTCATATCAGCATTCCAGGATTTAAGTCACAAAGCTCTTATCGCAAATAAAATGATTAGCATGTTGCAGCAAGCAAACAATGCTAGATATGTCAGAATCCAATTCTTGTTGCGCTAAATTCTCCAACCAAAAAGTTGAAGCAGCCACAACATCAGCCAAAGAAATTACAGGCCTGAGAAGATGACCTGAATATAAATAGGCTTTCCTTAGATAAGATTCAAGTTTCCTATCTAAAGGATCTTTAAAAGAAGTACTGTCTTCCATAGGAATAGTGGTACGTTTAGCAAGAGTAGAAATAGCCCCATCAACTTTGGTGATCTTTTCCAAAAACTCTATTGAAATTGCTGGCAAAGGATACAATTTTTTAAACCTTGAAGAAGGAATAAAAGAAGTACCCGGCTTATTCCATTCCTTAGAAATCATATCAGAAATATCATCAGGAATAGGAAAGATCTCTGGAGTAACTACAGGAGGTTTAAAAACGTCAAGAGGACTGGCTTCCTCAATATCCAAAGTAATTAACACTTCTTTTAACAAAGAACGAATATACTCCATTTTAAATAAATAAGTAGATTTGTCAGTGTCAATATCTAAGGAAGGATCTTCTGAATCAGATAGATCCTCATTAGAGGAGGATAAATCATTATGTTGTCGGTCATTTGAAATCTCATCAACTGTATGAGAAGTTTTAAAAGACCTTTTACGTTTATTAGAAGGTAGAAATGCAGACAAAGCCTTCTGAATAGAATCAGTAACAAATTCTTTAAAATTCATAGGTATATCATGTACATTAGAAGTTGAAGGAACTGCAACCGGCAATGTACTATTACTGATGGACACATTATCTGCATGTAAAAGTTTATCATGACAACTATTACAAATGACATTTGGAGATAAAATTTCCACAATCTTACAACAAATGCACTTAGCTTTGGTAGAACAGATGTCAGGCAGCAAAGTTCCAACATATACTTCTGAGACAGAATCAGATTGAGACATCTTGCAAAATGCAAAATATAAAACAACATATAAAGCAAAATTATCAATTTCCTTATATGACAGTTTCAGGAATGGGAAAAAATGCAAAAAGCATAGCCCTCTGACATAGAGAAAGGCAAGAGGCAAAGAGCAATGGGGTATAAAATGAATGAAAAATTTTGGCGCCAAGTATGACGCACAACGTAACTGAAATTTTTTTGGCGCCAACAACATCCGGAAATGACACACTCGCGTCATATTTCTTAAAATGTCTATTTCCCCAAATATGAAACTGACATTCTGCATAAGGAAATACATGAACCTGACTCATGGCAAATATAAGTACAATACATATATTTAGAACTTTTATATAAATGCATAAAGTGCCAAACCATAGCTGGGGTATCTTAAATAATAAAAAACATACTTACCGAAAAGACACCCATCCACATAAAGCAGATAGCCAAACCAGTACTGAAACAGTTATCAGTGGAGGTAATGGTATATGAGAGTATATCGTCGATCTGAAAAGGGAGGTAGGAGATGAATGTCTACGACCGGTAACAGAGAACCTATGAAATAGATCCCAGTTAGGAAAACTATTGCATTCAATAGGCAATACTCCCTTCACATCCCTCTGACAAACGCTGTACTCTGAGAGGAATCGGGCTTCAAAATGCTGAGAAGCGCATATCAACGTAGAAATCTTAGCACAAACTTACTTCACCACCTCCATAGGAGGTAAAGTTTGTAAAACTGAATTGTGGGTGTGGTGAGGGGTGTATTTATAGGCATTTTGAGGTTTGGGAAACTTTGCCCCTCCTGGTAGGAATGTATATCCCATACGTCACTAGCTCATGGACTCTTGCCAATTACATGAAAGAAATTGTACTTACCCATAGCTCCCCAACTACTGGAAGATAAAGTGGAATCCAGTAGAAAGCCAAACCAACGCTGAAACATAAGAGCAGAGAAAATGGAATTGGAATAAACCGACGACCCAACAGGAGGAAGGGAAGGACAGGTCCCCACAACACCTGTGGCAGGCATGTGATTAACCTCCAAAAGGTGTAATTGTGCCACTACCCAATACATCCCTCCATAAATCAGTAGCACTCTGAGAGGAAATTGGGCCTCAACTCAGTCTGAGAACCCCTCTTACAAAAGAACATCTGGAGCACATTCATTTTTTCACCTACCACCAATGGAGGCAAAGACAAGACAAGATTAATTTCTAGTAAAGGTGTGAGGGGTTTTATGGAGCTCTTGGGGTTTGGAAATCTTTGCCTCCTCCTAGTGGCCAGGAAGACTAATTTCCAGTAGTAATGGATTGTGGACTCTCATCACCTGTATGAAAGAAAACGTTCCTGTAGGCTATTTCCAGAATAAAATGTTGTATGCAGAGGAAAGATGTGTGTGTTGCACAGAAAAATATGAACAGACAACAAATAAAGACAAGAGAATCAGTTAATTATGCCAAGTTTTAAATTTATAATTTTTTCACTTTAATCACTTTTTTATGTGAACTGTGCCATTTATAAAAACTTTTTACGATCAATTTCTTCCAGATGGTGTCAAACACAATTATAAAAAAGAACAGCCGTTAGAAAAATATATAGCACCATTCTATTAGTATACATCAGATTATGAATGAAACTCTGATTGTGTAGCTTGGTGTAAACACTATTGCAGCTTTGATAATAAATTTGTGATATGAATAGAATAAAAAGTAGCATTTAACAGTGCCACAGCTAGAAATGGCATTATAAAATAAAGCAATAGCAGCTCACTAAATCTCGGGGAAAATGTTGCCATTTCATATTGTGAGGATGAGATAAATTTTCTGCATGAGGCTCATATAACTCTGTAGCAGTCAAAGTATGGGACTGGATTTTTTTTTTTTTTTAACCTAAATATTAGATTAGGTTTCATACAAAAAAAAAAATGATATGTATAAACATCAGAGCATCTTCATTCTAAACACATTGCATATAAAATATATGAATTACACAGATAAAAATTACATGAAAGACAGTATAAATTACTCTTTACAAAGCTATAAATGTACCAAGAGTTACCAGTTTTCCCCACTGTGGCAATAAAAAAGTTTGGCAGCTTAGAATTTTATTGCAGTGCAACTTAGCAATCATATTTTTAGTAGTGTTAGACTAGCTAAACCCAGAAAAGTTTTGGTGCCTCATATGGACTTTGGTTTAAATTTAAGGGATAGATAAGGCATTTGATTTATTTTTGATGCTTGACTATATTATGAAGTAAAGCTGTACATTTTTCCCAGCGATAACAAGCTTCTACTAAGGAGAAGTTACAAAATACATGGAAAATAACAGACACGCACTACTTGAGTAACAACCTACTTAATAAGCAGGATTATTTTCAAATAAATGAGTGTCCTTAAAAATCCACTTTGTAGGGGAGTAATTTCAAAGAATAAATGAAACAAAACACCTTTACAATATGTGTTAAGTGCCTAGAACAAAAAAATGAAATGGCAGATTACTAAATTATGGAATCTAGGTTAGTTGCCTTTGCAAAATAGACATAAGTGCATATGTAGATATTTAAGACTAAAAAGAAGTAGACTATTTTAATACAAATATGGTCTTAAAAACACTTTCTTCAACAGGAGAATATATAGTGAAAAATGTGCCTTTTTTTAGAACTTGATGAAAAAAATATATATATATAATGTAAATTCTATGTAAAATTCTAACTTATGCTATTACTGCAGTGGATGTAAGTAGTTTCACATTATTTTTTTTTTACAATAAATACATTTTACACACAACTGTTCGGTTAACTGCATGATTTGATGGTCTTAAAAGATTTTTTTTTTTTTAAAGGCCAGGCCAAAGGTTACAAATGACATGAGCTACACATGGAGAGTTTCTTACATTTGGGTGTTTACTACACATTCTAGAATACATAAACTAGAGTTGACTGGCATAACGGTGGCTGCAGAACAGAGCTTTAATATATATATATCTCTTTCAGCCCTGTTTTGCAGTCAAAGTGCAGATGTTTTTCATTTTCTCTTCAAGGCCCCTCATTAAAAATATGTTCTTTTAAAATGTTCATATTATGTCGGTGTTTTGTATCCTGCACTCCAGAAAGTGATTCTTTATTGCTTAACAATGGGCAATTTTAGTTGTGTCAACCTTCCACATGCTCACTTGTTTGCAGGCTTCATCCCAATAAATTTATGACAATTGGACCGTTTAGAATCGCCAGGATAAGACGTGTAGTGATTAGGTGAATAGAGCCACCCCTATAGTGCCTGAGAGAAGAAAGGTAGGCAATAGTTTCATCAAGTTTGAGGCGAGCCATAATCTGGATCCTCCAAAAGTGTTGTAGTATCAGAACATTGAGCTTCATCTTTTATCTCATGTGTATCTTCAAGGAAGTCCTCCGTGTGCTGTATTAAACAAAATGCTTTTAAATAAATGTAATAGCTTAAGATCAAAACACTAAGAGTTTTATCCCTGCGTCATCAATAACGATTTAAACAGATATACAACTTTTGTTTGTTTCAACAGAAATATTCCCATTCATGTATTTTATTTTTTGCCAACCAAGGGTTTAACTGTTTGCACCAGAATGATGGGCAGCAGCCAAGGGGCTAGAATGAACTCATTGCTTTAAAACCATATTTAGGTTTTAAACATTATCAGAATATAGGTTGAGTTTCATGGTTTCCACTTCCAGTTCTTGTGAGCAAGATATTTTATACTGCATTTACTCTGTCATCATCTAGCTTTGGTTTTAATAGAGCACATAGTAAATATTAAAAATAAATCTATACATTTGTATACAACCACAAAAAGGCACAAAGAAAGAACTTTAAAAAAAAAAGTAGGATTCATTTATACTGATAAATCCATTTCTATAGACTTGAAATATTTAAATAATTAGCAATGTTTTTAAACTTGATAGAAATGCTCCCACAAGTCTTCAGAGTGTTTCAGTTCACATATAGTAAGGAGGCTCTAAATCAAGGAGAACGTTATTTGATACTTAGATATCTAACTAGAATGTTCAAGTGGTCCTTTAATATACATTTATTCACAATTGATGACATATGAAAGTATAAACTCAGCTTTAGTACAACCACAATAGTGTAAGAAAACAATCTTATGAAAGGAAGGGTGGGGCACAGACACGTAGGCCTAAGAAAAGTCAAACCAAAAACTGCCAGAGAATACAAGAAAAAACAAATTGTATGCTTACCTGATAAATTTCTTTTATTTCATTACAATTACTAGTGGGATATTCAACACCTGGCCAGCAGGAAGAGGCAAAGAGAACCCCAGCAAAGCTGTTAAGTGTCACTTTCCTTAACCATAACCCCCAGTCATTCAGCCGAAGGGAACCCGAAAAAGATGATAACACAAGGGTATAGAGGTGCCTGAGGTTAACACAAAAAAGCTGCCTTCTTAAATTTAAATAAGGACGGGGTCGTGGAATCTCCATGCCCTGAAAGAAAGACATTTATCATCAGGTAAACATAAATTTAGGTTTTTTTTCCTATGGCATGAAGAGTCCACAACTTCATTCCGATTACTAGTAAGAACTAATACCCAAGCTAGAGGACACAGAATGAAAAGGGAGGGAGAACAAGGCAGACAGACCTAAACAGAAGGCACCATTGCTTGAAGAACTTTTCTCCCAAAGGAAGTCTCACCCGACGAAAAAGTATCAAATTTGTAGAATTTGGAAAAGGTATGCAGAGAGGACCAAGTTGCCGCCTTGCAAATTTGCTCCACAGAAGCTTCATGTTGGAAAGCCCAGGAAGAGGATATAGCCTAGGAATGAGCTGTTATTCTCTCAGGAGGTTGCTGTCCAGCTGTTATAAGCTAACCGGATAACACTTCTCAACCAGAGAGAAAGGGTAGTAGAAGTGGCCTTCTGACCCTTACACTTACCAGAGAAAACAACGAACAGGGCAGTAGGTTGCCGAAAATCTTTAGTTGCTTGAAGGTAAAATTTTAGAGCATGCACAACATCCAGGTTATGCAAAAGACGTTCCTTCTGGGTAGAAGGATTGGGACAAAAAGAATGAACGACAATTTCCTGATTAATATTGCGATCCGACACCACCTTAGGAAGAAATTCCAGCTTAGTACGAAGAACCGCCTTATCTGCATGAAAAATAAGATAAGGGGAATCACACTGCAGGGCCGATAGTTCAGAAACCCTGCGTGCAGAAGAAATAGCAAGAAGAAACAGAACCTTCCAAGATAACGATTTAATATCAACAGAATGCATTGGCTCAAATGGAGCCTGTTGCAAAACTTTAAGAAAAAGGTTAAGACTCCAAGGAGGAGCAACAGGTTTAAACATAGGCCTGATTCTGACCAGAGCCTGAACAAAAGATTGGACTTCATGCAAATCTGCCAGACGTTTATGCAAAAGAATAGACAGTGCAGAAATCTGACCTTCCAGAGTACTGACTGACAAACCCTTCTCCAGGCCCTCCTGGAGAAAAGAAAGTTCTGGGTATCCTTACCCTGCTCCAAGAGAACCCCTTCAATTCTCACCAATAAAGGTATTTGCACCATACCTTATGGTAAATCTTGCGAGTAACAGGTTTACGAGCCTGGAGCATGGCATCAATGACCGTCTCAGAGAAGCAACGCCTAGCCAAAACTAGGCGTTCAATCTCCAAGCATCCAGCTTCAGAGAATCTAGATCCAGATGTAGTAAGGGACATTGAAGTAGAAGGTCCCTTCTCAGAGGTAACCTCCAAGGTGATGACATCTTCACTAAATCCACAAACCAGATCCTGCGAGGCCATGCAGGAGCTATTAAAATCAGAGATGCTCTCTCCTGTTTGATACGAGCAATGACTCATGGAAGGAGAGCAAACGGAGGAAAAAGGTAAGCCAGATTGAAGTTCCAAGGAACCGCCAGAGCGTCTATCAGAACGGCCTGAGGATCTCTTGACCTTGAACTGTACCCTGGAAGCTTGGCGTTTTGTCGAGACGCCATCAGACCCAACTCCGGAAGCCCCCACCTGAGGGTTATCCGAGAGAACACCTGCGGATGAAGAGCCCACTCCCCGAGGTGAAAAGTTTGTCTGCTCAGAAAATCTGCCTCCCAGTTGTCCCCCCCTGGAATGTGGATGGCAGATAGACAATCATGAGCTACAGCCCACTGCAGAATGTGAGTCACCTCCTTTATTGCTAAGGAACCCCGAGTTCCCCCCTGATAGTTGATGTAAGCTACCGAGGTGATGTTGTCTGATTGGAAACTGATACACCGGACAAGATAATTGAGGCCAAGCTGTCATGGTATTTAAGATTGCTCTCAACTCTAAGATGTTTATGGGAAGAGAAGACTCCTCCCGAGTCCACAGGCCTTGAGCCTTTAGAGAGCCCCAAACTGCTCCCCAGCCTAACAGGCTGGCATCCGTGGTCACAATCACCCAGGAAGGTCTCAGGAAGCAAGTGCCCAGAGACAGATGGTCCTGTGAAATCCACCACGAGAGAGAGTCTCTTGTTAGGGGATCCAGATCTATCCTCTGCGATAGATCTGAGTGGTCTAAGTTCCATTGACTGAGCATACATAGTTGCAGATGTCTCAGATGGAACCGAGCAAAAGGAATGATGTCCATGGAAGCTACCATCAGACCAATCACCTCCATGCATTGAGCCACTGATGGCCGAATAGCAGACTGGAGAGAAAGGCATGAAGCAAGTAGTTTGGATTTCCTGACATCCGTCGGGAAAATCTTCATGGACAGGGAATCTATGATTGTCCCTAAGAAACACACCCTTGTAGCCGGAACAAGGGAACTCTTTTCCAGATTCACTTTCTAGCCGTGGGAACGTAGAAAAAAGACAATAACATCTCTGTATGAGAATTTGCTAGTTGAAAAGATGATGCCTTGAAAGAACAACTATCCTCTATAGAAATAGTAGTTCTTTTGGCCAGAGTAGAAATTGCTTCTTCTACCTTAGGCACAGTGCGTCACGAATGAAGTCAGCAACAGGAAACATCTTTTTAAAAACAGGGGAAGGGGAAAAAGGAATTCCTGGCTTATCCCAATCCTAAAATATAATTTCGGACATCTTGTCTGGAACAGGAAAAACTTCCACAGAAGAGGGAGAATCATAAACTCTATTAAGTTTAGTTGACTTTTTAGGGTTGACATTGACAGAAGGTTTGGAGTCATCCAAAGTAGCTAGAACCTCCTTTCCGAAGCAACCGGAGGTGTTCAAGCTTAAATCTGAAATTAATTTCTTCAGATTCTGCAGAATCTTCCCCTACTATGTCAGAGTCCCAGATCTCACCCCCAGAAGCTACTGAGGTATCCTCCTCGTCATACATAGGGGAGAGGTTGACCAGCGCAGATTTAGAGGGGTCAGAAACTTTACTAGCAGAACATTTTTTAGATTTCCTCTTATGCTTACCCGTAGCAGGGAAAGCAGATAAAGCTGCAGACACAGCAGAAGTTATTTGTGCAGCAAAATCCCCAGGTAAATAAACATCCCCAGGAGGTTGAGAGGAAACACAAGGCACTGTATGTAAAAACAATTAAGGCTTGGGACGTTTGAGGAGAAAGCTGAGGCATGTCACTCATAGCATTATCCTGAGAGACACTTGGCTCAGAAGGGAGTTTTTTGTCTTTAAATTTTAAAGTTTTAGCTAAGCATGAGGAACAAAATTGCATAGGCAGAACGATTTGGGCCTCTAAATATAATAAGCATTTATCCAAAGAAATAGAGGATCCTGTTCTGTGGTCCATAGCTACAGAAACAAGTTCCCACTAAAGATGACAAAATTAAATTCAAATAAAACATTAGAAACAAACTGTTCCCACAGAACGTAATGAAACTCACATAAAAGAACTTTAGATACTAAAAAGTTTATTAGACTTAGGGCAAAAGGAATCTGTCACATTCAGACTGCCTGAAGCTCCTACCGTGTCAGGAATTGAAAATACCACTAGTAAGAGGAAGCAAGACTCTCCAGGTGAAATTAGAGTTCCTCTCCTCCTAGCAGACGATCCGACCGTCAAAAAACTTAGCCGCCAAGCTGACACTCCAAGACTCACTAAGCTCCACTCTCTGCAATAACACTGAAGAGCAGAGAGTCACGTGAGAAGGGCTGAGAAAAGAAACTGTGCCACAGGAATAACAAGTGTGCGTTTCGAACGGCTCAAAAAGAAAGTAAAAAAAACATAATTTATGCTTACCAGATAAATTTATTTCTCTTGTGATGCATCGAGTCCACGGATTCATCCTTACTTGTGGGATATTCTCCTCCCCTACAGGAAGTGGCAAAGAGAGCACCCACAGCAGAGCTGCCTATATAGCTCCCCCCTTAGCTCCCCCCCCAGTCATTTGACCTAAGGCTAGGAAGAAAAAGGAGAAACCATAGGGTGCAGTGGTGACTGAAAGTTTAAAAATAAAAATATATATGCCTGTCTTAAAAAACAGGGCGGGCCGTGGACTCGATACATCACAAGAGAAATAAATTTATCAGGTAAGCATAAATTATGTTTTCTCTTGTAAGATGTATCGAGTCCACGGATTCATCCTTACTTGTGGGATACCAATACCAAAGCTTTAGGACACGGATGAAGGAAGGGACAAGACAGGGACCTTAAATGGAAGGCACCACTGCTTGTAGAACCTTTCTCCCAAAAATAGCCTCAGAAGAAGCAAAAGTATCGAATTTGGAAAATTTGGAAAAAGTATGAAGCGAAGACCAAGTCGCCGCCTTACAAATCTGTTCAACAAAAGCCTCATTTTTAAAAGCCCATGTGGAAGCCACAGCTCTAGTAGAATGAGCAGTAATCCTTTCAGGAGGCTGCCATCCAGCAGTCTCATAGGCCAAACGGATGATGATTTTCAGCCAAAAGGAAAGAGAGGTAGCCGTAGCCCTTTGACCTCTCCGTTTACCAGAATAAACAACAAAGAAGATGTTTGACGGAAATCTTTAGTTGCTTGTAAGTAGAATTTTAAAGCACGAACCACATCAAGATTGTGTAACAGACGTTCCTTCTTAGATGAAGGATTAGGACACAAAGAAGGAACCACAATCTCTTGATTGATATTCTTATTAGAAACAACCTTAGGAAGAAACCCAGGTTTGGTACGTAAAACCACCTTATCTGCATGGAAAACGAGGTAAGGGGAATCACATTGTAAAGCAGATAGCTCAGAAACTCTTCGAGCCAAAGAGATAGCTACTAAAAACAAAACTTTCCAAGATTGAACCTATTCATTCCATAGATATTAAGCTACTAACGGAACCCCTTGAAGAACTTTAAGAACTAAGTTTAGGCTCCATGGCGGAGCAACAGGTTTAAATACAGGCTTGATTCTGACCAAAGCCTGACTAAATGCTTTAACGTCTGGGACATCTGCCAGACGTTTGTGAAGTAGAATAGACAAAGCAGATATTTGACCTTTAAGAGAACTAGCAGATAATCCCTTCTCCAAACCATCTTGGAGAAAAAACAATATTCTAGGAATCCTAATCTTACTCCACGAGTAACCTTTGGATTCACACCAATAAAGATATTTGCGCCAAATCTTATGATAAATCTTCCTGGTGACAGGCTTTCTAGCCTGAATCAGGGTATCAATGACCGATTCAGAGAAACCACGCTTTGATAAAATCATGCGTTCAATCTCCAAGCAGTCAGATGCAGAGAAATTAAATTTGGATGTGTGAACGGCCCTTGAATTAGAAGGTCCCGCCTCATTGGCAGAGTGGCCACGCAGGAGCTATCAGAATTACCGAAGCTCTCTCCTGCTTGATTCTGGCAACCAGACGTGGGAGGAGAGGAAACGGTGGAAATACATAAGCCAGATTGAAGGACCAAGGCACTGCTAGAGCATCTATCAGTAACGCCTTGGGATCCTGGGACCTGGACCCGTAACAAGGAAGTTTGGCATTCTGACGAGACGCCATCAGATCCAATTCTGGTTTGCCCCATAGCTGAATCAGCTGGGCGAATACCTCCGGATGGAGTTCCCACTCCCCCGGATGAAGAGTCTGACGACTTAGAAAATCCGCCTCCCAGTTCTCTACTCCTGGGATGTGGATTGCTGAGAGATGGCAAGAGTGATCCTCTGCCCACCGGATTATTTTGGTTACCTCCATCATCGCTAGAGAACTCCTTGTTCCTCCCTGATGATTGATATAAGCTACAGTCGTGATGTTGTCCGACTGAAACCTGATGAATTTGGCCGCAGCAAGCTGAGGCCACGCCTGAAGCACATTGAAAATAGCTCTCAGTTCTAAAATATTTATCGGGAGGAGAGCTTCCTCCCGAGACCATAAGCCCTGTGCTTTCAGGGAGTTCCAGACTGCACCCCAGCCTAGCAGGCTGGCATCTGTCGTTACAATGAGCCACTCTGGCCTGCGGAAGCACATTCCCTGAGACAGGTGGTCCTGAGACCTCTGGTCTCCTGGTCCAGATGCAGTTGAGGAGATAAGTCTGCATAATCCCCATTCCACTATTTGAGCATGCATAGTTGCAGTGGTCTGAGGTGTAGACGGGCAAAAGGAACTATGTCCATTGCCGCTACCATGAGTCCGATTACCTCCATACACTGAGCCACTGATGGCCGAGGAATGGAATGAAGAGCTCGGCAAGTGGATAAGAGTTTTAACTTTCTGACCTCCGTCAGAAATATTTTCATTTCTACCGAGTCTATCAGAGTCCCTAGGAAGGAAACTCTTGTAAGAGGGAAGAGAGAACTCTTTTTTATGTTCACCTTCCACCCGTGTCAGAAAAGCCAACACAATGTCTGTGTGAGACTTGGCTAGCTGGAAAGTCAACGCCTGAATTAAGATGTCGTCTAGATAAGGCGCCACTGCTATGCCCCGTGGTCGTAGAACCGCCAGAAGGGACCCTAGCACTTTTGTGAAAATTCTGGGAGCCGTGGCCAATCCGAAAGGAAGGGCCATAAACTGGTAATGCCTGTTTAGAAAGGCGAATCTGAGGAATTGATGATGATCTCTGAATAGGGATGTGTAGATACGCATCCTTTAAGTCCATGGTAGTCATATATTGACCCTCCTGGATCAGAGGCAGAATAGTCCGAATAGTCTCCACCTTGAATGATGGAACTTTGAGGAACTTGTTTAGAATTTTGAGATCCAAGATTGGTCTGAAAGTTCCCTCTTTCTTGGGAACCACAAACAGGTTTGAATAAAACCCTAGCCCCTGTTCCTCCTTTGGGACTGGGCGAATCACCCCCATGGTATGTAGGTCTTCTACACAGCGTAAGAATGCCTCTCTCTTTGTCTGGTTTACAGACAATTGAGAAATGTGAAATCTCCCCCTTGGAAGGGAGCCCTTGAATTCCAGAAGATATCCCTGGGACACAATTTCTAAAGCCCAGGGATCCTGAACATCTCTCACCCAAGCCTGAGCGAAGAGAGAGAGTCTACCCCCTACTAGATCTGGTCCCGGATCGGGGGCTACCCCTTCATGCTGTCTTAGAAGCAGCTGCAGGCTTCTTGGCCTGTTTACCCTTGTTCCAAGCCTGGTTAGGTCTCCAGACTGACTTGGATTGGGCAAAATTACCCTCTTGCTTTGTAGCAGAGGAAGCTGAAGTGGGACCACTCTTAAAGTTCCGAAAGGAACGAAAATTATTTTGTTTGGCCCTCATCTTATTTGATCTATCCTGAGGGAGGGCATGACCTTTCCCTCCAGTAATGTCTGAAATAATCTCCTTCAGTTCAGGCCCGAATAGGGTCTTACCTTTGAAAGGAATGTTCAAAAGTTTAGATTTAGATGACACATCAGCAGACCAGGACTTAAGCAATAACACCCTGCGTGCTAAAATGGAAAAACCTGAATTCTTTGCCGCTAATTTAGCCAGTTGAAAAGCAGCATCTGTAATAAAAGAATTAGCCAACTTAAGTGCCTTAATTCTGTCCATAATTTCCTCTAATGGAGTCTCCATTTGAAGAGACTCTTCTAGAGCCTCAAACCAGAAAGCAGCTGCAGTCGTTACAGGAACAATGCACGCAATAGGTTGGAGAGAAAAACCTTGATGAACAAAAATTTTCTTCAGGAGACCCTCTATTTTTTTATCCATAGGATCTTTGAAAGCACAACTTTCCTCGATAGGTATAGTTGTACGCTTAGAGTAGAAATAGCTCCCTCCACCTTAGGAACTGTCTGCCATGAGTCCCTTATGGTATCAGATATGGGAAACATTTTCTTAAAAACAGGAGGGGAAGTGAACGGAATACCTGGTCTATCCCACTCCTTAACAATAATATTGACAATCCTCTTAGGGACTGGAAAAACATCAGTGTAAACAGGAACCTCTAAGTATCTATCCATTTTACACAATTTCTTTGGGACCACTAGTCATCTAGAGTTGCTAATACCTCCCTAAGAAATAAGCGGAGGTGTTCAAGCTTAAATTTAAAGGCCGTCATATCAGAATCTGTCTGAGGAAGCGTCTTTCCTGAATCAGAAATTTCTCCCTCAGATAAATCCCTCACCCCTTCAGAGCATTGAGAGGGCATATCAGAAACGGCTACTAAAGCGTGAGACGGCTCCGCATTTTTCCTTACCCCAGAGCTGTCCCACTTTCCTTGTAAACCAGGCAGTTTGGATAAAACCTCAGTGAGGGTTCATAACTGTGGCCATGTCTTGTAAAGTAAATGAATGTGACGCACTAGAGGTACTTGGCATCACTTGTGCGAGCGTTACTGGTTGTGACACTTGGGGAGAGGTAGATGGCGAACCCTCATTTACTTCTGACTGAGAATCATCTATTGCTCTATTTTTAAGTGCTAATATATGTTCTGATAATTTATAGTTCATGCAAAAGAGATTCCGACATCCATCAAATAGTTTAAAAGTAAGAAACCTTTATTTGAAAACTTTAAAACAGGAACACAGCAAAACACATAGTCAAGTCAGACCTGGGCGCAGCACACAGGCATACGCGTTTCGGAAAGAAATTCCGTATTCACAGCCTGATGTGCTGACCCCCACGTCTTGTTTAAAAACCTTATTGGCAAATGTGATAGGTTAAAACAAACCAAAGCCCTGATGACACTGATCAATGTTGTAGGAAAAGCAATTAAGTAAAATCCTACCTATTCTCTGTAAAAGTAAACTGTAAGCCTATTCTCATTGTTAACCCTTAGTAAGATGTAACGCCAAATATGACAATACTAATTCTAATCTTATACATTCTAATATTATATAACTATGTCAATACAAGCTATGGACATGAGCAGGATATAGAATTTAGATTTTAGAATTTAGAATACTAACATACATGAGATAAATATGCGAATGATCATATATGCATATGGCAATGTAAACACATTTGATACAAAAAATAAATAAAATATATATATATATATATATATACATACACACACAAGTAGAGTGAAATGGTGGTAAATAGGATATAATAATAATGCAAAATCATATACTAGGAATGTGTTAGAGACTGGTAGTAGATTCAAAAATGTGACAATACACTTAAAGAATAGGTATAAATATAAATATAATTAAGAATGCAAAGACTAGAAAAACTAGTATACAGCAATTACATATGGAGTTACATGTAAAAAGCATTTATCGGTACATATAGCATGATCAATGACCTGAACGATAGTGAAGGTCCTATCTGGTACACTTTATATGGTACCATATATACTGTGGTAGAAATTAGAAATAATTTTAAAATTTAAATATAAATTTGAACTAAAGACTATAAATTTGTGGTAATACATTACGTACACCTCCACATAGCCAATGTTATAAAATAGAAATAGTACCACATAATACAAGCTTAAAGTAACAGATTATAGACATATACAGCCTTAATAGGGAAATATTACTTAATACTTATACATAATAATGGTATATCAGTGACCTTATAGCAGAATGAGAACTTCTCATCCAAAAAAGTATAAGTTATGATTATATAAGGATATGTCTAGACGTGTTAAAATGATTAACCTAATTAAGCTAACTGGAGTATATATATGTAACAGAATAATGCACTCACAGAAAATGAAATAGATATAAGCAAAATGTACCAAGAGTGACAACATTTGTATGCCGAGTTATTCACAAAGAGTTGTAGATAGTAAAACTGCAATGCATACAATATGATGCTGAATTGAGCCCTTTAGGTAGCCTAGTATCTAGAGTGAATATCCAATAAGCTTCCCTTCTTGCCAAGATAGTGTCAATGTCCCCACCTCTTGTGGGTCTGGTAATCTTCTCTATGGCACACCAAGAGAAGTATTTCAGGTCATTATTGTGGAAAGCACCAAAGTGCTGGACTATAGGTGTAGTTGCTCTGTTAACTTTAAATGATGACAAATGTTCACGCATTCTAGTATTGAGGTCCCTAGAGGTGAGCCCCACGTACTGCACATTGCAAAGGGAACAATCGATGAGGTATATGGCATATTCAGTTGTGCAATTCATACATGTACCTATATCATAAGTTTTGTGTGTAACCCTGCTAGAGAAGTTTAGTCACTTTGACATAATCACAGGGTTTACATTTTCGTCGAACACATCTGAACATGCCAGTGAGCCTCAACCAGGATCCCCTTGGCTCATCCTTTGGTTTGAGTAATGTTGGTGCTAAGATGTTACCCAAAGTTGGGCTCCTCCTGTATGAGCATCTTAGGCCATTATTAACAGTGTTGACTAGTTTGTCATCCGCGGAGA
Source organism: Bombina bombina (assembly GCF_027579735.1). NCBI lineage: Eukaryota > Metazoa > Chordata > Amphibia > Anura > Bombinatoridae > Bombina > Bombina bombina. The sequence goes on from NC_069500.1 coordinate 371,892,600, forward strand.
GGAGTGAAAAATGTTTGCGCACAATTTTGCATATCTCTTGATACTGTACACTATGATTGGTGACAAAAGTTACACCTTTGAAAACATTCCCCTCAGTGGATTTCAAATGTAGTAGATCTTTTCTCTCTATAGCACTCACTGCCATTTTAGCTCTTCTCACTATAGCTTTGGGATATTTCCTACTGATCAACCTTTGTTCCAAATCCACAGATTCTTTATTAAACTGCACAGAACTTTTTATCTATCAGGTGTTTTGTTAGTTTCTCATATTTCCTTGCTCTTTTAACACATTTCTTATAAGGCTAAGTGTGATACTGGTGCTATTATGTTGCTCTTTAAGAGAATAGACATGAATTTCTTAATTGATAATCTCATATTATTGGTCAGTGACACTAGGGCGTTGTTTTGTTTTAACCAATTACATTTGCCTATTAGGTTTTTAAACTGGATGTGGGGGTTTAGCACATAGGCTGTGACTACAGAATTTACTTCCGAAACGCGTATGCCTGCGTGCTGCGCCTAAGTCCACTTGACCGTCTGTTTATTGTTTGCTGTGTTCCTGTTTTAAAGATACCTTAATAAAGACTTTGTACTTTTAAAGAATTGATGGATGTCGGAACCTCTTTCTAAGCATATAAAGTGTACCAGATAGGACCTTCACTATCGTTCAGGTCATTGATCCTGCTATATGTACCGATAAATGCTTTTTACATGTAACTCCATATGTAATTGCTGAATACTAGTTTTTCTAGTCTTTGCATTCTTAATTATATTTATACCTATTCTATAAGTGTATTGTCACATTTAATCTACTACCAGTCTCTAACACATTCCTAGTATATGATTTTGCATTATTATATCCTATTTACCACCATTTCACTCTACTTGTGTGTATATATATATATATATATATATATATTTTTTTTTTTTCGTATCAAATGTGTTTATATTGCCATATGCATATATGATCATTCGCATATTTATCTCATGTATGTTGGTATTCTAAATTCTAAAATCTAAATTCTATATCCTGCTCATGTCCATACCTTGTATTGACATAGTTATATAATATTAGAATGTATAAGATTAGAATTAGTATTGTCATATTTGCCGTTACATCTTACTAAGGGTCAACAATAAGAATAGGCTTACAGTTTACTTTTACAGAGAATAGGTAGGATTTTACTTAATTGCTTTTCCTACAACATTGGTCAGTGTCATCAGGGCGTTGGTTTGTTTTAACCTATCACATTTGCCAATAAGGTTTTTAAACAAGACGTGGGGGTCAGCACATCAGGCTGTGACTACGGAATTTCTTTCCGAAACGCGTATGCCTGTGTGCTGCGCCCAGGTCTGACTTGACTATGTGTTTTGCTGTGTTCCTGTTTTAAAGTTTTCAAATAAAGGTTTCTTACTTTTAAACTATTTGATGGATGTCGGAATCTCTTTTGCATGACCTTTTTATTCCAGTGTTATCCGACTCATCAGCTGTTGCTGTGTTCTGAAGCGGACCCAAGCGGCTGTGTCTTTTTCGAAGAGGAGCGTATCCAATTGGTGGAACATTGAAGACGTCATAGCCCACACCTCCCGATGAGCCATCCAGCGTAAACCCTGTGAGCCGCGTGATTTGGAGCCGGTGTCTTCGTGTGCGGCACAGGAGTAGCTGTATTGAATCGGCAGCGCTGGTAATTTATTATACGGCTCGGAAGAGTGTGGTGTGAGTGACTCTGTATCTCCCTTTTCTATGATAACTGATGAAGCATAACGTCGAGTGACTTTTGCACTTTGGGTCCTTATATTACAACTAAAAGCCAGGAGTGGCTGTTTGGCTTATACTGTTTGGGTCTCTCTCTTGTGTGCACTGATAATTTATAGACATATCAGTACATTTGGGACACATTCTAAGAGGGGGTTCCACAATGGCTTCCAAACATATTGAACAAGGATTTTCCTTGGTATCAGACATGTTAAACAGGCTAGTAATGTAACAAGCAAGCTTGGAAAACACTGTAATCAAAGTAAATAACACTTAGAAATAAAACGGTACTGTGCCTTTAAGAGAAAAAAAGCTGCACAAGTTCTGCAAAACAGTGTAAAAAAGCAGTAAACTTAACGAAATTTTTACAGTAGTATCTTACAGCAAAATAAACAATTAACCCCTTAATGGCAAAACCGGATTGAAAAAACATCAAAACCGGTAAAAAAAGACTTTCAGCACCTTGCCACAGCTCTGCTGTGGTGCCTACCTGCCCTTCAGAATGATTTGTGGGGGAAAAAAACCTCCTTTACAGCCCTCAAACACAGCAGGAACCTCTAGAAAAGCAGTTGGATGACTCTAAAGGAAAAGAAACTGCGCAACTGAGGCGTGAAAATAGGCTCCTCCCACCTCACTCGATGTTGTGAGGCCTATTAGAAAAACACCTGAGTGTATCTTAATTAACCATGTGGGTTAAAAAACCCTAACACAAGCCACAATGACCCCTTCAGTCCCTTCAAAAAATGTTATAATTGCATCATTTACTGAACAAACAAAAAACGTTTTTCCTAACAGTGTCACCAGTAACAAATGAGCCCTTCAAGCAAGCTGAAATTCCTATCCAAGTGTCTGAATACAGCTTACCATTTCCCCATGGGGATATTGCCAGCCTTTTCTAGAATAAACACAGTCTGTCTAGAAAAACATAGACTGAACATACCTTAATGCAGTTTAGCCTGCAAACCGTTCCCCCAACTGAAGTTTTCCTGTACTCTTCAGCCCTTGTGAGAACAGCAGTGGATCTTAGTTACAAAGTGCTAAGATCATAATCCTCCTTGCAGAAATCTTCATCCCTTTTCTGCCAGAGAGTAAATAGTACACACCGGTACCATTTAAAATAACAAACTTTTGCTAGAGAAATAAAAAACTAACATTTTTGTCACCACACTCGCTCTGCACTTCCTAGTTACTTATATCCCACAAGTAAGGATGAATCCGTGGACTCGATACATCTTACAAGAGAAATTTGGATTCCTTAGTCTGTATCGGACTCCATAAATAAGGGGAAAATATTAAAACCCCTTAACAACCATTCAGGTAGTGTAAAATAAAGGAAAACTCCTCCAAGCTTAGCTCTTCATTAACCTCTTAAGTCTCTCTCAGAAAAAAATGTATAAAAAGTGCCAGTAAAAACTGCCAATAAATGTACCCTTAATCAAAAAAGGATAGCTATGTCCCAAAATATATCCACTTGAGGGTTAACCTCTAAAGTGCTATCCCTTCAGTACCTAGAAGGCAAATGCACTTACCTGTGGATCCAGCTGCAGGGCAGGTAACAGCTACTTAGGTGTGACAGGCACTACACTCACTGTCATGGACCTGTAGTAAAAGAAAGAACAGAGAAACCAGCCCTGGCTTTCTGCAAAGGGGTAGCAAAAGAATTAGAAGTAAAGCAAAGACTATCTCGCTGCCTTCTAACTGCTAAAAGCCACCACTACTCTTACTAAAAAGATTGATGTGGACACAGAAAGACCCCAATCCTTGCTTGCAGGGAAAAGTACCAAGAAAAGGAAATATATCTTCAGACAACATCTTCGCCATCCTCCCGTGATCAAGGCAAAAAGAATGACTGGGCGTTATGGATAAAGGAAGTGACACTTAAAAGCTTTGCTGGGGTGTATTTTGCCTCCTCCTGCTGGCCAGGAGTTGAATATCCCACAAGTAATTGGAATGAAGTCGTGGACTCTCCGTGACAGTGGGAAAAAAAATATTATGGTTAATACACGAGCTCTGCCACATCAATCCTGAAAAAGATGTTCTAAGAATTAACCAGCATTTTTTTCCTCACATCACTCTTTTTATACATGACTAATATTAATTATATGTGGGGGGAAAACATGGGATGATTTAATTTTTACTCCTCTCTCACATAGGGCCTAATGATATAAACCTCTTGGCTCAGACAAGATTTAAAATGATCCTCCAATAATGCAAGATCGCTAGTGAGATTCTAAAATGTTTTTTGTGAAAAAGATAATCCTAGGCGCCAACAAGTGGCTAAGGTATATAAAATATTTAATACAACTCAGGGTACAAGGTTTAAAAATACAGTATTGTAAATACAATTTAAAAGCAATTTAAAATGGCATGGATCCACGCTAATTACAATGAGGGTAAGAATGTGAAATATATAAGCACTTATAACAATATACACAAGATGAATGTGCAAAAACAGCAATATCACAGGTAAACTGCAAAGTGACTTGGTGCAATACTCCAATGTGCTAAAAAATGAGGTGGTTACAATCAGTAAAATTAAAAAAAAAAAATATATCCAATAAATTAAAAAATGTGTCCAGTGTAGAAAAAAGTGTTTCAAGAAAGAAATGTGTGTCAAGAAAAAACAGTCAATGTTAAATAAAAGTCAGTGTTAAAAATACCACAACAGAAGTCCACAATAAATCCGCTGGGGTGCTCCTATAGGTGTTTATCCAAAGGTATTGGTGAATAAGCAAGTGTTTGTTCAATAATATCCAATAAAAAATATCCAATAAAAAATGTCCAATAAAAAATAAAACAATGTTATTGGTGGTGCTACCAGCCTGGGTGGGCTGGTACGGTGCGAAAAGGTGCACAATAAGAAAAAGCTCAATATAAACGATTCCAATAAGAAATTCAAGTAAAGACAATTTCAATGGTAAAAACAAATCCAAAAATAAAAATGGATCCAAAAATAAAAATAAGGGACCAAAACCTGTGAAGAGAAAGAAAAAGTGCAATGTGTAGAAAAATCACAATATGTTCCTCCAATTAAAATAAGGCTTACCAGTGTTGTCTACGCGTTTCGGCCTTCTCTGGGCCTTTATCAAGACTGGTGTTTGCTACATACTGATGGCCTTTTATAGGGGTTGTTTGGTTACAACCGGAAGTGGTTTGATTTAGCCATTTCCGGTTTGGCGAATTTTTATATAATCTGAATTGTTAATAAAATGAGTCTTAAGGTCTGTTTTCTTGTTGGAATTAATAAATAGGTGATGTTTTGTTGTTATCACTTTTTAGGGAGTCTCTGTTTATCGTCTATTTTGTTTCTGTGTATCCTCCATATTTTTATGATGTCACTTCCGGTAACGGATTTTCCTTACGGGCTTGTATAATATATATTATTATGTTAGTTTTAATCAGTTGTCTTTGCTGTCTGTTATGCTGACTCATCCATAATAAATAGCTGCATATTGAATGAGGTTATGTCAGTTATTTCATATATGTTTCTTTTCCGTTTTTACAGTGTTCTGATTGGTCGTGACGTCAGAGCTGTAATCATTAGGCTGAGCGTAAAGTAAATTACTGACGTCTAGTTCCGTGTGTCCTTAGAATAAGATTATAAAATAATTCAGTATATGTCAATCATAGTATGAGTATTGTACTTGGTGTATATTATACTGGATATGTCGCTAAAATGTCACAACGTCTTCTATCATCACTGTGTAATCAGTGTGGTATATTACTTGAAGGATTTATTTGTGATCAGAATGCTGGTGTGTAAATGGTGCACAGATTATCTCCGAAGAGAGTTGAAACAGAAGTATAATGCAGATTGTTAGTGATCCTGTAGTACTTTCAGTGTTGTGTACTGTGTGCAATTTCTGGACACTATTAGGGGTTGCTTATTGATATTATTATCATTACATATGCGATAATGATACGATGCAATAATTTAATAAAGGATATAAATAATACGTAGAATATCTCCAGAGAGAGTTGGAGTAAAAGAGGAATACTACAGATTATTAATAATTATTAATAATTCTGTACTAATTACAATATTACATACTGTGTATAATTTCTAAACACAGTAAAGGATTGTTTTAATATTATTCACTCTTATTGATATTTATGATTGTCCTTGCAATAATAGTACTGTGCAATAATTTGATAAGAAATTGTATATGATCTTATAAAAATCATATTTGATAAACGAGAGGGGAATGTTTATTAGTGGATTAATGAAGTATTCAGGTCATTAGTATAGTATGTTAATGTCATATAATGACATACTTGAAGTTAATTGCAAATTGGGACTATAATAGACAAAAATAAAATTAAAAGAAAAAATAAAAGATAAAAAATAGTATATATGCTTATAGATCAGTTGCTCAGTTGTATTTTATACGGCTTGGGATCTAGTTTAAAGTGGGGTATTCTAAACATGGTAAATATCAATTGATCACCTTTAAGGGGGTATATTTAAGGGATGAGTGTCCTATGTGTTTAATCTCAGAGATATGTTAAAATAGGTGGATGGTTAGATGCCTGCGTCTTGGCGTAATGGAATAATGGGTAAGTGTTAAAATATTGGCTTACCCATTATATAGATGAGTGTCCTATGTGTTTAATCTCAGAGACATAGGGATGAGTGTCCTATGTGTTTAATCTCAGAGATATGTTAAAATAGATGGATTGTAGGTGCCTGCGTATTGGCGTAATGGAATAATAGGTAAGTATTAAAATATTGGCTGGATATAAAGAATACAGATTTTCTCTTTATTTATTTCTAGCCTGTTTTCAGGGACTAAGGATAAAATGAGATAACTGGAAGGAGGCTTAATTTCTAATGCTTGGCCCATTGGCCTTCAATTAGTTGGAAAACTTTGTTAAATTGAGTTGGATATCGATTCTATAGGACTTGTAGTTAGTTTGTCTCTTGTATCAGTACTGGAACTTAATAAAAAAGAGTGATGTAACTCTTTTATTAATTAATTCTAGATGGGGACCGGTGCCTTAGAGGAGGATGTATGGATGTAAAGATTATAGCAGGTTTTTTTGTAGTTTCTTCTACTTTTTGGTCATATGGGCTTATCTGTTTCTTTCTGTGTGGGGAGAGTTATTTCTAAAATAGAAGATCCAAATTGAGGACAAATACCTAGAGAGGAGAGGATCATTAGTGAAGATATAAAAATGTTATGTCATATTGAATAAGTGGGAGAGGTCTTCCTTGTTATTTAGCCCTTTAGGGTGCAGACAGTCCAAGTTGAAGATCCACTTTGATTCGGCGGTCAGCAATTTCTTCGTATAATTGCCGCCCCTCCAGTCCTTTCGTACCTTCTGTATGCCCATGTATGTTAAATCCTTTATATTTCCCTTGTGTTTACTTGTAAAGTGTCTATATAAAGCGGTATCTATGTTTAGTTTTTCGATGAGTCGTATGTGTTCACGTATCCTTTCTTTCAGGGTCCTGGACGTCTGGCCCACATATTGTAGACCACACGAACACTGCAACATGTAGATCACTCCACTGTCTTGGCATCTAATCAACTCATTTACTTTATATTTTTCTTTCGTATTGAAGCTGTTAAATGTGGTGGATTTGATGCCGCTTTTACATGCTTTACAAGACAGGGGAAGAAGCCTTTCACCTCTTTTCCGAATGTATCTCTGATACCCAGGTTTTTCTTTCTTTCTATACTGGGAGCGAGTCTGCTCTGTAGGTTCTTAGTTTTCCTGTAGACAAATTTGGGTCTTACTGGTAGTTTTTCACCAATCAGGTCATCTTTCAGAACCTCAGGGACTTCAGAAAGACTTCATTTTGGATGGGATCCAGTACATCTTGACCCATAATTATTTCCATGATGATGGAAATTACTACCAACAGTCTGCGGTACAGCGATGGGGACCAGGTTCGCGCCTAGTTACGCAAACCTATTTATGGGTAAGTGGGAAAACATCTTCTGGGAGTCATGCCCAGCAAGCGCGGACCTGGTCCTCTACCGCCGCTATATAGATGACATCATTATCATCTGGAAAGGGACCCAGGAGGATCTGAACTACACCATTGAAGTCATGAACAGAAGTACCAACAGTCTGAAATTTACTCACTCATGGAGCAATACTGAACTCATCTTTCTAGATTTAAAAATAGAGGTCATAGATGGCAAGATTGAAACCTCTACTCATTTCAAAGCAGTAGACAGCAATACCTATATCCATAGCATGAGCTGCCATCACAAGAACTGGAAGGAGAACATCCCGAAGGGACAACTGGTAAGGATCAAAAAGAACTGTTCAACAGAAGAAAAATGGAATCAACAAGCTAACATCATTAAAGCAAAGTTCCTAGAGAGAGGATATCAGGAGAGCCTGTTGGAACAGAAAAATGAAGAGGTCAATAAAATCAACAGAAATGATCTTTTAAAATATAAAGAAAAAACATTGCGAACAGAAGATGACTCTTTCAATATATTAATGATTACTGAATACAGTGAAAATAAGAGCATCATCGAGAAAATATTTCAGAAACACTGGTCAATTCTGAAAGAAGATGACCTGATTGGTGAAAAACTACCAGTAAGACCCAAATTTGTCTACAGGAAAACTAAGAACCTACAGAGCAGACTCGCTCCCAGTATAGAAAGAAAGAAAAACCTGGGTATCAAAGATACATTCGGAAAAGAGGTGAAAGGCTTCTTCCCCTGGGTGTCTTGTAAAGCATGTAAAAGCGGCATCAAATCCACCACATTTAACAGCTTCAATACGAAAGAAAAATATAAAGTAAATGAGTTGATTAGATGCCAAGACAGTGGAGTGATCTACATGTTGCAGTGTTCGTGTGGTCTACAATATGTGGGCCAGACGTCCAGGACCCTGAAAGAAAGGATACGTGAACACATACGACTCATCGAAAAACTAAACATAGATACCGCTTTATATAGACACTTTACAAGTAAACACAAGGGAAATATAAAGTATTTAACATACATGGGCATACAGAAGGTACAAAAGGACTGGAGGGGCGGCAATTATACGAAGAAATTGCTGACCGCCGAATCAAAATGGATCTTCAACTTGGACTGTCTGCACCCTAAAGGGCTAAATAACAAGGAAGACCTCTCCCACTTATTCAATATGACATAACATTTTTATATCTTCACTAATGATCCTCTCCTCTCTAGGTATTTGTCCTCAATTTGGATCTTCTATTTTAGAAATAACTCTCCCCACACAGAAAGAAACAGATAAGCCCATATGACCAAAAAGTAGAAGAAACTACAAAAAAACCTGCTATAATCTTTACATCCATACATCCTCCTCTAAGGCACCGGTCCCCATCTAGAATTAATTAATAAAAGAGTTACATCACTCTTTTTTATTAAGTTCCAGTACTGATACAAGAGACAAACTAACTACAAGTCCTATAGAATCGATATCCAACTCAATTTAACAAAGTTTTCCAACTAATTGAAGGCCAATGGGCCAAGCATTAGAAATTAAGCCTCCTTCCAGTTATCTCATTTTATCCTTAGTCCCTGAAAACAGGCTAGAAATAAATAAAGAGAAAATCTGTATTCTTTATATCCAGCCAATATTTTAATACTTACCTATTATTCCATTACGCCAATACGCAGGCACCTACAATCCATCTATTTTAACATATCTCTGAGATTAAACACATAGGACACTCATCCCTATTTCTCTGAGATTAAACACATAGGACACTCATCTATATAATGGGTAAGCCAATATTTTAACACTTACCCATTATTCCATTACGCCAAGACGCAGGCATTTAACCATCCACCTATTTTAACATATCTCTGAGATTAAACACATAGGACACTCATCCCTTAAATATACCCCCTTAAAGGTGATCAATTGATATTTACCATGTTTAGAATACCGCACTTTAAACTAGATCCCAAGCCGTATAAAATACAACTGAGCAACTGATCTATAAGCATATATACTATTTTTTATCTTTTATTTTTTCTTTTAATTTTATTTTTGTCTATTATAGTCCCAATTTGCAATTAACTTCAAGTATGTCATTATATGACATTAACATACTATACTAATGACCTGAATACTTCATTAATCCACTAATAAACATTCCCCTCTCGTTTATCAAATATGATTTTTATAAGATCATATACAATTTCTTATCAAATTATTGCACAGTACTATTATTGCAAGGACAATCATAAATATCAATAAGAGTGAATAATATTAAAACAATCCTTAACTGTGTTTAGAAATTATACACAGTATGTAATATTGTAATTAGTACAGAATTATTAATAATTATTAATAATCTGTAGTATTCCTCTTTTACTCCAACTCTCTCTGGAGATATTCTACGTATTATTTATATCCTTTATTAAATTATTGCATCGTATCATTATCGCATATGTAATGATAATAATATCAATAAGCAACCCCTAATAGTGTCCAGAAATTGCACACAGTACACAACACTGAAAGTACTACAGGATCACTAACAATCTGCATTATACTTCTGTTTCAACTCTCTTCGGAGATAATCTGTGCACCATTTACACACCAGCATTCTGATCACAAATAAATCCTTCAAGTAATATACCACACTGATTACACAGTGATGATAGAAGACGTTGTGACATTTTAGCGACATATCCAGTATAATATACACCAAGTACAATACTCATACTATGATTGACATATACTGAATTATTTTATAAGCTTATTCTAAGGACACACGGAACTAGACGTCAGTAATTTACTTTACGCTCAGCCTAATGATTACAGCTCTGACGTCACGACCAATCAGAACACTGTAAAAACGGAAAAGAAACATATGAAATAACTGACATAACCTCATTCAATATGCAGCTATTTATTATGGATGAGTCAGCATAACAGACAGCAAAGACAACTGATTAAAACTAACATAATAATATATATTATACAAGCCCGTAAGGAAAATCCGTTACCGGAAGTGACATCATAAAAATATGGAGGATACACAGAAACAAAATAGACGATAAACAGAGACTCCCTAAAAAGTAACAACAAAACATCACCTATTTATTAATTCCAACAAGAAAACAGACCTTAAGACTCATTTTATTAACAATTCAGATTATATAAAAATTCGCCAAACCGGAAATGGCTAAATCAAACCACTTCCGGTTGTAACCAAACAACCCCTATAAAAGGCCATCAGTATGTAGCAAACACCAGTCTTGATAAAGGCCCAGAGAAGGCCAAAACGCGTAGACAACACTGGTAAGCCTTATTTTAATTGGAGGAACATATTGTGATTTTTCTACACATTGCACTTTTTCTTTCTCTTCACAGGTTTTGGTCCCTTATTTTTATTTTTGGATCCATTTTTATTTTTGGATTTGTTTTTACCATTGAAATTGTCTTTACTTGAATTTCTTATTGGAATCGTTTATATTGAGCTTTTTCTTATTGTGCACCTTTTCGCACCGTACCAGCCCACCCAGGCTGGTAGCACCACCAATAACATTGTTTTATTTTTTATTGGACATTTTTTATTGGATATTTTTTATTGGATATTATTGAACAAACACTTGCTTATTCACCAATACCTTTGGATAAACACCTATAGGAGCACCCCAGCGGATTTATTGTGGACTTCTGTTGTGGTATTTTTAACACTGACTTTTATTTAACATTGACTGTTTTTTCTTGACACACATTTCTTTCTTGAAACACTTTTTTCTACACTGGACACATTTTTTAATTTATTGGATATATTTTTTTTTTTTTGAATTTTACTGATTGTAACCACCTCATTTTTTAGCACATTGGAGTATTGCACCAAGTCACTTTGCAGTTTACCTGTGATATTGCTGTTTTTGCACATTCATCTTGTGTATATTGTTATAAGTGCTTATATATTTCACATTCTTACCCTCATTGTAATTAGCGTAGATCCATGCCATTTTAAATTGCTTTTAAATTGTATTTACAATACTGTATTTTTAAACCTTGTACCCTGAGTTGTATTAAATATTTTATATACCTTAGCCACTTGTTGGCGCCTAGGATTACCTTTTTCACATTATTGCATTTAGGTGATAACTAGGTATCACCATCCTGGGCCAATAAGGTCTAGTGGGCGCTGGGATATTCTCTTATTGCTAAAATGTTTTTTGCTATACATTTCTAAAGGGCATTCCCTGCATTTCTATGTGAATGAGAGACAAGCCCAGTGCAACATAGCACTGCAAGAGTTCTGCTGCATTTACAATTTGTGCTTTGTATTTTATACTGCTTTACAAGTCAGATTAAATTTTAGAATATTTAAACGCTGAACTTTCTATTTTAATACATATAGATTCTGTATACAGCATTGCATATAAGATTGTGATTACACAAATACTGGTTTTGCTCTGACAGTTTGTGTAGCATTTACAAAATTAGACTCATACTTTACATTGCACTTTTTTTTCCTCATCCATTCATCTACTTATGCATATTAATATAGTAGAGAACAGACAGCTTTGGCTCAGAGGATCTCCTCCTGTAACTATCAGTATTGTCAAGTGTAACATCTACATTATAACTAAGTCTGATGTATTTGTACCCCTTTAGTTATGTACACAGCAGTGCAGAATGGTGAAGCCTTCAAAATTATTATTATGTATTACAATAATAATAATAATAATAATAATAGTTGTATCTTAAAACAAAAGAAAGTGCAGAAACCTACTTCCAAATCCTTCTTTATCCTTTCTATTTTCAGGAGAAGGAAATTCAAGGAAGATACTTCCCGCCCATTTAGTTAAACTAATTTAAATATAAGAAATCAGACAAATATGGCCTGAATACTAATACAAAAGGACCATAACTATTGGAGAATCTTTAGTAAAGAAATATATAGTACTCATTTAAAATGTATGTTTTTTTTTTTTTTTTTTTAAAGGTCAAAAATATTTGGTTTAATTTCCCTTTTCATATTAAAATGTTTTAATTTTGTGATTTAGATAAAGAATACAGTGTTAAACAACTTTAGAATTTACATCTATAAATTAGTTAAATTCTCTTGGCATCCTTTGCTACAAAGAACATAGGTAGGCATAGAAGCAAAGTATTACTGGGAGCTAGCTGCTGACTGCTCATATTTGCATCTTGTCAATGCCCTACCCAATGTGTTAAGCTAGCTCCAAGTAATGCATTGCTGCTACATCAACAAAGGATACTAAAGGAACAAAGCAAATTTGATAATATAAGTAAATTGGAAAGTTGATTAAAATTGTATGTTTTATCTGAATCCTGTAGTAAAACTTTTGATTTAATTTTCCATGAAGCCACTTTATCTAAACTAGGGTTGCACCGATAACAATACTAGTATCAGTGCCGATACCAAGTATTTGCATGAGTACTTGTACTCGTGCAAGTGCACCGATACTTAAACCGATACCACCACTTCCTACCCATACGCCATCTTGTGGCGTTTTTCAAATTGCATGTTCCCATTTTAAGCTGGAGTGAAGACTCAACTAAAACTTGTTCACTTCTGTTCTGCCAAAACAAATTGCTGTTATTTGTATTATTGTACGTTTGAGAGCAGAGCTCCAAAAGCTGCTACTATACAGTTGGAAGCCTACATCACTGTACCTCATTCAGACAAACCCCTGAAATACTGGGCAGTTAAACAGATTTCCAGCTCTGGCTAAAATGGCCCAAAAATAACTTTCTGCCCCATGCAGTAGTGCGACAGCTTAGCGTCAAACGTTCTTACTGATAAAAGAAACAGACTTATTTAGACCAGCCCTATTTTCTGTTGAGTCAGTAGAATGCAAATGCCCCACTTTTCTCAAATGGGATTACTGGGACACTTCTTCCCCAAATTTTTGTTTTTAGAATTAAATTGTATTACTTTGTATTAAATACAAATGTCAGATTGATGTTATATAGGCACACTTCAACCCAATTGCATGCAGTAATCGCCCCTTTAAATTGTAACTTTCCAGCCCCAACTGCTGCAGCTGTTATTTATTGATGTTATTAATATATTTTATTGTAATATTTTTTATTTATAAACATGTTCTGTGAACTTTGTGACAACAATCAAATAAAACAGTTTATTTCAAAATGTCTTTTGAGTTACAGTTCATAAATCATTAGTTTGTATTGTGCTTGGTAAACTGTCATATGACATTTTTAAAAAGTATCAGTAATTTGTATCGGTGAGTATTTGAAGAAAAAAAAGTATTGGTACTTGTACTCGGTCTTACAAAAATGGTATTGGTGCAACCCTAATCTAAACCTATTTAAAGCAAAACACAAAAAAAAACAATACAATGAGCAACAGATCAAACCAGTTCAAAGGGCAACTTTAAAATGTTTATTTTGTGGGCCTTCTTTCTGCATAAAAATCAGCAAAAGCATCTAATTTACATAAAAACATAATTTATGCTTACCAGATAAATTAATTTCCTTCCGGATAGGGAGAGTCCACTGCTTTATTCCTTACTGTTGGGAAATACAACACCTGGCCACCAGGAGGAGGCAAAGACACCTTAGCCAAAGGCTTAAATAGCCCTCCCACTTCCTCATTACTCCAGTCATTCTGCCGAGGGAACAAGGAAAAGTAGGAAAAATATCAGGGTATAAATGGTGCCAGAATAAGATAAATAATAAGGGGCCGTCCTTGGACAAGAAAAAACGGGTGGGGGCCGTGGACTCTTCCTATCCGGAAGGAAAGGCATTTATCTGGTAAGCATAAATTATGTTTTCCTTCCTAAGATAGGGAGAGTCCACGGCTTCATTCCTTACTGTTGGGAAAACTATACCCAAGCTCCAGAGGACACTGAATGAACAACAGGAGGGAACAAAAAGGAAGAGCCGGACCCTATTCTGAATGCACCACAGCCTGTAAAACTTTTCTCCCGAAAGCTGTTTCAGCTGAAGCAAAAACATCAAACTAGTAAAAATTAGAAAAAGTATGTAAGGAGCACCAGGTAGCCGCCTTACAAATCTGATCCATAGAGGCCTCATTCTTAAAGGCCCAAGAGGAAGCCGCTGCTCTAGTGGAATGAGCCATTATCCTCTCAGGAGGATGATGTCCCGCTGTCTCGTAAGCTAAGCTGATGACACTCCTTAACCAAAAAGATAGGGAAGTCAAAGTAGCCTTTTACCCCTTACGCTTCCCCGAATAGACAACAAAGAGAAAGATTGTCTAAACTCCTTAGTAGCCTGAAGATAGAACTTCAAGTAAACTTTCCTGCGAACTTCAAGTAAACTTTCCTTTGATGAAGGATTAAGACACAAGGAAGGAACCACAATCTCTTGATTGATGTTGCGATCTGACACAACCTTAGGAAGAAAACCTAATTTAGTACGTAAAACTGCCTTATCTGCATGAGTTATGAGATAAGGGAACTCACATCGCAAAGCAGAGATCTCAGAAACTCTGTGCGCAGAGGCAATAGCCATTAAAAAGAGAACGTTCCAAGATAACAATTTAATGTCAACGGAATGCACAGGCTCAAACAGAGCCTGTTGCAAAACACGAACAACTAGATTAAGGCTCCAATGAGGAGCCCCAGATCTAAATACAGATCTGATCCTAGTCAGAGCCTTAACAAAAAGGACTGCGCATCTGGAAGCTCAGCCAGCCTCTTGTGCAATAAAACCGACAGGGCCGAAATCGGTCTTCCCAGGGAACTAGCAGAAAGGCCCTTCTCCAGTCCATCCTGGAGAAAAGATAAGATCCTGGCAACCTTAACTCTGTGCCAGGAAAAGCCACACTCATCACACCAGAATAAGTAGATCCTCCACCCTTTGTGGTAGATACGCCAAGTAACTGGTTTACGAGCATAAATAAGAGTATCAATGAGACACTCAGAGAAACCTCTCTTGGCTAAGACTAAACGTTCAATCTGCACTCAGTCAGCCTCAGAGAATCTAGATTTTGATGAACAAATGGACCTTGTAACCGCAGGTCTCTGCGATAAGGTAACTTCCACGGAGAAGAGGATATCCCCACTAGATCCGCGAACCACGTCCTTCCTGGCCACGATGGAGCAATCAGGATTACTGATACCCGCTCCTGCTTGATGGGCCACCACTCAAGGAAGAAGAAGTAATGGAGAAAAGAGATATGAGTTTGAACCTCCAGGGCACTGCTAGTGCAGTTATTAGATCCGCTTGGGGATCCCTCGACCCGTACCAGGGTAGCTTGGTATTGAGACGGGACGCCATGAGATCTATCTCCGGCGTCCCCCACTTGCTGCATATCTCTGCAAACACCTTGGGATAGAGAGACCATTCCCCTGGGTAGAAGGATTGCCTGCTGAGAAAATCCGCCTCCCAGTGGTCCACACCCGGAATGTGGATCGTTGACAGCGAACAGCTGTGGGCCTCCGCCCATTCTAGAATCTGAGATACATCCCTCATCGACAAGGAAATTCTCGTTCCCCCCTGATGGTTGATATAAGTCACTGAGGATATATTTTCTGATTGGAATCTGATAAACTGGGACAAACCCAAAAGTGGCCAAGCCTTCAAGACATTGAAGATTGCCCGTAGTTCCAAAACTGATCGGGAGGGAGGACTCCTCCTGAGTCCACAACCCCTGTGCCTTCCTGGCACCCCAAACAGCTCCCCATATGGATAGGCTTGTGTCCGTAGTCACAATCTCCCAGGATGGTCTTAAGAAGCACGTCCCTCGGGACAGATGATCTGGACAGAGCCACCAAGAGAGCGATTCTCTCGACTGGTTGTCAAATACAATCTGTAGCGACAGATCAGAATGATCACTGTTCCACTGTCTCAGCACGCACAGTTGTAAAGGTCTGAGACGGAACCTGGCAAAAGGAATGATGTCCATACAGGACACCATGAGACCAATCACCTCCATACACTGAGCCACAGAGGAACACAAGGCAGTCCGGAGGGCAAGGCAAGTTGAAGTTAGCTTGCAACGTCTCTGGTCTGTTAGAAATATCCTCATGGATATGGAGTTGATTATAGCACCCGGGAACCCTGGTACTTGGGATAAGAGAACTCTTTTCCATATTTATCTTCTATCCATGTGATCGAAGAAGACTGAGAAGAGATGGTGATTGCACCAGAATATCGTCCAAGTATGGGGGTACTTTAATACCCTGAGTTCTGGCAACGGCTAGAAGAGCCCCCAGAACCTTCGTAAGGATTCTTGGAGCAATAGCTAGGCCAAATGGAAGGGCAATGAACTAGAAGTGCTGGTCTAGGAATGCAAACCTCAGGAACTGAAAGTGTTACCTGTGTATTGGAACATAAAGGTAAGCGTCCATATCTATAGTGGTCATAAACTGTCCTTCCTTAACTAAAGGAAGGATGGACCTTATCGTCTCCATCTTGAAGGAAGGGACACCAAGAAATCTGTTTAAGCACTTTAGGTCCAGAATTGGGTGGAAAGTTCCCTCATTCTTTGGGACCACGAAAAGGTTTGAATAAAACCACAAACCTTTTTCTTCGATAGGCACCGGGACAACAACTCCTAAGGAGGATAGGTCCTAAATGCACTCTAGAAAGGCATCCCTCTTTTCTGGTATGTAGACACGTTCGAGAGTAGGAATCTGCCCTTGGGCGGATGAGATTTGAAGCCTATCTTGTATCCATGAGTACGACCTCCAAGACCCACAGATCCTGTACATCCCAGAACCAAGCTTCTGAAAAAAGAGAGACCGTCTACCCCCTACACGATCCAATCCCGGATCGGGGGCCGCCCCTTCATGCTGATTTGTTTTCGGTGGGCTTCTTATTCTGCTTGGACTTATTTCAGGACTGAGCCGGCTTCCAAGTACTCTTGGGTTGCTCGGGCTTGGAGAAGGATTGTTGTCGTTGGGATTTGTCAGAACAAAAATTAGAAGATTGTCGTCCCTTAGACTTGTACTTATCTTGCGGTAGGAAGGCAGCCTTGCCTCCGGTAACCGTAGAAGTAATGGAGTCCAGGCCTGGACCAAATAAAATCTTTCCCTTGAAGGGAAGAGAAAGGAGTCTGGACTTAGAAGTCATATCCGCTGACCAAGACTTCAACCAGAGCGTCCGGCAGGCTAGGAATGCAAAGACAGAGGCCTTTGCATTTAGGTGAATAATTTGCATGTTTGCATCACAGATAAAAGAATTAGCAATTCTCAGAGCTTAAATTCTGTCTTAAATATCCTCGAGGGGAGACTCCACCTCAATGAGTTCCATAAAAGTTGCACCAGTAGGTAGCTGCTGTGGAAACCCTGGCAACTGCAGCCTCCAGGTGAAATAAAAATCCCTATGTTGAAACATCTTTCTCAGAAAGGTTTCCATTTTCTTATCCATCAGCTCTGAACAAAGAACTATCCTCAAGAGGTATAGTACTACGTTTATCAAGCGTATGCAAATAGCACAATCCACCTTAGGAATGGAGCCCCACAAATCCAGTTGAGAGTCCAGGAACAACTTTTTTAAAAGTAGACTAGGGGGAAAACGAAGATCCAATTCTTTCCCATTCGTTGTTAAAAATGTTCGCCATTTTAACCGACACAGGAAAATTCAAAGGCACTTTCCTGTCTTCGTAAACTTTGTCTAATTTAGGTATCATAAGTTCTTCAGGCAGTGCGGCTTCTGGAACCTCTAACGTAGACAGAACCTCCTTTAATAAAAAAAAATGCAAGTGCTCAATTTTAATCTAAAGGACGGTTCCTCCGCAGCAGGAGGCTTAGACCCTAAGGACTCCGACCCCAAAAGTTCACCCTCTGAAGTAAACTTATAATCGGATAACTGGGACATAAGAGCGAAATCCGAAACATATTTAGATGACTCTGGGTCAGGAGAGCTATGTTTAACCTTTCTCTTGGCGTTTATTAGAGCAAGGTAATGCACCACTGTTTATAACTGCGCTGCAAAGTCCGCAGGAAGAAGGCCCCTCCGGATGGAGGATCGGATGTGCTACAGGAAACTGCATGTGGAGTGGATAATGTAGCTAGCAAGGGTAGTAATCTCACAGGACGCCGAGTCCTGAGAGGTAGACGGCTTAGCAGGCTTGTCTCCCTTCTTAGAATTTGTAACGGCGTTAAGGCATGTGGAACATAATTAAGTGAGTGGGAAAACCACGGCCTCCTCACAATATAAACAGGTATGATTTAGTACAGAAGAAGTACCTTCTAACATGTCAGTCTTCCATAGCTCAGGTTATACCCACAGGAGGACACAAATAAAGTTTTTTTTTTTTTATATATATACTCCCAATGGCTGGGGCACTCACCACCTCCTAGACCCAGACAGTTAACAGAGGAAACGCTCTCCTCAGGTTGAAGTCTCAGCCGGAATGGAGGAAATGAACATAGACCACATGCTATGAAAAGTACAGCAAGTTAATAGGAGCTGTGCAACACTTTAAAAAACGAAAGTGAAACCTGTTTGTTCCAGCCAAAAACAGTCTATGAGCCCAGAAAATAAAATCACACAAAAAGCATGTAAATAATTAATACACTGATTAATTAACCCCAACTGTTCAATAACCCCCCCCCCAGAGGATATTACCCTGGATCCTAGCAAGGTATAAAGGAGCCACACTGTGACCCTGTTATAGCGTTTTATATGTAAAAAATTTAAACGATCTTACCTCCAGGATCCATGCTGTGGAACAGAACACAGCCTCTCAAGTGTGACAGTCTTATAGCAGCGCTCCTGACATGGGACTTGAGTAAGAGAAAGCAGGCAGTAAAACTTGTCAACATTGATTAGGAGCTGTTAGCAGTAGTCTGGTTTCGCAGAAAAACTTTCCCTGCATCTCTAGACTCTAGACTAACTTTCATCAATACTCTCACTGAGAGGTTGACATGACTACTTTAAACTCCAGTCCTATCTCGAAGGGCAGATACCCCTTTTCAGGACTCTTTGAATCTTCTGCCACCTCCTATCGTGATGAAAGGCAAAGAATGACTGGAGGAAGTGGGAGGGATATTTAAGCATTTGGCTGGGGCGTCTTTGCCTCCTCCTGGTGGCCAGGTGTTGTATTTCCCAACAGTAAGGAATGAAGCCGTGAACTCTCCCCATCTTAGGAAGGAAATCATATTAAAAAACCACCACCTTTTAGATGAAAATAGCTAAGTAGTATAAATGAATTAAACTTTTCTGATATTTAAACAGTTCATATTCCAGGACTCAAAGTTTTAGAGGAAAATGTTCTAAGACTAAATGAAATACTCAGATTATTAACTCCAGAAAAAATAGGTCTATGGACAAAGAAAAAACAAAACAAAAAACTCATGCAGCAGTGATCTGATCTCCCCAGGCAACCTGACCCATAAAGGTCAACCAGAAATGAAAAATAAATAAAATAAACATAATTTTGAGCCAGGCTGGCAAGATTTGTACAAAATCTATGAGCCAGCCAAAAACAGATAGCAATTTACTTTGTGTTCCTGTAGTGGTTTGACCCCATGATCACAATGTATGTTCGGGGCAAGCAAGGGTTATAAGAATAGCCATCCATCTATTACCTAGGACAATTATGTGCAATCAAAATATTGAGCTGAGCAGAGATTTTACTCCTTGAAGAAATAAAATAAATAATAATAAAAAAAAAGGTCTCTAGACAAGCTATGAGTAATCCTAGGTGACATCAGGAGTGTGCAAATGTGTCTAGCCATCTGGCAGCAGTGTTCGTTTATAGTAATGCTTTGCATATTTACAATGTTGCAAACACTGTTGCAGACACATGCACACTCCTGAGCTCCTTTCGGCATACATAGATTTACTCTTCAACAGAGGATAGCAAGAAAATAAAGCGAACTTGATAATATAATTGAAAAGTTATTTAAAAATCACACGCTCTACCGGAATCAAAAGTTTAATTTTGACTTTACTGTTCCTTTAACTTTCTCTCTCTATTATAGTTTAATTTAGCTTTTTGTGATGTGGGGGGCTGGCAGTTTAGGGGTTAATAGGTTTATTTCGTGGGAGGCTAGAGGTTTAGGGGTTAACTTTATTTTGTGGCGGCAATGTCGGGGAGAGGCAGAATAGGGGTTAATATCTTTATTATAGTATCGGCGATGTTGGGGTGCGGGGGAATAGGGGTTAATAACTATTATAGTGGTGACGATGTCTGGGAGCGGCAGATTAGGGGTTAATAACTAATTTAGTGTTTACGATGCGGGAAGGCGGCGGAATAGGGGTTAATAGGTAGTTTATGGGTGTTATTGTACTTTGTAACATTTTAGTTATGAGTTTTGTGTAACATTTTTGTTGCACAAAACTCATAACTACTGATCTCAGATAGTGGAACGGATTGTATCGGTACAGGCTGGAAGGCAAGCATTTTAGCCTCACCGCACAACCTGCAATACCGGTGCTATGGAAATCCCACGCAAAAATGTAATTTTTTTGAGTGCGGGATTGACGATGCGTTACAGGCTACAATGCTTGCGGAATAGCTATACCGACAAGACTCGTAATGGCTGCGTTACGGTTTTTACGCTGAAATGGCCATTTTTTAGCATTAAAACCATAACGCAAAACTCGTAATCTAGGTGTATGTGATCTGTGGAAGGCTTTTAACTTATACATATGGGTATAGCTGGGCAGTTCTGACAATCCATGGGCCTGATAAAATTAACATCTGAATCATTGCTAACAATCTCTCTACATATTTCTTCAAAGCAGCACTGAAAACTGCATAGCTAAACTAAATGGTTTGGATCCCTGAGATCAATGCTCCAGTCCATGTATTCCTGTTGGGATTACACACACAGCAAGTTCTCATGGAGTTCTACAAGACTAACAGGCTAAGCCAAGCATGCTGTTTTGGGATGGATCAGACTGTGTATGAGTCTTGTAAATACCCTAGCATACTGCTTCCTAGCGCCTCCAATTCTTCTGTTCTATGGCAAATGTTCTACTAATTGTACGTCTTCTACAGAGAGATGTTCATATCTATAGCTATATATACAATGCACCATTTGAAATATAAGCTGAGATGGCACAGAGTTACAGGTGATTATACAATTCATTCAGCTTGTCATTACAATGGTAAGCGAAAACAGTGTTGTCTAACACAATTATGACAAAGATTGACAGTTTATACAACTTGGCTCATTAAAGGCGGCTTCATGTATCCCTTCAAGAAGAAGATACATGGGTAAAGGTGCAGAGTGATCATTTGAAATATACAGACAAAGAATAATATTGGTGCAAAGAACACAACAGATGGGACAATGAAAATATGAATACAGGTAATCATTTCCGTTAGTTTAATGCTCAGATGGTGACTGATATAGGTGCAAAGAACGACACATGAGACAATAAAATATGAATAAAAACAGAATTTATGTTTACCTGATAAATTACTTTCTCCAACGGTGTGTCCCGTCCACGGCGTCATCCTTACTTGTGGGATATTCTCTTCCCCAACAGGAAATGGCAAAGAGCCCAGCAAAGCTGGTCACATGATCCCTCCTAGGCTCCGCCTACCCCAGTCATTCGACCGACGTTAAGGAGGAATATTTGCATAGGAGAAACCATATGATACCGTGGTGACTGTAGTTAAAGAAAATAAATCATCAGACCTGATTAAAAAACCAGGGCGGGCCGTGGACCGGACACACCGTTGGAGAAAGTAATTTATCAGGTAAACATAAATTCTGTTTTCTCCAACATAGGTGTGTCCGGTCCACGGCGTCATCCTTACTTGTGGGAACCAATACCAAAGCTTTAGGACACGGATGAAGGGAGGGAGCAAATCAGGTCACCTAAATGGAAGGCACCACGGCTTGCAAAACCTTTCTCCCAAAAAATAGCCTCAGAAGAAGCAAAAGTATCAAACTTGTAAAATTTGGTAAAAGTGTGCAGTGAAGACCAAGTCGCTGCCCTACATATCTGATCAACAGAAGCCTCGTTCTTGAAGGCCCATGTGGAAGCCACAGCCCTAGTGGAATGAGCTGTGATTCTTTCAGGAGGCTGCCGTCCGGCAGTCTCGTAAGCCAATCTGATGATGCTTTTAATCCAAAAAGAGAGAGAGGTAGAAGTTGCTTTTTGACCTCTCCTGTTACCAGAATAAACAACAAACAAGGAAGATGTTTGTCTAAAATCCTTTGTAGCATCTAAATAGAATTTTAGAGCGCGAACAACATCCAAATTGTGCAACAAACGTTCCTTCTTCGAAACTGGTTTCGGACCCAAAGAAGGCACGACTATCTCCTGGTTAATGTTTTTGTTAGAAACAACTTTTGGAAGAAAACCAGGTTTAGTACGTAAAACCACCTTATCTGCATGGAACACCAGATAAGGAGGAGAACACTGCAGAGCAGATAATTCTGAAACTCTTCTAGCGGAAGAAATTGCAGCCAAAAACAAAACTTTCCAAGATAATAACTTAATATCAACGGAATGTAAGGGTTCAAACGGAACCCCCTGAAGAACTGAAAGAACTAAGTTGAGACTCCAAGGAGGAGTCAAAGGTTTGTAAACAGGCTTGATTCTAACCAGAGCCTGAACAAAGGCTTGAACATCTGGCACAGCTGCCAGCTCTTTGTGAAGTAACACAGACAAGGCAGAAATCTGTCCCTTCAAGGAACTTGCAGATAATCCTTTCTCCAATCCTTCTTGAAGAAAGGATAGAAACCTAGGAATCTTTACCTTGTCCCAAGGGAATCCTTTAGATTCACACCAACAGATATATTTTTTCCATATTTTGTGGTAAATTTTTCTAGTTACAGGCTTTCTGGCCTGAACAAGAGTATCAATAACAGAATCTGAGAACCCTCGCTTTGATAAGATCAAGCGTTCAATCTCCAAGCAGTCAGCTGGAGTAGGACCAGATTCGGATGTTCGAACGGACCTTGAACAAGAAGGTCTCGTCTCAAAGGTAGCTTCCATGGTGAAGCCGATGACATATTCACCAGATCTGCTTACCAAGTCCTGCGTGGTTACGCAGGAGCTATCAAGATCACCTACGCCCTCTCCTGATTGATCCTGGCTACCAGCCTGGGGATGAGAGGAAACGGCGGGAATACATAAGCTAGGTTGAAGGTCCAAGGTGCTACTAGTGCATCTACTAGAGTCGCCTTGGGATCCCTGGATCTGGACCCGTAGCAAGGAACCTTGAAGTTCTGACGAGAGGCCATCAGATCCATGTCTGGAATGCCCCACAGTTGAGTGATTTGGGCAAAGAATTCCGGATGGAGTTCCCACACCCCCGGATGCAATGTCTGACGAATCAGAAAATCCGCTTCCCAAGTTTCCACTCCTGGGATGTGGATTGCAGACAGGTGGCAGGAGCGAGTCTCCGCCCATTGAATGATTTTGGTCACTTCTTCCATCGCCAGGGAACTCCTTGTTCCCCCCTGATGGTTGATGTACGCAACAGTCGTCATGTTGTCTGATTGAAACCGTATGAACTTGGCCCTCGCTAGCTGAGGCCAAGCCTTGAGAGCATTGAATATCGCTCTCAGTTCCAGAATATTTATCGGTAGAAGAGATTCTTCCCGAGACCAAAGACCCTGAGCTTTCAGGGATCCCCAGACCGCGCCCCAGCCCATCAGACTGGCGTCGGTCGTGACAATGACCCACTCTGGTCTGCGGGAGGTCACCCCTAGCGACAGGTTGTCCAGGGACAGCCACCAACGGAGTGAGTCTCTGGTCCTCTGATTTACTTGTATCTTCGGAGACAAGTCTGTATAGTCCCCAATCCACTGACTGAGCATACACAATTGAAATGGTCTTAGATGAATGCGCGCAAAAGGAACTATGTCCATTGCCGCTACCATCAACCTATCACTTCCATGCACTGTGCTATGGAAGGAAGAGGAACAGAATGAAGTATTTGACAAGAGTTTAGAAGTTTTGTTTTTCTGGTCTCTGTCAGAAAAATCCTCATTTCTAAGGAGTCTATTATTGTTCCCTAGAAGGGAACTCTTGTCGACGGAGATAGAGAACTCTTTTCCACGTTCACTTACCATCCGTGAGATCTGAGAAAGGCCAGGACTATGTCCGTGTGAGCCTTTGCTTGAGGAAGGGACGACGCTTGAATCAGAATGTCGTCCAAGTAAGGTACTACAGCAATGCCCCTTGGTCTTAGCACCGCCAGAAGGGACCCTAGTACCTTTGTGAAAATCCTTGGAACAGTGGCTAGTCCGAAAGGAAGCGCCACGAACTGGTAATGCTTGTCCAGGAATGCGAACCTTAGGAACCGATGATGTTCCTTGTGGACAGGAATATGTAGATACGCATCCTTTAAATCCACCGTGGTCAAGAATTGACCTTTCTGGATGGAAGGATTGTTCGAATGGTTTCCATTTTGGACGATGGAACCTTGAGAAACTTGTTTAGGATCTTGAGATCTAAGATTGGTCTGAACGTTCCCTCTTTTTTGGGAACTACGAACAGATTGGAGTAGAACCCCATCCCTCGTTCTTTTAATGGAACAGGATGAATCACTTCCAGAAGATAACCTTGGAAGACTATTTCTAGCGCCCAAGGATCCAGAACATCTCTTGCCCAAGCCTGAGTGAAGAGAGAGAGTCTGCCCCCCACCAAATCCGGTCCCGGATCGGGGGCCCGCATCTCATGCTGTCTTGGGAGCAGTGGCAGGTTTCTTGGCCTGCTTTCCTTTGTTCCAGCCTTGCCTTGGTCTCCAGGCTGGATTGGCTTGAGAAGTATTACTCTCCTGCTTAGAGGACGTAGCACTTGGGGCTGGTCCGTTTCTGCGAAAGGGACGAAAATTAGGTTTATTTTTGGCCTTGAAAGACCTATTCTGAGGAAGGGCGTGGCCCTTGCCCCCAGTGATATCAGAGATAAACTCTTTCAAGTCAGGGCCAAACAGTGTTTTCCCCTTGAAAGGAATGTCAAACAATTTGTTCTTGGAAGACGCATCCGCTGACCAAGATTTTAACCAAAGCGCTCTGCGCGCCACAATAGCAAACCCAGAATTTTTCGCCGCTAACCTAGCCGATTGCAAGGTGGCGTCTAGGGTGAAAGAATTAGCCAATTTAAGAGCACGAATTCTGTCCATAATCTCCTCATAAGAAGAATTACTAATAATCGCCTTTTCTAGCTCATCGCACCAGAAACACGCGGCTGTAGTGACAGGGACAATGCATGCAATTGGTTGTAGAAGGTAACCTTGCTGAACAAACATCTTTTTTAGCAAACCTTCTAATTTTTTATCCATAGGATCTTGGAAAGCACAACTATCTTCTATGGGTATAGTGGTGCGCTTGTTTAGAGTAGAAACCGCCCCCTCGACCTTGGGGACTGTCTGCCATAAGTCCTTTCTGGGGTCGACTATAGGAAACAATTTTTTAAATATGGGGGGAGGTACGAAAGGTACACCGGGCCTGTCCCATTCTTTATTAACAATGTACGCCACCCGCTTGAGTATAGGAAAAGCTTCGGGGGGCCCCGGGGCCTCTAGGAACTTGTCCATTTTACATAGTGTTTCTGGAATGACCAGATAATCACAATCATCCAAATTGGATAACACCTCCTTAAGCAGAGCGCGGAGATGTTCCAACTTAAATTAAAAAGTAATCACATCAGGTTCAGCTTGTTGAGAAATTTTTCCTGAATCTGAAATTTCTCCCTCAGACAAAACCTCCCTGGCCCCCTCAGACTGGTGTAGGGGCCCTTCAGAAACAATATCATCAGCGGCCTCATGCTCTTCAGTATTTTCTAAAACAGAGCAGTCGCGCTTTCACTGATAAGTGGGCATATTGGCTAAAATGTTTTTGATAGAATTATCCATTACAGCCGTTAATTGTTGCATAGTAAGGAGTATTGGCGCGCTAGATGTACTAGGGGCCTCCTGTATGGGCAAAACTGGTGTAGACGGAGGGGATGATGCAGTACCATGCTTACTCCCCTCACTTGAGGAATCATCTTGGGCATCATTTTTACTAAATTTATTATGACATAAATCACATCTATTTAAATGAGAAGGAACCTTGGCTTCCCCACAGTCAGAACACAATCTATCTGGTAGTTCAGACATGTTAAACAGGCATAAACTTGATAACAAAGCACAAAAAACGTTTTAAAATAAAACCGTTACTGTCACTTTAAATTTTAAACTGAACACACTTTATTACTGCAATTGCGAAAAAGTATGAAGGAATTGTTCAAAATTCACCAAAATTTCACCACAGTGTCTTAAAGCCTTAAAAGTATTGCACACCAAATTTGGAAGCTTTAACCCTTAAAATAACGGAACCGGAGCCGTTTTTATATTTAACCCCTTTACAGTCCCTGGAATCTGCTTTGCTGAGACCCAACCAAGCCCAAAGGGGAATACGATACCAAATAATGCCTTCAGAAAGACTTTTCTATGTATCAGAGCTCCACACACATGCAGCTGCATGTCATGCTGTTCTCAAAAACAAGTGCGCCATACCGGCGCGAAAATGAGGCTCTGACTATGATTAGGGAAAGCCCCAATAGAATAAAGTGTCTAAAACAGTGCCTGCCGATATTATTTTACAAAAAATACCCAGATTTAATGATTCCTCAAGGCTAAATATGTGTAAATATGATCGATTTAGCCCAGAAAATGTCTACAGTCTTAATAAGCCCTTGTGAAGCCCTTATTTACTGTGTGAATAAAAATGGCTTACCGGATCCCATAGGGAAAATGACAGCTTCCAGCATTACATCGTCTTGTTAGAATGTGTCATACCTCAAGCAGCAAAAGACTGCTCACTGTTCCCCCAACTGAAGTTAATTCCTCTCAACAGTCCTGTGTGGAACAGCCATGGATTTTAGTAACGGTTGCTAAAATCATTTTCCTCATACAAACAGAAATCTTCATCTCTTTTCTGTTTCAGAGTAAATAGTACATACCAGCACTATTTTAAAATAACAAACTCTTGATTGAATAAGAAAAACTACAGTTAAACACTAAAAAACTCTAAGCCATCTCCGTGGAGATGTTGCCTGTACAACGGCAAAGAGAATGACTGGGGTAGGCGGAGCCTAGGAGGGATCATGTGACCAGCTTTGCTGGGCTCTTTGCCATTTCCTGTTGGGGAAGAGAATATCCCACAAGTAAGGATGACGCCGTGGACCGGACACACCTATGTTGGAGAAAGTAATAATTTCTGAAATTTCAATGTTAGAGATTAGTAGTGTTAAATTTTGTCAAAGGATACACATGGGGTATAAATGTAGAATAGGAAGCCCTTAACTTACACCATTCTTTAAAAATGGGAAAAATACGTTTAAGATTTAGTTGGTAATTTAAATACTAAATTGACCAAGGAAGTTTTGAGCCATTCTGTGATGAAAAATCTCTTCACACAAAACATCCCACACCCTTAAAAATATATGTAAGCACCAATGCAAAAGTTTGCATGTATTTTAAAGAGCATTAAAACTGGTACTAACCATTATGGTTATATTGTTAATTCTTTAATTTACTTGTTTTCTGAGTGCCACTTTTTATCATTTATACATTTATCATGCATGATGCTAAATTTAAACTTTAAACACCTTTTATTCTTGTCATATTTGAAAGTGCTCCAAAATTCAAGGATTAGCAAATATTGAGAAGTATAATGGAGCTTTTAGGTTCAATCAGGCATTATTTAAACATAAAAAATATAAAGAATCATATGATTTATTAAAATAGTAGTGCATAGTATGAGCATATTATATTAGATACAATACTTTTAAAGTACTGCATGTAACAAAATTAAATCCTAAAAAAACATTCACATTTTAGAATCACTGGTTCATTTAAATACTCAAAAATCTTCCCTAGAAAGTTGGTAACCATGGTAAATTTTAACCCTTATGTACAATCTATTGATTTTAAGGAAGAAAAAAAAAAGGGAAAACAACTATTCTATTTTGGCTGCAAAGGTGGTGTTTTTTTGTTGTTTTTTTTAAAAAAAAAAAGAGAAATCCATCTGTGCATCTTGCATTATTACACAGGGGCAGCGTTTTTCTCAGCACAGGAAACAAAATATTGCATTGTGCCTGGTAGACACAAGGAACAGATCAAGCATTGCTAGCTTTGCAAGTGATGGCATAAGCCAGTTCCAATGCATTAAAATAATATTATTATTATTTGTATTATTATTTATATATATATATATATATATATATAAACACACACACACATATATATATATATATATATATATATATATACACACATATATATATATATATATATATATATATATATATATATATATATATATATAAACACACACACACACATATATATATATATATATATATACACATACATACACACATACAATAAATGATGTTTTGTGAAACCAAGTAGTGTTTTACATCACAGCATGGCCAAATGCATAACCACTACCTTGACCTTAAATGTTTAAACTACAAACTATACATGAACAAAGCATTCTACTCTATTTTAAATTAGCAGTGATTAAAAAGGTTAGTATTTAATGTCTTCTAGCTATAATTAATAGCTGATTAAAGTTTAGGTCGATCTCTGATAATTTTGGAAAAAAAGTTTAATGAGGTAATTTTATTTAGTAAAAGAAATGGTTTCAGACTGTTTACCTGGTACGCACCTATAGTTTGGCTTCCATTAGCACTGTTCCATTAGAAGAATTCAACTTTTCTTTTTGTGCCTTATCCTGACTTTCATCAACCTTTTTATTACTACTCCAAAATAAGAAGCATTTTTCCTAGAAAATAATCAGGCTCGTTTGTCATTTAGAATTCAGAGTCAATAAGAAACATTTCAAGATTAGAGAGCACAAACTTTAAATATACAAACCCCACAGAAGACTCTAGTTGCAAAAGGGGTTAAAATGTGGGATTCATAAATATATGTGCTAAAAATTAATACAGAAATCACAATAATTGTGATGCAAATTGCATTTATATTTTGTGTTAAATTTCAAGAATTAATCTTTTAAAATTTGAATGGATTTCAGATATTTAAAGCGATTTTATTTAAAGTGCCCATTTGAATGAATATGTAGAATATGATTGTATGTATTAAATTAATAAAACAAAATAAAATAATTTCCTGTAATTCCATTAAACAGTAACTCTAAAGTGCTTGAATGTAATGGAACAAAATATCTAATAGCGAACTGAGCACTATGGAATTCTTACCATTTTAGCTGGTAAAGGGATTAAATACATGACCTTAATAAAGCCAAAATATGGATGTGTGAAGCCCCTAATATAATAGCACAGACACTGCACTTTTTACTTTTGAACTAATCTAGATTATATAAAATGGGCAAATCAAACGGAATTTCAGTATTACCAACTTCCAACACTGGAATATTAAAATCAAATTCACAGTTGTATTACTACATTTAATTAAAGAAATAATTGTAATGTATTTTTTATACCAGATATTTTGTCATAATTTTAACTAAAATTAAATTCTATTAATATTTAAAATACCTTATTTGTTACCTGGAGTGAGGTTATTATTAAACAAGTACAATTAGGTTAAGTGGTAGGTGTTAGTAAGAAAAGTAAATTTAGTGCTGATGGCCGTGTGTTAAACATTAAAAGCAGTGCTAATTGGCAGAAACGACACCAAAACCACCATGCATACAGAAGATAACAAAAAAGAAAAAACAGAATTTATGTTTACCTGATAAATTTCTTTCTCCAACGGTGTGTCCGGTCCACGGCGTCATCCTTACTTGTGGGGATATTCTCTTCCCCAACAGGAAATGGCAAAGAGCCCAGCAAAGCTGGTCATATGATCCCTCCTAGGCTCCGCCTACCCCAGTCATTCGACCGACGTTAAGGAGGAATATTTGCATAGGAGAAACCATATGGTACCGTGGTGACTGTAGTTAAAGAAAATAAAATATCAGACCTGATTAAAAAAACCAGGGCGGGCCGTGGACCGGACACACCGTTGGAGAAAGAAATTTATCAGGTAAACATAAATTCTGTTTTCTCCAACATAGGTGTGTCCGGTCCACGGCGTCATCCTTACTTGTGGGAACCAATACCAAAGCTTTAGGACACGGATGAAGGGAGGGAGCAAATCAGGTCACCTAAATGGAAGGCACCACGGCTTGCAAAACCTTTCTCCCAAAAATAGCCTCAGAAGAAGCAAAAGTATCAAACTTGTAAAATTTGGTAAAAGTGTGCAGTGAAGACCAAGTCGCTGCCCTACATATCTGATCAACAGAAGCCTCGTTCTTGAAGGCCCATGTGGAAGCCACAGCCCTAGTGGAATGAGCTGTGATTCTTTCAGGAGGCTGCCGTCCGGCAGTCACATAAGCCAATCTGATGATGCTTTTAATCCAAAAAGAGAGAGAGGTAGAAGTTGCTTTTTGACCTCTCCTTTTACCAGAATAAACAACAAACAAGGAAGATGTTTGTCTAAAATCCTTTGTAGCATCTAAATAGAATTTTAGAGCGCGAACAACATCCAAATTGTGCAACAAACGTTCCTTCTTCGAAACTGGTTTCGGACACAAAGAAGGTACGACTATCTCCTGGTTAATGTTTTTGTTAGAAACAACTTTTGGAAGAAAACCAGGTTTAGTACGTAAAACCACCTTATCTGCATGGAACACCAGATAAGGAGGAGAACACTGCAGAGCAGATAATTCTGAAACTCTTCTAGCAGAAGAAATTGCAACCAAAAACAAAACTTTCCAAGATAATAACTTAATATCAACGGAATGTAAGGGTTCAAACGGAACCCCCTGAAGAACTGAAAGAACTAAATTGAGACTCCAAGGAGGAGTCAAAGGTTTGTAAACAGGCTTGATTCTAACCAGAGCCTGAACAAAGGCTTGAACATCTGGCACAGCTGCCAGCTTTTTGTGAAGTAATACCGACAAGGCAGAAATCTGTCCCTTCAGGGAACTTGCAGATAATCCTTTTTCCAATCCTTCTTGAAGGAGGGATAGAATCCTAGGAATCTTAACCTTGTCCCAAGGGAATCCTTTAGATTCACACCAACAGATATATTTTTTCCAAATTTTGTGGTAAATCTTTCTAGTCACAGGCTTTCTGGCCTGAACAAGAGTATCGATAACAGAATCTGAGAATCCTCGCTTCGATAAAATCAAGCGTTCAATCTCCAAGCAGTCAGCTGGAGTGAAACCAGATTCGGATGTTCGAACGGACCCTGAACAAGAAGGTCTCGTCTCAAAGGTAGCTTCCAAGGTGGAGCCGATGACATATTCACCAGATCTGCATACCAAGTCCTGCGTGGCCACGCAGGAGCTATCAAGATCACCGACGCCCTCTCCTGCTTGATCCTGGCTATCAGCCTGGGGATGAGAGGAAATGGCGGGAACACATAAGCTAGTTTGAAGGTCCAAGGTGCTACTAGTGCATCCACTAGAGCCGCCTTGGGATCCCTGGATCTGGCCCCGTAGCAAGGAACTTTGAAGTTCTGACGAGAGGCCATCAGATCCATGTCTGGAATGCCCCACAGGTGAGTGACTTGGGCAAAGATTTCCGGATGGAGTTCCCACTCCCCCGGATGCAATGTCTGCCGACTCAGAAAATCCGCTTCCCAATTTTCCACTCCTGGGATGTGGATAGCAGACAGGTGGCAGGAGTGAGACTCCGCCCAAAGAATAATTTTGGTTACTTCTTCCATCGCTAGGGAACTCCTTGTTCCCCCCTGATGGTTGATGTACGCAACAGTCGTCATGTTGTCTGATTGAAACCGTATGAACCTGGTCCTCGCAAGCTGGGGCCAGGCCTGGAGAGCATTGAATATCGCTCTCAGTTCCAGAATATTTATCGGTAGAAGAGATTCTTCCCGAGACCAAAGACCCTGAGCTTTCAGGGATCCCCAGACCGCGCCCCAGCCTATCAGACTGGCGTCGGTCGTGACAATGACCCACTCTGGTCTGTGGAACATCATCCCTTGAGACAGATTGTCCAGGGACAGCCACCAACGGAGTGAGTCTCTGGTTCTCTGATTTACTTGTATCTTCGGACACAAGTCTGTATAGTCCCCATTCCACTGACTGAGCATGCACAGTTGTAATGGTCTTAGATGAATGCGCGCAAAAGGAACTATGTCCATCGCCGCCACCATCAACCCGATCACTTCCATGCACTGAGCTATGGAAGGAAGAGGAACGGAATGAAGTATCCGACAAGAGTCCAGAAGCTTTGTTTTGCTGGCCTCTGTTAGAAAGATCCTCATTTCTAAGGAGTCTATAATTGTTCCCAAGAAGGGAACCCTTGTTGACGGGGATAGAGAACTCTTTTCCACGTTCACTTTCCAGCCGTGAGATCTGAGAAAGGCCAGGACAATGTCCGTGTGAGCCTTTGCTTGAGGAAGGGACGACGCTTGAATCAGAATGTCGTCCAGGTAAGGTACTACTGCAATGCCCCTTGGTCTTAGCACCGCTAGAAGGGACCCTAGTACCTTTGTGAAAATCCTTGGAGCAGTGGCTAATCCGAAAGGAAGCGCCACGAACTGGTAATGTTTGTCCAGGAATGCAAACCTTAGGAACCGATGATGTTCCTTGTGGATAGGAATATGTAGATACGCATCCTTTAAATCCACCGTGGTCATGAATTGACCTTCCTGGATGGAAGGGAGGATAGTTCGAATGGTTTCCATCTTGAACGATGGGACCTTGAGAAATTTGTTTAAGATCTTGAGATCTAGGATTGGTCTGAACGTTCCCTCTTTTTTGGGAACTATGAACAGATTGGAGTAGAACCCCATCCCTTGTTCTCTTAATGGAACAGGATGAATCACTCCCATTTTTAACAGGTCTTCTACACAATGTAAGAACGCCTGTCTTTTTATGTGGTCTGAAGACAACTGCGACCTGTGGAACCTCCCCCTTGGGGGAAGTCCCTTGAATTCCAGAAGATAACCCTGGGAGACTATTTCTAGCGCCCAAGGATCCAGAACATCTCTTGCCCAAGCCTGAGCGAAGAGAGAGAGTCTGCCCCCCACCAGATCCGGTCCCGGATCGGGGGCCAATATTTCATGCTGTCTTGGTAGCAGTGGCAGGTTTCTTGGCCTGCTTTCCCTTGTTCCAGCCTTGCATTGGTCTCCAAGCTGGCTTGGCCTGAGAAGTATTACCCTCTTGCTTAGAGGACGTAGCACCTTGGGCTGGTCCGTTTTTACGAAAGGGACGAAAATTAGGTCTATTTTTTGCCTTGAAAGGCCGATCCTGAGGAAGGGCGTGGCCCTTACCCCCAGTGATATCAGAGATAATCTCCTTCAAGTCAGGACCAAACAACGTTTTCCCCTTGAAAGGAATGTTTAGTAGCTTGTTCTTGGAAGACGCATCAGCCGACCAAGATTTCAACCAAAGCGCTCTGCGCGCCACAATAGCAAACCCAGAGTTCTTAGCCGCTAACTTAGCCAATTGCAAAGAGGCGTCTAGAGTGAAAGAATTAGCCAATTTGAGAGCATTGATTCTGTCCATAATCTCCTCATAAGGAGGAGAGTCACTATCGAGCACCTTAAGCAGTTCATCAAACCAGAAATATGCGGCAGTAGTGACAGGGACAATGCATGAAATGGGTTGTAGAAGGTAACCCTGCTGAACAAACATCTTTTTAAGCAAACCTTCTAATTTTTTATCCATAGGATCTTTGAAAGCACAACTATCCTCTATGGGAATAGTGGTGCGTTTGTTTAAAGTAGAAACCGCTCCCTCGACCTTGGGGACTGACTGCCATAAGTCCTTTCTGGGGTCGACCATAGGAAACAATTTTTTAAATATGGGGGGAGGGACGAAAGGAATACCGGGCCTTTCCCCTTCTTTATTAACAATGTCCGCCACCCGCTTGGGTATAGGAAAAGCTTCTGGGAGCCCCGGCACCTCTAGGAACTTGTCCATTTTACATAGTTTCTCTGGGATGACTAAATTTTCACAATCATCCAGAGTGGATAATACCTCCTTAAGCAAAATGCGGAGATGTTCCAATTTAAATTTAAATGTAATCACATCAGATTCAGCCTGCTGAGAAATGTTCCCTAAATCAGTAATTTCTCCCTCAGACAAAACCTCCCTGGCCCCCTCAGATTGGGTTAGGGGCCCTTCAGAGATATTAATATCAGCGTCGTCATGCTCTTCAGTAACTAAAACAGAGCAGCCACGCTTACGCTGACAAGGGTTCATTTTGGCTAAAATGTTTTTGACAGAATTATCCATTACAGCCGTTAATTGTTGCATAGTAAGGAGTATTGGCGCGCTAGATGTACTAGGAGCCTCCTGAGTGGGCAAGACTCGTGTAGACGAAGGAGGGAATGATGCAGTACCATGCTTACTCCCCTCACTTGAGGAATCATCTTGGGCATCATTGTCATTATCACATAAATCACATTTATTTAAATGAATAGGAATTCTGGCTTCCCCACATTCAGAACACAGTCTATCTGGTAGTTCAGACATGTTAAACAGGCATAAACTTGATCAGAAAGTACAAAAAACGTTTTAAAATAAAACCGTTACTGTCACTTTAAATTTTAAACTGAACACACTTTATTACTGCAATTGCGAAAAAACATGAAGGAATTGTTCAAAATTCACCAAATTTTCACCACAGCGTCTTAAAGCCTTGAAAATATTGCACACCAATTTTGGAAGCTTTAACCCTTAAAATAACGGAACCGGAGCCGTTTTAAGCTTTAAACCCCTTTACAGTCCCTGGTAACTGCTTTGCTGAGACCCAACCAAACCCAAAGGGGAATACGATACCAAATGACGCCTTCAGAAGTCTTTTATAAGTATCAGAGCTCCTCTCACATGCGACTGCATGCCATGCCTCTCAAAAACAAGTGCGCAACACCGGCGCGAAAATGAGACTCTGCCTATGCTTTGGGAAAGCCCCTAAAGAATAAGGTGTCTAAAACAGTGCCTGCCGATATTATTATATCAAAATACCCAGATAAAATGATTCCTCAAGGCTAAATATGTGTTAATAAACAATCGATTTAGCCCAGAAAAAGTCTACAGTTTAAATAAGCCCTTGTGAAGCCCTTATTTACAATCGTAATAAACATGGCTTACCGGATCCCATAGGGAAAATGACAGCTTCCAGCATTACATCGTCTTGTTAGAATGTGTCATACCTCAAGCAGCAAGGGACTGCAAACTGTTCCCCCAACTGAAGTTAATTGCTCTCAACAGTCCTGTGTGGAACAGCCATGGATTTTAGTTACGGTTGCTAAAATCATTTTCCTCATACAAACAGAATTCTTCATCTCTTTTCTGTTTCTGAGTAAATAGTACGTACCAGCACTATTTGAAAATAACAAACTCTTGATTGAATAATGAAAAACTACAGTTAAACACTAAAAAACTCTAAGCCATCTCCGTGGAGATGTTGCCTGTACAACGGCAAAGAGAATGACTGGGGTAGGCGGAGCCTAGGAGGGATCATATGACCAGCTTTGCTGGGCTCTTTGCCATTTCCTGTTGGGGAAGAGAATATCCCCACAAGTAAGGATGACGCCGTGGACCGGACACACCTATGTTGGAGAAATATGGAGACCTACAAAATGATACAATAATGATGTTATCATGAAAGTCTAATTTAAAAGAAAAAAACATTCTACGTCACTCTTAAACATCTTTAGTATTTGAGAAATTGTTGCATCACCAGTCTTCATTCAAATGCTTTAATTCACCATATTATAATTGTGAAAAACACATTGAAAATCAGATTTTCAAAGGACATTTTAAGTTATAAGTCCCTCTCAATAAGTAGCTCATTGCTGTATGTGCTAAGAGAGTTTCATTTGTCAAATGGATTATGGTGAAGAAAATGTTATAGCACCAACAAACTATGTACAAGGAACCAGAGGAAAGGTTTCTAGTACAGCCCTTAACCCACAAACCTAACCAACCCAAGAGTGTTAGTCTCCTCCTATAAACCACCAAAGCACAGCAGGTTGTTATAACAGTTTAGTATCCCCTTAGACAAATTTTATCCAACATTAGGTATACAAAACATAGCTGTAACTACTCCCTCGCCATTATAAGTTTATAAATAAACTCACCCCTTTCTGTGCCTGCATTTGCAAGCCATACCTGTACATGGTCAGTGCTTAAAGGCACAGCGCTCTGTAAAATTATTTTTCCCTTAATGTGTTTCCAATCACTTGTTATACCAGAGTATAAAATGTATAAGAACTTGCTTCTGTATGTTTATTTGTGTATATGAAATGAGTGGTTTAGTACTTTGAAACCACAACACATGGTAATGGGTTGAGCTTGCAGGGAAATCTGATGTCATTTTATCACTTTCTGTAAACAAACACTTCTCTAAGTATTGGGCTTTGGTATACAGACAGAAAATATAAAGAACAATTAAAAATTAACATTTTATTGCTTATTTATTCTGTGTTTTATTGCTTATTTATTCTTTAATTTATTCTTCTACCTAGATGAACACAGCTTTTCTATAGCCTATACTTGACATGAAACCCAATATTTTTCTTTAATCATTCAGATACATTTTAAACAACTTTCCAACTTACTTCTATTATCTAATCTGCATTATTCTTTTGGTATCCTTTATTAAAGGGAAAGTATTGCAATATTGAGGGCTAGCTGAAAACCAATGAAAAGAGGCATATATGTCCAGACACTAATTAGCAGTTTCTGAGCCTAACTAGGTATAATTTTGAACAAAGCATACAAAGAAAAAAACAAATTCAATAATAGAAATACATGAGAAAGTTGTTGAAAGAAAAAAAAATGTGGGTTTCATGCATCTTTAAGTATAGAAACTTTCAGTATTGATGGGGATACCACAGGCAAAATCAGCTATTTCAAATGCCGATATAAAAAAAGTAAAGGAGATATTTGTAAACAATTTTATATACTCCGGCTGGTAAAATGGATCATTGTGAACAAATTAAAGGGGAGAAAAATTGAGGGTAAACTGTCCTTTTAATAGTGCTGGTTATGCCATAGGGTAGGATTACCAAGCACTCTGCAAAGGGCCATCATTAACTTGATGTCAGGTTACATACAAGTGTAGAAAAGGACCTTTTTAGTATCCCTGTAGCAAAACGTTAAAAAAAAACAAAGAAAAAAAAAACACTAAGTAAAAAAAACAACTTTTGAAGCATATAATTATTTTAACCCTTCAAGTATGTTCTTATTAACTGGGATTAAGTGTTAAATACATTTTGGATTTTAGTTCAGTTGATACACACTAATGGCAAGAGTATGCAGAACTCCATGCTGTGCATAATAATAGGTACAACAGTGTGCTGGAACTTATAATAAATAAAAATAGCACAGGGATACCAGATATTTGAGACAACTAGGATACAATACTTTTGTGCATCAATATTCATTGTACACAAATCTAAGTAATAGTTTCATTTTGAAATTGAAATGTGCCTTTATTAAAATATTT
Organism: Bombina bombina; assembly: GCF_027579735.1. Taxonomy (NCBI): domain Eukaryota; kingdom Metazoa; phylum Chordata; class Amphibia; order Anura; family Bombinatoridae; genus Bombina; species Bombina bombina. Next base: position 371,930,653 of record NC_069500.1, read on the forward strand.
TTTTAAACTTCCTAAAGACAGTGAGTATTTCAATACTTACCTGTTTTACAAAAGGTGTAATAAATGCAGTCAGAATTAAAAAGATACCAACTGCTATGAGAACATATTGCAGGTAGCCTAGTACAGTGGGCATCAAGATCAAGGTATTATAGTAGGTATCAAACACTGGGCCATCAATGAATCCACTCTGTAGAGTATAAAAATAAATAATATGGTTAACACAATCTTCCTTAAAACACCAATCTTTAGGCTACCTTTGTTTTGACATGTTAGAATACAAAGTATTACAAATAAAACTAACATTACTATTAGAGAGAAATTGGAAAACAAAATAGTGAGAACCTTTTTCCCCAAACTTACCTCTGCAAACCACAGCAGAGGCAGTATAACAGGCTTTATATCTCCAGTTTGTCTAAAATAAAAAAAACAAAAACAAAGTTAACGGTTACATAGGACCAGAAAAAAACCCAAAAACAATATTTTTACATTAATATTATTATAATACACCACTGCCCCTAAAACTACAAATGTATCCTAACTACTAAACTGTACAGCTACAATTCAATCTTGATAAATCTAGTAGGGTAATAATCCCCATATAGAAAGATCTTTAACATAAGGAGGCATACAATCCTTACAAAGAACGTCATACCAAATGTTGCTTCCAAAGTAGCAAATGCAATTTTATGATTACAAAAAACAATTTATGCTTACCTAATAAATTCCTTTCTTTGAGTCCACAAAATCCTTACTCGTGGGAATTTACTGTCTGGCCACCAGGGGGAGGCAAAGAAACCCCACTACAAAAGCTTTAAGTGTCTCCCCCACATCCCTCTCTCTCCCAGTAGTATGCATAGCAGAGGAAAAAGGATGGGGGCTTGTGGACTCTCACCACCATAAAAAAGGAATTTACCAGGTAAGCATACATTATTTTTTCTTTCATACAGGTGGTGATAGTCCACGATCCTTTACTCATGGGAACGAATAACCAAGCTGTGGAAGTCCATAAGTACTAACATAAAAGCAAGGGATTTTAAAATAAATCCACAACCCCACAAAAGTTTTATTTTTATTTTAAGAATGCACTTAAAAGACCCCCCAAAAAAACGATACAAGTCTCAAGCAAAGACAACTGCCTGAAGCACCTTTCTACCAAAGGCTGCTTCAGGTGAAGCAAAAACATCAAAATGGTAAAATTTATTGAAAGTATGCAAAGAAGGCCAATTAGCTGCTTTGCAAATCTGATCAACTGAAGCTTCATTCTTAAAAGCCTAAGAAGTGGCAACTGACCTAGTAGAATGAGCTGTAATCCGCTGTTGAGGACACTGACTTGCCTCCAAATAAGCTTTGTGAATCAGAAGCTTCAACCAGGAGGCTAAAGCAATCGCAGAGGCTTTCTGGTGTTTCCAAGAACCAGAAAAAGAGAACAAAACAGACTAGGGGCCCGATCCGATATGCAGCGTCGCCCGCAAAAGCCGGCGACGCTGAAATTTGCGCTGGTTTGGTATCCTATATACGGCGTAACCTAGAAGTTACGCTCGTATATTTCTGCTGTCGCCCGTAGTTTTTTGGGCCATAGGCAGATATACCAAACCAGCGCAGTTTGGTATCCAATATACAGCGTAAGGACTTACGTGGCGAAAATGGAGAAATCTTACTCCCTTTTCACCTCGACACAAAATGCAGCCGTAGTAAGCCTTACGCTGAGTATTGGAGCCCTGTAACTCCCTAAACTACCTGCAAAATAAACCTAACACCTAACGCATGCGCAATGTCTATCTACCTGTCAACCGCGATCCCCCGCCGCAATCCCTAATAAAGTGTTTAACCCCTAAACCGCCGCACACCTACAATAAAAGTATAACCCCTAATGTGATCCCCCTACACCGTCACAAGCTACATTACATACCCCCTAATGTGAGTCCCTTACACCGCCGCCATCTACCTTACCTACCCCCTAAAGTGAGCTCCTACCCCGCCGCCATCTATCTTACCTACCACCTAAAGTGAGCCCCTACCCCGCCGCCATCTATCTTACCTACCCCTTAAAGTGAGCCCCTTACACCGCCGCCATCTATTTAAAAAATATTAACCCCTAATTTAATCCCCCTACACCGCCGCCAGCTATATTAACCCTAATTATATATATTATATATATTAACTATATTAACCCTAATAATATTAGGGTTAATATAGTTAATATCGTTATTATATTATATATATATTAAGTATAATAACCCTATCTAACATCCCTAACTAAATTCTTATGAAAATAAATCTAATTAATATTAATATTATTAATTAAAATATTCCTATTTAAATCTAAATACTTACCTATAAAATAAACCCTAAGATAGCTACAATATAATTAATAATTACATTGTAGCTATTTTAGGGTTTATATTTATTTTACAGGTAACTTGGTATTTATTTTAACTAGGTACAATAGCTATTAAATAGTTAATAACTATTTAATAGCTACCTAGTTAAAATAATTACCAATTTACCTGTAAAATAAATCCTAACCTAAGTTACAAATACACCTACACTATCAATAAATTAAATAAACTACAAATATCTAAACTAAAATACAAAAACAAACACTAAATTACAAAAAATAAAAAAAAGATTACAAGATTTTTAAGCTAATTACACCTATTCTAAGCCCCCTAATAAAATAATAAAGCCCCCCAAAATAAAAAAAAATTCCATACCCTATTCTAAATTAAAAAAGTTCAAAACTCTTTTACCTTACCAGCCCTTAAAAGGGCCTTTTGTGGGGCATGCCCCAAAGAATTCTGCTCTTTTGCCTGTAAAAGAAAAACACAATACCACCCCCCAACATTACAACCCACCACCCACATACCCCTATTCTTAATCCACCCAAACCCCCCTTAAAAAAACCTAACACTACTCCCCCTGAAGATCTCCCTACCTTGTCTTCACCCAGCCGGGCCGAACTCTTCATCCGATCCAGGCGATGTCCAATCAAGCGGCATTGAAGTCTTCTTCCATCCGGCGATGTCTTCTTCCATCCGGCGATGTCTTCAAGCAAAACGGCATCTTCAATCTTCTTTCTTCGCTCCTCCGCCGCGGAGCATCCATCCGGCACGACGACTTCCCGACGAATGAGGTACCTTTAAATGACGTCATCCAAGATAGCGTCCGTCGAATTCCGATTGGCTGATAGGATTCTATCAGCCAGTCGGAATTAAGGTAGAAAAATCTGATTGGCTGATTGAATCAGCCAATCAGATTCAAGTTCAATCCGATTGGCTGAACTTTAATCTATTGTTAGGATAGTGAGGGGGGATAGCGGATAGAGGGTTAGACGTGTCGGGCTATGTTTGGGAGGCGTGTTAGACAGTACGGGTGATTTTATAACTTAGTCAGGTTTTGTAGGCGCCGGCAGTTTCTAAAGTGCCGTAAGTCACTGGCGACTCCAGAAATTTGTACTTACGCAGATTTCTGGACATCGCTGATTTGTGAGACTTATGGCACTTTAGCCTCTGACGGCGCCGTATATAGGATAGCTCGAGTTGCGAGCTGAAACTGCGGGCGGCGGGGGTTCCCTCACTTGCGCCGCAAACTACGATCTTTATCGGATCGCGCCCTAGAAGTCTTCCTAAAATCCTTAGTGGCATCAATATAATATTTCAATGCCAATCCACTTGTGCATAAAGCAGAGTATTGCATAGTAATAAAATACTAAAGTAACACCATATAGAAAGAAAAACATACTGTAGTATCCAAACACCAGCATAAAAATGTCTGACAATAGATAACGGGATAAAATATGGAAAATACCGTAGCATCCATTCAACTAAAACATATTATTGCAAAGCAAAAAATCTTAGTAGTACAGCATTATGTAATAGATTAAATACTGTAGGATCCCACACAAGAAAAAAAAAAAAAAAAAACTTTAATGCACAGCAATAAATAACAGAATAGGAGATGGAACAAAACTGAGAGTCCCTCTAAAACAAAAGTATGTTATTGACCAGGGAAGAAAACAGTACAAGATTTTGAAAATACTGTAGTATTCCCCAGAGTGAAAAAATTGTTACTGCACAGCAAAAATTAACATTATAAGATACATAAAATACTGTATAATCGCTTAGAGGGAATAGTTACTGCACAGCACTAAATAAATGGCAATAGCAAAAAGATAAAATATGGTAGCATCTCATAGAGAGAAATATATGTTATTACACATCTATAAATAACACTACAGTATTTTCCATATCTTGTGCTATCCCAAAGAGGGGATATAGGTCATTGCAAGGAAAACAACAGTACAAGATAAATAAAATACTGTAGTATCCCAGATGGAAAAGTATGTTATTGCACGGCAATAAAAAAACAGTACAAGATACATATTTTTCCCTCTCTGGGATACTACAGTATTTAACATATCTTGTGCTGTTATTTATTGCTGTGCAATGTTAGATATTTTTCCCTCTGGGATACTACAGTATTTTACATAACATTACACAGCAATAAATAACAGCACAAGATATGTTAATTACTTTAGTATCCCATAGAAATATGTAAAATACTTTAGTATACCATATAGGGAGATATAGGTTATTGCAAAGCAGTAAACAGTAGAAAATAAATAAAATAATGAAGTATCCCATATAGGGAAAATAACAAATTATGCTTACCAGATAATTTCCTATCCTTCTGTATGAGGAAAGTCCATGGCTTCATTCCTTACTTGTGGGAAATACAGAACCTGGCCACCAGGAGGATGCAAAGACACCCCAGCCAAAGGCTTAAATACTCCCCCTACTTCCCTCATCCCCCAGTCATTCTGCCGAGGGAACCAGGAGCAGTAGGAGAAATATCAGGGTATAAATGGTGCCAGAAAAACAAAAACATAATTTATGCTTACCTGATAAATATATTTCTCTTGTAGTGTATCCAGTCCACGGATCATCCATTACTTGTGGGATATTCTCCTTCCCAACAGGAAGTTGCAAGAGGATCACCCACAGCAGAGCTGCTATATAGCTCCTCCCCTAACTGCCATATCCAGTCATTCGACCGAAACAAGCCGAGAAAGGAGAAACCATAGGGTGCAGTGGTGACTGAAGTTTAATTAAAATTTAGACCTGCCTTAAAAGGACAGGGCGGGCCGTGGACTGGATACACTACAAGAGAAATAAATTTATCAGGTAAGCATAAATTATGTTTTCTCTTGTTAAGTGTATCCAGTCCACGGATCATCCATTACTTGTGGAATACCAATACCAAAGCTTAAGTACACGGATGATGGGAGGGACAAGGCAGGAACTTAAACGGAAGGAACCACTGCCTGTAGAACCTTTCTCCCAAAAACAGCCTCCGAAGAAGCAAAAGTATCAAATTTGTAAAATTTTGAAAAGGTATGAAGCGAAGACCAAGTCGCAGCCTTGCAAATCTGTTCAACAGAGGCCTCATTTTTAAAGGCCCAGGTGGAAGCCACAGCTCTAGTAGAATGAGCTGTAATTCTTTCAGGGGGCTGCTGTCCAGCAGTCTCATATGCTAAACGGATTATACTCCGAAGCCAAAAAGAAAGAGGTTGCTGAGGCCTTTTGACCTCTCCTCTGTCCAGAGTAAACAACAAACAGGTTAGATGTTTGGCGAAAGTCTTTAGTAGCCTGCAAGTAAAACTTCAATGCACTGACTACGTCGAGATTATGCAAAAGACGTTCCCTTCTTTGAAAAAGGATTAGGGCATAATGATGGAACAACAATCTCTTGATTGATATTCTTGTTAGAAACCACCTTAGGTAAAAACCCAGGTTTTGTACGCAGAACTACTTTATCTGAATGAAAGATCAGATAAGGAGAATCACAATGTAAGGCAGATAACTCCGAGACTCTTCGAGCCGAGGAAATAGCCATCAGAAAAAGAACTTTCCATGATAGAAGTTTGATATCAATAGAATGAAGGGGTTCAAACGGAACCCCTTGAAGAACTTTAAGAACCAAGTTTAAGCTCCATGGGGGAGCAACAGGTTTAAACACAGGCTTAATTCTAACTAAAGCCTGACAAAATGCCTGAACGTCTAGAACTTCTGCCAGACGCTTGTGTAAAAGAATAGACAGAGCAGAAATCTGTCCCTTTAAAGAACTAGCTGATAGTCCTTTGTCCAAACCCTCTTGGAGGAAGGACAATATCCTAGGAATCCTAACCCTACTCAATGAGTAATTCTTGGATTCACATCAATGAAGATATTTACGCCAAATCTTGTGGTAAATTTTCCTGGTGACAGGCTTTCGTGCCTGTATTAAGGTATCAATTACTGACTCGGAGAAGCCACGCTTTGATAGGATCAAGCGTTCAATGTCCATGCAGTCAGTCTCAGAGAAAGTAGATTCGGATGATTGAAAGGACCTTGTATTAGAAGGTCTTGTCTCAGAGGCAGAGTCCATGGTGGAAAGGATGACATGTCCACTAGGTCTGCATACCAGGTCCTGCGTGGCCACGCAGGCGCTATCAATATCACCGATGCTCTCTCCTGTTTGATTTTGGCAATCAGAAGAGGGAGCAGAGGAAACGGTGGAAACACATAGGCCAGGTTGAAGAACCAAGGCGCTGCTAGAGCATCTATCAGTGCCGCTTCTGGGTCCCTGGACCTGGATCCGTAACAAGGAAGCTTGGCGTTCTGGCGAGAAGCCATGAGATCCAGTTCTGGTTTGCCCCAACGGAGAACCAATTGAGCAAACACCTTCGGATGGAGTTCCCATTCCCCCGGATGAAAAGTCTGACGACTTAGAAAATCCGCCTCCCAGTTCTCTACCCCTGGAATATGGATCGCTGATAGGTGGCAAGAGTGAGTCTCTGCCCAGCGAATTATCTTGGAGACTTCTGACATCGCTAGGTAACTCCTGGTCCCCCCTTGATGGATGATGTAAGCAACAGTCGTGATGTTGTCCGACTGAAATCTGATGAACCTCAGTGTTGCTAACTGAGGCCAAGCTAGAAGAGCATTGAATATTGCTCTTAACTCCAGAATATTTATTGGGAGGAGTTTCTCCTCCTGAGTCCATGAACCCTGAGCCTTCAGGGAGTTCCAGACTGCACCCCAACCTAGAAGGCTGGCGTCTGTTACAATGGTCCAATCTGGCCCTGCGAAAGGTCATACCTTTGGACAGATGGACCCGAGATAACCACCAGAGAAGAGAATCTCTGGTTTCCTGATCCAGATTTAGTAGAGGGGACAAATCTGTGTAATCCCCATTCCACTGACTGAGCATGCATAATTGCAGCGGTCTGAGATGCAGGCGCGCAAATGGCACTATGTCCATCGCCGCTACCATTAAGCCGATTACTTCCATGCACTGAGCCACCATGGGGCGCGGAATGGAGTGAAGAACACGGCAAGCATTTAGAAGTTTTGATAACCTGGACTCCGTCAGGTAAATTTTCATTTCTATAGAATCTATCAGAGTCCCTAGGAAGGAAACCCTTGTGAGAGGAGATAGAGAACTCTTTTCTTCGTTCACTTTCCACCCATGCGACCTCAGAAATGCCAGAACTATCTCTGTATGAGACTTGGCAATTTGAAAGCTTGACGCCTGTATCAGGATGTCGTCTAGGTAAGGAGCCACCACTATGCCTCGCGGTCTTAGAACCGCCAGAAGTGAGCCCAGAACCTTTGTAAAAATTCTTGGGGCTGTAGCCAACCCGAATGGAAGAGCTACAAACTGGTAATGCCTGTCTAGAAAGGCAAACCTCAGGAACCGATGATGATTCTTGTGGATCGGAATGTGAAGGTAGGCATCCTTTAAGTCCACTGTGGTCATGTACTGACCCTCTTGGATCATGGGTAAAATGGTTCGAATAGTTTCCATCTTGAATGATGGAACTCTGAGGAATTTGTTTAGGATCTTTAGATCCAAAATTGGTCTGAAGGTTCCCTCTTTTTTGGGAACCACAAACAGATTTGAATAAAACCCCTGTCCTTGTTCCGTCCGCGGAACTGGATGGATCACTCCCATTACAAGGAGGTCTTGCACGCAGCTTAGGAATGCCTCTTTCTTTATCTGGTTTGCAGATAATCTTGAAAGGTGAAATCTCCCTTGTGGGGGAGAAGCTTTTAAGTCCAGAAGATATCCCTGAGATATGATCTCCAATGCCCAGGGATCCTGAACATCTCTTGCCCACGCCTGGGCGAAGAGAGAGAGTCTGCCCCCTACTAGATCCGTTGTCGGATAGGGGGCCGCTCCTTCATGCTGTCTTAGAGGCAGCAGCAGGCTTTCTGGCCTGCTTGCCCTTGTTCCAGGACTGGGTAGGTTTCCAGGCCTGCTTAGATTGAGGAAAAGTACCCTCTTGTTTTGAAGTAGAGGGAGCTGATCCTGCACCTGCCTTGAAATTTCGAAAGGCTCGAAAATTAGACTGTTTGGCCCTTGATTTGGCCCTGTCCTGAGGAAGGGTATGACCCTTACCTCCACTAATGTCAGCAATAATTTCTTTCAAACCAGGCCCGAATAAGGTCTGCCCCTTGAAAGGAATGTTAAGTAATTTAGACTTTGAAGTCACATCAGCTGACCAGGATTTAAGCCATAGCGCCCTACGCGCCTGGATGGCGAATCCGGAATTCTTAGCCGTTAGTTTAGTCAAATGAACAATGGCATCAGAAACAAATGAGTTAGCTAGCTTAAGTGTTCTAAGCTTGTCAATAATTTTAGTCAATGGAGCTGTATGGATGGCCTCTTCCAGGGCCTCAAACCAGAACGCCGCCGCAGCAGTGACAGGCGCAATGCATGCAAGGGGCTGTAAAATAAAACCTTGTTGAATAAACATTTTCTTAAGGTAACCCTCTAATTTTTTATCCATTGGATCTGAAAAAGCACAACTGTCCTCAACCGGGATAGTGGTACGCTTTGCTAAAGTAGAAACTGCTCCCTCCACCTTAGGGACTGTCTGCCATAAGTCCCGTGTAGTGGCATCTATTAGAAACATTTTTCTAAATATAGGAGGTGGGGAAAAGGGCACATCGGGTCTATCCCACTCCTTACTAATAATTTCTGTAAGCCTTTTAGGTATTGGAAAAACATCAGTACTCACCGGCACTGCATAGTATTTATCCAGCCTACACAATTTCTCTGGCACTGCAATTGTGTCACAGTCATTCAGAGCAGCTAATACCTCCCCAAGTAACACACGGGAAGCGAAGGGTCCGACACGTGGGGAGAGTTAGTCGGCATAACTTCCCCCTCGACAGACCCCTCTGGTGACAATTCTTTTATAGATAAAGACTGATCTTTACGGTTTAAGGTGAAATCAATACATTTAGTACACATTCTCCTATGGGGCTCCACCATGGCTTTTAAACATAATGAACAAGTAGTTTCCTCTGTGTCAGACATGTTTGTACAGACTAGCAATGAGACTAGCAAGCTTGGAAAACATTTTAAACAAAGTTAACAAGCAATATAAAAAACGTTACTGTGCCTTTAAGAGAAACAAATTTTGGCAACATTTGAAATAACAGTGAAAAAAGGCAGTTACACTAACAAATTTTTACAGTGTATGCAACAAGTTAGCAGAGCATTGCACCCACTTGCAAATGGATGATTAACCCCTTAATACAAAAAACAGATTAACAAAACGAAAAATATGTTTTTTAAACAGTCATAACAACTGCCACAGCTCCTACTTTTGAAGCCTTTTGAGCCCTTCAGAGATGTCCTATAGCATGCAGGGGACTGCTGAGGGAAGCTGAATGTCACAGTTTGTAATTTTAACTGCACCAACTGTAACTTTTATACTATAACAGTGGAAAGCCTCAAGAAACTGTTTCTAGGCAAAAATAAAGCCAGCCATGTGGAAAAAACTAGGCCCCAATAAGTTTTATCACCAAAGCATCTATAAAAACGATTAACATGCCAGCAAAAGTTTTATATTACACTTTTATAAGAGTATGTATCTCTGTTAATAAGCCTGATACCAGTCACTATTAAATCACTGCATTTAGGCTTAACTTACATTAATCCGGTATCAGCAGCATTTTTCTAGCAAATTCCATCCCTAGAAATATGTTAACTGCACATACCTTATTGCAGGAAAACCTGCACGCCATTCCCCCTCTGAAGTTACCTCACTCCTCAGAATATGTGAGAACGGCAATGGATCTTAGTTACTTCTGCTAAGATCATAGAAATCACAGGCAGATTCTTCTTCTAATGCTGCCTTTGATAAAACAGTACACTCCGGTACCATTTAAAAATAAACTCTTGATTGAAGTTAAGAAACTAACTATAATACACCACTCTCCTCTTACTACGTCCATCTTTGTTGAGAGTTGCAAGAGAATGACTGGATATGGCAGTTAGGGGAGGAGCTATATAGCAGCTCTGCTGTGGGTGATCCTCTTGCAACTTTCTGTTGGGAAGGAGACTATCCCACAAGTAATGGATAATCCGTGGACTGGATACACTTAACAAGAGAAACCAAATTTAAGTCCGCCCAACGGAGAAATCGGGTGGGGGCCGTGGACTCTCCTCATACAGAACGAGAGGAAATTATCTGGCAAGCATATGAGGATATGAGGAGAGGCCACGGCTTCATTCCTTACTTGTGAGAAGCATATACCCAAGCTCTAGAGGACACAGAATAAAAAACGGGAGGGTAAAAATAGAGGGGGACCCTGTTCTGAGGGAACCACAGAATACAAAAACCCTTTCTCCCAAAAACTGCTTCTGCTGAAGCAAAAATGTCAAATATGTAAAATCTGGAAAAAAAGTATGTAAGGAAGACCAGATAGTTGCCCTACAATCTGAATCGTAGAGGCCTCATTCTCAAAAGACCCAAGAGGAAATCACAGCTCTAATTGAATGAGCTTGTGTCCCGCTGACTCATAAGCTAAGCGAATAATGCTCCTCAAGCAGAAAAACAAAGAAGTGGAGGAGGCATCCTGCCCCTTACGCTTCCCAGAAAAGACCCAAACAAGGAAGAAGTCTGAAGAAACACCCTTGTAGCCTGAAGATAGAACCTCAAGGCCCGAACCACATCCAAGTTATGAAATAACCGCTCCTTCAAAGAGAAGGATTATGACACAAGGAAGGAACCACAATCTCCTTATTGATGTTGTGATCTGAAACAACCATAGGAAGAAAACCTAACCCAGTACGAAGAACAGCCTTAGCCGCATTAAATACTAGGTAAAGAAACTCTCAATTCAAGGCAGCCATCTCAGAAACTCTGCGCGCCAAAGCAGAAAAAGAACCTTCCAAGACAGAAAATCTTAAATTATGCTTACCTGATAATTTTCTTTTCTTCAGATGGAAAGAGTCCACAGCTGCATTTATTACTTTTGGGAATTCAGAACCTGGCCACCAGGAGGAGGCAAAGACACCCCAGCCAAAGGCTTAAATACTCCTACCACTTCCCTCATCCCCCAGTCATTCTGCCGAGGAACAAGGAACAGTAGAAGAAACATCAGGGTGAAAAGGTGCCAGAAGAACCAAAATAACAGACGCCCCACAGAAAAAATACGGGTGGGGAGCTGTGGACTCTTTCCATCTGAGAAAATTTTTTTTATCAGGTAAGCATAGTTTAAGTTTTTCTTCATAAATGGAAAGAGTCCACAGCTGCATTCATTATTTTTAGGAAAACAAAATACCCAAGCTATAGAGGACAGTGAATGCAAAAACGGGAGGGTACAAGAGGCGGCCTATTCTGAGGGCACCAGGCCTGAAGACCCCTACACAACAATCTCGCTTCGTCCGAAACCGAGAACTTTGAAAAAAACAGAAAAAGCCCAAGGACACTGACCCGCAGATAGTCCACAGCCTTGCTAGAGACCGCAGGAACTAGACTCGACTGAGTCAACAGCCTCCAAGAGACACCGTCCCCAGCAGTCGGTCTCCAAACAACACACCCCTTACTAAAGAAAGTGAACAAACTACCGTATTCTTCCACAAAGAAGAAAAGGCACAGAGAAAACATTATTCCCCTTAAGGGACTCAAGGCGCTGCTCATTTTATCAACCTCGAAAGGAGTAAAGGCTGAGTAGACCTCGCCGGGGATAGAATATTCAGAATGAAACCTTGTGCAGCAAGCTCAGATAGGTCTGACGAACAACACCTGAAGAAAAAACACTGCACGCTGCAGTCATCTAAAAATGACTCTGAAACTTAAATACTTGCAGAGCAAGTAGAAACCAGCTTTAAATACGATCCTTCAGATTGCCAAATATCCACTAACCAGCGGATAACGTCGCAGGCTATCTAAGAGCCGCCAGTCCTTCACACAAATATTAAATGTGGAGAAAGGAGAAACCTCAAAAAGGCTTACTGTACCTCGAATGCTCCGAGGATGAAATAGAGCAACAGATCTCAGATCCTGCTCCAACACCAGACCAGCCCAAGCAACAGACATGTCTAATAGACAGGGGGACAGAAAAACCCTAACCACAAGCCCCCAGGGAATGGAAAGAAAAAGGTAGGACTCACCCACCCCAAAAGAGCTTGGGTGCCAAGCCAATCCGCTCCTCTGAAATAAGGCCCTCCCAAGGAGAATCCCCTAGGACCTGGAACAGAGAAAAGTGCAATAGATCCGTAGGAAGACCTGTCACAACTCTTAGACAGTCTCTACATAGAGAGATCAATTTCCAACAGGTGGAACAGAGCTCCACAGAGCAGCAGATGAGGCCCCTTACAGAAATAAGCCACCTGATCCAACCTCCTACACACAGGTCAGGACAAAGACCCTCCAGAGAGAGGAAACCCCAAATCATAAGGAAGATTAACTATCCCCTCCAAAGGGAGGGCACAGATAAGAACAGCGTACATGTCCAGAAGACATGAAGCCATAGTATGATCAAAACACGGACCGAATGAAAAATTATCCAGACACCACTGTTGACCCAACAGAGAAAAAAACTCCCCATAGAGGAGCACACTCCGTCCAAAGGACAAGTCAGGCCTTAAAGTTTATAACCAGAACCCGAAGGTGGATGTGAACTCTGGCCTTCCTGCTTGCAAGCCCAATGAGCTAGCCCCTATGTTGCAACATAGGGTCCCTGAAAAAAACTGGGTCGTCCCGAACCAGTCAACCAGATCATAAGTCTCCAGATATCCAAGAAGGATCCAAGACAAGAACTCCGGACCCAGGACCCAGAATCGCCCTAGAACGAACGACACCCTCAGGAAACACAAGATACCCCCGTCTGAAGCAATCAGACCTCACAGGGGATGAGAACCAGGAAACCCGGAGAACGGGTACAGGACTCACTCGTAATTCCCAGCCCAAAGGGAAGAGAACACCCTTAGCCGGAGGTCAACACCCCCCCCCCCCCCAGCAAAGTACTAGACCCCAAGAGCAGCACTCTAGAGCCCAAAGGCCCCAAGGGCAGCACTAAGGGAAATAAGAACGAGAACAGAGTCACCCAAAAGAGTAGAAAGGCTAGTCTCCATAATCCTTTTAGATTAACGTTCCATAGGACCACACCCAAGGGAGAAGAATGCAAAGCATCCCGAACCCAGGCAGAAATACATCCCCTAAGCAAAAAGCTTGGAAAAAGAGATAACACCTCCTATCGCCCCTGATATAGAGACGACTAACTCCCGAAGGAAGATGGAGCCTCACGGCCTTCATTTCCTAATTAAGCGGCCAAAGCCGCCAGAAAAACCGGACAAAGTCCAGAAAGTCTCAACCCAAAGGAAGAGAACCTCTAAAAGGAACAAGTCCTAAAAGGACACTTCCAAAGAGACCAAGAAAGGCAAAACCATAAGAACGGCGGTATGAAGGACCTAAATCCTCCAAGCCTCCAACCCACAACTGGAAGGAACACTCTAGTTCCCGAAAAAAAATCGGAAACGACTAGATTGAAAGGCGAATGATGACTGAACCAATCCCCCATGCACCTAAGCAACCACGGACCCTCAAGTCCTCTCAGGATGCTAGTTGAAGCTTGTAAATAAAACAAGACAACTACACAAATCATATTGTGATCACTAGATGCCCTCACCGGACCAACCAGATATAAAAAGGTGCCACGTGTCTGAACTAGGCCTCAAAGACAGAAGGATTTGTACCCAGTCAGGACCAGCCTGAAACCAAGGGCCCCAGCACTGTCAAGGCCACATAGAGTCTCCCCCGATGATGTAGGGATAAAGAACAGTCAGACAGACTTTTGTAAACAGTGCGAACACGAAATCTCGAGTGTCAATTCCAGAGAGGAAAGTTCCCAAAGGAAACATCACACCACAACATGAGCTTTAGACCAAATAAAAATCATCCTCACCGGATGAAAATAAAAGATATGGCAACCCATAGGTTATCACCTAGGAAGAACGGACAGACCCGCAGGACCAGCCCAACAGGGTTCCGAGACTTCCAAGCTCGGAACTGGAAAAGGATACACAAATAACAAAGACTATAAGAAGATTACTTCATCCCCTTATGTCTATGTATGCAAGCCAGTCGAAGAGTAAGACTGAGAATCCCCAGACCCATTAAGAGTGGGATCCTCCAGCAACTCCAAAAACGTGCCTTAGTAGGACACGAAGGAGCATCAGTCTATAACGAAAGGCGCAACATACCTCTGCCGGGACAAAAGGAAACACCGGCCCCGAAGGTTGACCCCCTGAGGCCTCTGGGGCAGTCGCTTCCCTGGAAGGCTAAAATGGACCAGGCGATCCCACGTCTGACAAGCCCCGATTAACGAAACACAAACATTATCATAAGCACACTCCCGGGAGGTGCAGATGCACCAGCGCCAAAGATATGGCCATGCGGAACCGTGTCGTAACCTCCAGTGGGAACAGGCTACACTCCCTTGAAAGGATAAGTAGTGTTTGGGTTACCTGCATGCATAGTAAGAGTTGATGTTAGGAAACTCATCTTGTGAGAAATAGCATCCCCAGAGACAGATGGTTCAGTGAGCACCCGATTCACTGATCCCAAGGAACAGAGCACTCTAAAATAGCATTCGGAACATAACTGATGGGCATGTGTCACGCGGGCCAATTCATATTCTTCGCAAGAAGAGTCTGAATCAGAGACATCTGTCTCCAAGAATCCTCCATAACTGGGATACTGCCGCCTCCAGAGAACCAGACATCAGCGGACCAGGAAGGATTTCTCCGTCGCCACGTGGTCAGGAAAACGGAAATGGTGTCACAAGGTAAACCGTGTAGTCCATGCAAAAGCGGGCCTGACCGAAAAGGCTGCGTCACTAGACATAGGCTGTTATATTCCAAATTAGCCATGAACAGAAGCAACACTTCACAGTAGCAGACAGAATCACATAAACATGATTATAAACACCCCTGTTCAATAACCCCCCTCAGGAGATATTAACCCTTAATTCCTAGATACAAAAAGGAGCCTCACTGAGACCCTATGTTAAAGTTATCCCCAAAAGGTTGTAGCCCCTCTCGGATAAACAGTTGAAATTACAATACATCCTTGATGAAAGTAAAATAAAATGATCTTACCGGAATCTACGCCGTGGAACAGGAACACGGCCCTTCAAGTGTGACAGATAGTAGTGTCCCCTCTGGGTTGGACTTGAGAGAAAAAAGCAGGCAGCGAAACTTGTCAACTCTGATTGCTTGTGGAGCTGTTAATATGAGCCGGGATGGTTTTGCAGAAAGACTCTCCCTGCATCTCCAGACTCTTACTTTCACCCATGCTCTCACTGAGAGGCTGACAGGACTACTTAAAACTCCAGTCCCATGCCGAAGAGTACTACCTTCCATAAGAGTCTATCGAAAACTTCTGACACTTCTCTGTAAACCTCCTGGGATGAAAGGCAAAGAATGACTGGGGGATGAGGGAAGTGGGAGGAGTATTTAAGCCTTTGGCTGGGGTGTCTTTGCCTCCTCCTGGTGGCCAGGTTCTGAATTCCCAAAAGTAATGAATGCAGCTGTGGACTCTTTCCATTTATGAAGAAAATATTAATGTCAACACCATGCATAAGCCCAAACAGAGCCTTCTGCAAAACTTAGAACAAGATGTAAACTCCAAAGAGGAGCACTAGATCTAAACACAGGCCTTATCTAGTCAAAGCCTGAACCAAAGACTGGACATTTGAAAGCTCAGTGAGCCTCTCGAGCAGTAAAACAGATAGGGACGAAAACTGTCCCCCTAAGGGAGCAAACAGAAAAGGCCCTTCTCCAGTGCATCCTGGAGAAAGGAAAGGATCCTGGAAAACCTGGCCTTATGCCAGGGGTATCCCCGCTCTTCATACCAGAAGAAGTAGGTCCTGTACACCTTATGATAGATGCAACAATATACCGGCTTATGAGCTAAAACGAGTATCAACAATCCTTTCAGAACAACCTTTTATGGCTAAGACTAAGCATTCAATTCCACCCAGTCAGCCTCAGAGAATCCAGATTGTGAAGAACACAAGGACCCTGCTCCAGCAGATCCCTGTAACAAGGTCCATGGAGGTGAAGCCCCTAAACTGCGATACAACTCGAAGATATAAACAAACAGTGACATGGCTGAAAGAGAAGGTTAAAAAGAAACCTCTAGGGAATGCTAGATGTCTAGCATATTCTGGATGAAAAGGCCGGAGCTACACCTGGGTTCAAACCAGTGACGTGCGGTGAGAGGTTAATGAGGCACTGGCTATGATATGCCCAAGTAGCACATATATGAACCCAATAGAGGTATCTTAAATGTACGATAAAATTAGCAGGTTGCACAATGACACAAAATGAGAGGCTGCAGCACATATATTGCAGAAGCTAGTAAGAACAAAGGACAGGAAGTATGAGAGGCTCAAATCATCCTGTTGACACAAAATGAGAGGCTGCAGCAATAAGGACCTCAATCAGCACTGCAATTAACTGCTTCACATATAGTGTGGGGAGAGAGAGATATACACACACACACATATATATATATATATATCGATCGTCTGGGGTTGTCATGTTCCTTGTTCAGAGGAGAATTGCCTGGTATTTCGGGGCTGGACTGACCGTACTTGGCGGGATCAGACTGATATACTTCAGGAAAGTTTTCTTCTGTGAAAAGCACACTGGTCTAAAAGAAGCTGCTTCCGGTAAATCACCATAGAACAAGCCACTGAGCTGTTGTTCGTTCCTGGTAGAGCGCTTCTCTCTTTGTGTATATATATATATATATATATATATATATACACACACAGTGAAACCTGTCCAAGACGGACCCTGTATAACACGGAAACTTGTCCATGTCGGAAATATCCCTTCGTCCCGGCGCTTAGTGTATACTTTCATTGTTTTACTACCTGGATAAGCCGGAAACTGTCCAACGCGGAAACGGAAAGTGGCCAGTGTGTTAATTGCGCATACATTTGGTTCACTTACCTGGATAAGCCGGAAAACCTGGATAAGCCGGCGGAACGGAAGTGAGGTAAGAACAAGACGACGGAACAGACGCTGACACGGAAGTGATGAGAGAAGGACGCAGAAACGTTAGTGGTGTGGGAAGGAAGCGGAAGGGGTGTTGGAACAGACGCTGACACGGAAGTGATGTGAGAAGGATACAGAAACGTTAGTGGTATGGGAAGGAAGCGGAAGGGGTGTTGTAAGGACGCTGAAACGTTAGTGGTGTGGGAAGGAAGGGGTGTTGGAAGGACCCTGAAACGGAAGGGGTGTTGGGACGGATGCTGAAACTTAAGAGGTGTGTGACAAAGAATGGCTCCTAGAAAGTGCAACACTCTTACTCTTGCTATGAAAGTTAAAGTGATTGAGGCCTACACAAAAGATAAGCTGTCTGTAAAACAATGTGTTGAGAAATTTAAGTGTGGCAAAACACAAATTTATGAAGCTATCAAAAATAAAGAGAAAATCATGGAAGAATGGTTAGCTGGCAATGGCGAAGTGAAGAGGAAAGCGAAGGCAACTGGAAATGAAGATTTAAACAAGCTCCTGTGGGAATGGTTTGTAGCCGCACGCTCTAAAAACGTACCAATTTCTGGTCCTATACTACAAACACAAGCCCTCGAACTAGCCAAAGAATTAGGCAAAACAGATTTTAAGGCATCTAATGGCTGGTTGGAAAGTTTTAAAAGGAGGCATTGCATTGTATGGAATGAAATATGTGGAGAAGCAAAGGATGTAGATCAAGAAACTGTTAGCCAATGGGAAGAAAAGCTCAAAATGCTTAAGGAACCATACGCTACAAAAGATATCTACAATGGCGATGAAACTGGCCTATTCTTTAGGTTGCTACCTTCAAAAACTCTGGCTGTTAAACGTGAAAAATGCACAGGAGGAAAGTTATCCAAGGAAAGATTGATGGTGTTCCTCTGTGGAAACATGGATGGGAGATTAGAGAAGCCTCTTGTGATTGGTAAGGCAGCAAAGCCACGTTGCTTCAAAAACAGACACTACACAGCTTCCCGTTATTTGGCGTGCAAATAAAAAAGCCTGGATGAAAGCAGAACTAATGTCTGAATGGCTCAAGATTTTTGACAGAAAAATGGAGAGAAGGTCATAAAGTCATCCTGTTTTTGGATAACGCTACCTGCCATCCGCATCTGAAACTTAGCAATGTAAAATTAGCCTGGTTCCCTGCAAACACAACAAGCGTAACACAGCCAATGGACCAAGGTGTTATCTACACGATGAAGACACACTATAGAAAATTATTGCTACAGTCCTTGGTTGCAAACATTTCTACCACACAAAATGTACACCAGCTTGCCAAGTCCATAACAGTCCTTGATGCGGTCAACTGGATTTCTATAGCATGCAAGTCTATTTCTGCTGACACCATTTGCAAGTGCTTTGTAAAAGCTGGTTTCTCTAATTCAAACAAGAACGATAATGAAGAATTGCCAGAAATAATACAGGTGACTGTAGAAGAAAACAATGATATTTGTTCATTATTCCAGCAAGGAGGTCTTGTTGACAGTGAAATAGACCGTTACATTGACATAGACAAAGAACTTGCGACGGAAAGCACATTTACAAATGCTGTGGAACTTTTAGATCAACAACAAGATAGTGATGAGAACATGGATGACTATCAAAGTGCTGAAACCACAGAAATTCCCAGTGAGCCAGCAATCAAAAGCTACCAAGATGCTCTAGAGAAAGTTCACCAGTTGCAAGAGTTTGCATTATTTAATAACTGCCCGGAGCTTCTAGAACCAATAACATCCACTAAACATTTAATTGAAAAAAGGATAACCAATGTCCCAAGAAAACAAGCAACATTATTGTCACTGTGGGGACAAGAAAACCAATAAAGGTACAGGTATGTACAGGAAAAACATACAGTAGACAGTAACTGTAGTACAGTACTGTATAAGAGTATGTAAAGCTTAAATACAGTACTGTACTTTTTTTTAGTAAAGTACTGTACATTATTTAACAGTACTGTTGAATGTTTTGTTTATGATCATTATTTCTGATGACTAACTACTGTATTTCCCTGTTTTAGAACACACTGGCCTGTTCCAGATCATTCTGTATCCGGACCTTCAAGCAAGACCTCTCCAGCAACAGTACAGTACAAACATTTTAAAGTACAGTATTGAACTTGATTAAAAAAGTAATCTACAGTATGTAAACATTGTCTCCATCTGCAGCTAAAAAATTTTTAAAGTACAGTACTGGATTGGATACAAAAAAAACTATACAGTACTGTACTTTAAAATGTTTACTGTATTACAGTAATTGTGAACAAAGTTGATGCAACAATTAATCTTTTACACTTAATAATGTTCAGTACTGTATTTGTATAGAATATAGTTGATGTCTTCAGAGCCATTTTCTGTTAGAATGAAAAAGTACTGAAGTAAAGTACTGTAAAATAAATCCATATACTGTACTGTACAGGTGTACACTAAAAATTTTAAGGTACGTACAGGTAGAGTACAGTACCTGTGTTTTTATTTACAGAATTTTATTTTCAGTAGTTGTACACTATTTTAAGTACATTATGTTATTTACAGTAATTGTACTGTATTTTTATTTACAGTACTGTACATATTTTATTTACAGTACTGTACTTTAAAATGTTTGCATAAGATGTGATTAGTGGGCATTGCGCTCGATACTGTACCTGTAATTGTACTGTACAGTACTGTATTTAGAAGAGTTGAAGTTTGTGTATTACAGTACAGTAATTATGAACAAAGTTGATGCAACAATGAATCTTTTAATAATGTTCAGTACTGTACCATTTTCTGTTACAATAAAAAAAGTACTGAAGTACAGTACTGTACTGTAGAAATAAATCCAGATACTGTACTGTATAGAACAGGTGTACACTAAAAAAAATTAAAAGTACGTACAGGTAGAGTACAGTACCTGTATTTTTATTTACAGTACTGTACTGTATTTTATTAACAGTACTTGCACAGGTATTTTTATTTTCAATATTTTACTGTACAGTATTTACAGTACTGTAGGTTAAAATGTTTGCATATTACTTATGTGGTTACTGTATTAGTGGGCATTGTGCACAATAGATACTGTAGCTGTGATTGTACTGTATTTAGAAGAGTTTAAGTTTGTGTACTGTATTACTGTAATTGTGAACCAAGTTGATGCAACAATTACAGTTAATCTTTTACCGGTAATAATGTTCAGTACTGTTCCATTTAATGTTAGAATAAAAAAAGTACAGTACTATAGTACAGAACTGTAAAAATAAATCCAGATACAGTATTGTACAGTACAGGTGTACACTAAAAAATAAAAAGCACGTACATGTAGAGTACAGTACTGTACCTGTATTTTTACAGTATTTTACTGTACATTTTACAGTATTTAAAATGTTTGCATAAGGTGTGATTACTGTACCTGTATCTGTGGTAATTGTGCACAATAGATACTGCACCTGTAGATGTCTTTATACTGCATACTGTACAGGTACAGTTTAGAAGACTTAAAGTTTGGGTACTGTATTACTGAACAGTAATTGATGCGACACAATCTTTTAATACAGTACTGTACTGTGTTTGTATACAATTTATGTTTTCTCACCCATTTTCTGTGTTAGAGAAAAAAAGGTAATCCAGATAAAAACTAAATAAAAGACTAATGATTAAGCAGAAAAATTGTACTGTCTTTGTTACTTGAATGCAAGAAAAACAAGAAATTGATTCTGATTAGGGATGCACTGATATTGGTACTTTATGATATGGTGCTGATCCTGAGTATTTGCGCCAAAATGCTCTGATACCGGAACTGACGGTCAGAGCGAGACCTGCAATGCCGCGAGGGAACATGGAAATGGCTTCCCAGCCAATCAGGAAGCCACCCGACTTCCTAATTGGTCAGGAATTCAATCCTATGCTCCCTTGCGGCAAGGCAGGTCAGACTGGCTTCATGACCAATACAGTAACATTATTCTGCCATTTTTTAATTTGCACATGTCAAAAGATGCTCCATCAGTTACTAACTGTATAAGACGGAAACCTGTCCAAGACGGAAAATTTCCGTTGTCCGATGACATTCCGTCTTAAACAGGTTTCACTGTATATATATATATATATACCCACACACACATATACACACACACACATAAAAGGAGTAGTACAAAAACACAGAGGGTGTACAACAACATACCAGTACAATTCATGTGGTAGGAATATGGCATGAGGCAATAAAATCCCCATATCTTTAAAAAGTATTAAATACATACTGTGTAGTGTATCTTTAACAATATTTACACTAATTTCTTCTATGTAAAAACTTTCCTTTTTTCAGGGCATCAGCTAAATGCTCAGCCTGGCAAAAAAAATATCTGAAAGGAAAGGGCAATGTGCCTTTATGTGCTCTTATGTCGAATAAGAAGACACTGACCTAGATTTATTAAAGGTCGTTTGGCTTAGGAGCTTGCAGTTCAGACATCACAGAACCAATCCTTTCCCTATTCATTGAAAATAAAAGGATTACAGTCTGATTTAAAATAGTGGGATAATATTAATAAAACCCTTGAAGAACATTAAGAACTAAATTACAACTCCAGGGTGGAGCAATTGGTCTAAACATAGGCTTGATTCTGGTCAGAGCCTGACAAAAAGACTGAACGTCTGGAACATCTGCCAAACGTTTGTGTAGTAAAATCGACAAAGCAGAAATTTGTCCCTTTAAGGAACTTGCTGATAACCCCTTCTCCAATCCCTCTTGGAGAAAAGATAAAATCCTGGGAATCCTAACTCTACCCCATGAGTAGCCCTTGGATTTGCACCAATAAAGATATTTACGCCGTATCTTATGGTAGATCTTTCTAGTAACAGGCTTACGTGCCTGAATCAAAGTATCAATGACCAAATCAGAGAACCCCCGCTTAGATAAAATTAAGCATTCAATCTCCAAGCAGTCAGTTGCAGAGAAACTAGATTTTGGTGTCGGAAGGGTCCCTGAATGAGAAGGTCCTGCCTCAATGGAAGCTTCCACGGTGGCAGAGAGGACATGTACACTAGATCGGCATACCAAGTCCTGCGAGGCCACGCAGGCACGATTAGAATTACTGAAGCCCTCTCCTGTTTGATCCGAGCAATCACCCGGGGAAGGAGAGAAAACGGTGGAAACAAATAAGCTAGGTTGAACGACCAAGGCACTGCCAAGGCATCTATCAGTTCGGCCTGAGAATCCCTTGACCTGGATCCGTATCTCGGGAGCTTGGCATTCTGATGAGATGCCATCAGATCCAATTCTGGTCTGTCCCATCTGAGAATCAGGGTGGCAAAGACCTCCGGATGGAGTTCCAACTCCCCCGGATGCAACATCTGTCTGCTTAAAAAGTCCGCTTCCCAGTTGTCCACTCCTGGGATGAAGATTGCTGAAAGATAACAAGAGTGAGCCTCCGCCCACCAAATTATCTTGGATACTTCTGTCATCGCTAAGTAACTTCTTGTTCCTCCCTGATGATTGATGTAATCCACAGTCGTGATGTTGACAGACTGAAATCGGATGAATTTGGCCGAAGCCAACTGAGGCCACGCCTGAAGCGCATTGAATATTGCTCTCAATTCCAGATTATTGATTGGAAGAAGAGACTCCGACCAAGTCCACACATCCTGAGCCTTCAGGGAATTCCAGACTGCACCCCAACCCAGTAGGCTGGCGTCTGTCGTCACTATCACCCATGAGGGTCTGCGGAAGCACGTCCCTCATGGGTCAGATGATCCTGCGACAACCACCAAAGAATTGAGTCTCTTGTCCCCTGATCCAGATCTATCTGAGGAGACAAATTTGCATAATCTCCATTCCACTGCCTGAGCATGCTCAGCTGTAGCGGTCTGAGATGAAAACGAGCAAAGGGAATGATGTCCATTGCCGCCACCATTAATCCAATTACCTCCATGCATTGGGGCACTGATGGTCGAGGATTAGACTGAAGGGCTCGGCATGTATTTAGAATCTTTAACTTTCTGACCTCCGTCAAGAAAATTTTCATAATTACCTCCCGTAATGTCAGAAATTATTTCTTTCAAGTCAGGGCCGAATAGGGTTTTCCGTTTGAAAGGATTAGCCAAAAGTTTTGACTTAGATGACACATCAGCAGACCAAGATTTTAACCATAATGCTCTACGCGCTAAAATGGCAAATCCGGCATTCTTGGCTGCCAACTTAGCAATCTGAAAGGCGGCATCTGTAATAAAAGAATTAGCCAGCTTAAGAGCCTTAATTCTATCTAAAATATCCTCTAAATGAGTCTCAGTCTTAAGAGACTCTAAGGCATCAAACCAGAAGGCCGCCGCAGTGGTAACTGGTACAATGCAGGCCGTTGGTTGTAAAAGGAAACCCTGATGAATAAACAATTTTTTTAGAAGACCCTCCAATTTCTTATCCATAGGGTCTTTGAAAGCACAACTGTCCTCAATAGGAATAGTTGTACACTTAGCCAGGGTAGATATAGCTCCCTCCACCTTAGGGACTGTTTGCCAAAAGTCCCGAACAGTGTCAGATATGGGATACATTTTCTTGAAATTAGGAGAGGGTGAGAACGGGATACCCGGTCTGTCCCATTCCCTCTTAATAATTTCCGAAATTCTCTTAGGAACCGGAAAAACATCAGTGTAAGCAGGTACCTCTAAGTATTTTTCCATTTTACACAATTTCTCTGGTGGTACCACAATAGAGTCACAGTCACAGAGTCGCTAAAACCTTCCGAAGTAACAGGCGGAGGTGTTCAAGCTTAAATCTAAAAGGACATGACGTCTGAGTCCGTCTGAGGTAACGCACTTCCCGAATTGGAAAGTTCCCCCTCAGACAGAAGTTCCCTGACCCCCAAATCAGATCTCTGGGAGGGTACATCGGAAATAGCAAACAAAGCATCAGAGGACTCAGTATTCACATTGACTTCTGTCCTACTGCGTTTGTCCTGTAACACTGGCAACTTAGATAATAACTCTGTAAGGGTAATTGACATAACTGCAGCCATATCCTGCAGAGTAAATGAATTTGACGCAGTTGAAGAACCAGGCGTCGCTTGGGTGGGCGTTAAAGGTTGTGACGCTTGGGGGGAATTTAGCGGCATACCCTGATTCTCCTCAGACTGAGAATCATCCTTAGACACATTTTCTTTACATAAAATCTGTGCTTTAGATTGTAAGGCCCTCTCAGTACACGAGGGACAAAAAAATCAGAGGGGTTTCCACAGGGGCATCTAAACACATAGAACAAGGAGTTTCCTCCTCAGTGTCAGACATGTTAAACAGACTAGCAATATTAATAAGTCGGTCTTTGCTTAAAATATTGAGCTCTTTTATAGGCAAAAATGTTAATGCAAAAAAACTGTACTGCGCCTTTAAATAATAAAAGTGCAACTATTTTTCTGATATCTTCAAAAACGTGTTTATGGCAATAAAAATTATTTTAATGTGTCCAAAATACTCTATCAGTATTGCATTCACTTGCTGAGATATGTAATAAAGAATATAATATCGGTTTAACAGTAATTTATTTATTATATCTAATCAGGCCCCTGCACTACGCCACAGCTCTGCTGTGGCGCCTACCTGCCCCCGGAATACACTGCTGTTTGAGAAGCTTTAAAGACCCTTCGACGGTCAAGACAACTTAGGCCCCACCGGAGCCCCAGACTCTGCTTCTTATGCGATCCAGAAGATACTGCACGTCTGAGCGTGTGAAAATAGGCCCGTCCACCGTGGGCGTAACTCTAACCTGACTAAGACCCGCATGGGTCGCAATGCAAAAACAAACATGTCGTTCTTTTATGTAAAAAATAAGCTATGTGCCCTCTTGTATACACCTCAAGTGAAACATTGTAACACTGCACTCCCTCAGGCCAGTGATAAAATTAACAGCCCTTAAGCAAACCACAGCTCCCAGCCCTTGAATAAGCCCTCAAAGATATATTTACATACTTTGGCAATCAGTATAAAGGGAATCCAGGTACACCATTTCCTTACATATAGTGCATACTACTTACCCCTCCCCAAATAGGGAAAAATGTCAGCCTGTTCTGATGCATCAAGTCTCCCCAGAAACAAAAGACTGAACATACCTCAATGCTGCTTGTAGCAAGACACCGGTCTCCACAATGAAGATCTTTCTTACACTATCTTCAGCTGCGCTGTAGGAACCATCATGGATCTTAGATAATGTTTGCTAAGATCATCAACATCAGGGCAGAAAATAAGATGTCTCCACTCCTCTTGGGAAGCAATAGACTGACGATTTCTCCCTGAGAAAAATAGTTCTCACTGGCACCATTTTAAAATAAAAAAACTTCTTGATTGAAGAATCTAAACTAACACCTCACTTTACCTCTTCCTATCACTAACATAGGCAAAGAGAATGACTGAGGGTGGAGGGAAGGGAGGAGCTATATATACAGCTCTGCTGTGGTGCTCTTTGCCACTTCCTGCTAGCAGGAGGTTAAATCCCACAAGGATGAAATCCGTGGACTCGTCATATCTTGTAAAAGAAAGTTCACAAAACTTTCAAAGGTTGACAACGACAAGGGAATTGATGTCGTCCAAGTAGCCAAAACCTCCTTTAAAAATACATGAGGCGATCAAGCATACATCTGAAGGCTATGACTTCAGTATCAGATGAAGGAATTAAACTGTCCAAATCTGAGATTTCACCCTCAGAAAAAATACCGGCAAAATCTCCTCACCAACTCAGGAGAGAGAGCCACCTGCATAAAAAAAATATAATTTATGCTTACCTGATAAATTCCTTTCTCCTGTAGTGTAGTCAGTCCACGGGTCATCCATTACTTATGGGATTATATCTCCTCCCTAACAGGAAGTGCAAGAGGATCACCCAAGCAGAGCTGCTATATAGCTCCTCCCCTCTACGTCATACCCAGTCATTCGACCGAAACCAAACGAGAAAGGAGAAACTATAGGGTGCAGTGGTGACTGGAGTTTAATTTAAAATTTAGACCTGCCGTAAAAACAGGGCGGGCCGTGGACTGACTACACTACAGGAGAAAGGAATTTATCAGGTAAGCATAAATTATGTTTTCTCCTGTTAAGTGTAGTCAGTCCACGGGTCATCCATTACTTATGGGATACCAATACCAAAGCTAAAAGTACACGGATGACGGGAGGGACAGGCAGGACCTTTACACGGAAGGAACCACTGCCTGAAGAACCTTTCTCCCAAAAACAGCCTCCGAAGAAGCAAAAGTGTCAAATTTGTAAAATTTTGAAAAGGTGTGAAGTGAAGACCAAGTTGCAGCCTTGCAAATCTGTTCAACAGAGGCCTCATTTTTAAAGGCCCAAGTGGAAGCCACAGCTCTGGTAGAATGAGCTGTAATTCTTTCAGGAGGTTGCTGTCCAGCAGTCTCATAGGCTAAACGTATTATGCTACGAAGCCAGAAGGAGAGAGAGGTAGCCGAAGCCTTTTGACCTCTTCTCTGTCCAGAATAAACGACAAACAGGGAAGAAGTTTGTCGAAAATCTTTAGTTGCCTGCAAATAAAATTTCAGGGCACGGACGACGTCCAGATTGTGCAGAAGTCGTTCCTTCTTTGAAGAAGGGTTAGGGCACAATGATGGAACAACAATCTCTTGATTGATATTCCTGTTAGTGACTACCTTAGGTAAGAACCCAGGTTTAGTACGCAGAACTACCTTGTCTGAATGAAAAATCAGATAAGGAGAATCACAATGTAAGGCCGATAACTCAGAGACTATTCGAGCCGAGGAAATAGCCATTAAAAACAGAACTTTCCAAGATAACAGCTTGATATCAATGGAATGAAGGGGTTCAAACGGAACACCCTGTAAAACGTTAAGAACTAAGTTTAAGCTCCATGGCGGAGCAACAGTTTTAAACACAGGCTTAATCCTGGCCAAAGCCTGACAAAAAGCCTGAACGTCTGGAACTTCTGACAGACGTTTGTGTAAAAGGATGGACAGAGCTGAGATCTGTCCCTTTAACGAACTAGCAGATAAACCCTTTTCTAAACCTTCTTGTAGAAAAGACAATATCCTAGGAATCCTAACCTTACTCCATGAGTAACTCTTGGATTCGCACCAATGCAAATATTTACGCCATATTTTATGGTAAATCTTCCTGGTAACAGGTTTCCTAGCCTGTATTAAGGTATCAATCACTGACTCCGAGAATCCACGCTTTGATAGAATCAAGCGTTCAATCTCCATGCAGTCAGCCTCAGAGAAATTAGATTTGGATGTTTGAAAGGACCCTGAACCAGAAGGTCCTGTCTCAGAGGCAGAGACCATGGTGGACATCCTATCTATTAGTTAGGTGCAAGAGAATGACTGGGTATGACGTAGAGGGGAGGAGCTATATAGCAGCTATGCTTGGGTGATCCTCTTGCACTTCCTGTTAGGGAGGAGATATAATCCCATAAGTAATGGATGACCCGTGGACTGACTACACTTAACAGGAGAAAAGTGAATCAGAAACCATACCATCCAAAATATAAAACATATCCTCTTGCATATTTCCTCATTACTTTTGGGAATTCAGAACCTGGCCACCAGGAGGAGGCAAAGACACCACAGACAAAGGCTTAAATACCTCCACCACTTCCCTCATCCCCCAGTCATTCTGCCGAGGAACAAGGAACAGTAGAAGAAATATCAGGGTGAAAAGGTGCCAGAAGAACAAAAAAAAACAAAAAAAAAACAGACGCCCCACAGAAAATACAGGTGGGGAGCTGTGGACTATTTCCATCTGAAGAAAAGAAAATTATCAGGTAAGTATAATTTATGTTTTTCTTCATAAATGGAAAGAGTTCACAGCTGCATTCATTACTTTTGGGAAAACAAAATACCCAAGCTATAGAGGACATGGAATGCAAAAACGGGAGGGTACAAGAGGCGGCCCAACCTGAGGGCACCAGGCCTGAAAACCCCTACCCAACAAAAAAGCCGAGAACTTTGAAAAAAAGGAAAAGGCCCAAGAATACTAACCGCAGATAGTCCACAAGCCTTGCTAGAGACCGCAGGAACTAGACTCGACTAAGTCAACAGCCTCCAGGAGACACTGTCGCCCAGCAGTCAGTCTCCAAACAACACACCCCTTACTAAAGAAAGGGAACAAGCTACTGTATTTTTCCACAAAGAAGAAAAGACACAGAGAAAACATGAATGTACTTGTAATCCCCCTTAATGGACTCAAGGCGCTGCTCATCTTATCAACCTTGAAAGGAGGAAGGCTGAATAGACCTCACCGGGGATCGAACTTGCAACCCTCTGTTTGCTACAGTGCAAATTAGCCACATCGAATTAGTATGCTGAGCTAGCTGTCCAGCTAGAATAAGGAACTCCAGACCAACAGAGACCCACCAGTTTTATAGAAACAAGGGGAGGCAAGGCCAAGACCCCAGAAATACAGAAACCACGGAATAAGGCCGGGAGTCTGCAACAAAGAGGGTCTTCCCTTAATACAGTGCAACCGCACTGTAAAAAGCAACTGAAGACGAAGGTCCCCAAGTCTCAAAAAACATAATTTATGTAAGAACTTACCTGATAAATTCATTTATTTCATATTAGCAAGAGTCCATGAGCTAGTGACGTATGGGATATACATTCCTACCAGGAGGGGCAAAGTTTCCCAAACCTCAAAATACCTATAAATACACCCCTCACCACACCCACAAATCAGTTTAACCCATAGCCAAGAAGTGGGGTGATAAGACAAAAGTGCGAAAGCATAAAAAATAAGGAATTGGAATAATTGTGCTTTATAGAAAAAATCATAACCACCACAAAAAGGGTGGGCCTCATGGACTCTTGCTAATATGAAAGAAATGAATTTATCAGGTAAGTTCTTACATAAATTATGTTTTCTTTCATGTAATTAGCAAGATTCCATGAGCTAGTGACGTATGGGATAATGACTACCCAAGATGTTGATCTTCCACGCAAGAGTCACTAGAGAGGGAGGGATAAAATAAAGACAGCCAATTCCGCTGAAAATAATCCACACCCAAAATAAAGTTTAAATCTTATAATGAAAAAAACTGAAATTATAAGCAGAAGAATCAAACTGAAACAGCTGCCTGAAGTACTTTTCTACCAAAAACTACTTCAGAAGAGGAAAACACATCAAAATGGTAGAATTTAGTAAAAGAATGCAAAGAAGACCAAGTTGCTGCTTTGCAAATCTGATCAACCGAAGCTTCATTCCTAAACGCCCAGGAAGTAGAAACTGACTTAGTAGAATGAGCTGTAATCCTTTGAGGCGGAGTTTTACCGACATAAGCATGATGAATTAAAGATTTCAACCAAGATGCCAAAGAAATGGCAGAGGCCTTCTGACCTTTCCTAGAACCGGAAAAGATAACAAATAGACTAGAAGTCTTTCGGAAATTCTTAGTAGCTTCAACATAATATTTCAAAGCTCTAACAACATCCAAAGAATGCAATGATCTCTCCTTAGAATTCTTAGGATTAGGACATAATGAAGGAACCACAATTTCTCTGCTAATGTTGTTAGAATTCACAACCTTAGGTAAAAATTTAAAAGAAGTTCGCAACACCGCCTTATCCTGATGAAAAATCAGAAAAGGAGACTCACAAGAAAGAGCAGATAATTCAGAAACTCTTCTAGCAGAAGAGATGGCCAAAAGAAACAAAACTTTCCAAGAAAGTAATTTAATGTCCAATGACTGCATAGGTTCAAACAGAGGAGCTTGAAGAGCCCCCAGAACCAAATTCAAACTCCAAGGAGGAGAAATTGACTTAATGACAGGTTTTATACGAACCAAAGCTTGTACAAAACAATGAATATAAGGAAGATTAGCAATCTTTCTGTGAAAAAGAACAAAAAGAGCAGAGATTTGTCCTTTCAAGGAACTTGCAGACAAACCTTTATCCAAACCATCCTGAAGAAACTGTAAAATTCTCGGAATTCTAAAAGAATGCCTGGAAAAATGATGAGAAAGACACCAAGAAATATAAGTCTTCCAGACTCGATAATATATCTTCCTAGATACAGATTTACGAGCCTGTAACATAGTATTAATCACAGAGTCAGAGAAAACTCTTTGACTAAGAATCAAGCGTTCAATCTCCATACCTTTAAATTTAAGGATTTGAGATCCTGATGGTAAAAAGGACCTTGCGACAAAAAGGTCTGGTCTTAACGGAAGAGTCCATGGTTGGCAAGAGGCCATCCGGACAAGATCCGCATACCAAAACCTGTGAGGCCATGCTGGAGCCACCAGCAGAACAAACGAGCATTCCTTCAGAATCTTGGAGATTACTCTTGGAAGAAGAACTAGAGGCGGAAAGATATAGGCAGGATGATACTTCCAAGGAAGTGACAATGCATCCACTGCTTCCGCCTGAGGATCCCTGGATCTGGACAGATACCTGGGAAGTTTCTTGTTTAGATGAGAAGCCATCAGATCTATTTCTGGAAGTCCCCACATTTGAACAATCTGAAGAAATACCTCTGGGTGAAGAGACCATTCGCGCGGATGTAACGTTTGGCGACTGAGATAATCCGCTTCCCAATTGTCTATACCTGGGATATGAACCGCAGAAATTAGACAGGAGCTGGATTCCGCCCATACCAGTATTCGAGATACTTCTTTCATAGCCAGAGGACTGTGAGTCCCTCCTTGATGATTTATATATGCCACAGTTGTGACATTGTCTGTCTGAAAACAAATGAACGATTCTCTCTTTAGAAGAGGCCATGACTGAAGAGCTCTGAAAATTGCACGGAGTTCCAAAATATTGATTGGTAATCTCACCTCCTGAGATTCCCAAACCCCTTGTGCTGTCAGAGACCCCCAAACAGCTCCCCAACCTGTCAGACTTGCATCTGTTGAAATTACAGTCCAGGTCGGAAGAACAAAAGAAGCCCCCTGAATTAAACGATGGTGATCTGTCCACCACGTCAGAGAGTGTCGTACAATCGGTTTTAAAGATATTAATTGAGATATCTTTGTTTAATCCCTGCACCACTGATTCAGCATACAGAGCTGAAGAGGTCGCATGTGAAAACGAGCAAAGGGGATCGCGTCCGATGCAGCAGTCATAAGAGCTAGAATTTCCATGCATAAGGCTACCGAAGGGAATGATTGAGACTGAAGGTTTTGACAAGCTGAGATCAATTTTAGACGTCTCTTGTCTGTCAGAGACAGAGTCATGGACACTGAATCTATCTGGAAACCTAAGAAGGTTACCCTTGTCTGAGGAATCAATGAACTTTTTGGTAAATTGATCCTCCAACCATGATCTCGAAGAAACAACACAAGTCGATTCGTATGAGATTCTGCTAAATGTGAAGACTGAGCAAGTACCAAGATATCGTCCAAATAAGGAAATACCACAATACCCTGTTCTCTGATTACAGACAGAAGGGCACCGAGAACCTTTGTAAAAATTCTTGGAGTTGTTGCTAGGCCAAACGGCAGAGCCACAAACTGGTAATGCTTGTCTAGGAAAGAGAATCTCAGAAACTGACAGTGATCTGCATGAATCGGAATATGCAGATATGCATCCTGTAAATCTATTGTGGACATATAATGCCCTTGCTGAACAAAAGGCAGGATAGTCCTTATAGTTACCATTTTGAATGTTGGTATCCTTACATAACGATTCAATATTTTTAAATCCAGTCTGGTCTGAAGGAATTCTCCTTCTTTGGTACAATGACGAGATTTGAATAAAATCCCAGCCCCTGTTCCAGAACTGGAACTGGCATAATTACTCCAGCCAACTCTAGATCTGAAACACATTTCAGAAATGCTTGAGCCTTCGCTGGATTTACTGGGACACGGGAAAGAAAAAATCTCTTGCAGGAGGCCTTATCTTGAAGCCAATTCTGTACCCTTCTGAAACAATGTTCTGAATCCAAAGATTGTGAATTGAATTGATCCAAATTTCTTTGAAAAATCGTAATCTGCCCCCTACCAGCTGGGCTGGAATGAGGGCCGCACCTTCATGTGGACTTGGGAGCTGGCTTTGGTTTTCTAAAAGGCTTGGATTTATTCCAGACTGGAGATGGTTTCCAAACCGATACCGCTCCTGTGGGTGAAGGATCAGGCTTTTGTTCCTTGTTGTGACGAAAGGAACGAAAACGATTATTAGACCTAAATTTACCTTTAGATTTTTTATCCTGTGGTAAAAAAGTTCCTTTCCCTCCAGTAACAGTTGAGATAATAGAATCCAACTGAGAACCAAATAATTTATTACCCTGGAAAGAAAGGGAAAGCAAAGTTGACTTAGAAGACATATCAGCATTCCAAGTTTTAAGCCATAAAGCTCTTCTAGCTAAAATAGCTAGAGACATATACCTGACATCAACTCTAATGATATCAAAGATGGCATCACAAATAAAGTTATTAGCATGTTGAAGAAGATTAACAATGCTATGAGAATTATGATCTGTTACTTGTTGCGCTAAAGCTTCTAACCAAAAAGTTGAAGCTGCAGCAACATCCGCTAAAGATATAGCAGGTCTAAGAAGATTACCTGAACATAAGTAAGCTTTTCTTAGAAAGGATTCAATCTTCCTATCTAAAGGATCCTTAAAGGAAGTACTATCTGCCGTAGGAATAGTAGTACGTTTAGCAAGAGTGGAGATAGCCCCATCAACCTTAGGGATTTTGTCCCAAAACTCTAATCTGTCAGATGGCACAGGATATAATTGCTTAAAACGTTTAGAAGGAGTAAATGAATTACCCAAATGATTCCATTCCCTGGAGATTACTTCAGAAATAGCATCAGGGACAGGAAAAACTTCTGGAATAACTACAGGAGATTTAAAAACTTTATTTAAACGTTTAGATTTAGTATCAAGAGGACCAGAATCCTCTATTTCTAATGCAATTAAGACTTCTTTAAGTAAAGAACGAATAAATTCCATTTTGAATAAATATGAAGATTTATCAGCATCAATCTCTGAAACAGAATCCTCTGAACCAGAGGAATCATTTTCAGAATTAGAATAATGATGTTCATTTAAAAATTCATCTGAAAAATTAGAAGTTTTAAAAGACCTTTTACGTTTACTAGAAGGAGGAATAACAGACATAGCCTTCTTAATGGATTTAGAAACAAAATATCTTATGTTAACAGGAACACTCTGAGTATTAGATGTTGATGGAACAGCAACAGGTAATGTAACATTACTAAAGGAAATATTATCTGCATTAACAAGTTTGTCATGACATTCATTACAAACAACAGCTGGAGGAACAGATACCACAAGTTTACAGCAGATACACTTAACTTTGGTAGATCCAGCACCAGGCAGCGACTTTCCAGCAGTATCTTCTGACTCAGGGTCAATCTGGGACATCTTGCAATATGTAATAGAAAAAACAACATATAAAGCAAAATTGATCAAATTCCTTAAATGACAGTTTCAGGAATGGGAAAAAATGCCAGTGAACAAGCTTCTAGCAACCAGAAGCAATAAATAATGAGACTTAAATAATGTGGAGACAAGTGACGCCCATATTTTTTAGCGCCAAAAAAAGACGCCCACATTATTTGGCGCCTAAATGCTTTTGGCGCCAAAAATGACGCCATATCTGGAACGCCGACACTTTTGGCGCAAAAAACGTCAAAAAATGACGCAACTTCCGGCGACACGTATGACGCCGGAAACAGAATTTTTTTTTGCGCCAAGAATGACGCAATAAAATGAAGCATTTTCAGCCCCCGCGAGCCTAACAGCCCACAGGGAAAAAAGTCAAATTTTTAAGGTAAGAAAAAAATTGATTTATTCATATGCATTATCCCAACTATGAAACTGACTGTCTGCAATAAGGAACGTTGAACATCCTGAGTCAAGGCAAATAAATGTTTGAACACATATATTTAGAACTTTTATATAAAGTGCCCAACCATAGCTTAGAGTGTCACAGAAAATAAGACTTACTTACCCGAGGACACTCATCTACATGTAGTAGAAAGCCAAACCAGTACTGAAACGAGAATCAGTAGAGGTAATGGTATATATAAGAGTATATCGTCAATCTGAAAAGGGAGGTAAGAGATGAATCTCTACGACCGATAACAGAGAACCTATGAAATAGACCCCGTAGAAGGAGATCATTGAATTCAAATAGGCAATACTCTCCTCACATCCCTCTGACATTCACTGCACGCTAAGAGGAAAACCGGGCTCCAACCTGCTGCGGAGCGCATATCAACGTAGAATCTAGCACAAACTTACTTCACCACCTCCATAGGAGGCAAAGTTTGTAAAAACTGATTTGTGGGTGTGGTGAGGGGTGTATTTGTAGGCATTTTGAGGTTTGGGAAACTTTGCCCCTCCTGGTAGGAATGTATATCCCATACGTCACTAGCTCATGGACTCTTGCTAATTACATGAAAGAAAGGTAGCTCAGAATACTGAAATATTCAGAAACAAAACCTTGTGCAGCAAGCTCAGATAGGTCTGACGAACAACACCTGAAGTAAAAACACTGCATGCTGCAGTCATCTAAAAATGACTCTGAAACTTAAATACCTGCAGGGCAAGCAGAAAGCAGCTGAAAATAGGATCCTTCAGATTTCTAAGTATCCACTAACCAGCGGAAAAAATGTTGCAGGCTATCTAAGAGCCGCCAGAACTTCCCACAAATCTTGAACATGGAGAAAGGAGAAACCTCAAGAGGCTTACCATACCTCGAATGCTGCAAGAACGAATTTAGCAGTGCAACAGATCTCAGATCCTGCTCCAACACCGGACCAGCCCAAGCGACAGACATGTCTGATAGACAGGGGGGACAGAAAGACCCCAAACACAAGCCCCCAAGGAATGGATTAAGAAAAAGGGGGGACTCACCCACCTTAACAGAGCTCGGTTGCCAACCCAATCTGCTGCTCCAAAATAAGGCACTGCCAAGGAGAACCCCCTAGGACCTGTAACAGAGAAAAGTGTAATAGATCTGTAGGAAGACCTGTCACGGCTCTCTTGGAATTTGATCTCTCTACGTAGAGACTGTCTAACAGGTGGAACAGAGCCCACAGAGCAGCATATGCTGCCCCTTACAGAAATAAGCCACCTGATCCACCCTCCTACACAAAGGGCAGGACAAAGACCCTCCAGAGAGAGGAAACCTCAGATCATAAAGGAAGACAAACTATCCCCTCAAAAGGGAAGGGCACAGATAACAGCGTACATGTCCACAAGACATGAAGCTATAGTATATGATCAAAACACGGACCAAATTAAAAAATCATCCAGACACCACTGTTGACCCTACAGAGAAAAAAACTCCCCATGAAGAGGAGCACACTGCGTCCGAAGGACAAGTCAGGCCTTAAAGTTTATAACCAGTACCCGAAGGTGGATGTGAACTCTGGCCTTCCTACTTGCAAACCCAATGAGCTAGCCCCTATGTCGCAACATACGATCCCTGAAAAAACTGGGTCGTCCCGAACCAGTCCACAGGATCATAAGTCTCCAGACATCCAAAAATGATCCAAGACAAGAAACGGGGAGAAAGAATCATCCTAGAATGAACGACACCCCCAGGGAACACAAGATACCCCCGTCTGAAGCAATCAGACCTCACAAGTGATGAGAACCGGGAAAACCAAAGAATGGGTACAGGACCCGCTTGTAATTCCCAGCCCCAAGGAAAGAGAACACCCTTAGCCGGAGGTCAACCCCCCCCCCCAACAAGGTGCTAGGCCCCGACAAAGTCACGCAATTTCTCTAGAGCACAAAAGGCCCAAAGGGCAACCCTAAGGGAAATGAGAATGAGAACAGTCACCCGAAAGAGAGTAAAAAGAAAGGCTAGTCTCCATAATCCTTTCAGATTAACGTTCCAGAGGACAACACCCAAGGTAGAGGAATGCAAAGCATCCCGAAACCAGGCAGAAAAACATCCCCTAAGCAAAAAGCTTGCAAAAAAAGACAACACCTCCTATTGCCCCTGATATGGAGACGACTAACTCCCGAAGGAAGACAGAGCCTCACAGCCTTCACTTCCTAATTAAGCGGCCAAAGCCACCAGAAAGTCTCAACCCAAAGGAAGAGAACCTCTAAAAGGAACAAGTCCTAAAAGGACACTTCCAAAGAGACCATGAAAGGCAAAACCGTAAGAACGGCAGTATGAAGGACCTAAATCCTCCAAGCCTCCAACCCACAACGGGAAGGAACACTCTAGTTTCCGGGAAAAATCAGAAACCACTGAGCATGTCGCCGCAGATCTCAACGGAGTCCCGGCCCACTAGAAAGGCGAATGAGGACTGAACCAATCCCCCATGCCCCTAAGCAACCACAGACCCTCAAGTCCTCTCAGGGTGCTAGTTGAAGCTTGTAAATAAAACAAGTAAACAACACAAACCATATTGTGATAACTAGGCACCCTCACCGGACCAACCGGACATAAAATGGTGCCACGTGTCTGAACTAGTCCTCAAAGACAGAAGGATTTGTACCCAGTCAAGACCAGCCTGAAACCAAGGGCCCAGCACTGTCAAGTACACAGAGTCTCCCCCGAGGGGGAGGGATAAGGAACAGTCAGACAGACTTTTGTAAACAGTGCGAGTATCAATTCCAGAGAAGAAAGTTCCCGAAGGAAACCTCACACCACAACATGAGTTTTAGACCAAATAAAAATCATCCTCACCAGATGAAAATAAAGATAAGGCAACCCGTAGGTTATCACCCAGGAAGAACGGACAGACCCGCAGGTACAGCCCAACAGGGGTCCGAGACTTCCAAGCTCAGAACTGGAAAAGTATACCCAAATAACAGACTATAAGAAGATTACTTCATCCCCTTACGTCTATGCATGCAAACCAGTCGAAGATTAAGACTGAGAATCCCCAGACCCATTAAGAGTGGGATCCTCCAGCAACGCCAAAAACGCGCCTTAGTAGAACACGAAAGCGTGCCAGTCTATAAAGAAAGGCGCAACATACCCCCGCCAGAACAAAAAACACAGGCCCCGAAGATTGACCCCCTGAGGCCTCAGGGGCAGTCGCTCCCCTGGATGGCTGAACTGAACCAGGCAATCCAACGCCTGACGAGCCCCGGTTAATGGAACACAGACTATATCATAAGCACACTCCCGGGATGTGCAGATGCGCCAGCGCCAAAGATATGGCCATGCAAAACAGTGTTGTAACCTCCGGTGGGAACAGGCCACACGGCATAGAAGGATAAGTAGCGTTTGGGTTACCTGCATGCGTAGTAAGAGTTGGTGGTAGGGAACTCGTCTCGTGGGAAATAGAATCCCCAGAGGCAGATGGCTCAGTGGGCACCAGATTCCCTGATTCCGAGGAACAGAGCACTCTAAAACGGCATTTGGAACATTACTGATGAGCATGTATCACCCGGGCCAATTCATATTCTTCGCAAGAAGTAGAGTCTGAATCAGAGATATCCGTCTCCAAAAAATCTGAATCCTCCATAACTGGGACACTGAATAAAAAATGGACCAATAAGAAAAATCTAAACGGCACCGCACACCACCAATGGCTGGGGCACTCACCACCTCCAGAGAAGCAGCGGACTAGGATTTCTCCATCGCCACACGGTCCAGAATGCGGAAATGGAGTCACAAGGTAAACTGTGCAGTCCATGCAAAATCGCACCGACCTTAAAGGTTGCGTCACTAGACATAGGCCATTATAGTCCAAAATAGCCATGAGCCGAAGCGACACTACAAAGTAGCAGACAGAATCACAAACATGATTATAAACCCCCCTGTTTAATAATCGCCCTCAGGAGATATTAACCCTTGATTCAAGACCCTATGTTAACCAGTGGAGGAAGAAACACCCGAGAACCCCCTACACCAGGGAGGATAACAGGGCCAACAAAAGTACACCGTCAGACCCCAAGCTGAGAAACGGACCCAGCCCAAAAAGGGCTGGCAACGTCCACCTCAAGAGAGAACGGAGGGCCTAAGAGGAACAAACCCCTGACCAATTACTAGCATCAGGCATGCTACCACGACTGTCAAACAGCTTATGGGCACATATTCCAGATGCAATAGTTGCAACCGGTCGCACACTGCAAACCTTCTGCTTGCTAGGCAGCTAGGCAAACCATTAGGCCACTACAGGTGGCCCATAATTAGGGTGACCATATTGCCGCTTTAAAAAGGGACCCATGAAAAATACATATGTCAAGGTTCTTATACAAACCATTTCTTAAAACAGCCCTAACATATGTACTTTTCATATGTGTCCCTTTTTAAAGCGGCAATATGGTCACCCCACCCATAATAGATACGTTGTGAACGAGTCCCGAACCCTAGCACATTTCCCTTCCCTAAAGAAGGAGCACTCCCAAAAAAGGGAGATAGGGCATTGAGCCATAACAATACCCTAGTACCAGAACCAGCCTCCATAGCCTCAAGCACGCAAGGAAGAAAAATCCGCGAATGAGAAGACAGAAACCACAGGGTCTCCATGGAAACTGAAAGACGTCCAAATCCTCCCAAAGAGGCCAAATGCCAAGGGAACCACTTCCCCAGCCGTAGACAGGGCAAAAAAGGTTAAAGAGAAACG
This sequence comes from Bombina bombina, assembly GCF_027579735.1. Taxonomy (NCBI): domain Eukaryota; kingdom Metazoa; phylum Chordata; class Amphibia; order Anura; family Bombinatoridae; genus Bombina; species Bombina bombina. The sequence goes on from NC_069500.1 coordinate 371,969,507, forward strand.
GTAAGCAATACCAATGAGCAATAACTCAACGGCCATTACCACCAGCTCAGTTGAGACAAACAACCTTGACTCAAAAGCAAAATTTGCCATTGACGACAACGGAAAGATGCATCCGAAAAGCATCAAACTAACCTCCAGGCAAGAACCAAATCTCCCCTGAAGAGACAAGCAGACATGAAAAACCCTAAGGTTCGAACTGAACCGCCCAGGACCGAATCTAACGATCCGGACCCACAACTCAGTCAAGAGACATGGCCCTAAGCCAGACCCCCCGAAAACCGGGGCAGGCCGTATGACCCGAGGAAACCCCAGGTTACCTCATACGAAGAGAGCACTTTAGGTAGAGCATTCACAAGAAACTCAGACCAAGAGCATAGACAAATATCTAGACAGGTCTAAGAGATGGCAACCCACACCCGTAGATGGAGCTGAACCCTGGACCCTCTGCACCCTAGAGAACAAGAGCTTAGAGAATCAAGTGAAATACTTCAAGAAAAATGATCTTTTATTGCAATTTGTAAGAAAGTGAAGAGACAATCAGTTGCCGCTGGATTCAAACTCTCCAAGGACCCCGAAGATCACCAGGGTCAGGCTCCATATAATGGAGATCAAACTCGCAACCTTAGCCATGTGGGCAACTGCCAACCCACTAGGCTACCCGGCAGGCTGAACAAGCCCCTTAGACGGAGAGCCAAAATCCTCACAGGATCACCCTCCCGGAAATCCCTGTACCACACAAGGAAGACCATAGAAAACCCAATAAATTCTCTGCGGAGACATTAAAACTATATACGTCTATATTATAAGCAAGTGTTCCGTAGTAAAGCTAATTATATCCGTATTACAAAAATACTTTCTGCGCGAAAATGAGAAGAATTCCTTTTGGATGCGGTCAAGTATCAAATATTCATACTGAGATTTGTCCCCTTCAGTGTCCTCCTAATTAACCAATTTACCTACTTTAGTGTATTAAATTGCTTATAAATAGCTCATTCACCTTTTAAAAAAACAAACGCACAGCATGTAAACAAGAATCACCATGAGGTCTGTCTTTATAATAAAATATCCATATTTATTGTTACAAGTGTTAAAAACAAACCACCAAAAGATAAAACAAAAATAATGCCGTTAGTACATAGTACTATTAACTATCATACGCGTTTCATGTTCTGCTTTTTTCAGTTACATCACTGAGAAAGGCAGAAGCAAAAAACACATATGATGTGAGAATTATCAGTATTATGTTATAACCGTTTTTTTTTTTTTTTCTCTTTTGGTGGTTTGTTTTTTCAACACCTGTCGCAATAAATATGGATATTTTATTATAAAGACAGACCCCATGGCGATTTCTACTTTTGGCTTATGTATGGGGACTCTGGATAAGTCCCGTTGGATGTCCACCTTTTCAGCTCACTGTAGCAACTTCTCCCTGAGTGACATGGATTGCATTTGCCCCACCTCCTCCCCCCTATTTTATCTTGCTTGAGTCCGGAGCATGCCACGAATAGTTGCTGTGTTATATAAAATAATGCTGCTAGTGAGGGCTGTGAAAGAGGTACTAAAATGTACTTTTTCCATTGTTCTCTCCAAGTATAGGCCTTTGAATAAATAGTAATAAAGATCAGGAGGCCTTTTGCAAATAATTATACAGATAAGATAATTAAGTATTCTCTCCCTACAAGATCAGCCCATTGTATTGGGTTGTGGTTTCAGTTAGCAAAAACAGCAAAAATAATTCAGTTTAAAAGTCAATGATGAAACACAAAGATCAGCAAATTCTAGAGAAAGTCTCTAAACTGTCACAGAATGCGGACTCTCAAAACTTGTTGGTTTATGATGGCATCTTCATAATGCTAGAATATACCTGTATTCTTATTAACATCAGTTATTTCTAAGGTGCAGTAATAACAGGGGAGTACAAAACACAAAATGACCTATGCAAATCAAGCTTGGAGACACCTACTCTAGAACAAATGGCTATTTTTTTTTTAGTCCTCTACAAATATTTCTGAAATAAGAAAAATGTTCTCTCTCTCTCTCTCTCTCTCTCTTGTATTCTCTCTCTCCATACACACACACAATTCTATTGTCCTACAAATAAACTTCTGCATTATACTTTAAATGAAAAGAAAAATATAATCTTCATGAATGTGAAAAATTCTATATAAAACTTTTTTTACGATTCCATCAAAATATTAAATCCTTACGTTATTCCAGACACGGCCTTTGTGAATAAATTAAGCTGCATCTTGATTGAGCAATTCATTGGGATGCCAGTGAGCTGAAAATTATGTAAAACAAAAATCACTTTGACTAAAAAAAATAATAAAATTGATATAACAATTTAATTTAACAATACAATACATTTAAAAGAACATTTTCATGTATTAATAAAATGATTTAATCAATTCCGAATGAACAATCATGTAAAAACTAAGAAATGAAAAACCTATTATTTTAGAATGTGCCATTAACATTTGTGACCAGAAGAATCTAAATATAATCAGTACCAGCCAAATACCTGAAGCATACAGTTGATTTTAAGCCTTTTATATTCTTTTGAGAAAGACTCATTGTAGCATTGAAACGTGTTGAGCTTTTTTTTTTGTTTTCCAAAAAGCTTTATTTTCTAGCAAAGTGTTACACAGTATAGGTTAGATGAGCAATATTGCGGTATTACTTTGCGGTTCAAGATGTTGTCTGTCCAAAAGCACGTTTCATACATTGTCCACTATTTCTGCAGCACTCTTGTCTCAATCTTTTCTTGAAATCCATTAAAACATTTACAAAATAATACACATCTCTGAGTAACAGTGTCATTATAATTCAAATTTCAAACTTAGAACGAAAATAACAGTAAGGTTTGAGCTATTTTAAGGCGCAGTGCTTGTGCCAACCAATCTGGGGGTCCAGTTTGAGTTTTCTGGACACTGATCAGTTAATTAATCTTCTAGCGAACAAAACACATCAAACACAACCCAAAGCATAGATAATCTATTAAATGGTGAATGCATGGGTCTATGAGCTATGTTTGGACTCTATAATTTATAGGCCTGAACGTGTGTTTGATTTGGGTGTCTACTCAATGGCGTTTGTCAGTATGTTGTTTCCACCTGTCTAACATTAGTTCATGTGTTTCTACAGAACCTGCCTGTAAATGGTGGTATCTCTACAGCTGTAGAAGAGTTTCTACCTGTGCTCTCCATTCAGCCACTGAAGGTAGTGTGTCTGATTTGGGGATCAATATTTTCGCACTATTGATCATCAGAATCAGTAAGAGTGTGGCTATATTGTTTAGGGAGAGACAGAAGAGGATTAGTGGATCGTTTGGTAATTGTTTCTCTATTATGTCTGACATCTGCTCGAGCACCCCTGTCCAGAATGCATCTAATTTACTACAGCTCCACTATATGTGTATTGCACTACCCTCACCCCCACAGCATTTGTTGTTTGCTGTTTTGTATTCTTTAGGTAATCTGCTAGGGGTGAGGTACCACCTCGTGAGGAAGTTGTAGTTTGTCTCCAGTAGCCTAACAGAGATTGATATTTTTTTAGTCGCTATGAACGTCTTTTGCCAGTCCTTTACAGTTAAATCAGTTCCCAAATCTTTCTCCCCTGCTCTAGTGTATGTAGGCAGCCTTTGTGCATCTCCTAGCGTTAACTGTTTGTACAATATAGATATTGTGTGTTTAGGGGCATTGTCCATTATACAGTGTTTCAAAGGGCGTACATTTTCTGATCAGATACGTTTTTTTAGGATGAGTGTCTATAAAGTGGCATTTATGAGTGTAGGAATACCAGTTTATGGAAATGTCTGGGTGGGATTCTTTAATTGCCGTCAATGGTTTAGGTTTTCCATCCTAAAGGAATATCGACAATATTCTGTTTTTTATGTGACTTTGTTTTGTAGGGCTATTGCCATCTTGTATGTGCATATATTGGGAACTCACAGTCCACATTTTTCTCTGGATACATACATTGTCTGTTTTGCAATTCTTGGTCTAATACCCTGCCATATTAATTGTTCAATTAATGATTGGATCTTATTTAGGTATTGGTGTTGGAGTTGTATAGGGGTAGTTTGCAACAGATATAAAAATCTGAGGAGGACATTCATTTTTTATCCCATTTATTCTACCTATCCATGAGATGGATTTATTCAGTCTGCAAAACTGCCTTATCCTGATGGAAAATCAGAAAAGGAGACTCACAAGAAAGAGCAGATAATTTGGAAACTCTTCTAGCAAGAGAGATAGCCAAAAGGAACAACACTTTCTAAGAAAGTAATTTAATATCCAAAAGAATGCATAGGCTCAAAAGGAGGAGCCTGTAAAGCCTTCAAAACCAAATTAAGACTCCAAGGAGGAGAGATTGATTTAATGACAGGCTTGATACGAACCAAAGCCTGCACAAAACAGTGAATATCAGGAAGCTTAGCAATCTTTCTGTGAAATAAAACAGAAAGAGCAGAGATTTGTCCCTTCAAGGAACTTGCAGACAAACCTTTATCCAAACCATCCTGAAGAAACTATAAAATTATAGAAATTCTAAAAGAATGCCAGGAGAATTTATGAGAAAAATATAAGTCTTTCAAACTCGATAATAAATCTTCCTAGAAACAGATTTACGAGCCTGTAACACAGTATCAATCACTTAGTCAGAGAAACCTCTATGACTAAGGGCTCGATTTATCAAGCCTCTACGGCAGCAAGTTCTTTCATGAACTTGCTCGCCGTGATTTATCAAGCAGCGGTCACCAGACCGCTGCTTCCTTAATATCTATGCCACCTCTATTGTGGCGAAATTCAATCTCCTCGGTCAAGTCCGACCGAGGAGATTGACAGCTCCTGCCCGCGCGTGATTGGCTGTGCGCGGGCAGGAGGCGGGATTGCACGTGAGTGCAAAATTGCGATAGTGTGCAATGTTAATTACCTGCGGGTAATTTCGCCCCGCCACAGGCGAGCTGAGGCGTACATGGGCGCGTATACGCGCCCCTGTACGCCTCAGCATTGATAAATCTAGCCCTAAGCGTTCAATTTCCATACCTTCAAATTTAACGATTTGAGATCCGGGTGGAAAAACGGTCCTTGAGACAGAAGGTCTGGTCTTAAAGGAAGTGGCCAAGGTTGGCAACTGGACATCCGGACAAGATCCGTATACCAGAACCTGTGAGGACATGCTGGTGCTACCAAAAACATGATTGTTCCATGAGGATCTTGGAGATAACTCTTGGAAGAAGAACTAGAGGCGGGAAGATATAAGCAGGTTGGTAAAACCAAGGAACTGCTAACGCATCCACCGACTCTGCCTGAGGATCCCTGGACCTGGACAAGTACCAGGGAAGTTTCTTGTTTAGATGGGAAGCTATCAGATCTATTTCTGGAAGAGCCCTCATCGGAAAAAAAAACATCTGGATGGAGCGACCACTCCCCTGGATGTAAAGTCTAACGGCTGAGATAATCCGCTTACCAATTGTCTACACCTGGGATATGTACCGCAGAAATTGGACAAGAGCTGTATTACGCCCAATAAAATAATCGGAGTTACTTCTTTCATAGCTAGGGGACTGTGAGTCCCACACTGATGATTGACATATGCCACCGTTGTGATATTGTCTGTCTGAAAACAAATGAATGGATCTCTCTTTAAAAGAGGCCAAACCTGAAGAGCCTTGAAAATAGCACGGAGTTCTAAAATATTGATTGGTTACCTCGCCTCTTGAGGTTTCCAAACCCCTTGTGCTGTCAGAGATCCCCAGACAGCTCCCCAACCTGAAAGACTCGCATCTGTTGTGATCACAGCCCAGGTAGGACGAACAAAAGAGGCCCCTGAAATAAACGATGATCTAAACACCAAGTCAGAGAGAGTTGAATTTTGGGCTTTAAGTATATTAATTGTAATATCCGAGTATAATCCCTGCACCATTGATACAAAGCTGTAGAGGTCTCATGTGAAAACAAGCAAAGGGGATCGCGTCCGATGCTGCAGTAATGAGACCTAAAACTTCCATGCACATAGCCACTGAAGGGAATGACTGAGACTGAAGGTGCCGGCAGGCTGCGACCAATTTTAAACGTCTCTTGTCTGTTAGAGACAGAGTCATGGACACTGAATCTATCTGGAAACCTAAAAAGGTGACCCTTGTCTGAGGAATCAAGGAACTTTTTGGTAAATTGATCCTCCATCGGTGTCTTTGAAGAAACAACACTAGATAATTTGTGTGAGATTCGGCAGAATGTAAAGACTGAGCTAGTACCAAGATATCGTCCAAATAAGGAAACACCGCAATACCCTGTTCTCTGATTACAGAGAGTAAGGTACTGAGAACCTTTGAAAAATTCTTGGAGCTATCGCTAGGCCAAATGGAAGAGCGACAAATTGGTAATGCTTGTCTAGAAAAGAGAATCTCAGAAACCGATAGTGGTCTGGATGAATCGGAATATGAAGATATGCATCCTGTAAGTCTATCGTGGACATATAATGGCCTTGCTGAACAAAAGGCAGAATAGTCCTTATATTCACCATTTTGAAAGTTTGCACTCTTACAAAATGATTAAAAAAATTTCAGATCCAGAACTGGCCTGAATGAATTTTCTTTCTTTGGAACAATGAAGATATTTGAATAAAACCCCAGACCCTGTTCCTGAAACGGAACTGGTATGATTACCCCTGAAAGCTCTAGATCTGAAACACACTTTTAGAAAAGCCTGAGCCTTCACTGGATTTGCTGGAACGCGTGAGAAAAAATCTTCTCACAGGAGGTCTTACTCTGAAACCTATTTGATACCCTTGAGAGAAAATACTCTGAATCCATTGATTTTGGACAGAATCTGCCCAAATGTTTTGGAATTTTTTTTTAGCTGAGCTGGAATGAGGGCCACACCTTCATGCGGACTTGGGGGCTGGTTTTGGTTTCTTAAAAGGCTTGGATTTATTCCAACTTGAAGATTTCCAATTGGAAACAGATTCTTTGGGGGAAGAATTGGCTTTCTGTTCCTTATTCTGTTCAAAAGAACGAAAACGATCAGAAGCTTTAGATTTACCCTTACATCTTTTATTCTGAGGTAAAAAAAACTCCCTTCCCCCAGTGACAGTTGAAATAATTTAATCCAACTGAGAACCAAATAAATTGTTACCTTGGAAAGAAAGAGATAGTAATCTAGACTTAGATACCATATCA